>NC_135668.1:13667423-14317735 GCF_964188315.1 Podarcis muralis
AGTGAAATCAAAGTAGTTAGGAAATGTGAGGCACCGGGAGGTGCCAGATAGCTCCTGACAGCTGGAAGCACATGTTACCAGGCTGGAGGAAGCTGTTGCTTATGTTCTCAGCATTAATTTACATGTAATTTAATAGACTGCTTTATACTGCTTTTCAGTTTGGAAAGGAACAGATGTTCCCAAACTCTTGCCTCTCAGTGGTTAGTTACGGACTTTTCACGCAAGGGATGTTGGTGCCTGCTTACATGATGAAGAAAAGTTTCTTAATTTCTTTACAGTGGTACCTCGCAAGACGAATGCCTCGCAAGACGGAAAACTCGCTAGACGAAAGGGTTTTTGGTTTTTTGAGCTGCTTCGCAAGACGATTTTCCCTATGGGCTTGCTTCGCAAGACGGAAACGTCTTGCAAGTTTGTTTCCTTTTTCTTAACACCGTTAATACAGTTGCGACTTGACTTCGAGGAGCAACTCATAGCACGCGGTGTGGTAGCCTTTTTTGAGGTTTTTGAAGACTTTGGTATTTTTGAAGCTTTTCCAAAACTTTTCCGACACTGTGCTTCGCAAGACGAAAAACATCGCAAGACGACAAAACTCGCGGAACGAATTAATTTCGTCTTGCGAGGCACCACTGTACCTATATAGTCTCTCTTCCATGTAAACCAGGACCTCTTTTTTAGTTAGTGCAGAAAAAGTATCATATCTTCACTGAAGCTTTATTAATTTTTAAAGCTGTATTTTAAAGCTGTATTTGCGATGAGATGCCCATTTGAACAGAATGCTAATGTTTTGTTCTGTGCTTGCTATGGTGGTTCTCTGGATTACTGAAGCATATATTTCTGCCTTCCTTTTGACCTGCTCTTTTCCAGGCAGGGATCCATGCTTTAACACTCCGCGCTCGAGCATTGTTTTTTTTGCTCTGACTGAACTTTAAAGAGAAGGTTTTCACGAGGAAAACTCTGGAGCAAGAAAGGGGGGGGGGGGAGCGTGCGCTCAGACACAGAGCTTTAAATCCCTGCCCATGCCCGGAAAGAGCGGAGGAAAGTTAAAAGTTAAGTGTGGATAAGCCCTTCTTCATCATCACTGAGTAGTGTTGAACTGAATATCTATTCCCACTGTTTTGCATATTTGGTCCTTGATACACACACACACACACACACACACACACACACACAGAGAGAGAGAGAGAGAGAGAGAGAGAGAGAGAGAGAGAGATCATTAAATTTGTTGAGAATACAGTATATCCTACCAGACTAAGCAAGTTGCTAGCTTAATGGATTGTGGGGGTGCTGTGGGCATTTTATCTTGAGTCTGGCAAAGCAGTTTGGTTAGCAAACTGGTACAGTGGTGCCTCGCAAGACGAAAAGAATCCGTTCCGCGAGTCTCTACGTCTTGCGGTTTTTTCGTCTTGTGAAGCAAGCCCATTAGCGGCTTAGCGGATTAGCGCTATTAGCGGCTTAGCGGGCTTAGCGGATCAGCTGATAAGCGGCTTAGCGGATCAGCTGTTAAGCGGCTTAGCGGCTTAGCGGATCAGCTGTTAAGCGGCTTAGCGGATCAGCTGATAAGCGGCTTAGCGATCAGCTGTTAAGCGGCTTAGCGGATCAGCTGATAAGCGGCTTAGCGGCTTGGGAAAAGGGGGAGGGGGAGGAAAAAAAACCTGCAGGAACTCGCAAGACATTTTCGTCTTGCGAAGCAAGCCCATAGGAAATTCGTTTTGCGAAGCACCTCCAAAACGGAAAACCCTTTCGTCTAGCGGGTTTTCTGTCTTGCGAGGCATTCGTCTTGCGGGGCACCACTGTATTTGATTGGCAAACTAGCTAAATGTGGGCTAAATGATAATAAGATTTGTCTTATTAATTAAGCTGCCTACACACATGCCCCAAGTTGATGTAGAATAATAGAACAGTTAGGGGGGAAAGCTGATGTAGAATAATAAAAACGGGAGGGGGGGAACAGTTACAAAACAGCACAAACTGTAACTTGTCTATACCATCAGGTGAATTTAGAACTGGTTGGTAAATCATAAAGGGATGCCCATCAATAGCTTCTCAACAAATGGGAGTATGCTTTCAAGTCAGATGCTGCAGGACTCTGTCCTGAGGTTGGTACATGATTATGAATAGCTTAAATGAAGGGATGGAGGGAAGTCTCGTCAAAATTACAGGTTACACCAAACTGTGAGAGTTAACACTTCAGAGGACTGGGTGGGGGTGGAATTAAAAAAAACCACACCTTGTGTAACTGTGAAAACTAGGCTGGGAAACTAACAAAATAAAATTCAACGGAGACAAATGCAAAGTACATAATTTAAGAAAAAGAAAGACAAAAGAAAAGCCAAATCCAAAGCACAGGGTGAAGGATACCTGGCGTGTCAGTAGTACATGTAAAAAGTGTTACAAAGAAAAAAATATCAACAAAAAAATCCCAATACTCCCCCAATCAAATAATAATAATAATAGAACCAAACAAGTGAAACTACAATAAACATCATAAAATTAGCTCCAAACCTCACATTATTAGGAGCACAAATATGCCCACAGCAATAAAACATTAGCATGAAAAATTTGCTCAGACTTTTAAAGGTGTATTTTTTTTGGGGGGGGGGGGTTGGAGATAATGATTTACTTCTATAGAGAATGTATTCCAAAACCTTGGGCAACAGAAAATGAGTCCCTGCTCCTTCCTCAATGTCCTCTGATTTCTGTAACTGAAGGAACTTTGACAGGAAATCTTCTCACCTATAAGTGGAGGGCGGGGAAGGTTCATGCAAAGCTTTTACTAATTGTGCCATTGATCAGCACCATGAGTGAAGCACCAATCCAGCAATACCTGCAGAGGCTGCAGATATTCTTCCTAAATGCTTTTTGTAAACCGCTTTGAGGTTCTTTTCTACAAGCAAGTAGTGTTTCCTTTTTATGAAAGAAATAATAAATAAATAAGCATTGTTTCCTTCACTATCAACCTGCCTGTGTGTTAAGATTTGCCAGGGAAGGCCCTTTGTAATGAGATCTGTAGTGGGGTAACATGGAAGAGGGCCTTCTCTGAATTGACGCTCTGTTTGTGGAATATGTCTGGTGATATACTTCTTGGCTTTCATTTCCAGCTGAAGGGTTAAGATAAAGGCACTTCTGTATTTGCTGGTATTAATTTCTTATCTGATCTTGTTTTACATAATCACTGTCTGACCAATTTCATTGTTATGGGTTTAAAGCATTTTATTGTACATCATTTTCAGTGAAGGCTGTGCTATAGATATATACTTGGGGTGAAAAATTAACACATTATTTTTGCTAATATAGCACAGAAAGGGTGCTTACAGACGGTTGCTATTTTCAAGTGGAATTCAATCACATACCAGCAAATTCAGGTTATGCAATTCAGATGATTTTGGGGGGGGGGGGGTACATTTCTAAATGATTTGGTGACATATATACAAAACACACACACGCACGCACACACTCTCTCTCTCTTTCTCTCTCGCGCACACGCACACACACACACACACTTTCAGCTAACAAATGATACTGCATTCTAGTAATTCTTCATATTCAATAAATCAATTAATCAGCACATTCAGCTCATCATTACAACATGCATCTGGTAATGTTACTAAAGCCCTTTGGAAATTATTCACATAGAAGAACAACGCTGATCTTCATCATGTGTACTTTCTCGATTGCCTATTATTGAATTTTAAAACATGAAAAGCAAACATAAAAAAATGTAGAGATTTGATTTGGCCTTGTATCATCTTTAAAGGTCATCTGAACTCAAAAAAACAAGCACTCCCAACCTTCATTAATTAGAAACACAAGTTAGCTGTAGCCCATCCAAGTCCCTTCTTTCCCAACTCTAAGATTCACATGCTCAAATTTAGAGCAAGAACCACTGCAATAGTCTGTTTTTTGAACTGTGTGTACATGGACTCCATGTTCCTCACAGAACCCTTTATTTTGTCACTGGCAGTTTATAGACCCAGAGGCAAATCTTTTTGGCTCCCTTAAATATTTAATTTCAATAGTCAGATTAAATGCACCTTGGAAAGCACAAATGAATGGGTCTTCACCATATGGTGAAGGGTGTTTGGAGAGTGGTATCACTAGGGTGTCCTTTGTACTGTTGTTGGCTAGAATATAATTGTCTGTTTAAAGACACATGAGACCAGTGCCCTGCTGAAGCTAAGCAGCTGTGGGTCTGCTCAGTGCCTGGGTGGGTGACTGATTGGGAACCACAATTATGTCACCTTGGGTTCCATGATGGAAAAAAGGTGTTACTGAGTCATTTGAAGTTCAAGAAAACAGTCATGAAGTTGTTATGTGGAGAAGGAACTCAAGTTTCTCTCTGAAAGTGTGAATGTTCTTGGGAACACTACTGTGTGAGATGATTTTGAGCTTGTTAAGAAACATGACAAACAGAGAGAGAACGCGGAGAAATAGCTATTGTATTGTAACAGCAATGCTGCTATCCTCACGTGTCAAGTCATGAGCTGGCCATCTTTTGTAAAGCTGATGTCAGAGATGTTTTACCAGTGGAAAAACCATGGCAAATATATACACATGCACATTAAAAGGGTCCTGGAAGAGGTAGAACTGTCTGGGTGCCCACATGGGGGCTGATGGGTCATAGCACCCCTTTTGAGAGGCAGCACTGGTAGGAACATCACACTTCACCCATGTCAAGGGGTGGCCTTCATGTCAGGGCCAACCCATCCTGGGTTCAACCAGCTGGTTGAAGGCAGCTGTTTACCAAATGCCTTATGCCAAACCAGCTTACATCTGCAATCAATAAAGTTGTGGCCTAATTTAACCCACCCAATGGCCTCACGTGTTTTATTTTCACTGTCAAACCCCCACTGGCATGTAGCACATCTTATATACCTGGGCCATGCAAGTGATGTCTTTTTACATTGCCTAGCAGGACCTAAGCTGTGGAATTCCTTCCACACATTTTCAACTGATAGTTGGCTATTTCCTGAAAATGTCAAGAACCAAAAAGAAATAATTGCTATTTGGATACTTATTTATATATATATTTTAAAACATAATTGCAAATCCTTCCCAATGTGTTTCTGTACTGCTATTTGCACACTGTCAGAACACCTCCACAGAAAACAACAAAGGAATAACTTAAGAATAAATAAGATAATGAGGGACTTCTCAGGCTGGGATGTTGAACTAGCTACAAGATGTGGCTTTGGGAAGGTGCCAGCCTGCTGCTGGGTCAACCTGGGGCCAGATTTGTGAATGAATAAGTGGCCTGGTCTAATGTTTCAATTGCTAGACCAATATACTTATTTACAAACACATCTACTCATAAGAACGTTCTCCAGCTTTCCTTGCTTCCTCTGACAGCTCTATCTCTGTGAAAGAACTTAAAGAAAATATTGCCAGCCTCCCATATGAGCCCCTCACAAGCCTACGCTGGAAAACGTGGTGCAAAAGGAAGTCTACATGTGCCCTAAGTGATGCCATAGTATGATATATACCATTCAAATGGTGGAAAGTCAACGGCAGTAGCACGTGGCTTCCAGCAGAACAGCAAAAATTGGATAGTGCCAGGAGTTCCCAGTCTTCAAAACCTGAGGTCCCAATCCAACAAGAGCCACTCTACATGTAACCCCGGAGACGTGATACAAGTTCTCCATCCCACTCCTATGCCGCATCCTTGTATGTAGGTAAAGGTAAAGGTACCCCTGCCCGTACGGGCCAGTCTTGACAGACTCTGGGGTTGTGCGCCCATCTCACTCTAGAGGCCAGGGGCCAGCGCTCTCCGGAGACACTTCCGGGTCACGTGGCCAGGGTGACAAAGCTGCATCTGGCAAGCCAGCGCAGCACACGGAAACGCCGTTTACCTTCCCGCCAGTAAGCGGTCCCTATTTATCTACTTGCACCTGGGGGTGCTTTCGAACTGCTAGGTTGGCAGGCACTGGGACCGAGCAGCGGGAGCGCACCCTGCTGCAGGGATTCGAACCGCCGAGCTTTTGATCGGCAAGCCCTAGGCGCTGAGGCTTTTACCCACAGCGCCACCTGCGTCTCCTTATCCTTGTATGTACACAAGCCCAATTCAGAAGACGATCTGCACTGTATGTAGAAACCCATTTTTACATGTAGGCTTCCTTAGTAGATCAAGAAATATTTTGTAACCAATAAAGCATTAATGCAGGAACAACTTCCCAATTATACAATTAAATTGCATCTGAATGAAAAAGCTCCAATAGTAAATTTTACTTATTTCTTGTTATGTGACACAGATATATTTTCAGTGCCTGTCAGTTTTCAACAGCCACAAGGGTCAGACAGATACTTTATCTTCTGGTAGTTGCCAAGGTCTGTTTTCTATCATTTACAAGTTCTAAAGTTTGTGTGCTTGCACAGAGATGGCACTGGTAAATTTCTTACAAATTTTGTCAATGTAATCTTTGGGGGGGACGGACAATTATCTGAATCCTGATTAAAACTGATCTAAAGCATTCACTTAGAATGAGAAATGCAAATGCTTCAAAGAGCACAAGAAAAAATATAACAAAAGTTCCAAATTTCTTTATAACACAAAAATATAATGGCAAATGGATAATTTGTAAATACAGTGGTACCTTGGCTTACATACGCTTCAGGTTACAGACTCCGCTAACCCAGAAATAGTACCTCGGGTTAAGAACTTTGCTTCAGGATGAGAACAGAAATCGTGCTCTGGTGGTACAGCAGGAGGCCCCATTAGCTAAAGCGGTGTTTCAGGTTAAGAACAGTTTCAGTTTAAGAACGGACCTCTGGAACAAATTAAGTTCTTAACCCGAGGTACCACTGTACAGGACTAAGTGGTAGTGTGAAAAGTTTGCATGGTCATATATAATGGATATTAGTGTAATTCATGTAAACATGAAAGTTCTTATGTGTGAGCACACTTCAGTGGAGTTTGTAATGGGTTGTATGTACGCTTTGGGTGGAATCCAATGTTATGATGTGTTGAATGTTCCAACTGCAATGTTGTTCCCCTGACACACACACACCAATCAAATCTCAGGGGGTGCGGGAGCACACAGGAAGGGGGAGGAAAGCCCCATTACATAAGCAGAAGCCCTTATAGAGGGCTTACGCTGATTGGTTAATTAGGAGAACCCTGTTCTTTGTTTTTTAAATAAAGAAATTAGTTAAGAATGCTTACTACATACATGGTTATGTTAAAAGGATTTGATTCCCCCCCCCCCCATCCCTGCTTTATCACTTGATCCTATATATTTTTTAAAATACTGTGAAATCAAGAGAAATTGTCTTGTTATGCCACTTCAAAAGCAGATAGCCAAATTATAGACTTCTCTGTTATTCCTTGCAGGTATTCTCGAAATAAGAACAGTGGCAATTGGAATAGTGGCAATCAAAGGAGTGGCAAGTGAATACTTTCTAGCCATGAACAAGTCCGGAAAACTCTATGGAAAGGTACTGGCATTATTATTTGCAGCAGATTTTATTTAACAGGCAAATAACCTATTTGCTTTGAAAAAAAATGTATGTACCGGTTACATAATGCCCCCAATACGTGGGAGCACATTAAAAATTGTGAAGCGGGGCTGCTTTCACAGAATGGTGGAAATTGTTTCCTGGTCCTGTTCTGCCTTGGAATGCAAGCTCACCTGAAGTCAGCTGAGCTTCCCTGCTTTGGCTCCAGCCTCCCAAACGACATAAAAAAGAAAGCAACAGGTGACAGGCTGGTCAACATCTCCTGCTTAACGTGCCTTGCCTATGTCTAGATTCCTTTAGCTTTCCCTGCTGTGGCCTGATCTGTTCGCCTATTCCTTGCATATATGTTCTTGGCTTTCCCCATGATAAGCTATGCCACCCACATCTTGACTTGCTTCCTGATAATGATTAACAATGGACAAGCATGGAATGGTCAGGATGAAGAAGGCCTGGCCTGGACGAAGAAGGCCTGGCTGGGACGCCAAAGGCCTGGCTGGGACGCCAAAGACCTGGTTGGGAAGAAGCAGCCCTGGCCAGGACAAAGAAGGCCTGGCCGGGATGCCGAAGGCCTGGCCAGGACAAAGAAGGACCAAATGCTGACCCCCGATTGGCGGCACCCCGTGGGGTGCGCGTTGTGTGCCACGACCCCCCGGGCAGCGCTCCACGCCACCATGGGTGGCATGCCACACCTCCGGGACAAGCATCACGGCCCTGGGATGCATGTCACGCCCCTGCAGGATGCGCACCAGGCTCCCTGGGATGAGCGCCGCTCCGGGTACCGGAGCAGGTTTCTTCGCCTCTGCCTGCTGGGGAGTGGGCGGGCTGGTGGGGCCCCCTAGATTTAGAGGCCCTAGGCTTCAGCCTACTTAGTCTATACATAAATCCGACACTCAGGCTTGCATGTCGTCCTCTGCAGCCATCCTTACAACTGTGCAGATATGCAGTTATCAAAAGAAATCTGTTTCTAAGATGGGGTACATTACAGTTTATAACAGATCATTATCTCATGACGGAGAACTGGGTCCACGAATTTTTTTAGGGATGTACATAATGCAATGTTAAGATGAGAACTGAAATCCTGAATGGACTCAGTTACAGCTTTCTTTCTTTTTTTTTACACTGAATCAGGATTTCACCCAAACATATCTGAGCATTTTTGCATTAATGAAAATCATTCCCCTTCACAACCATGCAAGAGATTTCCAAAACATTCCAATACATTTTAACAGATATAAATTGTTTAAACTGCACATTTAAAAGTCTGATGGTTTTTTATACGATACAATGAACAATTTCAGCGTTCATGTGACCTATTGTCTTTTTTTTTTTAACAGAAAGTATGCAATGAGGACTGCAACTTCATAGAATGGATTCAAGAAAACCATTATAATACATATGCTTCAGCAAACTGGACACACAAAGGGAAGGAGATGTATATTGCATTGAAACAGAATGGCGCCCCCAAGAGAGGTCAGAAAACAAGTAAAGAAGATATATCTTCCCAATTCCTTCCACGGCCAGCACCCTAATCACAAATCTATGGAGAACCAGTTCCAGCAAAATGTTTAATTTCATACGGGAACTGTTTGAAAGTGCAAGGAAGAGAAGCTGGAATACTACTGAAAAACTGAACAAGCTGGACTTGCGCATTTATGTTTATTTTTAAGAGACTGCCTTTAAAAAAATAAATGAAGATACACTACATCTGATTTAGTAACTAAAAGTTGTAAAAAATTGTAAAGAGTTGTACAATCCTCATGTTAGTATAAGAGTAGCTTTGCAGATTGTTAAGTTAAATTTACCCTTATGCATTAAGTCATGACTTGATTATCTGATGATATTTTATTTAAAATAAACCTATCTGCTTAATTAAACATGGCTGCTATAATAATAATGATGATAATAAAGCAGATGAAAATGTTATGTAAAATATGTCGGACTTGATGGCTGCTGGAATGAGTCTTCAGATGATCAAGTCAGTACTAAGCATGGAGGTGGAGCAGTATGGAATACTTTCCAGGAAAAATGTGTAAGTTTTAAAGTAATTTGAAATTGGATTTCTGCGGTATTCAGACAATAAAGCTAGTATGGAAGATGAAGGTTGCACCACTGCAATGTATTCATATATATTAGTAAGAATGCCTAACGCTGCTCTGAAAGATGTTACAAAAATAGTGTATATGAAATAATATTAATAAGGGAAATGTATTTCATCTCACTTTCCTCAAAATATCCTTTTCTATAACGATGAAGTAAAAATTCAGACATCATATGGGTTTTTATGTAACATAACCTATCTTTTTATATAATTTCTGTTAGGGTATATGGCTTGATTTTTTTTCACCTATTCATGCTTCTCCTGTTAAAGCATTAAACTTTATTTTAAGTTATAGTTGAACTTTATTAAGTTATTTAAGTTGATGTTATTTATAAAAAAACTTATTAAGCTGCGTCTGTTTCATATGCTTTTAATTCTAAAGAAGTAACAAAACAGTCTGTCTGAGCCACCTCCCCGCCCCCCCCTCCCCACCTTCTATGACCAGACACAATGTCTAGTACATAATACTCTTGCAAATGTGCACTGGATGGCAGACAAAAATGACAGCCTGCAGCCCTTCTTACGATGGAAGTCTCAAATAGAACTGCACCCAAATCCAAAAAAATCTAAAGCCATAGGGCTATGCACAAGGGGCTCTATTAAAAGACTGGACAAGGAACTTTTTGGAAAATGCTCTGCTTGCTGACTGACTCCGCCTCATGCTAAATAAACTAAGTGATATGATTGTTGCTTTTACAACTGAGCTGTGGGAGCATAGCCCGGCAGTTGTGCAAAGATGTAATCGAAATGGGGCATAGGGTTTTATCCACAGAGGGAGAAAACGACAACAGTTCCCGTTTTTTGCTACGCTATGATCCAGCTGTTCTTGGAATGCATTTAAATTGCCTCTGTTACAATATGGATATATAATAATATAATATAATATAATATAATATAATATAATATAATATAATATAATAATAATAATAATAATAATTTTCCATACTCTTTTCAGGAAATACTAAGGAGAGGACCCCAAAAAACTGACTGAAAGGCACTTCAAATCTAGATCTGAAATAATCTGCAAAAGACCAAATTCTGTTGCATGAAATTCTGTTGCAAAATTCGTTTGTTAGCACCACTTGAATCACCAGGGGAGGGGGTAACCAACCCCTTTGCTACCAGAGAAGCTGAATTGGCCAAAAGTAGGGGGAGTCAAGAGTTGGGCTTGTAGAAAGGCCTTTTACCTTTCTCTACACTGTTATTCATTGCCTTAAATGAGGGCATTTCTATTTGTAAGTATACGCACACAATAATATTCCTCTTTACACATTTAAATACACACACGTGGCTGGGAAAGAACTGAACACTGCATTTGTCAACACAACATTCATTAGAAAGAAAGAAAAATGTTTCAGCCACAGTGGGTTTCATTAGCCGATCAACTGAAGCTAGCCTTAAAATGCATACCAGAACACTTAAAATTAAACCCACAAGCATAACTGGGTTTTTTAAAACAAAATCCTTATTAAACAATTACATTTAAAAGCTATACAATCCAAAGGCTCTTAAGTCTCACTGACAGTTCTTTTTGTATTTTTAAATATTTCTTCTACGTTTGGTTTGGCAGGCGTAACACTAGGCTCTGTCTATCATCATAAATCAAGGAGAAGAAGAGTTTGTCTCGCTTATGATCCAAAATAAATACCAGGAGAACAGCATTCAATAGAATTTGCTGCAGCAATAGGTAGTGATGGCCACCAATTCAGAGTGTTTTACAGAGACAAACTCATGGGAGAGAAAGTAGTCATGATGTCTAAATACTATATTCAGAATCAGGGTCAGTATGCCTCTAAATACCAGCTGCTGGAGAATAATAGTGGGAACCATACGTTTCTCAGCTCAGTGGGACAAATATGTTTTCCCTACAATTTAATAACTATTCGGTTTCACACTATTATTTTTATAGTGGATATCAATATTCTAGTGCATGTTTCATAGCCTTGGGGGATAGCTCAGTTGGTAGAGCATGAGACTCGTGGCTTGAAGCCCCACGTTGGGCAAAATATTCCAGGAGTGCAGGGAGCTGAACTAGATTATCTTTGTAGTTTCTTCCAATTCTATGATAGTTACTTGACTATTAGAGTGACCATATTTCCCTCCAACATTTCTCTGATGAAAATAGGGACCTAAGGAAAAATTTGAAGTTCCAGGATCCAATCAGAAACCGGGACGGCTTCTCTAAATCAAGGACGTCCCTGGAAAATTGGGACACTTGGAGGGTCTGGAGTGATATTATACAGAATAAATTTAACAGTAATGGTGTTGCTTAGTAGGATCATATCAGAGCAAGCCCATATGAAAAATCTCTTAATCATACATTTTGGAGGCGTTACATAAAATCTTGGGCATGAGACATCCAGTCATGAAGGCATACATACCGTATTTTAAAGTATTTCTAATGCTTTAAAACATATGTCTTAAGCCCCCCCCCCCCCCCGAAAAATAAAGTCTTAAGCATGCAACAAAATTACCTACATATGAAGTCAAACTTTAAAGCCCTTGGCCCTGTAGTTAATCTAATAATACACTGGCTAAGGGTTGTTAACTTGCAAATCATAAGGCATTCCAAGTACTGAAATTTTATAACCACTTACATTCCTGTTCTAGAATAGGAGATTCTCTCCAATTTTATTTGGAACGTCAGTATTAACTCCCCATGGTCAGTCTACCCTGATTCACAAACATTCTGCTCAAAATGTTAGAAATGGAAGCGTTGTAGAGATATCATCAATACTCTTGAAAACAAAGAGCTGAGATAACAATGAGAAGAAATTGCTTAGTATTGCAGACCCAATCTCAGTGATTCCCTCCTCCAGGGAACAAAGGCGTAGCCTATGATAGTGGTAACCATCTGCAAAATAGCTTCCGGGTCATGTGGCCAGCATGACTAAGCCGCTTCTGGCAAACCAGAGCAGCGCATGGAAACGCTGTTTACCTTCCCGCCAGAGCGGTACCTATTTTTCTACTTGCACTTTGAGGTGCTTTCGAACTGCTAGGTTGGCAGGAGCAGGGACCAAGCAACGGGAGCTCACCCTGTCGCCGGGATTTGAACCGCCGACCTTCTGATCGGCAAGTCCTAGGCTCTGTGGTTTAACCCACAGCGCCACCCGCATCCCCACTTTACCCCGCTGCACCACTTTACCCCGCCCCAATATGTGATTAAGGATTCCACCCAATGCCTTATCCGCAAAAGTTGTGACTATTTGCTATTTGCAAAACCTCCAAACAGGGCCAATCTGTTAGCAGGCAAATTCATTTCCGGCTCGAAATACAGCAAACATGAACCATAGCAAGGTCAATAAGCGGTGCAAGGAAGAAAAGGCCAGCATACAAGATAAATATGGCAGGCGTTAAAGTACCCAAGTAAGGTCTGTTCATTGACCTAACAGCAGGGCCCAGCAGCCACCGGACTTCAACCAGTGGCAGGCTATTCCGGCCACCGTTGTGGCTGGCTGAGGAATTCCCCCAGTGGAGAGGCCTTTGTTCTGTGAGGCCAGGGGTCTGGTGTGACAGGCCACAACTACTGCCCACCCAGATTTGGGGTAAGTGGCCATTTCATAACAGAAAGAGAGAAACAAGCTTTTTATTTCGTGAAGAACATTCAAACTGGGATGCATTTCCTCCATCCAAACTTGAGACTGAAACAATTTCTAACTTATGCCTGGGGCAGAATATTTTGATCCCTGACCTACAGAGTTTGGCATATTACTGTACTCCTACTAAAGTTTTTTCTAGGAATTACCACCTGAGCAACAACATTATCAAATCTTTTGGAAACAGACAGCTATGGGAGGCACACTTTATATATCCTTTTTTCTGCACCTTGCAGGATTTGTATTGGCCATGTACATTCTGCTCCAAATTAAGGCGAATATTGCATGCTTTCACTAAGCTACAGCGATTCCTCCTTGTATATAAAGCAAATCTTACATGTGTAGAATACATTATAGCTCCCAACAGATTCTTAAACATGGTATTTCCAGACTCTATGCAAATGTTTGTTGCTTGTCATTATAAAATCTCAGACTGAAAAGATTGATTTTACAAAACCTTAGAAAAAGGGCCAGACAAGTTGTTGGGAGAAGGGTCTTGTAATTTTTGCGGTTCTTTTCCTTACTATACTTAGAACATGGATAGGATAATTAAGAGAGTGTTCTCAGTACATCTAAAAGATTATGTTGTGGCACAGGACAACAATGTCTCCATGGTACAGGGGTTGAATTTAGACATGTCAAAGATGCGTTTCAGTTAAACACGTTGTAAATTTAAACAGGGAAAACAGGCAGAGGAAAAATGGGACTCCACTGTGCCATCTGGTGGCACAATGCTATATTGCATGTACAACGCATATAAATCACTTTTTCTTTATCAGTCTAGCTGAGTCAAGAGTTTACGTTGTTTATGTTTTTAAAGGTTAAAACCACACTTCGATTTATGTAAAAAAAAAAATGTAATAGGGAATCAGTACAAACACTCATCTATTCACTGTCCCATCTTCTTAAGAAGTGGGGTAACTTGTACCAGGCACCACAAAGTTCCCAGATGTCTTCAACACCAGTCCTAAGCTGAACCCATCACAACAGCCTTGTCTCAACATAAATGATACTCAAAATCATTCCTTGCTGATATTGCATCCTGAACCCCATGGCTGGGGAGTAAGTATTCAACATTTTGTTCTGATTCCTCTGAAGCAACAATAAATTACAGGGTTCAAATTTATCCTTAAGATTTCTAATATCGATCTCTATTTCACTAATACGGCGGCCAATATTATGCCAGTATTCTGAAACAAACATTCAATAACTTTTTAAGTTCTTTGCCTGGTACTTACAAGTCTTTCCGATTGACCTTGTCTTAATCACAGAGTTTTCGAGTTTCAAACTAGATAACTTATGTAAGGAATCTGTTTTCTGCGTTTGTGTCAGGGGCGTTTCCAACCAGAATAAATTCCATTTCTTCCAAGCAGATTTTTGTGGTTTGAAACCTGCAAAGCATAAATTAATGTGTGTGTGTGTTTTAAAAAAAGAACCGACAAGAGCTTTTCAGTTCTTTTGTTACCAAAGAAAGACAGAAAGAAAGGCACATGTTTACTTCTTCGTATACACTGTATCTTCAGTGGTGGGAGGAAAAAATCCTTAAATAAGAGACACGGGGGAATGATTAATGGACTTCAATGTCTGTACACTAATGCGCAAAGCATGGGAAATAAACAAGATGAGCTTGAGCTCTTGGTACAGCAAACTAAATATGACATAATAGGCATCACTGAAACCTGGTGGGATAAGTCCCACGATTGGAATGTAATAATGGAGGGATACAAGCTATTTCAGAGAAACAGAGCAGACAAGAAAGGAGGAGGAGTGGCGTTATATGTCAGGGATGTGTATACCTGTGAAGAGATCCAAGATTTAGAACCTCAAAGCCAAAGTGAGAGCATTTGGGTCAAAATTAAGGGAGAGAAGAATAACAGAGACCTCATTGTGGGAGTTTACTATAGATCCCCAAGCCAAACGGAGGACATAGATGATGCCTTCCTGGAACAGATGGCCAAGCATGCAAAAGGAAGGGAGATAGTAGTAATGGGGGACTTCAATTACCCGGATATTTGTTGGATGTCAAACTCAGCCAAGAGCATAAGGTCAAACAGATTCCTCACTGGCCTTGCAGACAACTTCATTGTCCAGAAAGTGGGAGAAGCAACAAGAGGAACAGCCATTTTAGATCTGGTCCTAACCAATGCTGATGACCTGGTTAGTGGGGTAGAAGTGGAAGGATCATTAGGTGCGAGTGATCATGCTCTTCTGAAGTTTACTATACAGCGGAAAGGAGCAGCCAAGCATACTAGGACTCAATTTCTTGACTTTAAGAAAGCCGACTTCATAAAACTTAGGGAAGTGCTGGGTGAGATCCCATGGACGGTAATACTAAAAGGAAAGGGAGTTCATGATGGCTGGGAGTTTGTTAAGAGGGAGATAGTAAAAGCACAACTTCAGGCAATACCAATGAGATGGAAACATGGAAGGTGCCTAAAGAAGCCAGGGTGGCTATCTAAAGAACTTTTAACTGAGTTAAGATTAAAAAAGGATGTGTACAAAAAATGGAAAAGGGGGGAAACCACCAAAGAGGAATTCAAACAAATAACCAGCACATGTAGACACAAAGTCAGAAAAGCTAAAGCACAGAATGAACTCAGGCTTGCTAGAGAGGTTAAAAGCAACAAAAAAGGCTTTTATGGGTATGTCCGTAGCAAAAGGAAGAACAAAGAAAAAGTGGGGTCACTCAGAGGAGAAGATGGTGAAATGCAAACAGAGGACACAGAAAGGGCTGAACTCCTCAATGCCTTCTTTGCCTCAGTCTTCTCCGATAAAGAAAACAATGCCCGACCTGAAGAATTTGGAGCAAATGATTCAGCAGAGGAAACACAGCCCAGAATAACTAAGGAGATAGTACAAGAATACTTGGCTAGTTTAGATGTATTCAAGTCTCCAGGGCCAGATGAACTGCATCCAAGAGTATTAAAAGAACTGGCAGATGTGATCTCAGAACCACTGGCAGTCATCTTTGAGAATTCCTGGAGAACAGGCGAAGTCCCGGCAGACTGGAGGAGGGCAAATGTTGTCCCTATTTTCAAAAAGGGGAAAAGAGAGGACCCAAATAATTATCGCCCAGTCAGTCTGACATCAATACCAGGGAAGATTCTGGAGCAGATCATTAAGCAAACAGTCTGTGAGCACCTAGAAAGGAATGCTGTGATCACCAATAGTCAGCATGGATTTCTGAAAAATAAGTCATGTCAGACTAACCTGATCTCGTTTTTTGACAGAATTACAAGCCTGGTAGATGAAGGGAACGCAGTGGATGTAGCCTACCTTGATTTCAGCAAGGCATTCGACAAGGTGCCCCATGATATTCTTGTAAAGAAGCTGGTAAAATGCGGTCTTGACTATGCTACCACTCAGTGGATTTGTAACTGGCTGACTGACCGAACCCAAAGGGTGCTCATCAATGGTTCCTCTTCATCCTGGAGAAGAGTGACTAGTGGGGTGCCACAGGGTTCTGTCTTGGGCCCGGTCTTATTCAACATCTTTATCAACGACTTGGATGATGGACTCAAGGGCATCCTGATCAAATTTGCAGATGACACCAAACTGGGAGGGGTGGCTAACACCCCAGAGGACAGGATCACACTTCAAAACGACCTTGACAGATTAGAGAACTGGGCCAAAACAAACAAGATGAACTTTAACAGGGAGAAATGTAAAGTATTGCACTTGGGCAAAAAAAATGAGAGGCACAAATACAAGATGGGGGACACCTGGCTTGAGAGCAGTACATGTGAAAAGGATCTACGAGTCTTGGTTGACCACAAACTTGACATGAGCCAACAGTGTGACGCGGCAGCTAAAAAAGCCAATGCAATTCTGGGCTGCATCAATAGGAGTATAGCATCTAGATCAAGGGAAGTAATAGTGCCACTGTATTCTGCTCTGGTCAGACCTCACCTGGAGTACTGTGTCCAGTTCTGGGCACCACAGTTCAAGAAGGACACTGACAAACTGGAACGTGTCCAGAGGAGGGCAACCAAAATGGTCAAAGGCCTGGAAACGATGCCTTATGAGGAACGGCTTAGGGAGCTGGGCATGTTTAGCCTGGAGAAGAGGAGGTTAAGGGGTGATATGATAGCCATGTTCAAATATATAAAAGGATGTCATATAGAGGAGGGAGAAAGGTTGTTTTCTGCTGCTCCAGAGAAGCGGACACGGAGCAATGGAGCCAAACTACAAGAAAGAAGATTCCACCTAAACATTAGGAAGAACTTCCTGACAGTAAGAGCTGTTCGACAGTGGAATTTGCTGCCAAGGAGTGTGGTGGAGTCTCCTTCTTTGGAGGTCTTTAAGCAGAGGCTTGACAACCATATGTCAGGAGTGCTCTGATGGCGTTTCCTGCTTGGCAGGGGGTTGGACTCGATGGCCCTTGTGGTCTATTCCAACTCTATGATTCTATGATTCTATGATTCAACAGCCTGCTGCTTTGTTGGCAAACTGGGGTTTATTCTTCATTCATTTTCTTTCTAACATTCTTCATTTTCTTCCTGGAAACTGAGAACTAACATTCGATGGATATTTCTAAAGAAGAGGCATAATGCTTTATGTTGTCCTAGTTTTCTTAATTTTATCACTTTTCGCTGTAAATTATTCAGACATGAAATTAGTTGTCTTTGGTGGTGGATTATTTGTGTTCACAATAGGAACTAGAGAGGCTATCTTGCAAGTGTTATAACCACATAAGAATACATTTGATCACCATGGTTGTTATTTGAGGGGGGAATACACACTGAAATGTTCCTGGGGCAGCTCTCTAAAGCCTGCCCACTCTGAGAACTATAAAGCACATTTAGTAGTTCCTATCTGAGGAGGTCTACTTCATTCCATACTTGCAATTATTTTGAATGACAAGCATTATTTCAATGAGGATGTCATCATATCAGTAACTGGGGCGTAAGTTTTAGTTATTCAGTAACACTTGTACCATAAAATTATAAGCACAGCTGAAATTACATTTGGTACTTCCCAAGACAAATCCTTGATACGTGTTATACTCATGAAGTGCGAGTTTTAGCTGTGTCACTTTAACAGCATAATTCTAAGCATGTAAATTCCATTGAGCACAAAAGGATGGTACTCCCCAGGACTGCATTGTGACAAATTCTAAAGAGACAGTTGTGTTAATACAATAATAACACTGCCGCCCCACCATATACTGATTTGCCTATTCTTGTGAATGTAATATGTTTTTATTGTATTTAATTCTGAATTTTAAATTGCAACTTGCCCAAAAACCTGCCAGTGAAGGGCAGGTAATAAATTTAGCGATAACTAGTGAGAATAGTAATAAATAGTAGTAGTTGCTTGCAACAAAGAGCCCATAAAGTACTGGGACAAATCTACATATATAGCACTGAAGCTCATCACTTCAAATGTCACTAGGGCATCATAAGTTTCTAATAGCAAGTAGGAAGGGTCCACTTTTCATGAGGATCACAGTATTTGGAGAAGGGAGGTTTAAGCATTCCTTCCTCAGCTGTAATCCCACTGAAAATCCTCCCAGCATTAGTGTGTGTGTGTGTGTGTGTGTGTGTGTGTGTGTTGTTTCTGCAGATTTTACTGGGATTGGAGCTGAGGAAGGAACAGTTAAACCTCCCCTCCCCCACTATGTGCTGCTGTTTCAATGAAAACTGGGTTCCTCACCCCACTATTATATTTTCTTAAACCTTGATTAAGAATGATGTATTTAGCATGCTATTTACTTTGGTCCTTAAAGTCTGAATTGTTGTGGCATAAGCTCTCATCGACTTGAAAGTTTTCATTTGTAAAAACATGTATCGCAATAAATTTGGAAGGTGCCACAGGACTCATTGTTTTCATTATTAGAGTATTAGTGTTATTATTTTTTACTATTCTGTAGTACTGATGTTGACTGGGATAAAATGCTGAAGATATAAAGTTATGTAGAAAAGATCTTTCTGAAAAGTCCTAATACCATAAATTTCAAAGACAAATTATGGTACCTCTTATCCACTGAAAAACTAAATCCATTAGCTCCTCTTTAAATTCGTCAGTGAAACGAAGACGGGATTCAGGAAAAGCTTCACAAAAAGTAACATAGATGGCTTGTGACAAGCAGTCAGGGTACATCTGCCAAAGTACAAACAAAGCTAAATTTAAAACATTTAAAGTTGGCAGTGAGTAATATAAAGAATAAGCAAAGTATAGTTAATAACAAACTCAGACATTTAAACATAGCTGAATCATTATTTGTGGTGAAATGAATAGTTCTGCCAATGTGCGAAGTAAGTAAGCATGGCAGCTAGCTTAACATCTTGTGAAGCAATGTACAGATAATACTTTTTAGGTAAAGTAACAAATTGGGGGGTTACTATTGTACTATTTATCATCAAAAACTACGGAGAGCAAAAAAGCTTTATTATGGATATTATGTGATGTTTCCTTGTCTCCACAAGCAGCAGCCAAGGAGACAAAACCTGTGATACATGGTTTGGAAAACAATTTATTTTATTTTATTTTTGTTACAGTATTGTTGCACCATGTCAGAAGTGACACCAACTACCTTAAACATTATAGTAACAAAGAACCAAAAACTTAAAACTGAAATACGAAAGGGACAAAATATTTAGTACAGTTTGAAGGCAGTGGAAGAACCACATACACCAGAACGATGTACAGAGGAAGAAACAGAAGTAATGAAAATGCAATAAAGTACATGTAGCCCGAGTACAATACTTCAGGCCCATGCAGAGCGGGGGTGGGCAGCCAAGTATACTTGCCTTCAGCCTCAGAGGACTAAACTGGCTGGGGGCCCCCAACCAGGGACCAGCTGCTTTTGTTTGAGTTTATAACTTTATTGTAACAAGACGCCCAGTCCAGACCTCAAGACAAGCTCTGCAAGAACCTGTGATAATTACACATTATCACGTACGTGCCATATTTCCCAAGCCTGTATATAATACATTATTTTTCCAGCAACGTTACCTGGGGGTAGTGAGGTGATAGTACCCACACATCCCATAAAGTGTAGGTTGGACCTTAGACAATGGCTGAGGATGCAGTCACTGGCACCAGTATAAAGAGTGACCATATAAGGGCTTGAAGGCAAAACATAGGAGGAGCAGCTAAAGGATCTGGGTATCTTCTTCTCCGAAAAGAGTTTAAGAGGCAGCATGATAGTGTACAGAATAAGGATATACAGGGTGAGTCCTTTAAAAGAGGCCCTGTGGATACAGAGTACACATGTTCCATGGGGCCTCTTTTAAAAGTAGAAGTATATAGTTATACTTTTAAGTACAGTGGTGCCTCGCAAGACGAAATTAATTCGTTCCGCGAGTTTTGTCGTCTTGCGATTTTTTTCGTCTTGCGAAGCACGGTGTCGGGAAAGTTTTGGAAAAGCTTCAAAAATCACCAAAGTCTTTAAAAACCTCAAAAAAGGCTACCACACCGCGTTCTATGAGTTGCTCCTCGAAGTCAAGTCGCAACTGTATTAACGGTGTTAAGAAAAAGGAAACAAACTTGCAAGACATTTCCGTCTTGCGAAGCAAGCCCATAGGGAAAATCGTCTTGCGAAGCAGCCCAAAAAACAAAAAACCCTTTCGTCTAGCGAGTTTTTTGTCTTGCGAGGCATTCGTCTTGCGAGGCACCACTGTACTTAAAAGTATAAGTATATACTTCTTGCGAGGTACCACTGTATACAGAATAAGGATGCCAAAGGGATGCATTCTGGGGCAACAATCACGATTGAAAAATACCTATTAGTGTCTTTACCTGAAAGAAAGGATCTTTTATGAAACTGGGAGTACTCAAGAGAAGCGCCACAAAGCTGTCTGATATTCTGTCAAAAAGGTGGTCCTGTTCAGCTTGATCAGGCTTGAAATAAATCAGAAAAAAGGTATTATTAGAATTATATTTCATTGCTTCACTTAGCACTGATTTTAAGCACAGGTGGTAGAAATAATGTATGAATTAACGGGAACTTCAGAGTGATCATGATTGTGATTTTGGAGCTAAAAAGGTTACATGACATAGGAAACTAACTCTCTCTCTCTCTCTCTCTCTCTCTCTCTGTGTGTGTGTGTGTGTGTGTGTGTGTGTGTGTTTTGTGTGTGAGAGAGAGTGAAAGAGAAGTGGAATTTTTGTAGTTAATGTTGTACCTACTCCAAGTTGCTTGCTTTCACTCTTTGTTGCACTGATAATCCAAACAATGGCTTATATCTCATATATGAAAAGCCCAGGCATGACATAAGGGTTATAGCATTTGCACACACCTTGGGTGTCAGATTTAAGCACTCTAGTATGGGTTATTTACCCCACAAATGCAACACTCTTTCAGGGTTATTATCACTCTGTGTGGGACTTATTCTGTTTGTCTTTCAATACAAATCAGTCAAAGGGAAGCAGTTATTTAACACAGAAGTCCATGTATGTGAGCACAGATTCATTCATGATCAAGAAATTTTATATATTCCAATTATGTTTTTTTAATTTGGATAAGAATGAAAATAAAGCTCTGTGTCTTCATACCTTGAACTTGTGAAGAAACCACCACCAAAAGCAATCCTGTAAAATTGCAAGGGATGCTTCAGAGATAAACAATTTCTTCAGAATTTTTGTATCCACTCCCTGTTAAAAAAATATGAAAAAACATAATTACAACAAAGTGATGAACAATACCTTTTTTTATGCAGTCCCAAACATATATACTTCAAAGGGAGTGCCCCTGATTAAAGCATGATGTTTTTCCAATATGGTGTTGTTGAGCATCACAGTCTTGACTGATAATCAATTTGATATTGTTGTAAGTTTGGGGAGAGAGAGAGAAAGAGAGAGAGAGAGAGAGAGAGAGAGAGAGAGAGAGAGAGAGAGAGACCCCTCTAATCCCTGCCCCACTCCCTCAACAGAAAAAACCAGTGTTGAGAGTAGAGTTGGGAAGTGATGAGAGCCAGAGGAAAAATCAGCAAACTGGAAAGAGTAAGAGTCATGTTCGATTTCTGTTTGAATCTAAGGCTGTGGCTATGGGAGAAACAAGACTCTTTGGTGGTGTTAATGCTATGAACCCATCGTAGGCTCAGGTTTTATATATGTGTAAATAAACCATATATCATAGACACCACAGTCTCTGCTGTACCTCATTCCAAAGGAAACATGAACTCTGGGTAAGTGCCTGGAGCTGACCATAAGCTGAGCATTTCCATTCTATAGATCCTTATTTGATATCTTGCACCACCTGGAGATTGAGGTGGTGTGCAACAATATATTAAAGATATGAAGTTCAAACTCCTTTTTAAAATGGAAAATGCAACCCCAGGAGGTTACAATTGTGAGAACAGAAGCAAGAAGGCGGGATGTATAACTACTTTCTTAATCTTTTTGTTATGTTGAATACTGAGTTGAATAGGATCCAAAAGGCAGCAGTCTGATTGGTCCTAGTACAATAGGACTCAGAATGCAGCAGTCTGATTGGTCCTAGAACAACAGGATTCAGAATGCAGCAGTCTGATTGGTCCTAAAACAATAGGGTCCAGAATGCAGCAGTCTGACTGGTCCACAGGAGCCACCCAATCCAGCTCCAGGGAGATGTGAATCCGCAACCAGATTGGCCTATAGGTGAATCCCGGAATTAGCCAATCACGTGGGGCCCATTGTGTAAATAATGTATATAAAGCAGATTTTCTGGGGGAACATTCCATTCCTCCTCACCACTATGAGCTGAATAAAGAGCATGAAATCCACTCTCGACTCTGAGTATATTTCACCTTTCAACACCAGCCACTTCTCACCCAAACTGAACCCTGAGTTGCTCTTCATAAACATGCATCAGGAACCATGCATGGGGTGGTGGGGTGGTGAACACACTGTGGGGGAAGGACTTTGACAAGAAAAACAGCTGGCAAGGAAGTTGTTAAGAAGCTTCTTCTGCTCCACTCCAAATTGCTGCTCCCTAAAGCTGCTTTTCATTTTGAAAAAAAAAGTAGGGGATTTGTAACATACATCTATATGCTTGCCCAATCCAACTACTGTTATAAACAATTAAGCATACAATCCTATGCATGTCTACCTACGGGACCGCCTCTCCTGGTATGCCCCACGGAGGACCTTAAGGTCCATAAATAGCAACACCCTAGAGGTCCCGGGCACTAAGGAAGTTAGATTAGCCTCAACCAGAGCCAGGGCTTTTTCAACACTGGCTCCTTCCTGGTGGAACACTCTGTCTCATGAGACCAGGGCCCTGCAGGATCTGATTTCTTTCCGCAGGGCCTGTAAAGACAGAGTTGTTCCGCCTGGCCTTTGGCTTGGAGTCAATTTGATTCCCTCTCCCTCTTTCTTTTTTCCTTTCTCCTCCTGTGATGAGGCTGCATTTTAATGTTTCAATGTTGTATTTTAATTTTAAGTTGTATTAATTCAACTTGTTTTTATTATTGCTTGTTAGCTGCCCTTGGCTGGGAAGGGCGGGATATAAATAATAATTATTATTATTATTATTACTCAGAAGTAAGCACCGCTTACCAAGGGCACTTTTTTAAATCCAAAAAAGGAGTCAACGTTTGACCTGCGTTGCTACAATTGCTATACTTGGTGTGGAGGACAGCCCAAAACAGGATCCCTTCCAAACCGCCTGGGGTGGTGGGAGTCTGAAGCATCACGATCCTACAATTAGGTCCCACGATGTAAAAATAAGGAAGTGGTCATGCAAATCGACTGTAACCTTTTGAAAGGATCTTGGTGGACTTGTGATGAAAAACAAGGCATCTGACAGGCCTAGGCAAATGTCACTGCATTATTTATACTCAAGTCATGCTTTGGAAAATTATTTTTACGGCATTGAACTTAAGAAATTATAGTTCATTATGTCCTTTGCTATGCATCCACAAGATTATTTGTCACTCCGCAGCTGCAACCTTATATAACCCTTTAAAAACTGACCCCAAATAATTGCTTGGGTCAGTATTCATTTTCTCAATAGCAACCAATCATTTTATGCTCTGCAATCACATAACTTTTTATAGGATTATAAAAATTGGCCTTGATTGTTGGTATTAAATTTAAAACCTTCCATTTGGATTTTTAGATCCTAATTAATTTTTGGCTTCTTAAAGACAGTATTTGCAAACGCAAGTCTGGCACAATCTATAAGAATATCTGTTAGACCAAAATAATAATATTAGCTCAAATGGGTTAAAGTCATTATCCCCCCCCCCCCCCAAAAAATCTGGTTCTTCTCATACTTTATACTACTTGGCCTTGAACAAATGACAAGAAATGAATAATGGCTGCAATAAATAAACCTGACACCTTGTCAAAATGTGTAAATTCAAGGAAAAATGCAAATCCATAAAATGACATTATGCTATAAACATGCAGTAATTATCTTAAACTAACATTTACTGCCTGCTTCAAAAATATTAATAGAGAAAAGAAAAAGGGATGATTTAAAGTAACAGCTGTACAGCAAAAATAATTTAGATATATTCAAATAGTATTAATGTGAAAGTAACAGCCAGGGTAATATATTTCTTTGGACCAAAAAAAATGTCAAAAAGTACTGAGAAAGCTTCAAAATTTTCCATACTTCTTCAGTTTGAATGTTATACAGTGTTGTACAAAAGTACCCCCCCCCCCAAAAAAGTGAGAAGCCTAATCTGCAAATTTTAAGGTGGAAGTGCATATATTATGCAGATTTATGATACAATTCTATTCCCAACATTCCTGGGAGCAGGTATGTATAGAATTGCACTGCAAAATAGGTTTTGCAAACAGATCTCAGATTGTGTTGAACCAAGGATTACTGGGACCAAAGAGGAAGGGCTGATCCCCTTTGAAAGCACAATTTCTGTTCTGGGTTTGGAGATATAGACTCACAGATCAGTAAGGATGGCAGCCCTTGCAACTGCTAAGCCTAAGCAATGGTGCTGATCACCATTCTGGAAACAATGAGCAATTGAGAACAAACATAATGGTTGCCATACCCTTAACAAATAACTGCTGCTTGAACGGTGTTTATGGTATCCAACTGATTGGTAGGTGTATGCACAACGCCCAAGCTCCATATATAGTTACAGGTACTGGATAGGGTTGTTTTGTTGTTTGTTTGTTTAACATGTTGCAGTATCTTTTTCTTTTGCAGATGTAGAGCCCCAATTAAAGGGTGATGATAAAAATGTTTTATTTGTTTTTTAGCTACTGCTGATTTTAATCATTTTTTCAGTATTTTTAAATGCCAGTTTTAACCAGTTTACTGACCATTTTAATGTAAACTACCTAGAGCTTTTCTTATTATCAAGCAATATATATTTTTACAAACAAATGCTTGTAAGCATTGTTCTCCCCTCCCTTATAAAGCTGGAAAACAACCAGGGAGGGGACGACGTTACAATTCTAAAACATTTTCAGATTTACAATGTTAATATGCCTACTAATGAAAAGTTTAAAATACCACATATGAACTTACTAAAAGAACAAAGACATTCCAAGGATTAATTATTATGTTTCATCAAATGCTGCTTCTTCTTTAATCACAGAATAATATATTATCAGAGGCTGGAGCACTTCCATTTCCAATAATACACAAAATGTTACTTGGATTGAAGGCTATGTCCTTTCTGTCATGAAGTCACTAAAGTATCACAGGAACAGTTCTCCAAACTTATATTCTCCAAGCAGGTAGCACACAAGAGCATACCAAAAAGTCTATCAGCAGGCCCAAGAGTTTGTGTTCTTTGGGAGGCCAAGCTAGCAAAATACTTATAGCAACTGGGAGATGGATCTGGCAACCAGCCAGCCCAGTCATGTGCTCCTGTTTAACAAGGCTCAATTAACAACAGCTGCTCTGCTGAACAATCAATTCATGACACTTTCCTCACTTGTTAATAAAATGGAGTGAATTAATCACTCTGCATATTATGTTTAATGCTATCTGAAATTTATCATTATTTGCAAAAAGAAAATGGAATACATCTTGCTAAGGGAGGTACAGAAGGATGTATAGCAGCAGAAGACCCAAACTATAATAGTGGGAGACATAAAATGCATTTTATGTGGATTTTAACAGTGGACAATAGAATTTCATATGATGTAATTGGCTTCTTAAGGGACGCGGGTGGCGCTGTGGGTAAAACCTCAGCACCTAGGACTTGCCGATCGCATGGTCGGCGGTTCGAATCCCCGCAGCGGGGTGAGCTCCCGTCATTCGGTCCCAGCTCCTGCCCACCTAGCAGTTCAAAAGCACAATTAAGTGCAAGTAGATAAATAGGTACCGCTTTCTAGCGGGAAGGTAAACGGCGTTCCGTGCGCTGCTCTGGTGCCGGTTCGCCGGAGCAGCTTCGTCATGCTGGCCACGTGACCCGGAAGTGTCTGCGGACAGCGCTGGCTCCCGGCCTCTAGATAGGATGAGCGCACAACCCTAGAGTCTGTCAAGACTGGCCCGTACAGGCAGGGGTACCTTTACCTTTACTAATTGGCTTCTTACTTACTTGAATGTATAATATGTCTCAAGTATGTCATGGAATCTTAAAAGAACTGTTAACATTTTTTTTCTTGCTTCAGATATAAACCACATATCAAAATTGATCTACCTTAAGCTCTAAAAATATTTTACATCAGCAAGTTTTGCTACCTAAACTGAAATACAAAGTTTATACCTTGAAGGTTTGGACTTTAAGAACTGAATCCCAGAGTTGTGCGGGTTCTAGATGATTTGGTAGTTTCATGACTTTCATTGGCTTGAAACCAGGGAACTTGTAATTCTAAAATGAAAAAGAAAATCCACATTAATAACTATGCTTCTAATTGTTTATCTCAGAAAAATGTGCTAGTTCTGAAACTTGGTATCAGTAAGTTACATGAAGTTTACATTTAAAAAAAGCAAGCTCAGAACTATCCACTTTTTTAAGACAAAAGCAGCTATGTTCAGGCTACAATGTGAAACCTCTTTATTTTAGGTAATAATCAGAGAATCTGTTGGTTGTTCTGTGACTTTTTCGGCTATAGCTTCTATGCTGATGATTCTCATTAAGTTATAAATGCAAATTTTCTGTAAAATAAAAGAAACAAAAAAGGAGCTATATAGGATCCTGATCAATATGGAGACTCTGGCACCCAAAGGTTGAACCCTCTTCTTCCAGTGATAAAGGTAAAGGTAAAGGGACCGCTGACCATTAGGTCCAGTCGTGGCCGACTCTGGGTTGCGCCGCTCATCTCGCTTTATTGGCCAAGGGAGCTGGCGTACAGCTTCCGGGTCATGTGGCCAGCATGACTAAGCCGCTTCTGGCGAACCAGAGCAGCGCACGGAAATGCCATTTACCTTCCCGCAAGAGTGGGACCTATTTATCTACTTGCATTTTTACGTACTTCCGAACTGCTAGGTTGGCAGGAACAGGGACCAAGCAACGGGAGCTCACCCCGTCGTGTGGATTCGAACCGCCGACCTTCTGATGGGCAAGTCCTAGGCTCTGTGGTTTAACCCACAGCGCCACCCGCGTCCCTTCTTCCAGTGATACTTTCCTGCTAAAAATCCTCCCCCAGCAGCAATTTGCCCCAAAGCAGCTAAGGAGAAGGCAATGGAATGGATGCTGCAGAATTAATCCAAATATCAAGTGGGCTGCTTTTTCTGGGGGGAAGAAAGACAGCAGTAAATTCTCACCATTATTATTTAAAAGGTTATGTGTATGTTTAACATAATGTTAAATTTAACCCCATGTAATAGTTAACAATCAGGAGTGATTTATAAAAGACTGTCTCCTCCTCCACCCCGAAATTATGTGCAAGATCAACTGTCCTATGATAAAGAGCCAGGAGAAAGACAAAAGCACCACCACATTTCTGATCCTGAGTCAGCTCACAGTTGTCCCTTCTACTGCTTCTCTCCCCTAGTTTCAGAGGAATTAAACATTCTCCTTGTGCAAGAAGCTTCATGTTTGTTTATATGCAGTGCAATTTTTCTAGGAAAAGAGGTGTCGGAACGCACAATGAACACTTCGTACCTATGGGACCACCTCTCCTGGTATGTCCCACAGAGGGCTTTACGGTCTTCAATCAAAAACACCTTGGAGGTCCCGGGCCACAGAGAGGTTAGGCTGGCCTCAATCAGAGCCAGGGCTTTCTCGGCTGTGGCTCCGATCTGGTGGAACACTCTGTCACAAGAGACTAGGGCCCTGCGGGACTTGACATCTTTCCGCAGGGCCTGCAAGACAGAGCTGTTCCACCAGGCCTTTGGCTAAGGCACAGCCTGACCTCCTCCTTTGGTAATTCTTCACCAAACTCTAGTCCAATGGTTGCCATCAATTTGATTTGAACTGATTTTATAATGAATTGTTTTTAGAATGCTGTATTTTATTGTTGTTAGCCGCTTTGAGCCCGGCTTCGGCTGGGGAGGGTGGGATATAAATAAATTTTTATTATTATTTTTATTATTCCCTTGTTCCCTTATAATGGCAAAGGCACCTACCTGAGAGGTGCCAGAACTGAGTTCCTGCAAGTTCTGGCTGAAAAAAAAGCTCTGTTTATATGTATTTAATGGATCTGACATATTTTATGAGTGCTGTGAGCTGCTTTAGGCAGTCTGGTCTAAAAGGAGAATGCAAATTTAACAGATGAAGAGGGGGAAACAATTATTCTTCAGGGGCCCTTTTGATAGCTCCACTGCCCTCAGAAGTTTGTGAGGTTGTGATCCATGAGAGATAGAGCGTGGAAATTACTGGTGTTGGTTTATCCATCCTAAGTCCAAAGTGGAAATCAATCCAATTAATATAATTGGTATTTGCTGTTGTTGCTTTCAGTCCACATATGATACATCTACAATCCTATGGTTCTATCGTAACAGATTAGGTGTTTTCGTCATTTGCACTCCATTTTCTGTGCACAGAAACGAGTGAGGTGGAATAACATAATGACAGCTTAATTTTATTTTTGTAAACTGCTATGAGGTTTTTTTTTTTTACAATCAAGTGGCTAGAGCAACCCCAGTCAGATGGGCAGGGTACAATTATTATTATTATTATTATTATTATTATTATTATTAGTATTAGTATTAGTATTAATGAATTTATGACATAAATAAATTTTATGAAATAGTAATTCACATAATTATGTAAATTACAAACGTTATGTAATTTCACCACAGTTGACAGCAAGATTACAACGCAGTTTCTGGTGGAATGCAAACAGCGCTGCATGTCACGAAAAGAGAGCAGAATGGAAATACTTACTGCCACCTAGATTTGGGGGGGGGCGCCATTTGCTGCACAGCGCAGCTCAAGGCTGAAACAGGGTCCACACGCATGGCCGGGGGGAGGGAGGGGCACACTGCCTCCTGGCTGCGCATTTTCCTGGCACAACCTTCCCCCCTCAGCCATTCAGGAGGGGGCTGAGCAGTGGACAGAGACCTGGGCGGTAACTGGACTGCCTTCTTCCTTTAAAGGGGAACGGTGCCCAGCTTCTTGCCCCATGTGGACCCAATTGTCATTGGATCACCCACCCTCCCTCCCATTTTGTTATGTGTATGTGCTTCAGCCCAGTGGTGAGCGGGCTGAACTGGCACAGATATTGCTATAGATTATTTGCTTGCCATATTCGGGGCCAGGAAGGAACATTCCTGCAGACAAATTGGCCCATCTGCAGGTTTTCGCCTGACTCACAACAAATGTCATAGCACCCCTTCCAAGACACAGCACTGTCAGGAATGTCACACGTGACCCATGTCAAGGGGGGCCCCTACATGCTAGGGGGTTAGACTAGATGACCCTTAGGGTCTCTTCCAACTCTACAATCCTATGATTGACTTCTGCAGCATATTTGGTACAATTACCTCAACTCTTTTAGAACTTGTGTGGTCTATGGTATCTGCAGCAATCTGAAATACATTTTAAACAAAAGCATTGTGTCAGTATGCTAAATGCACTGAGTGGTAAAGGTACTATCAATATTTTGTGGCAAAAATAATAATTGCTGAAAATATATGAAGAAAAGAAATGCTGTGAAATTTGAAATTATCTGCTATAAAAAAGGTGGATTCTCTAGGCAGTGTTGTTACCTGTGTGGACGTATAAAATTACTCAAGGCCTAATTTTACTTGGAGCCAGGTGAGAGAATTAGTGATGATCAGAGAAGCACACATAACTAGCGTCTGGCGGCATCTACACTATAAACATATCAGAGCTGATGTTGAATACAGTGCTAATTGTGTTAAAGTTGTACAGTTCTGAATACGAGCAAATTTTCCCACTTCATTTCTTGAGCCACTACAAAAAAAGCATGCATAGGCATATGTTAAGTAAGATGTCTACCTGCTGCAAAGTTACTAGTGTCTGTAAATTAAGAATGAGGAGGCTGTAGCCCTTCAATTGTCACTGGATTCCAACCAGTGCAACATCTGGTTTCACATACCTGCTGCACATGCAGTAGGTGGTGGTGACATGGTGAAAACATACTGGGGTAGCAGAATGGACTGTATCATCAAAGGTGGAGGGTGAGAAAATCACAGTTCTGAATGCACCTCTGTGTAACAAAGCACTTTGCAATCAAGAGCTAGCACAGCCAGAGCAAAAGTCAGTACTTTCTCTGATATGTTCCTTTTTTTTTAATATGCAGGAAGCATCAGACCCCCAGTGGAAGTCTGAAATGGGAGTCCATTCTACCACCTCATTATGCTGATATTATAGCCCAAAATGTTACATCAGTTTTCCGCCAGTTTAACTGTCATGTCCCACAGTGATCTATGGAATTTGTGTTTGGTGAGGTTGCTGAGAATTTTGTTTAAAGAGCCCTCTCTGGCAAGTAAAATATAATCATTTCTGCACTTGTTTCAGGGATACTAGTGAGGTGATTCAATTTCAGGAACGTTATCAGCTGGCAGCTCCTAATGAGTAAAATGGGGTGTATGTATTAACCAACGAGTACAATACCTGCACTTTCTTCTTTTTCTTCTTCTTCCTTGGCAAACTGCTTGTTGATTCAGAAAGACAAGTGTCTTGAAAGGAAGAAAGTATGAAGAATTTAGAATGTATCACTAATTTTCAATTTCATGAAACAAATACAGATTTTGGCCATAACTGCATTTTCAAATATGTGTAGTATAGAAATCTTGGTTCACTGAAATGACTAGCCAGTGATCTGGGAACTGAGCTAGATTCCTGACTTATGCTAACTGCCTTACCTATATGTATATACAGTGGTACCTCGGGTTACATACGCTTCAGGTTACATACGCTTCAGGTTACAGACTCCGCTAACCCAGAAATTGTGCTTCAGGTTAAGAACTTTGCTTCAGGATGAGAACAGAAATTGTGCTCCGGCGGCGCAGCGGCAGCAGGAGGCCCCATTAACTAAAGTGGTGCTTCAGGTTAAGAACAGTTTCAGGTTAAGTATGGAGCTCCGGAACAAATTAAGTACTTAACCCGAGGTACCACTGTAGTAGCTTTTAACAGCTGGACCACAGACCCACTTTCAGTACACAATTGTAGAATACTTCCTACAACCACAAATTCAAATTCTTGCATACATTTACTCAGCAGTAAGTTCCACTGAATGAACCTGTTCCGTAGTAAATGTGTTTGTAATGAAGTCTAAATGTCTCCTAAATTGTTTTTAAGGAAAGGTGGGGTACTTCAGGGAGTAATGCTAATGACTAGAGTAAAACACCACTCATATTTTTTGGGGGGAAATTTTTTAGATGAGATGTAAACATGCTTTGAAAAATCCCTTTGGCTATTAAGGAAAATATATCTCTATTGGTGTAAGCCAGGCTTCACTTCTTGAGCCTAATGTTCTGGGCAGTAAATGTTGTCTAAATATTACCAGAGGATAAGGTAAGGTAAAGGTAAAGGTAAAGGTACCCCTGCCCGTGCGGGTCCCTGAGGATAAGGAGCTTGTGTTAATTAGCTGAGTAATGTCAGGATGTGTGTGTCATCAACAACAGTTTGGTGAATTACAACAGTTTATTATGTAATGATCCACTGTGTAGTTTTCTGCATTTAATTTCCCTCTGATCTCACTATTTACAAATATATCTATATCTATATAATACTTCATGCATCTGTTAAAGTGGACTGAAGTCAATGAAAGCTTCTATTTATTTTAAGGTGCTGCAAGACTCAATATAGTTGCATTCAATGTAGCACTAGCGGGGACGCGGGTGGCGCTGTGGGTAAAAGCCTCAGCACCTAGGGCTTGCCGATCCAAAGGTCGTCGGTTCGAATCCCCGCGGCGGGGTGCGCTCCCGTTGCTCGGTCCCAGCGCCTGCCAACCTAGCAGTTCGAAAGCACCCCCGGGTGCAAGTAGATAAATAGGGACCGCTTACTGGCGGGAAGGTAAACGGCGTTTCCGTGTGCTGCGCTGGCTCGCCAGATGCAGCTTGTCACGCTGGCCACGTGACCCGGAAGTGTCTCTGGACAGCGCTGGCCCCCGGCCTCTTGAGTGAGATGGGCGCACAACCCTAGAGTCTGTCAAGACTGGCCCGTACGGGCAGGGGTACCTTTACCTTTTTTTAATGTAGCACTAAGTGAGTCATTTAGCAGTATACCTGTTCCACTGGCAAAATTTGCCAGCGTAATGTTGCACGAGAGAATGCATAAGCTGGTTGCTGGTAACTTTGTTGTGCAATAGGTATAATATGTTGTGCAACTGTCACATTGGCTTCCTCTGTTGCACAACATTAAAACTCACCTGTCCACTAGCACTAGACCCCTTACACTACCATAGAGAGAATATTGTGAAACATTCTTTTGTTTTGCTCCAAGAGACTGGCACAACTCCCCCTTTGGATATTACTTACATAGCCCCAGTTGGAACGTAACATGAAGCCAAACAATGACTTAGCATAAACAAATAACCTTCCAGATATAAGGCCATAGCTGCTTTGCTCATCCTCCATTACTGCTGCTGCTCTGAGCTAAGCCATGGTTTGACTTGGCATTACATCTAAACCTGGGCTGATAATTTAGTTCCCCTATGCAAATAAATAATAAACATTACACAGTTAAAATCTGTTCCTTCAAGCAACTGAACATTAAAAAATAAGGATATGTTTCAAAGTGTGAAACTTATAATGGAATGGTATGCAGTTGGTGTCCCTTCATGGACGGAAGGCAATGAAGAGGAAGGCAATTTTCAGGAATTTTCACTCACCATTGCAGCCTCCTGTACACCACCAAAAATCTGCTCCAGAGGGCGTGTGTACTGAGGTTGCAGGGAGGAAAAGGAATCACTTGAAATTGTCTTTCTTTCTGTGGATGTCTTCAGCAGAAGTGAAGGAGGTGAGGACAGGTGACCCCCACCTAGGCCCGAAGTCACCCCCCCCCCCAAGCAGGCTCAAAGCTTCTCAAAGCTTTTCAAAATCATTTTCTCAGCAGCTAAGCATCTGCTCATTTGCTCTGCTGTTGCAAGGCTAAATGTTATTCTTTCATCAGTACGAGAAGGCTTCAAAAGCTAATGAATAGCCTCTGTTCAAAGCAGGCCTGAGAACTGACTTTTATCTCATTCAGTTGCAACATCTTTGGACATGCTAAACCGCTCTCATTCCCCTTTCCTGGGAAGGGTGCCAAGAGTCCCAAAAGAGTCCCAAAGACAGGAGCTTTCTGTTCATGCTCAGGGGAACTCATGAGGCAGGACTCTGGAAGAGGAGGAGAAAGGGGAGGGAACTGGAAGGGGAATATATACTCTGTGCAAATGACTGTGAACTCATGCTTGTTTGTGAGTTACCACACTTGCTCCTTCTACCAGTTCATGGATGGTAGAAATAAAGCTTTTTCTCCGAAACTATTCCTTGAGTGTCTGTTGACTCCCATTTTCCCTTTCCCGGGCGCAATATTTTTTCCACCAGAGGGCAAAGCCTCATAAGGCTACAGAAGGACACTAATTGGATATTGGCTGTAACTGATAACTCAATGGATAATTATTACCTTGTTCTATAAAAACACCCTCTTGGTCATCTTTTTCTGATTCTTTAGATTCCAAATAAAGTATGACATCAGCATGTTCATGGACTCTCATTTTGCATTCATCCATTCTCTTTTCCAAATCAGAGATAATTTTAGTGGATATTGGAGCATTGTCATGAAGAAACTTGGTAATAGTCTCCAAGGCATAGTCTTTTTTTAACTTGGCAACCAAAGGCTGAGTATCCATTTCTGGCATGTAGGGAAACCGTGGCCAATCATCCTGCAATAATAACAGTTATTGAAAATCTGACAAACAATAATGTTAAGGAACAAATATTTATATATACACAGACATACCCATACACCAACATGCATACATACACAGAATCATCATGCCAAAATTAAGCACTTGCTTTCTTTACCCAGTTTACTTGAATACCAGAGGTTAATGTGTGTGCTTACAGTAATATTTCCACTAAAATAAATTTTATTCACAAATGCTAATAGATTTTTAGAGTACAGTGGTACCTCTGGTTACGTACTTAATTTGTTCCGGAGGTCCGTTCTTAACCTGAAACTGTTCTTAACCTGAAGCACCACTTTAGCTAATGGGGCCTCCCGCTGCTGCTGTGCCACTGCCGCACGATTTCTGTTCTCATCCTGAAGCAAAGTTCTTAACCCAAGGTACTATTTCTGGGTTAGCGGAGTCTGTAACCCGAAGCGTATGTAACCCGAGGTACCACTGTATGGTGATGTTTAACAAGTTTGTGAATGTTTTGCTAAATAATGGATTTACTGTTGTTAGCTACCTTGAGTGCCATGTGTGGAAAGGTGGAATAGAAACTAATTTGGTAAATACATAATAAATAAAACAAATGGATCATATATTTTTTCTAGTATAGTATTGCCTACGTCTGTCTTTAGTAAGTTCTCTCATATGCCATCCAGAGAACATAATCCCGGAATGAAGTAATACATCTTTTGTCTAGGTGGTACTTAACACCCACCAAACTAGCAAAGATGTACAAAATGAAAAATAAGAATTGTTGGAAATGCATTGTAAAAGAGGGAAATTTTCTTAACATGTGGTGGTTGTGTGACAAGGTGAAGACTTTTTGGGATAGTGTGTATAATGAGTTTAAAAAGATATTTAGGTACACCTTTTTATAAAAAACCGGAGTCATTTTTACTAGGTATGGTTGGAGAGGACATTAAAAAGGAAGATCTGAAATTCTTCCTGTATGCCACAACAGCAGGAAGACTACTCCTCACACAGAGATGGAAACAACAGGATATTCCGACAATTGAAGAATGGCAACAGAAAGTATTGAAGTATGTGGAAATAGCAAAGCTAACTGGAAGAATCCGACAGCAGGACGATGAGAAATCCGACAGCAGGACGATGAGAAAAAGAATGGTCCAAATTTATGGTATATTAGAGAAAACTGTACATAAATAAAGACACTCATAGGACAAATAAAACTCATAATGTTTACTGTAAACTTTTGGTTAGACCACAAGATGTAATGCTGTAATATAATAAGGAATGTATGTCTAAAGTATAATACAAAAATTTATTAAGGAATTATAGACATTTATAGAATGTATATATAATAATCACGCTTAAGAGCAAGGTAGAGAAGCCAGAAGAGGGGTGGAGGGAAGTTAATTTGGATAAGATATAGATTGAAAGGAGAATAATATTGTTAAGCTGTATTGTGTTTAACATATTTGGAAAAAATTAATAAAAATTATTGGGGAGGGGGGAGAAGTTATACGTCTTTATCTGATCCTTCTGTAGAGCTTAGGTTTACTTAAACGGAATCATCACATTTTATCTTCACAACAAACATAAGAAAAGCATTGGTGCATAGATCAGCCCAAAGACCTGATTAGTTCAACATTCTGTTCCTCAGGGTGGCCGACGAGATGCCTATGGGAAGCCCACAAGCAGGACATGAGCACAACTGCCCTCTCCTGCTTTTGATCCCTGGCAACTAGCATTCAGAAGAATACTGAACAATATTCATATCTATTGTGAGCATTATCCATTGTTATCTTTATCTTGCATGAATTTCTTTAAGCCTCTGTCATGGACCTGGGCGTGGGGGATTGGTCGAGTCAGAGAACAGAGTAGCAGCAAACAGGTAACTCTGGGTAAGGATCTAGTAGGCTGGGAAGGTCTCTGGCTGGGTCAGGAGAGCCCAAGGAAGAGTATGCTGGAGAGGGTTCTTGTGATGGTGGTGCGGTCCGTTGCCCCATTCCATCTTCCCATTAGCCTCCGCAGTGCAAGATATGGGCTGCCCCTCCAGAGCTGTCAGAGGCTGGTTTCAGCTCATCCACTTTACCTTTCATGCCACCAATTCTGCCTCTGGAGTTGTCAGAAACCATATCTAATCCTGCCTCTCCAATGGAGGTTACTGCCGCACCTGTCCCATTTGCCTCCAATGAGGCAGTGATGCTTCCTCCATTGCCTAGGTTACAGAGACACCAGTGCCAGCATGAACAGATGAGGCAGTTGCATCCTTCTTGGAGAAGTGCCACATCGCTTGCCCAGTCTAAAGACCAGAACTGCTTGCCGTGCCAAGCTGTGCACATGCCAGGTGTGTTGTTGTTGGATCAACGTCTTTGCTTGTATAGTCATGTGTAGCACCCGTTGTGCTTTGAATCATCATTTTGCCTATGTATCACATGATATGAGTATTCAAGATATTGGTAGAAACAACCACCGGACTTCATCATTGAGCAGGAGCCAGGACATCTAAAGGTATCTAAGTAGGCAGCTATTACTTCATCTTGCAGCAGCAAATTTCAAAGTCCCAACTATGTGTTGTGTAATGTAGGTTAGGTGAGAGAAAGTGAGTTATCCAAAGCTGCACACTCAATGACCTTTATGGCAGAGAGAGGATTTGAACCCTGGTTCTCCCTTGTTCAGGTCTAGCACTCTATTGAATATATCACAATGGTAAAATCGGACAAAATGTAAGGCAATGAAATCACTAAAGCGTAAGTTCCAAAAAACAAATGGGTAACAACATCTACATTTCTTCCAAAACTTGCATATGAAAAATGTAGAATAACCACAGGAGTGCCTTTCTATGTAAGCTTTTCCAATTCTGCACTGTTCTTACATTCCACTGCCTGAGGGCTTGAAATGCAATCCTCATTTAAACTTGTTTCTCAGGGTATACATTTGTAAAGTCCTTGCTCAAAACTTTGTTCTCCCCAGACCTAACCCGCCCCCCCCCCCAAACACACATACATACGGGTATTATTAGTTTTAAAAACTACCTACCAACTTCTGAGAGACTAAAAATTCTTCAAATGTGCGAGGAGGCTGCGGCACTGCCTAGAAACAAAGATACATTTGTATTACAAAAGAAACCCTCCATAAATGGTGCATGCCAGTAAAAGAAATATTAGGTGCTCAATTTAGCAACAGTAAGTCTGTGATGCCTACTGCTGGGTTTTGATAATTAGTATCTGAAAGAGGGAGCCATTACATTGAATAGATGACACTGAAAATAAAGGAACACAAGAAATTATGCAGAAGACTAACAAGAAAGGAGAGATACAGGGTTGGTTTACACAGCCACCCAAGCTGGGAATCCTTGTGGTTATTTGAGGTTCAAATGCATCAGCCACTCCCAGAGCTTATGTTTCTACCTCCACTGTCAGTGGTACTATGCCTCACTATACCAGTTGCTGGGAATCACAAAGTATGAATGCACTAATGGGGAATGCCTGGTGCTGCCTAGGAATTTAATTTTTAAAAAAACAAAGAAAATTCTGATTTTTAAAAGGTCTGTGTGAGTTTTGGGGCTGTGTGTGCGCGCGCCTGTGCACACACACACACAGGGTTCTGTGCATCCAACAGCATCCAAATATGGCCAGAAACCACCTTTCCACCTTGGAAAGCCTTGCTTGTAACCGTCACGCCAAATTGGGTAATGTCATGCCAAAGTCACATTTCAGTCCACCACCTTGTTTCAAAATGATGCCTGGCATCCAAATGTAGACTAAGAGCACTGGCTCCCCCTTGGGAACCATCAGACCAAATTAGGCGACAATACCTTCAGAACCATCCAACTTGGCGCAGGTTGGGCCCATTAAACCAAATCTGGCAATGCCCCATCCAAAAGGGTTGAGGATGTATTCAGAGGTGTCCAAATTGGCACAGTTTGGACCCATCGTGCCAAAAATCAGGTTAAGTCATGCCAAAGTCATGTTTCAGCTTGCCACAATATTGTTGTGAGGTGCTTTTGTTTTGTTTTTGAGGTGGGTGGAATCTAATGAAAGATTCCATTGTTCTAGTAGCCAGGCAAGGGCCATAATGGCCCTAAGTATGGGTTTTTAGTATAAGAAAGGAAGCTGCACTGTGCCAGAGAGGAAATGGGTGTATAACATGCTACTGGCAATAAAATATTATACCAAATACAAGACATAGACTGAAACATTGCCTTTTACATTCTGGCTGCAGTTCTGATCCATCAAAAGCTATAAAAGCCAAAAGCATCTAGCTGTGTTTTTTTCTTCCATTTAACAGCTAGAGAAGAGATCCTTCCAATGCAAAAATGAGCTGGTTTGTACACAATTATTTTGTAAGCCACTTTGAGTTACTTTCTGTAAACAAATCCAATAGAAATAAAATAAACTGGACTACTGAGATGGTTAAAAAAAGAAGCTGCAAACTTATTGGTCTCACAATCTGGTGCACAATACCCCCACCCCACTCCGCGTGTGGCAGATGCTATATGTGTAAAAATTATTTCTAGCAAACAAAACATATCCAAAGTGCTACCACTAAATTGCTCTTGTTTTCACAGCAGGAAATCTGCAACTACCGATCCCAGAATAGCTCTTAGTCATATATATTTCTACAGGCCACTCCCCCCCGGGGGGGGGGTTACTCATGCTAAAAGAACTGTAACAACTTAATGACAAGTACCACATTTTTTTCTATTAAAAAAGCACTGTATTTATGGGATGCATTCATTTACTAGGCAGCAAGCACCCTCACATGGGAATAGCCAGGATTTTTGTTAGTCGGGGGGGACCCAAAAAATTGTTGAGCTTTCTTTGGGAAGAGTATTTCTCCCAAAAGCTGCCCAAAAGGTCATGTCCTTATTATTATGACTGGAATGTAATTTAAATTAACAAGATTTTGGAATGCAGAAATAAAGAAAATAAAGAAAACCATCAAACCACCAATTCTACCATGCGGGGGTATCTAAATTATATAATTCAGTATTTCAATGATTGCTATTAGTCAAGTTTAAACTTTAAAGACTGTCTCAAGGCAAATCTTTAAAAATGTAGCATAAACTCTGACAACTGGGAAACACCGGCCTGCGAGCGCTCCAGTTGGAGAACAGCCTTTACCAAAGGTGTCATGGGCTTTGAAGACACTCGAACTCAGGACGACGTATAGCTTCCGGGTCATGTGGCCAGCAGGACTAATCCGCTTCTGGCGAACCAGAGCAGCGCACAGAAATGCCGTTTACCTTCCCGCTGGAGCAGCACCTATTTATCTACTTGCACTTAGACGTGCTTTTGAACTGCTAGGTTGGCAGGAGCAGGGACCGAGCAACGGGAGCTCACCCCGTCGCGGGCATTCAAACTGCCGACCTTCTGATCGGCAAGCCCAAGGCTCTGTGGTTTAACCCACAGCACCACCCGCGTGCCTTTTGGTATTGTTATAATGAGGCTATTATTGGATTGTAACTGAAAACTAATAATAATGATAATACAGTGGTACCTCGGGTTAAGTACTTAATTCGTTCCGGAGGTCTGTTCTTAACCTGAAACTGTTCTTAACCTGAGGTACCACTTTAGCTAATGGCGCCTCCCGCTGCCGCCGTGCCGCCAGAGCACAATTTCTGTTCTCATCCTGAAGCAAAGTTCTTAACCTGAGGTAATATTTCTGGGTTAATGGAGTCAGTAACCTGAAGCGTATGTAACCCGAGGTACCACTGTAATAATAATTTTTGAGGATTTAGGGCATTTTGCCCCACCTCCTTGACTAGGCCCATGGCCCAATCCTAAGCATGTTCCTTCACTATTCTCACTTTCAATGGACCCTTGGTCTTAAATAAGTTAGATGTGCGCATTTACCAGGAGCAAGTGCCATGGAACAGAGGGAGAGGGGCTTTTTGAGTAAACATGCGCGCTGTTAAGCCTTTCAGGAGGCAACTTCAATTCAAAGGAAGGCTTATATTAACCCCCCGACCTTTGTGGCCGCCGTACTGCTCTCTGAGGCAGCCATGGAGCCCTTTGCGCACGGCCCCCTTTTCCCAGTCAGCGCCTCGTTCCGCCGCCCGTGGCGGAAGTCCGTTCTCGGCGTTGCTAAGGCGCCTTAGCAACCGTCCCCCGTCGCCCTCCGTCCTCCACCTCAAATCCTTCCGGCCTTCCCCGCCGGCCACGCCACTTGAGTTCCGACCTCGAGGCAGAGGTATCTCGACAAATATATATATATTTAGCTACGCAAAGATATATACACGCACGTTTCCGGGTGTGGGTGTTCCTGCGGCTGCTGCTGCAACGCGGTGGTAGCGGAGGACAGACGCCGTTTTCTACGGTGCAGTGGCTGTGACTGACACCCCCCCCAACCCTGAGAAGGCGGAGGGAAGAACCCCCAGGCTTTGCAAAAAGTAGGTTGGTTTCCCTTTTCGAAGTGCTGCTCTATTTATTTGGGGATCCGTGGGGTGGGGTGGGGTGGGGGGGTTGGAGGCCCCGAAGATCTCCCATTAAGGATGGGAGGGGAATGGAGGTTTTTCTTGTCCCCCGAGGTGCTTCCTCGGACCCTCTCCCAAGTTGCTTCTTTGCCCGATCCAGTGCATGGTTTAACAAAAGCGATAGTAATGCGTGAGATCGTAACAGTGGTTGTTTTGTATTCGCACCAGTTTACAACAGGAACGCACAGCAACAATCATCAGAATAAAAACGCAGTGCGAGCGATCAGCTTAACAGCTGATAAATTCCAAAGTGTAAACAAGATTTGATGGATGCAATAATGGAATGCTGAACGGTATAGTTTTTGTAATTATTATTATTATTATTATTATTATTATTATTATTATTAATAATACCCCATCCATCTGGCTGGGTTTCCCCAGCCACTCTGGGTGTTTCCCAACAGAATATTAAAAACATGATAAACGATGAAACATTAAAAACTTCCCTAAACAGGGCTGCCTTCAGATGTCTTCTAAAAGTCAGGTAGTTGTTTATTTCCTTGACATCTGATGGGAGGGCGCAACACAGGGCAGGCGCCAGTGTTGAGAAGGCCCTCTGCCTGGTTCCCTGTAACCTTACTTCTTGTACTCAGGGATTTATGATATGTAAAATGAACCATGGAACGAGAAGAAGGGAAGTCACTGATGTCTTAAGGATGTAAAAGGAGTATTTTAAATTGTAAAACAGAAAACTTAATAAAATTATATACCAAAAAAAGAGAGAGCAGTGATGCAAAACATAGAATGCATACATTCGAAAGTTCTGATGGATCCAATATGGAACTTACTTTCAAGCAAGCATGTATTTACCCATTGTTTTCATTGAGGTATATTCTAAGGTAAGTATGCATAAGATTGCGGCCTTAAAATCGAAATGGTGCTTTTAGAGCAAGCAGGCCCCAGTAATTTTGGGAAGAACAATGTACCTCTCCTGCACTTGCAGGTTTACAGTTTGATTTTAGAGTGTTGATCACCCTGTAGGATTTACCCTCAAGGAAATGCACGTAGGCCTTAGTTCTTAATAAAGTTAAGCAAAGATGTGTTCTGGAGCTTAAAGCAATATGGGCACAGGTTTTCAACTTGACCTTGGCCATCTAGTCGATGTGATGCTTAAACTTTGTTATGGGGCAAAATGAAAACCTGGAGTCTCCTCAACTGCAAGAATATTTGCTTACTATCCAGTCACTTAAGGCTGTGTTTATAACAACAGAGCACACATTGGCTAGATCAACCTTTCCCAACTTCAGGTCCTCATCTGTTGTTGGACTACAACTCCCATCATTCCTAGCTAGCAGAACCAGTGATCAGGGATGATTTGAGTACGCAATAAGATACAATGAAGAGAAGGACTGGGTCACTGGGGGAAATCAGAATTCTCCAACTGCTTTGATCTCCTTGGGTTGCAAACAACACCCAGTTATTGTACCACTCCAGTGAATTACCAGTGTGGTTCCTGAACATGTGGAAGTCATTTCTTCCCCTTCCCGCATTTTCTCAAAATGTTGTAGAATGATCCTCAGTTGTGCTTTCCTAGTTGCTGAACTGCTTGATTTTAGAAAGCAGCAAGTGCTTCCAGCATCTGTGAGAAAGACATGATCTTATATTTCCTGTGTGTGGTATTAGTGCAATCCGCAAGTTGGGCTGGTGTTGAATTGGAGGAGGGAGACTTAGAAGTGGAATCTGTCATTTTAAATATCAGCTAAGAAATCTTGGTAATGGTTATGGGCCTGCATACACACTGCACCTTTAAAACACATTTGAAGTGCATCTCCCTAACCCCCCCCCCCCCCAAAAAAAAGAATTCTGGGCAATGTATTTACCTCTTTTATTGTTACAGTTCCCAGCAACCTGTTGAGAAACTACAGTGCCAAGAATTATTTGAGGGGAGAAATGTGCTTTAAAGGTATACAGTGGTACCTTGGGTTACATACGCTTCAGGTTACAGACTCCGCTAACCCAGAAATAGTACCTCGGGTTAAGAACTTTGCTTCAGGATGAGAACAGAAATCGTCCTCTGGCGGCAGCAGGAGACCCCATTAGCTAAAGTGGTGCTTCAGCTTAAGAACAGTTTCAGGTTAAGAATGGACCTCCGGAACGAATTAAGTACTTAACCTGAGGTACCACTGTAGTGTGTATGCAGTCCAAGTAACAGTGATCCAACTTGGCTTTAAGGTTCTTGGCCAGAAATTTGCGACTGTGATCAGCAGTTGGAATGAAGCATTCATTAATACAAGATGTGCCTGAGTTCCACTGACAAAATGTGAAAGATGTAATTTATTTGCTCAACTTTGCAGGTACAGTGATACCTTGGTTCTCAAACTTCATCCGTTCCGGAAGTCCATTCCAAAACCAAAGCATTCCAAAACCAAGGTGCCCTTTCTCATAGAAAGTAATGCAAAACGGATTAATCTGTTTCAGACTTTTAAAAACAACCCCTTAAACAGCAATTTAACATAAATTATCTAACGAGACCATTGATGCATAAAATGAAAGCAATAATCAATGTACTGACTATAAAATAAGACAGTATTGTAGATGATAAAAACTACCATTAATTTTTTTTCTTACCTGCACTTGTTTGGATGGGGGGCTTTTATCCATTCCCACAGTCACACAATCAATCAATCAGTAGCTGAACTGGGTTCCACACAGTCACAAAAACAAATGAACCGAAAAAGCCTCAAAAACAAAAACGCAAAATAAATAACAAAAACAAAAAGCGCCAAACTTAATCCGTTCTGGAAGTCTGTTTGACTTCCGATATGTTCGAAAATCAAGGTGCAGCTTGTGATTGGTGCAGGCGCCCCGGAAACAATATTCGACAGCTGCATTGGACATTCAGCTTCCAAAAAACATTTGAAAACCGGAACTCTTGCGAGTTTCCGGAGTCTGGGAACCAAGGCGTTTGAGTACCAAGGTGTTTGAAAACAAGGTACCACTGTACATTTCCATGAGATCACAGAGGTGTTGCCTTTCCTGTTGTCAGCAGTATCCACTATGGATATATATGGCTATATATGGCTAATGGAGTACATTAGAATCTGGGTGGCTTGTTGCAAAAATCCAAAAAGGTTCCTGTACCTTCAGAAGTTAGGTGATGTATTTTGCATCTGACCATCCTAGGTACAATACCTTGTGCCAGAACCTCTGTGCTCTGAGTGAAGAAAGAACTAGCTTGAACACAACTGAGATGGTTCATGGGAAGAAACCTGCACGGTCCTAGTTTCATACGCCTGTGCGCATATCCCCCTCCCTCCATGTAACGGGTGGCATAGGTGCTGCATATGTTAACTTGTCTCAAGCAATGTAAATTCAGAGTGACAACTTTGCAGGTACATTTTCAGGAGACTGTGGAAGTTTTTGCCTTTCCTTTGTTAGCAGCGTTCACCCGTATGGTCTCAATGACAGACCTTTGGCGCTTCAGATTTAAACACCAATCTGGCATGAGACATTATAGTAAAGCGTATCCATTTGTAGGCTGGGAATGCATAACAAATTAAAATAACTTCCTGCTCACTCGCTGAGGAATCTGCGTGGTTAGAAGGTTTTAGTCCAAACCTGAGATGCTTTCTTCGCTCACTTCGCGAGCTTTCCAGAGTAAACGGACTCAATTTTCCCCCATTCAGGAGAAGAAAGCACTAAAACTGCAAATTGGAAGTGAGGTTTGTTACATGAAAACAACAAAAACAAATTTAGGACCGTTGCTGTGTTCTTCCACCAAGAAAAGTGACGGTTCCAAGTTTTGTGAAGCTGGAAAGTTATCGCTTTCTTTAAAAAGTACCACTACATAAACAGCCATTACAAATGTTAACTCCAGACTGTTGGCAAAATATATAAACTAGCAATGCTCCGTGGACAATGTTTACAGAGAAAATGTTATAATTGCTTTGTTTTTGCATTTGTAGGGCTACTTGACTTTTCCAAAGGTTTGGGTTGTGGTACATGCGTTTACCTGGAGCTAAGCCACCCCACTGAACGCAGTGGGTCTTATTTTTGAGTAAACATATATAAGATTGCACTGTTATAGGCAAACAATCTGCTTATCTGTAATTTTGTCTCGGCCATTCAAGATAAGCACCTTAATGTATTCATATTTATGCATATGTGTCTACCTAGTTACCTAATTTTTTTTAAGTGTTTGTCCACCACCTGGCCTGCTAAGGCCCTTAAGTGACTTAGAACAAAAGAATACAGTAACATAAGAAGCCCAGCAAAATACATTTACAAATACAGCTAAATTGGTTTTTTTAAAAAACACATTGTCATATCAGTGTAGGAAATTACTGTGTTGTACTCATGGGTGGCGCTGTGGGTCAAACCACAGAGCCTAGGACTTGCCGATCAGAAGGTCGGTGGTTCGAATCCCCGTGACAGGGTGAGCTCCCATTGCCCGGTCCCTGCTCCTGCCAACCTAGCAGTTCGAAAGCATGTCAAAGTGCAAGTAGATAAATAGGTACCGCTCCGGTGGGAAGGTAAACGGTGTTTCCGTGCGCTGCTCTGGTTTGCCAGAAGCGGCTTAGTCATGCTGGCCACATGACTCGCCGGCTCCCTCGGCCAGTAAAGCGAGATGAGCACCGCAACCCCAGAGTTGGCCACGACTGGACCTAATGGTCAGGGGTCCCTTTACCTTTTTACTCATCAATTAGGCCATAGAATTAAAACCCTAGAGAAGCAGATATTTAAACTACCGAGAAGCAGATGTTTAAACTATCAAGGCTTAAGCAGGAGATAATTCTCACAATCTGCCTATGAGAGATGTGGGACAAAAGGTAGGCTCTGCTTTCCATTGGATTACCTTTTGGCCAAATGTGGGGAAGAAGGACTGTAGCTCACTGGTAAGAGTGTTTGCTTTAAATGCAGACAGTCTCTAGGTAGGGCTGGTGAGAGACTCCGCCAATCATTGCAGACAGTACTGAGCTATGGTCCAGTGGCCTGACTCTGAATCAGGCAGCTTCCAATATTCCTCCTAAGCCACTGTCATGCATTGAATTAGGTGTTTTGCACACTCCTCTGCAAACCAACCTAAATGCAGGCTAGTGGTGTCACATCAGAAGCTGAATCTGTCTTTTTGGCAGGCTCAGTCAGCACTAAACAAATGTACTAAATTAAATACATGTTTCCCCCCCAAAGATACGTGTATGTGAAACTTGCAGTTATTGGGAAGACATTAAGACTGCAATCTTGTACCCAGTCCTCAGAAGATATGTCCCACCATAAAGTGTTTCAAAAAAGATCTTCAAAAGCGCCCCTAGTATTTTGTTTTTGTTTTTTTAAATCAAAATAGCCATTGACTTAAGTTGATCTAAAATCGTAAAAGTTTTGCTGTGACTGTCAAAATGTTTCTGTGGAAATTGGCCCTTGTTGAAAGCCGTTGTGGTTTTGATTCTCCCTGTAACAGGTCCAAGGATATTACTTGAAAGTAAGATGTCTTTCAATTCACCTGTGATTTCAGAAGAAGACCAAAAGAGCCACCAGGGAATAAAAAGAAATTTGGAAGGCCTGAATAGTTCAGATTCACAGACTACGTCGATGTTGCAGGAAACACCACTTGAAAACCTGCATCTAGCGCCTCAGACTGTTCTTGAAAGGGCCCCAAAACAAGGGAGATCAAAATGTCCCAGATGTAATAGTTCAAGGATGTTCTATTGTTACACATGCTATGTTCCAGTTGAAACTGTTCCCACTGGAGAAATTCCTGTTGTGAAGGTTAGTGCAAGATATATCTTATTTTTGATCTAATTTGTCAATTTTAGCAAGTTTTGGTCACAGTGAATCATTCTAATAAACGAACTGGGGAGGAATGAAGCGAGACTCATGTTTTTGCAATACAGTTTTAAAAACAAGCTGCGGCAACCCAAAACTCTGTTTTTCTTCAGAGCTTGCTACAGGCTTGCCAAACTCTAGTGGTACAAGAAGAAGAGGGGGCCCTGATTCCAGATGAAATCCCTGGTACTGCAAATCAGTTGCTATCCAAGGTCCTTTTTAATAGGAAAGATGTCTTTCTGAGACCTTGGAGATGACTTCCAGTTAGAGTAGGTTGGGTAAAAGGCAGTAACATCTTTCATTCAGTCAGTCTGCAGCCTGCTGCTTTGACCCATAGGGCTCAGAAACCATTTATTTTGGTGGAAGTTAATCTGGTCATTGTGCGTTCCCACTGCTTTAAGCAGATCTGCTGAGGAAAGCAGTGACTTTTAATAGGCACTGATGCAAAGTGTGTGTATCTTGTGCACTGCTGCCTGTACCCAAATGCAAAATGTTCAGCCAGTTACTTATTTTTCTTATGAAATGGAATGGGGAGTGCCTTTTCTCCAATGTATGTGCTTGTGCTCTTGGTTGCAGCTCCCATTGAAAATTGACATCATTAAGCATCCCAATGAAACGGATGGCAAAAGCACAGCTGTACATGCCAAGCTCCTGGCGCCCGAAGAAGTTACCATTTACACATATCCTTGTATTCCAGACTACGAAGGAATGAGACACGAAGTAAGGGTTGTCTAGAAGTAGCATGGGGGAGATATTTCCTCGTTTCCTTCCTCTTTCCTTCTTGCTGATGGCTATGAAATCCACAATGCTGCTAGTGTTCCAAATCTCCACAAAAAGAATATCAGGGCTCAGCTGGGGTTCAGAATCCCTTCTGCATGTAGAAAAGGGAAAAATAAGTGGCTTGTTTGCTCCTCCACTTCTCTAAATTATACACCACAATTTGCCAGTTACCATATTTTATATTGCATTTGCCACTTGTATTGGGTTCCTCCTGATTTGACAGGCAAGAAATTATACTTTTTGCTTTTCTAAGACCTGATGTACACAATATCTGGTTTCTTAATAAATGTATATTTCAACATTTTTTTCAGTTCATTATAAATCTTTTCCCAGAAGTCTTTCACCTTGGGACAAGTCCACCACATATGGAAAAAAGTACCTTCTTTTTCTTTACATTTCCAACAAAGGTTATCGCTATTGTGATAAATCTTTGACAGGGGTCAAGTACCATCTATACATCATCTACATAATATTTTCCTTTAACATCGTACATGCAGTGAACTTAACCCCTTTCCTCCATAGCCTCTCCCAGTCCTCCATCATTATATTATGTCCCACATCTCTTGTCCAATCAATCATAACCGATTTAACTTGTTCATCCTTTGTATGCCACTCCAGAGTCTGTCCTGCATTCTATCCATTCTTTACTGCATGTTTTATGAGAGGGAGGATCATGTTACAGCCCTGTCACTTGCTCTTTTGTTGGTTCCAGTTGACATTAGTGTTTATGAAGATGCTGTGCTGAGAGGTAGTTCTGGGTTTTTTTAGTAGCTGTGGTACCTTGCACGGATCCCTCCCATCCCAAATAACACCAACATTGTGTCTGTTTTTCTTCTAGATTGCACTAATCTTCCCTGGGCCTAATTCAGTTTCAATAAATGACATTCCCCTCTGTTTGCAAAACAAATCTAAGAAGAAGGTTGGCTGTGACGAGGACGAGGACTCGTCAGCAGAACCAGTCCTCAAATGTGCGAAAACAGAGTCAGGCAGTGAAAGCGACTTGGGCGAACACCAGTTTCACAGCAGAAATGCTCCGTTGAAGAGAATTGTGTTTATTGATAGCACTTGGAATCAAACGAACAAAATAATCACAGATGAGCGGCTCCAAGGTATGCTAACACCAAATTCTAAAGCCCAGTGCTGCAGATTAATAAAAGTGCAAATTGAAGGGATGTGCTTGACACATCAGTCTCATTACTGCTTTGCATGAACAAATTGAACAATCCATACAGATGAAGCAATGGATCCCCATAGCTATACATGGGCATGCTTCTAGTCGCAATTGAATGCCTTGTGGTCCAACACCAGGTACAGTCCCTTGCATCCAGCCCCTATGTGCACTGGTTTCCTGATTAGAGAAATGAAATTGTTGTTATATTTATTTATATCCTGCCCTTTTCCTGTACTGGGACTCAAGGCAGCTTCCACAAATCAAAACAACACAGATAAAACACAAAAGGATAAAAAAGGATAAAAGATTAATGTTAAAAAGTAATTAAACTCTAGTAGAATTTTTAAAATATAAGAAACAAATTATTGAAATATGGGTAATAAAAATAGAACAGCACTATTAAAACCCTTTCCTTAAAAAACAGTCAGCTCTCAAAGGCTGGTTGGAATTAATGATCATCATCAGAGGGCAGAGGGTCTTCTCAGTAGTGGCACCTGCCTTGTGGAATGCCCTCCCATCAGATTTAAAGGAAATAAACAACTCTCTGACTTTTAGAAGACATCTGAAGGCAGCCCTGTTTAGGGAAGTTTTTAATGTTTGATGTTTTGTTGCTTTTTAAAATTGTTATTAATATTGGAAGCTGCCCAGAGTGGCTGGGGAACCCATGCAGATGGACATGGTTTAAATAAATTATTATTAATAATCATTAATAATTGATCTTATTATTATTTGTACCCCACCCATCTGATTGGGTTGCCCCAGCTACTCTGGGCAGTTTCCAACCTATATACAAACATAATAAAGCATTAAACACTAAAAAGCTTCTACTTGCTAGTGCAAGCATGGCCAAACTCAGCCCTCCAGCTGTTTTGAGACTATAATTCCCATCATCCCTGACCACTGGTCCTGTTAGGGATGATGGGAGTTGTAGTCCCAAAACATCTGGAGGGCTGAGTTTGCCTGTGCTAGTGGAAAAGCAACTAGAAGGGAGCCTGTCTAACTTTTCTAGAAAGGGGGTTTCAAAGTCTGTGAGGAGCCACCAACCAGGTCCTCTCCGTGTTCCCACCCACCATGCCTGTGAGGGTGGTGGGACCAAAGATCTTAAAAGCCTGGGCAGGTTCCTTCAGATAACCTTGGCCATAACCAACACTTGAGATTGTGCCCGGAAACAGACCAGTAGCCATTGGAGCTGCTGTAACAATGGAGTCACATGCTTCCTATAACCAGAGCTCCCCTCTGCCTGAGAGTGTCTCGCAGCGGTTCTCAACCTGTAGGTCCCCAGATGATGTTGGACTACAAATCCCATCATCCCTGAGCTCTGGCCTTGCTAGCTAGGGATGATGGGAGTTGTAGTCCAACAACATCTGGGGACCCACAGGTTGAGAACCGCTGTATCAGTCTGTTACAAGTAGCTGATTTGAGTCATATGTACAATTTAGCGTATACATGTTCTGTTTTGTTACCTCTCTTAATGCAGGATTGCTGCAAATTGAACTGAAGTCGCGGAAAACCTGCTTTTGGCGTCATCAGAAGGGAAAGCCAGAGACGTACCTGTCTACCATCGAAGCAATTTATTATTTCCTAGTTGACTATCATAAGGAATTCTTGAAAGAAAAATATGAAGGACAGTATGACAACCTCCTTTTCTTCTTCTCGTTTATGTACAAATTGATAAAAAATGCCAAGTCAGCAGGAAAAGACTAAGGCAATATAATTTTCGTGTGAATAACAAAAACCAACCCCCTAAAATATTCCTTATGATCCATTGTACTTTATGCTTTTAAACTTATTAGTAACAATTGAATTAAATAAATTGCACAGTTGGCTAGAGGGTTTTTTTGTTTGTTTGTAAGAATGCAAAATGTTCCTGTCCTTTTTAGCCCAATCCTAAATCCAAACCCGTAACTTATCATCTGAGGCAAATCTCTCTTATGGTTCCCAAGAGACTCCAAATGGTCTGGGGACTTTACTGCCCTTGTTACATTTGAACATATTTTTTTATAAGCACCAATTTGGATGTTTGGAGGGTTTATATCAATTTACATATTTTAGAGAGAAGTACTGATGGCTGTTATGTTTTCAATGCGAACTGACAGTGTATATTGTTTTGTTGGGGGGATTTTCTGTCTCTTTTATCTTCCCCCACTTCTTTGCTAAATTTGACACTTAAAAAAAAGCTGGACTGTTATGGGAGTGTTGCCTGAAATAAAACTGAGACCGCTGCCTCTAAATAGAAATGTTTTCAGACTGTAATAAGCAGGGAAAATGCCAACATAGAGTCTCTTTTCTTAAACATAGTAAAACTTAGTTCAGCTGTTTCACTCTATAGGAATGCGCACTTCACCGTCAGGGATGACTTAATCCTGGTGATGTAACTGTTTACTAAAAAATGATTGGAACAATATTTCAGTAGACCAAAAAAAAACAAATAACAAAAATCCAGGCTAATGTATTCAGCAGGATGCCAATGGTAAACATGTTTGGGTCTAAATTAAGCTGTAAAATTGCTTTGGTAATATTATAATAGCAGGTTTACTATAATGACTACTTCTATGTCCATTTCAGGTTGACAGCTTTGGTACTGCCAAACAAAAGTTTCCTGCTGGATTCTGAAATAAACTTACCAGGAGAAACATACATTTGCAGAGAAAGGTGCATTTCCTTCCAACTAAAGTTGGAAGGCTTGCAAAGGAATTAAGGGTCCTCTGCCCACAGCTGAGCCCTGCACTTTACATTGCAAATGAAGCATATTATTAGACAGTCGTACCTTGGTTCTCAAATGCCTTGGTACTCGTATGTTTTGGCTCCCGAGCGCCACAAACCCAGAAGTAAGTGTTTCGGTTTGCAAATGTTTTTCGGAAGCCGAACGTCCGACGCAGCTTTCGCTTGACTTTAGGAAGCTCCTGCAGCCAATCGGAAGCCACACCTTGGTTTTTGAACCATTCTGGGAGTTGAACGGATTCCCGGAACAGATTCAGTCCAAGAACCAAGGTACCACTGTACTGTGTGTAAGCTGTAGAGCCCACATTGGGGGAAGCAGAAGAAGGACAGACATTAACTCCTTTAAATGGTTTTCCCCCACTCCGCAACAAACAGTGCATTAAAACTGAAGTCCCACGTGTTACAGGGACGCGGGTGGCACTGTGGGTAAAACCTCAGCGCCTAGGGCTTGCTGATCGCATGGTCGGCGGTTCGAATCCCCGCGGCAGGGTGAGCTCCCGTCTTTCGGTCCCAGCTCCTGCCCACCTAGCAGTTCGAAAGCACCCTTAAAGTGCAAGTAGATAAATAGGTACCGCTTTATAGCGGGAAGGTAAACGGCGTTTCCGTGTGCTGCGCTGGTCCTGGCTCGCCAGAGCAGCTTCATCACGCTGGCCACATGACCCGGAAGTGTCTCCGGACAGCGCTGGCTCCCGGCCTCTTAAGTGAGATGGGCGCACAACCCTAGAGTTGGACACGACTGGCCCGTACGGGCAGGGGTACCTTTTACCTTTACACGTCTTACAAGTGCTTCCTAACCTCTATCCAAAGCCCTTGTTTATTAAGAAGCTTGCAGGCTTCATACACACCACATTTCGTACAGGAGATGTTACCATTGGCCTAACAATCTGTTTAAAGGTGATGTGCCAAATTCACAGTTACCAAAGAACCAGCTGTGTTCTCCTCCTCCTCTTTGGAACAACTCATTTAATACAAGTACCAGTTGTGATTTAAAGGCACACACTCTTAACCATATTAACAGCTAGTTACTTAACTCGTTTCAGTAAATATCATTGATCAAATGCTGCAGGGATACAAAAAAGTCTGATTTTTCACTAAAAGCAAAATATATGGTTCCAGAAGCAATTCCAGTAGGTTTGTTCCTGAGGAGTGGTGATGTTTAGAAATATGCCTAAGTTTCATTCAGTGACAGTGCCTAGAATTATTTCCATTTCTTTTGCCCTTTAACTCTTTTTCTTAAGATTCACAATGAGGTACAGAAACCATAGGCTGGTGGGGAGAGAAACAGAGCAAAGTTTCTAAATTACTATAGTGAAATAAATGAAGTCATTGGACATTTGATTTTGATTTAACTTACACATTTATTTCTTCTTTTGATTATTTAGGCTGTCGTCTTCTTTGGCAATCACTTGTAGCTGAGTAGGATTGAACATATTAGATACTTTCAGGGTTCCTCCTCCTTCAAGAGCATAGCTAGGGGAAACTAGAATTGTGCTACTGATCTTCCAAGGAAATAAGTTGGCACTGGGCAAAATTTTCCCCCTCCTTCCCATTGAAACTATTTTGGTCTTATTGATCCATCTAACACAGTTAGATCAGAAGTCAGCTGAGATCCTTTTAACTGGAGGTGCCAGGGATTCATCCTGGCACCTTTGACATGCAAATCAGGCGATGTACCACTGAACTACAGGCCCTTGCCCATTGCTTAAGCCATGCTTGCATTTTATAATGGGGTGGGGAACCTGGGGCCCTCCCAATGTTGTTGGACTCCAACTTCCATTATCCTTGAACTTCTTCTTCTCCAGTGATCATTCGTAGCTGAGTAAGATTGTCTTCCATAAACACGGTCTTAACAGTGAGTCCGTAAGTGACTATGGAGGCCAATTCTGGATCCGCACATCCTTCCACAGTGGGGACATAGGTTTCTGGGTGGGAGTTGATCACGGTGAGGGTTTGCCAAGCGTGCCTTTCTCTTAGCTCATTTCTCCCCTTTGTCCTGAGTTCAAGCATCTTCAAAGTCCATGACACCTTTGGTAAAGGCTGTTCTCCAATTGGGGCACTCGCAGGCCAGTGTTTCCCAGTTGTCGGTGTTTATACTACATTTTTTTAGATTTGCCTTAAGAGATCTTGAAACCTCTTTTGTTGACCACCAGCATTACGCTTTCTATTTTGAGGTTCGGAATAGAATAGTTGCTTTGGAAGACTGTACAAGGCTGTACAAGGCATCTTACTCCTAGTTCTTGCTGTGATCTACCCTGCACGGATAGGGCTTGCACTAGAGCCTTATCATTCTGAAAAGGGATAGATTTTTTTATGGTATCGGTGTTTGGTAAAAGGAACCCTGTTGAAATAGCAGGTAAGGAGTGGCCTGCTAGATTGGACTAAAGGCCTATCAATGCCAGAGTCCTTTGGCCAAGTCATGTGGCTTCCTAGGTGGTTTGGGGAAGTTTAAACACAGCGCCTGGGCTGGGCTCTTCTCCATCTGCCTTCAGATGTCAATGTCTCTAAAATGACATCTCATTTTGGTATCTTAACTGATAGTTGTTGTCCCTGATCAATTAAACCACGTAAGCTAAGTGGCCCTCCTCACAGCAATTTATGGTAGTTAGCCTATGAAATTAATTGTGCATGGTGCGAAGAAGTACTTCTATTTATCCTATATGTATCGCCAATCAGTGTTGTAGGGAGAGCCCAAATTTCAGGTGTTTGGGGAGGGCAGAGTAGGAAGGTAGTTTATTTCCCCAGTATGGGCAAAATCTATCATTACTTTCATTCACACACACAAAAATGGATGGGTAGAACTGGCCAGCTGGTGTTAACATATTCATCGAATGGTGATATAGCAGAATACAGGCTCAGGGTACGTAGAATAACCCCTATTTAGACATGTAGTCTGCAGTCCAGTACATAGTGAAGAATCGTCCTTAAGGCTCACTGGATGGTAGCCTATGTTGCTAAAACCACTAATGTTATACAAAACTGTGTCATGTTTTTACAGCAAGAAATATCTTCAACAGTCATCTCTCTAATAAATTGCAACAGCAAATGCTTTCACCATCCATGTGTTGTTGTTTTTTATTGCTGTCAAGAAAAGGGCATCTTGGCTTTGCGCAATGATTAATACTGTTTCCAGTGAATGACTTTTGATTGTCTCTCTGACATTTTCATCTCTCTGTGTGTTGTTAAACAAGGACTCCTTTGAACTTTTCCCAGGAAAGTCTCTAAAACAGCTTTGTGGAAGATTACTGGGCTATAATGGAAAGGGAAAGGAATCCGCCCACTGGAAACGCACATCAAAGCGACCCCCTGACCCAATGTATTCTCAACGATCAGTCAGAAGAGGCGAAACATAATTCGTTTTCTTCCAAATCACGTTACTTTGAAAACATTTTTAGTGTAAAAGTAGGGACAGATAAAACCTTATATAAACAAGTGTCGGTTTACTTTTAGAGTGTGTTACAATCCAGTTTACTCCTCTGTGAGTTTCAGGAGTCAAAGATCCTCTAGTGGACACTTAAAAGTGCTTCTCTGCAAAAAAGAGAGCGGTCTAACCATTTTCTCCACCAGCTGCAACCTCTTGCACTGCAACTGATGCTGCTTTAGAGACTTTCCCTGACTTAAGAAGCTGTAGTATTTTTGTTTTTTAAAAATGAGGCTAATGAGAAGGGGAGGGATCGTTGGAATAAACACAGAAGGCATGATTTCCAATATATGAGATGTCCATTTCATCATAGCCAGTCACTTTGAGGAGCAGTTGGTCGGTGGCAAACCAAGCCATCACTCCCTTGAAATGGACTGCTGCTACAAGGCCTAGAGCCTATCCATCACTGCTTCTCTACCCTGTCCTTGGTCTGGCAGCTGACGACACTTCTCCAGACCCAAATTGGCCCATCCCTTTCAGCTGCCTCTGATTACTTAAAGTGCTGTACAGTGGTACTTCAGGTTACATACGCTTCAGGTTACATACGCTTCATGTTACAGACTCCGCTAACCCAGAAATAGTGCTTCAGGTTAAGAACTTTGCTTCAGGATGAGAACAGAAATCTGGCTCCGGCGGCGCGGCAGCAGCAGGAGGCCCCATTAGCTAAAGTGGTGCTTCAGGTTAAGAACAGTTTCAGGTTAAGTACGGACCTCCAGAACGAATTAAGTACTTAACCTGAGGTACCATTGTAACTACAATGGCAAAGTTTGAGAAATAAGCTGCAAATGATGTCATTTGAATTTTTAATTACAGAGATTTACATTTTCATCCACAAAGGCACAGAAGCCAAAAAGGTAAAGGTAAGGTAAAGGACCCCTGGATGGTTAAGTCCAGTCAAAGGCGACTATGGGGTTGTGGCACTCATCTTCTGGTGCAATGGAACACCGAGATGGAAGCCAGAGCACATGGAGACACCATTTGCCTTCTCGCTGCAGCGGTACCTATTTATCTACTTGCACTGGTATGCTTTTGAACTACTAGGTTGGCAGGAGCTGGGGCAGAGCAACAGGAGCTCACCCCGTCACATTCGCTCTGGTACTCGTCATGGTGTTCCATTGCGCCAGAAGCGGCTTAGTCATGCTGGCCACATGACCAGGAAAGCTGTCTGTGGGCAAATGCCGGCTCCCTTGACCTGAAAGCAAGATGAGTGCTGCAACCTCACAGTCGCCTTTGACTGGACTTAACCGCCCAGGGGTCCTTTACCTTTACAGAACCCACAAATTACCAACATGATCCAATACCTCAGGTTCTTCTAGCTGTTTTTGGACACAACTGTATATATAAAAAAGTCTCCACCCACCACCAAACTTATTTCCTAAACAATACCAAATTATGGACACAAGCCAGTCAAAGGTGCCCTCATTTTAGTTCCCTTGATTTCAAAATGCTCAACTTTCTGTGCTGTCTTATTCCTGATATTTGTAAGCTGCTTCAGGAGCCCTTCTGTGGCTGAAGAGCCAGGTACAAATAATGTATTAAATAAGTTATAATAAATAAACTCAAACAATGAAATTAATGGTACTAAACAAGGTTTATTGTTGGGTGGCTGGTGCCCTATGTTTTTACACAAAACACGGAATACTAATGGGTAGAAATAGATTCCCTAATTTTGGCTTGTAAAGCATCGCAGGTTTTCTTGGCATCACCAAGCAGCATTGAGGTATTGGGCTTGTAAAAAATGGGGTTGTCAACTGCAGCATACCCAACTCCCAGGGTGCGCTTCATGACAATGACCTGGTGGAGAAACAAAATGGTGGCATGAATAGAGAGGTACTCAAGCAATCATAGTGTAGCTGAAACCATATTATTATACTCCATATTATACTCTGAAACCATATTATTATCATTTCTTAAATTTCTATACCGCCCTTCATCCGAAGATCACAGGATTGTTCACAATACAAAAACACAACAATACATACCATAATAACAAACAAAAACAATACCACTGCCCCAATTTAAAAGGCCATGGATTGTTTAATTATTATATGGCTGAAATCATCAATTCAACACGGCGCAACTCCATAAAAGTGAGTATTCAAGCACTTAAAGAGACCTTGGAATATTATCGCATACAGCTGTGGATTGAAGTGCCTTAAAGCTTTAGACATGGAAATGTTAAGGAAGATAACTTTGGTAGAGCTGCCAAACGTCTATACAATTCCAAAGGCGGAACTGATGTCTGGGGGGAACCAAGTCAATTGAAAAATCGTGGTTTTGGGGTTTTCCTTAAAAAAGCTCAACAACTTTCAGGGTGTCCTGGTTTTTACTCTTTGAAATATGGCAACCCTAAACTTTAGTGGAAACCTTTCCATTTTTAACTGGGCATAAGTACCTGTAACTAAGCGAAGTAGACTGGAGAGCCAATTAGGTACTCATGCCATAATACAGTCTTATGAATCTTCTTCCTTTGTTAAAGGCCTATTCTTCACGATGTAAGACTAGCCCTGTTAGAACAGGCCAAGGATCCATCAAGAATGAGGAACCTGTGCCCGATTCTCATGGGTTGAGATGCAAAGGGAATTCTGTTGGAGGCTATCACAAAAGAGTCAACCCCTTGCCATTACTTACCTGCTTAGATTTCCAGACCTCCAATACAGGCATACCAGCTATAATTGAATTTGGATCTTCTTGTGCTGCAGAGTTCACAGTGTCGTTGGCACCGATTACCAAAGTCAGATCTGTGTCTGAGAGGCAGAAGAAAACTCATCAGCACTTCAGAAACTTGAAAAGCTACTGCCTTTTGTCAGGACTTTCAAACTCGCTGGCAGACAACTGCTTAATTCCCTTGGGATGCGGAGACAGATAAAACATCTAAGCATATAAATCTTATAAACATATAAATCTGGAGGCCAGAGAAAAGAAAAAACGATAAAGAAATTGAACAGAAACAATGAGGAGAAAGGAACAGAGAGGTTTTGTCTTTTTTAGTTCGGGACTTGTACATAGGGAGGGAGACATTCAACCAAACATCTGAAGGAAAACTCCCTCAAGCCAACTAGGGCACATGCCACCACATCTAAATGTGCACTATGAGGCCACCTGAGACTCAAGCAATAACAGAAGCACCTCCAATCTGCATATCCACTCCTTCAGTGGGAGTGTAACCCCATCAAAAGCAGGAAATCTTTCATGCACCTGCCACACTAACACTGCCTCAGTTTTATCCGGATTGAGCTTCAGTTTATTGCCTCCTATCCAGTCCATCACTGAGGCAAGACAATGGTCCAGCATTTCCACTGCCACACCTGCCACACCTGCAGATGAAATAACTAAAAAAAATTGTCCAGTGGCACCTTAAGAAACCAACTAAGTTTGTTCTGGGTATAAGAAGTGTGCATGCACACAAAAGCTTATACCCAGAGGAAACTTAGTTGGTCTCTAAGGTGCTACTGGACATTTTTTTATTTTTTTAAATGTATTTCGACTGTGTCAGACCAACACGGCTACCTACCTGAATCTAGAACACTTGCATATGTAAAGGAGAAGTAGAGCTATGCATCATCACCTGTAACAGAAAACTTAGGCACTCCATGCTGATGCTCAATCGCACATGAGTCTTATGCATGTTATTTCTCTTCCTCAAACAAACAGGAAGAAATTGACACAATTTGTCCCTTCTGCTGAGTGCCTGAGTCATACATTAAACCATCCAGGGGTCCCTTTACCTTTATGATGCAGGAGGGATAGTAGTCTCTACCGCACTGGCCTAGCCAATTTCACAGGGTTAAGTCCCTTCACTGAAGGACTAACAGTGAATTCTGATTGACAGCTGAAAATTATTATAAAGGAATAGTCATGACTTAATGTCATGCCCTCTTCCAAAGAAGAAACGGGCAATCTTCTCAATTAGCTGAACCCAACAACGGTGTTAAGAAGTGTGAGATTCAGTATTCACAACTCGATTCAAAAGCTTACTTTTCATATGATGCCCGTGGCCCAGATGGTTTACCTAGATCAGTTTTGCAATATGAAAGTAGCAGCCTTTTAATGAAATAGGAAGGGTAAGATTAATTTATATAATTTAAATTATAATTTATAAGCATCTGGATTTTGGTGGGGGGACATTTCAAAGCACAGATTTTTTTAAGATGGAGGCTTGAGATTACTTCCGAGCTCCTTTTTGAAATTCCTTTTTCCGTTCTCTTTTTGGCTGCCTTCTGATTCCCACAAGCGTTCTGCTTCTTTCATTGCTTAAAGAGATTTTACGCAGGAGACTTGCTGGAGCACCAGCTTGACAGCTGTAAGCTGCTGATTCATAGATGCATTGTTAGCTCAATCATTTAATTCTTGTCCAGCAGCATCACGCTATAAAACTTGACCTCCCCAATGAAACATCAAAAGGCTCTTGCATCTCTCAGCTCATTCTAGAAGAGAAAGTCTGAGGAAGCAGACCACCTCTGAAGTCAGCTGAGAAAGTATGCTACACAAGCAGAACCGCTTTCCAGAATAGCCCTCTGCAAATCTGATGCTCGCAATATGATGGCCCAAAGCCACTGAGAGAGGTTTGAACAAATAGTAGTACACCTAGGGTGTAGGCTTCAGGTGTGTAAAAAGGTAAAGGGACCCCTGACCAGCTGGTGCAGATTGCTATGGGGCTCATGTTATGAAAATGATGTATAGATGGTACTTAACCCCTGTTAAATTGGCGAAGATCTACCACAATTGTGATAATTTATGTTGGAAATGTAAAGAAAAAGAAGGTACTTTCTATCATATGTGGTGGACTTGCTCCAAGGTTAAAGACTTCTGGGGGAAAAATTATAATGAATTAAAAAAAATGATGAAATATACTTTTATGAAGAAACCAGAGGCCTTACTCCTTGGAATAACAGGTTCTGAACTGCCCAAAAAAGATGTTAAAGTATTTTTGTATGCCACAACTGCTGCACGGATTTTACTAGCCAAAAAATGGAAAACGCAAGAACTACCAAAGGTAGAAGAATGGCAGATGAAGATGATGGAGTTTATGGAGCTGGCTGATCTCACCAGGAGAATCCACAACCAGAAAGAAGAGGAATACCAAGAAGACTGGAAGAAATTCAAAGACTATTTGAATAAATATTGTAATATTAAAGATATGTAATCACTTGAAAGAATCAATTAGGCCTAGGATTAAATTGGGATTAAATAAATAAGAAAATGTACAATAAGAAAAGTTAGGAAATATGATTATGACTGTGATATTGTTTTATGAAATAATGATATTGGAAACTGCTATATATAATTACTAAGAAACTCAGATGGAAGAGATTTGAGGAAGTCAAGTAATATGTTTATGAAGATGGATTTTGAGTAATTAATTAAGTTTCAGTTTATGTGGTGATTTAATGTATTTGATGTTCTTTTTTCTTTTCCCTTTTTTAGTTTAATTCTTTTTTCTTTATTATTGTTGGCTTTTTCTTCTGTTATGTTTATGTATGGAAAATAATAAATATTATTTTTATTTTTATTTAAAAAAAAGATTGCTATGGGGCTCAGCTAAAGTTGATACCTGGAGAGCTTCTATGGGAGAAGTCAGAGGAGGATAGGAGACAAGAGCAAATAGCACTTGAGACAGCATGATTATTCTTTGGCCTAATTGCAAAAGCACACAATACAACTAACTTTCTCAGCATGGTTTGAATAAAAGATAAGCTGTTATTTATTTATTTCTCTCTCCTCTCTCCACCCTCATTCTTTACCTGGGAAATCTTCATTTATCTCGTCCATTTCCAGCACAACGTCATAAGGGACACCGGCTTCTGCCAACAGAACGTTCAGCTGCCCTGGCATACGGCCTGCCACCGGATGGATGCCAAACCTGGAACCAAAGAGAGAAAAGGAATGGCCACATTGCGTCCAAGACATGCTGAACTAATAAAAAGAAACTGATAAATGTTAGCAATGCTATGCAGGCGGCGGCAGGCCAGCTCCAGGCTTCCCTACCTCCTGATTGAACCACTAAGGAGAGAGTGATGGGTAGCAAAGGCAGCCAGCATTCGTGAAAGGCAATTTCAATGGGTGAGCACCGTTCTCAGCTTGAAACAGATGGTCGGAACCTATTGTGAGAAGTGCAATAGCAGGGACTATTCAGCGAGAGTCTTAAGGGGTTAGGTCTGTTATTGGTCTGAATGACAGCAAACTCCAACTGGCTGGAGGCTGTAGTTAGTTAGGAGTTAAGTGTCAGTACGAAAGTGTCAGCTGAGTTTTCACAATTGCAAGTGTAGGAGGGAAAAGTACTTCTTAATCAGGTTTTTACCCTATGTACCCTATGAAAGAAAAAACTTCTCTGTTTATTTATCCTCATATTATGTGCTGCTTTCATTCAGCTCACATTGAGTAATTTAGGATCAGTTTCTTTTCTCACTGGACTCTGGTCTGATCCTTTTCAGTCACTCTGCTAATATCTGTGAGGTACGCTAGGCCAAGAGAGTATAATTGGTCCCTGGTTCTGAATGGGGCAACTATGCCCTGAAGGACCAGGTGCACAGCCTGGGAGTCATTTTGGACTCACAGCTGTCCATGGAGGCACAGGTCAATTCTGTGTCCAGGACAGCTGTCTACCAGCTCCATCTGGTACGCAGGCTGAGACCCTTCCTGCCTGCAAACTGTCTCTCCAGAGTGGTGCATGTTCTGGTTATCTCCCACTTGGACTACTGCAATACTCTACATGGGGCTACCTTTGAAGGTGATCCACAAACTACAACTAATCCAGAATGTGGCAACTAGACTGGTGACTGTGAGTGGCCACCGGGACCATATAACACCGGTCTGAAAGACTTACATTGGCTCCCAGTACGTTTCCAAGCACAATTCAAAGTGTTGGTGCTGACCTTTAAAGCCCTCAACGGCCTCGGCCCAGTATACCTGAAGGAGCATCTCCACCCCCATCACTCAGCCCGGATACTGAGGTCTAGCTCCGAGGGCCTTCTGGCAGTTCCCTCATTGCAAGAAATGAGGTTACAGGGAACCAGACAGAGGGCCTTCTCGGTAGTGGTGCCCGCCCTGTGGAATGCCCTCCCCATCAGATGTCAAGGAAATAAACAACTATCTGACTTTTAGAAGACATCTGAAGGCAACCCTGGTTAGGGAAGTTTTTAACGTTTGATGTTTTATCGTGTTTTTAATATTCTGTTGGGAGCCATCCAGTGTGGCTGGAGAAACCCAGCCAGATAAATACTACTACTACTACTACTACTACTACTACTACTACTACTACTTATTATTATTATTATTATTATTATTATTATTATCATCATCATCATCATCATCATCATCATCTCAATTACTCCTACCAAGATTCATACCTAAGCAGAGTTCCATATCCACATGTCCCTCATCCATGTCCAGAACTCAAGCAGCCAAACTAGATGTGATAACAATCATGAAACTTGGTCTGACTCTGTTTAAGTCAGCTTCCTGTATTCCTAATAGAGGAACGGCAGTGTTCTGGGATGGAGGGAAATGTAGACTTCCGGCAGCCTAGGAAGCATAAAATGCCTTGGCAGAAAGGCAGTCTATAAAGGCGATTAATAAATAAATAAATAAATAAATAAATAAATAACAAGGAGCATGTTGCTATTTGTTGTGGTGGCAGAGCACAATAGGGTGCAGAGGAGAAAATGTGCAAAAGTTGCCACTATTTTTAATGTGTAGATGCTCCGTGCCATTCATGGCTGCATGACCCAGAGTGGCCCAGTGCAAAAGAAGACAGGGCTTTCAGTAGGTGTAGCTCATCATAAAATAGCTCTCCAATACACTGGACTGACTCTTTATAACCTTTTGAACCAGCAAAGCAGTTTGTTCTGTTCTGTTAACCAGTGGTCTTTTGTGATGGTACTCACACAGTACAGTCACTTTTTTTTTTTTTTGCTGCCATGGGCAGCCATTTTGTGCTGGCACCCACAACATGAGTACAGTGGTACTTCGGTTTACGAACTTAATCCGTTCCTGAAGTCTGTTCTTAAACCAAATCCGTTCTTAAACCGAGGCGTGCTTTCCCTAATGAGGCTTCCTGCCGCCGGTGCCCTTCCACCACTCGGTTTCTGGTTTAGACTGAGGTAAAGTTCACAAACCGGAACACTACTTCCAGTTTTGTGGACTTCGTAAACAGAATCGTTCATAAACAGGACCGTTCTTAAACCGAGGTACCTCTGTACAAGCAACTCATTCCCTACCACAAAAAAAAACAACCACTGCTGTTAGCTATGAATTCGAGTTTTATGATGTTTCTCGTTAGCAGGACCCAGTAATTGAGGAGAGAGATGAAAGGAGGGGAATGAAGAAAGAAGGAAAAGAAGTGGCCAACCATTTCTCATGAATGAAGGGTAGATACAAACAGGTCCTATGACATGCCTCCACATAGCAAGGTCATCTTTTTAAAGAATTATCTCACTCCATAAGAGTGCCATCAAAACTGTTACTGTAGAGTTAATGGTTGCAGATCACACCAGATCTCTGGGGACTAAATTTCTTATTAGTAATATAACCTGTTTATACCAGCATATTGATCACACTTGCCTGACTTTCTTCCCTTGTTCATTAAGCATCTTTACCATGTCAGCAATAGGATACTGAGCTTTCGCTGCACAAAGGCCCCAACCTATAATGACAAGAGAAAAGAAATCAGAGCTTAAGCACTTGCTTAATATCTCCCAGGTCTGAATTCCCAACCAAATCTAAGGCTGCATACACACCGACATTCAAAGCGTATGGCTTCCCCACAAAGAATCCTGGGAACTGTAGTTTAGCCTCCCACAGAGCTGTAGTTCCTAGCACCCTTAATAAACTACAGTTCCCAGGATTCTTTGGGGGAAATAGATGTGCTTTAAATGTATGGTTTGTGTATGCAGCACATCTCAAAGTGCATGTTCACATTTATCCCTTTAACACTCATCTCTCCGATAGCTCTTCTTCATTTGTTGTTTTTTCCTGTGGTGCAACTTTAGATTTAAAAACTTATGGGACAAAAAAATGGTCCCTTTTTTTCCTCTTATGCTATTCTGTCAAACAGAGTAGCTGGCATGTCTTGCACAGTCTGTGTCATATTCAGGGGCAGCAAATTGAACTGCACACTGTCCCAATAAATAGTGGAAAGCTTTAGGTTTGGAACATTCTAGGCAATATAGTTTCAGTATGTTCCCTCATCACCTGGCAAGCCAAGCACCAGAACATGCCATCCTGAAGGAGCGTCTCCACCTCCATCGTTTTGCCCGGGCACTGAGGTCCAGCTCCGAGGGCCTTCTGGCGGTTCCCTCGCTGCGAGAAGCCAAGTTACAGGGAACCAGGCAAAGGGCCTTCTCAGTAGTGGCACCCACCCTGTGGAACGCCCTCCCACCAGATGTCAAAGAGAACAACAAATACCAGACTTTTAGAAGACATCTGAAGGCAGCCCTGTTTAGGGAAGCTTTTAATGTTTAATAGACTATTGTATTTTAATATTCTGTTGGAAGCCTCCCAGAGTGGCTGGGGAAACCCAGCCAGATGGGTGGGGTATAAATAATAAATTATTATCCTTGGGCAAAAGCTGGGCCCACCCCCACTGACACGGGGCCAAGTCTGGGTCCCCCTTTTGGGGGGAAATGGGAAAATGCTGCTCCATCTTTAGTTATTCTGGTCGCTGTTTGCATGCTCAGAGAAGACAGCTGTGAGAGCCAGCAGCGGCAGCAACAGTGCTAGGAGTTTCCAGGCCCCCAGCTACTCTGACCACCGTCACCAGCCCTAGATTTAAACAAAGATTCTGGGGCCCTTTTATCTGGCTGCAAATATATACCAAGGGTCCACAGTGGCCCACAAATGAGCAAAAAGTCTTATCAGAGTATATAACAATCGTAGAACATCAACCCAACAGCATGAAAATTAAGACAGACATTTAGGAGCAAATGGAGGTGAGGGTAGCATAAAGAAAACCAATACAACCCATTGCTAAAACCCTACTAGGAAACAACCAGAGGATTCCCAACCCTCCAAACACTCTGCAGTATTGAATTCAGAACTCAGTCTTTAGTTCCAGATGAAGTTTCCCCCTATAAACTTTCATTGCACAAAGTTCTCTCATCTCTTGAGGGAGAGGAATTTTTGTATTTTGACCAGGAGGAAATATCTGAGCACTCCAAGCATGTAAAATATATATTTTAAAGTAAGGTTACCAGATTTTTTTCAATGAATCTGGGGGTACAACCAACCAACCAACCAACCAATCAATAAAATACTACAAGTTTGGGATGTTGATGCTGCAGCGATGGTGGTGGCAGAGGGGTGGCCGCCGCCTTGACCTCAACCGCCATGTTTCCCCTTCCTCCGAGGCTTCTATCTCCTTTCTCCATGAGCCTGGGTAGCCCCTGAGTTGTTGGTTCTTCAGTGGTGCTGGTGGGGAAGCGGTGCTCAGTGCGTCAGGCATGGAAGGCGGAGAAGGAGTGCCGAGAGTGGCAGTGGCGGTGGTGAGCTCGGGCAGCACGATGCCTCCCTTCCCATCAGAGCAGCCCCAATCCCATTCCTACTTGCGTGCAAGCAGGAGGGGACAGGGATCCCTCAGCTGGGAAGCGAGGCTTCCCATTGCCTAACTGAGAGATCCCTGCCCCCTCCTGCTTGCATGCAAGCTCTGATAGGCAGCATGAAGCCTTCCTTCACAGCTTAGTTGCTGGGGTCAGGGAAGGTGGAGGCAGCCCGGAAGCTGCATCTTAGAGCCCCTGCACCACCATCATACGGGGACTTCCGAGCAGCTCCTGAAGCCAGCCAGAGCCAACTGCTCCGGGCTGCTGAGACTGCCGCTGATGCATTTCCCAGGGACATTAGATGAAATCCCTGGACATTCCAGCGACGGAATTTGTCCGGGGACTTATTTGCAAATCCAGGGACTGTCCCTGGGAAACAAGGACATCTGGTAACCCTATTTTAAAGCATTACTGAAAAAACATCTCTGAAATATTAAATTCATTCTCTCTCATCCCACCTCCCTCAAAAGCAGTATGTTTAGATGGGGAATAATGGACTTAGACATGTTCATTTTCTGTTCCTGCAAGAGGTTTGAACTATCAGAGCCCAAGAAGAGATAGGCCTGGCTCAAGCATCCAGGCTGAAGTTGTCCTGCCAAGACCACCAGCTGGTTTAATTGAATGCTCCTGCAAACAACTCAATGCCCCTAGCAGGGGAATTTTCCCTGTCAATGAGATCAGTGACTTGCATCTTCTTTTTGGTTTGTTTCTTTCTTGCTATGAACTCAGGCTCATCCAGTAGGACATATTTTTCTGGTTTCCTATAAAAATAAGAGGAGGAATGCTTTTCTGGAGAATTCAAAGACCACGTGGTACAGTGTCTCATGGTCAAATAATGTAGCTTGGAAATGGACAAAAAAATCAGAATAGCATCAACCCCCCTGGAGTCATTATGCTTCCCAGCCCTGTAATAATGATGAAGAAGAAGCGCCACAGAAGAGCTATTAGTCTATTCCAGACAGAATGCATGTTCAAGTCACAAAATGAAGCAACTCCAGGTGTCATTTATGCCCTTCAAGCTCTGCCACACAGAAAAGAAGCTGGCGTCAGAAGAGTGCAAGATGACTTTGGCACCATCCTGATTTTTCCTCACCTGCTCTGTCTTGCCCAGGGGGCCATGGTATATGGGAAAGACAGGAGGACAGATGGCTTCTTGAAGACAAAATAGAAAAACCCATTCTCCTCTTGAAGCTCCTGAACTTGAAGCTCCTGAGAGACTACCCTCCTAAGGACTCGGTAAAGCAGGGCCTTTATTCCTGTTTTTATTTTTATTTTTTGCTAAGCTGGAGAAAGAAAATAAGCTCAACTCTGGTTTGCTTCTGAACCCAGTGGTGGAGGAAGCCACTCGGGCACCTGGTGTGGTGCACCCAGGGGCAGGGCAAGTGGGATGGGGCGGGGCCTCCAGAGTCTACTTGCCTCCTCCCACTCAGCCTCCCTATAGCTGGGGGGGGGGGAGGCAGCAGGCGGACCGTTTGGGCAGTGTGGAGCCTGCGCGTGCCCAAGCCACTGAGAGACGTGTGGCTCAGGCGCGCTGCAGGCCCCGTGGTGAGTGCTGCCCAGCATTTTGTCACCCCCCTCAGTGGTGACACCTGGGGCGGCCTGCACCCACCACACACCCCTTCCTCTACCCCTGTCTGAACCTTCTCCATCTAGAATCTGGCAGAACTGTATGTTAGCTCTAGGGATGCCATAGAATTCTGACAAAAAACAGAAACAGGAGCAGAAATTGCCAATGTTGGCTTATTTGTCCCCTCTTCAGAACAGAAATGAATCCAGCTAATAACATCGATATATGCTGTTGTTTTTAGTCTGCAAACGATACATAATCGATTGCATCCATGTCCCCCAAATTGATTTATTTTTTGTTTGCGGTGGAACGAATACAGTGGAATAATATAATGACAACGTCATTTCTTACGTGAATTACATAAGTTAAATAATTTTGCCGCAGCAGACAGCAAGACAAGTAATGCAGTTTTAGCAGAAGATGAACGCCGGTGGAATGGAAGCAGTGCTGCATGCAATGAACAAAAAAGGTAGAAAGGAAAATGAAGAACTTCTTACATCCTGAATCAGCTTTGAGTTTCAGAAATTTCTCCAAGTCTCCTTCCCACTGTTTTAGAAAAGGACATTTCTGGTCAGTGACATTACGCACTTTTCTGAGGTACAGACTCATTCCAGGTCAACTTGTTTGTTTGTCTCAGCACACAACTGAAGTTCAGTTCTCAGCCTTGACCACTAAGTGGCCCAACCAACCTCACCTCATATGGTCTTCTAATCATTTCAGCTGAGGCACAGATGTCAGCAGAGCCTGATGTGACTAACAGCATTTGCCTTAACAAGTAGGTAATTAAAGATTGCTTACCTTTGCATTCCATATAGTGAAAAGTGATTTGTTAATTGGAAAAATAAATATGGATATTTGGGAACTGCACAGATAACAGCAGAACAAGAACCTGAGCAAGAACGTTTTCATAGCCCATGTGCACAACTACTAAACAATTTAATAAAGCATTGTTGAACTCTTACCAGGTGTAATGATAATCGAATTAGCTTCCTTGATCATGTCAACAGTTTGATCGATTCCAACTTCAGTGTGTGTTCCAACTATTTCCATGGGCTTTCCTCCAGCCGTAGATGTTGTACCGTATCCACCCAAAATGACATTTGGCAAAGACCGGTTCATGGCCTGGACAAACCATTAGACATATATTAGCAAATGTCAGATCTAACCAAAACCACTTGGGATATCTGCTTGCCACCTGCGGTGAATGGAGAGGCAGTAAAACTACTTTAACCATTGCTTCACTGAATGCTTAAAACATGGTTAATTAAAGCCACTAGATTGTATCCACATTAGTCATACTCAGAGTATGGACAGGACTAACTGAGGTCTATTAATTTTAATGGGTCTACTCTTGAGTAGTATTTAGATGGATACAACCCATTGCCTTCAAACTCATGGTTTCATATCCTGGTTTGTGATCAACTATGGTTAGGTATTTAGTCATAATGCTTATTCATAGACAAGGAAAGCAAACCACTGTTACACACTATAACTGCACACTGTTATAACTGTTTTGTTAACACCTAAACCCAGTGCATTTTTTCCTGGGGGGATGCAGGGGTACGCATACCCCTAAACATTTTGTGAATCTAAGTTTGGCCTCATTGGGGGGCAGTATTTCAATAGGAATAGGGAAATGAGAGTTCCCCTAAACATTTTTTTAGAAAAAAGCAGTGCATAAACCTGTTCCTATAATGTAGGGATGGGAAGCCTGTGTTGTTGGACTCCAATTCCCATCATGCTCAGCCAGCATGGCCAATTGTGAGGGATGAGGAGAGTTGTAGTACAGGAACATTCAGAGGGGCACAGGTCCCCCTTTTTCCTTTAATGAGTACTGATGACTGATTGACATTGTAGAGCTAGCAAGGCTAGATACATCTTTATCATCCAAGGTAGAGACTGAGACAAGTGTCCTGTCAGGTTGTGTGTGTACAGTGGTACCTTGGGTTACAGACGCTTCAGGTTACAGACTCCACTAACCCAGAAATAGTACCTCGGGTTAAGAACTTTGCTTCAGGATGAGAACAGAAATCGTGCTCCGGCGGCGCGGCGGCAGCGGGAGGCCCCATTAGCTAAAGTGGTGCTCCAGGTTAAGAACAGTTTCAGGTTAAGAACAGACCTCCAGAACGAATTAAGTTCTTAACCTGAGGTACCACTGTATATGACAGGGAGAGAGATTGGCCTGTTTTCCCTCCTCAACGTGTATATTTGTCGATGATTTTTTAAAATTGCTAAACAACAGACAAACAAACCCAGTATATATCTCCAGTACTCTTTCCTCACAAGGACACTGATGAGGTAGCAGCTGACACCTAGTGACTTAATGATGGTGATGATGAGGATAATTTTATTATTTATACCCTGCCCATCTTGGCTGGGTTGCTCCAGCTACTAGATAAAGTGGGGTAGTCATGAAATTATTGCCTTGCTAAATGAGAAATAAAAACACACCAACCACAGGATGCCTATACTCATCTTATCCTAGGAATCAGTGAATATTGTCCATTATGGTTTCTCTCAGTTTCTCACTTTTCCAATCTTAAATTCAGGTCTCTGCATTCCCAAATCAGTTTGCATTTTTTTGAAGGAAAACAAATCCTCACATTTTTTTTTAAAGTTCTCATGAAAATTCACCAGCATTCTACTGCAGATTTCTCCTAATATACACATTTCTATGCAATTTTGCCCAATATACAAAGTTTCACAAAGCAAATTCCCCTACTGTAATGCATTTATATATATTATTTTTTTATCATGATGCACATTCTTATGCACATTTCACCCTAGTAGATATGCATTTTGTACTTGGCTTGAGAACTGCGTGGCAAAATTTGGAGAAGCGTGAGTTTCACAGGTTGGCTGTGCTTCAGTTCTCTGGTTGGAAAGCACAAATTAGACACGTTCACCTTCAAAGGAGAACTGATTCAAATTTCTCCCCTGCCCCTACTTACCACACACATGATGTAAGACAGGATAGCTCCAGAAGAACCAATCAAGGCTCCAACAATGGTCATCAGGTTGTTGTCCAGAAGAAATCCCTCTGCGCACAAGGCCCAGCCAGAGTAGCTGTTCAGTACAGTGATCACCACAGGCATATCCGCTCCACCAATAGCTGCCGTCAGGGTTACTCCCTGCCATTTTCACGTGCCAAAAACGGAAGGGAAACCCAACGTAGGTCAGGTTTACGTAACAGCAAGAGTGTATAAGGTCCGCATTGAAAGAAAAGGAGCGGGGAGGAAAGAAATGGGAATTTAATCAGCAGGATATGTGAGGCATAGAGATTAAACAAAGACTGCGGCCATACATGGCCTGCACTTTAAGTAAAATTAATGCCAGTGTACTGGAAGAAGCAAAGATCACCAGTGTCAAAGCAATGATTCTTCAACATCAACTTCGTTGGACTGGTCATGTTGTATGGATGCCTGATGATCGTCTTCCAAAGCAACTACTCTATTCCGAACTTTTGGGAACCCTACATCATATCTTTCCCAAGCCTGTTCTTGGCTCATACTGTTATCTCTCTCTTTCTCTCTCCAATCTAGGATTACAATAACATCTGACTGATTAAACCAGTAGCTTATTTCACCATAAAGCCCGCAGCTAAGAAGTTTTTGGAACCCTGCAGATGTGGTTTGTGGGATCCTGAAGGGGTTGCACTGGATTTTTTCATGGAATTTCTATAGAGCCGCACAACTATTTTGAAGAGGGCTCCTTGGAACATCGCCAGCCCCTTCCAACCGCAGCTGCGTCTTGTATTGCTCAGCAGACGCTGGATATTCGTGGGAGAAGTTTGTGCTACCTTGCTTGAAATTCAAAATAGGCAGCACAGCACAGCCTTTGCTGGCGGCCCAACCACCACACCAAAAAACAACAACACAGTCTTACTTATTTTATATTTCTTACACACGCAATAGGGAAAACAATATGATTTATTGGGCTGAATGACAGCAACATCAAAATAGTTGCTTCTCCATCCCACCCCAGGGTCCAGGAGCAATTATATACCCTAAATTATCTTGTTTGTGATCAACAGTGCAGACTATGTCACTGCTATTTATTTGTTTACTAAATTTATACCCAGCCTTTTTGTCTGGAATATCTTTGCATGCCAAGGGTAGCTGACGTTCCATGATTGCACTCTGCTAACCAGTTAAACCACATTCTGGCAAGTTAATACGTACTGGGGTCTAAAAACCCAGTATATTTCAGTGCTGGCCTTACTTAAAAACAAAGAAAAAAACCCAACCTACTACCAACCCCATTGTTTGACTCGCCAAGGAGCATGACAAGAGGGTTGGTTTTTTAAAAGCAGATTTTCCAGCTAAACAAATTCCCCTCTTTGACAACCCACACTATAGAAAGGAGATGGGGGAAGATGAACGAATACAAAACATGCTTTGCTCCTTGCTTACATCCCGTACCAGTGGTGGTTTCTTCATAGGAGTCTGTACTTATCTACTATATGGCAAGGATTCATTTATTAATCTGCCTTCGTATAATAACTGTAATAGGCACACACAAAATGGCTACTTTACAAGGATGTTACCTGCCTGAAGATGAAGGTGAAGAGGAGGAGGTTCGAGTCAAAAAGAAGAAGAGTTTTTAAAATATAGTTTGGGCAGTTTGTTTTCAGTACGGAGAGTGAGCACATCTTACCCTTGTATAATTTGTGTACATGCCATTCCTGATATTGCTTCATATTTAAGTGCTTAATTAATATGCCTAATGTATCTGACCCCCCTCCCATTTTTCGAACAGCACATTATTAGCTCACTAGACTTGTGCCAGCCTCACTGCATAATATATCTGTTTCACAGTCCAGTGTCCATGACTCCAGCCTCCTACCATTACCAATCTGTTCTAGAAGATTCTGCCCCAACTCACTGTCAGGAGTTCGGCCTACACTCGAGTAGGACCCTGGCAGAGACACATGCCTGACTGGCATGTTCTCTCCCTCCTGGTCAATCATTTGGGAGCTTCAAAAGCTTTCTTCAGCCCGAACATCACAGCGACCGATGCCAACAGACACCGGCACACTTAGGGATCCGCAGAGTTTGCGCATCATGTGTGACAGACCTCAGCAACTCAGCATTTTGGCTAATCTACTTTATTTACATATAAACACACATGTAGCACTGCAACATGGCTCCCTCTCTCTCTAGCATCAGACAGCAAAGAGAAAAAGAACAAAGGACAATAGTCCCACTTCACGGAACACAGTAACACAAACATCCTGTCTCCGTCACTTCCTACTCTGTGGAGTCAAAACTTATACCATCATGTGATAGACAAAAATCCCATGACTGCAATCATGGAACAGGAATTCTAACATTCACCAGGTTCCCTCTTGACCCAATTCTGCCCTCACCTCTGGTTCCTGACTTGCCCCACCTTTCCCCTCCTTCGAACCCAAAGCTTCCATTTCTGTTCATACCATGATCGAGGAGAGTCCTGAAACTCCTATGAGGCAGCCCATGCCGGTCGTATAGCTGGGGCTTAGCATAAAAGGAATCATGCTGCCAACTGAAGCTGCCAACAGCCCAGCGTTCAGGTAATGGCGACCAGGCAGAAGAAGCGGAGCAGAGTTTAATATACCTAGGGAGGCAAAAACCAATATTGAGGCTTAATCTTTTGGCATGTTAATATTTGATTGCAATTTGGGGTTTTTAATCTGGATGTCCTTTCCAGTCCTGTGATTCTAAGTTTTAAGACTGAGGTTTGGTCAGCAGAGGGTTACTAGAACCTGCTGGATATGTGTTTGTTGGGTCCACTAACCTGCTTTTTGTCAAGGAGATTTCTGGAAATCAAGGATTTGAACCCAGGTCTTTTCGAGTCTAAGTGCAGCACTTGGTCTGCTACTCTTTGCTGGTCTTGTTGTGACTGCATAACTCACACAATGCCAATTTGTAATATTATGACACTACAGCTACTCTGCAAATAAATTGCTGTGTCTGAAGCAACTATTTACTTGTTCAGCAAATCTTGGGACCAAGCCACAAAATTTTCAAAGCTTTCTTTCTTTCTTTCTTTCTTTCTTTCTTTCTTTCTTTCTTTCTTTCTTTCTAAAAGGCTGGCATCAACCCTTATGGAAATTCAGCGTGAACAGCGTTCCTAACTCTAAGAGCAGAAGTCTGTACGCCGTAACTTTGGGTGTCTAAACCGCAGGGAATAAAAATAAAAATAATTGAGCGTACCTTGTAGTTTTCCATATGCCACTAAAGAACCGCTGAATGTCACACCCCCAATATAGGTGCCCAAATAGGCCACTGTTTTGAGAACATTAGCAGAAGGGTGGACATCAAGGTGTGGATATTCGATCATGTACTCTGCAATGCATGTCAGAACTGCTGCCAAACCCACCAGACTGTGAAATGCAGCAACAAGCTGAGGAAGGTCGGAAATTTCAATCCGTTTCGCAATGGTGAGACCTGCAAAAGGAAACAATTTAGATCCAAGATATTTTTGTTGTTGTCGTTAAAGAAAATGTTGTATTGCATTTCATACCGTCTTAGAAACATAAACAGCCGGTTAAGTAACAAAAGGCTGTTTACTTTACTTTCTTAAGTTATTCCCCCCCCCTTTTTTTGTGCAAAGCCAAAATAATAGGAAATCGCAAGCTTATTTTAAGCCCTCTCTCAAAAGAAGGTGTCACAAGGACCTCTCTCAAGGCAACAGCATCTAAAGCAGCATTTCCCAACCTTGGGCCTCCAGCTGTTTTTGGACTACAACTCCCATAATCCTCAGCTAGCAAGACCAGTGGTCAGGGATGATGGGAATTGTAGTTTGAAAACAGCTGGAGGCCCAAGGTTGGGAAACATTGATCTAAAGAACTCACAAAAATTGTTATGTACTGAAGTTCTCACCCTGGGCCAGCAGGGGGATACTGTAGATAGTTTTCACTCAGGTCCACGTCAGTTATTTTAGGCGGGAAACCCTGGGTTGTTGTTGCTACAATGTTGACAGCTGGCTGCCTATAAAAGCAGGCCGGCTGAGCTGTTTGCTGTTCAGTTTCTGTTCCAGCTTACAAAATAAAGAGCTGCTTTGGAGAAATCGCTGTGTCGTCTGCCATGTCTACCCACTATTCAACAAAAATAGGGTGTCAGAGCCACAACCCCATCAGGGGAAGGAGAGTGGGAGAGCGGTCTGCAGTTGGCAGACTGTATTAAATAGAAGGATAGCTGGAAGATCAAACTATGGCATAAATTAGTAATTTTCAAGCAATTTCCTGGGGCGTCCTGGGCTACCTTGGAAGCATAACAGGGCATCGTCAGGAGCAGATAAATAATGGCAAACAAATAACCCTGAGAGACTGTTTGTCCACTATATCCTTGCAATGCTCAGCAATAGAGGGTTGGGTGTGTCTTGGGGCACCCTCAGTCCCAGCAGGGTGATGTGGAGAGCTACCTTAGACAGAAGTGATCTACAAAGAGAGAGGTTGCCCTGGAAGAACACCCAGAATCCTCTGCAAGGTGTCAGGGTTTCTTGGCAGGCATGCCTGCATCGACAGAACTCTCTGGAGGTAGAAATTTCGAAAACCACCGACATAAATAACCATACCCACTTCCTACCGGTATTGTCTATTTCTACAATGAATGCCTGTTCCTACAGGGACCTAGCTATGATTTAAAGTTTGGAATAGACACGGGACGCTGTTGTTTGGAAAATGTATCATGGAATCCTGGGATAAAACTGGAGCTTTTCTTACGTAATACTCTGAGACTGAGAACCACAGTGCTGGGTTGCTTACTCTTCATCTTCTTGTACTAAAAAAAGTAAAGGTAAAGGACCCGTGGACGGTTAAGTCCTGTCAAAGGTGACTATGGACTATGGGGTTGTGGTGCTGAGGGAGCCGGCGTTTGTCCACAGACAGCTTTCCGAGTCATGTGGCCAGCAGGACTAAACTCCTTCTGGAGCAACGGGACACCCTGACAGAAACCAGAGCTCAAGGAAATGCCATTTACCTTCCCACCACAGTGGTACCTATTTATCTACTTGCACTGGCATGTTTTCGGATCTACTAGGTTGGCAGGAGCTGGGACAGAGCGACGGGAGCTCACTCCGCCGCGGGGATTCGAACTGCCAAGAGGCTCAGTGGTTTAGACCACAGTGCCACCCGCATCCCTGACAAAAGGTGTTGATGGCCCCTTTAAGAGGAATATTGGGCCTGGGCAGACAGAGGTTGCTATGATGATGGGGTATGTGCTTGAGATGACAGGAAAAGAGTCTTTAGAGCAAAGTGTGTTGAGAAGAAGAAGGAGGGAACAAAGGGGGGTATCTATCTTGGGCAGGATGGCTGAAGACTGTGGCTGGGAGAGAGGCCTTGCACTCCAGTGCTGCACAAGTCACTCTTGAAATGACCATGCTGTAAGATCTGGACTCCCTCGATGCAGACTGAAGGTGTAATCATGTGAATAAATAATGTTTCTTAAAGCTATGACAGTCTCTGCTGCGTCTTCAATTCTCCAAAGGAACACCAACCCTGGGTAAGCACCCGGAACCCCCTGAAATCTTGCTACTGCACAGAGTGGGGATGGCAGTGAGTTCTGTATGCTCTATATGCTTCTTAAAGGTAAAGGGACCCCTGACCATTAGGTCCAGTCATGACCGACTCTGTGGTTGCGACGCTCATCTCGCTTTATTGGCCGAGGGAGCCGGCGTACAGCTTCCAGGTCATGTGGCCAGCATGACTAAGCTGCTTCTGGCAAACCAGAGCAGCGCAAGGAAACACTGTTTACCTTCCCGCAGGAGCGGTATCTACTTGCACTTTGACGTGCTTTTGAACTGCTAGGTTGGCAGGAGCAGAGACTGAGCAACGGGAGCTCACCCCGTCGCAGGGATTTGAACCACCGACCTTCTGATCGGCAAGTCCTAGGCTCTGTGGTTTAACCCACAGTGCCACCCGCGTCTCTTATATGCTCCTTAGAGGACTCATAAAAACTGGACTGGGATGCTTCTCTGCCAATTTTTTAAGACTGAGATGGATTTCTAAACTATTATTAGCCAGCCTTTGAAAATGGCACAAGATATATCAATATTTGTTGGAAAGGGATTTCAGTCCTGGTAGAGAGCAAAACACAGAACAAAACTCCACCCCAAAAAATTCCAGAGGACATTTCCAAGAACTTGGGTTTTGTGGGTACAGAACAGGTTCTCATTATTTTGTCCCCCATTTATGTTCACTGAGGGATTATTCACACAACTATTTTTTAAAAAAAACAAACAAACATGCAAGCTGATTTTACAATTTAGAATCGATATGCTTGGGGGATGCCTGGCCTTGTGGGGGCCAAACAGACTTTGGGGAAGTAGCATAACAAAAGTTCATAAACACCAGTATCACGAAAACTACTTTGTTTCATAGCAACTGGCTGCAAATTTGGCTCCAGAGGAAATGCCCCCTATGTTTAAAACATACATATCTTGCTTCTCTATTTTGTCATTTTCCCTCCTAGTCAAGACTGCCACCTTTTGGAGATAAATATACCTCTTAAGTCCCAAAAGATGCTTAACAATCCATTGACTGATGGATCGCTGATGTCTTGGCAGTGAGGTCTTCATATTACCTGCAGTAGCAATAGTTCAAATTCTCATAAAGGCATTGTCTTCCGGTACGGCTCCCTCGGCCAGTAAAGTGAGATGAGCACCAGAACCCCAGAGTCGTTCGCGACTGGACCTAACGGTCAGGGATCCCTTTACCCTTTACCTTTTACAGTATTCAGTGGAGCTTACTCCCAACCAGGTGAGTGATGCTGGAATTTCAGCCTTATACTGGGCATTGGTGATATTAAAATTTTGTAAGCTGCCCTGTGATGCTTGGATAAAGGGCAATAGAGAAATCCCTGGGATAAATAAGTAAACAAAGTCCCTGCACCTCCTGGGCAGCTGATGGTTGCAGGGTAAGGAACCACAGTCCCAAACTACTTGTTCCATACAGATGTGTGTTATTATGGCAGCCCAACAGCACTTTTAAACAGAATAATGGGTGCGTTCAGAAAGGTGCAGAGGAAAGACCTCTAGAGAAGAGGTATGAAATTTGTGGGACAGTGTCCAATTCACCCTAATGGACCAACATCTACTGCTTTGTACATAAATTCCAAAGGCTGGTGCAAATATCTTTCTACTCCATCCATCCATCCATCCATCCATGAATGATCTAAGAACCACATAATTAAGGTCAGCTTGTTGGGGCTTGCAAATACCCTGAATTAAATGAAAACATGTCCTAGAACACTGTGCTGCAGTCTAAATCACTGAGCTTCTTGGGCTTGCTGATTGGAAGGTCAGCGGTTCTGCATTTCATAGTCACCTTTGACCCCATCCAGGGGTCCTTTACCTTTTACCTTTACCTAGAAAACACAGCAAATAGTAAAACAATATTCCCTTGTATCTGCACATTGGAGGGGAAGAACAGCAGAGGCCAGAAAGCTGTTCTTTGGTAGCTTGTTCACTGCAAATGACTTTCTCATTCCAGGAGCTCTTCCAAGGAGCACCAGGTCCTTCCTGCTTAAGTTCAATTGTTTAGTTCAGGGGTCAAAAACCTTTTCAGCAGGGGGCCGGTCCGCTGTCCCTCAGATCTTGTGGGGGGCCAGACTATATTTTTTTTTGGGGGGGGGGGGGAAATGAACAAATCCCTATGCCCCACAAATAACCCAGAGATGCATTTTAAATAAAAACACACATTCTACTCATGTAAAAACACCAGGCAAGCCCCACAAATAACCCAGAGATGCATGGTAGATAAAGGATACATTCTACTCATGTAAAAACACAGGCCGGACTGAGAAGGTGATTGGGCCGCATCCGGCCCCCGGGCCTTAGGTTGCCTACCCATGGTTTAGTTAGTACAGTACTCACCCATGGTTCCACCCATAGCCATGGCCATAGACATCTGGGCCAGCACTTCCGGGGATGGTTTCAGAGCACCAAACGTAGCTGCTATGCCGCCAGCAACCCCAATCATCCCTAGAGCATTGCCAAGTCTAGAGGTGCTCTGACTGGACAATCCGGCTAGCGCACCTACACAGCAAAGACCTGAGCCCAGATACATCATCTGAGAGAGACAAAAACAGAGCATATACGTGTTGAAAGAAATCCATTATAGTTCTTAAGTCTGGGATTGACATCCCACTTGTCACAAAGCCTTCTGCACAGCAAGGTGTAAACGAGTATGTGACTTGTTTGGTGTGAGCAAAAGGAAAGGCAGCTGTAGTATGATATTACTTTTTAACTAAATGAGCATCAGGAATGAGGTTGGTACCTAACAGCTCCATCTGGTACGCAGGCTGAGACCCTACCTGCCCGCAGACTGTCTTGCCAGAGTGGTGCATGCTCTAGTTATCTCCCGCTTGGACTACTGCAATGTGCTCTACGTGGGGCTACCTTCGAAGGTGACCTGGAAACTACAACTAATCCAGAATGCGGCAGCTAGACGGGTGACTGGGAGTGGCTGCCGAGACCACATAACACCAATCTCGAAAGACCTACATTGGCTCCCAGTAAATTTCTGAGCACAATTCAAAGTGTTGGTGCTGACCTTTAAAGCCCTAAATGACTTTGGCGCAGTATACCTGAAGGAGTGTTTCCACCCCCATCGTTCACTTCAGACACTGAGGTCCAGCTCCGAGGGCCTTCTAGCGGTTCCCACACTGTGAGAAGTGAGGTTACAGGGAACCAGGCAGAGGGCCTTCTCGGTAGTGATGCCTGTCCTGTGGAACATCCTCCCATCACACATCAAGGAAATAAACAACTATCTGACTTTTAGAAGACACCTGAAGGCAGCCCTGTTTAGGGAAGTTTTTATTGTATGATGCTTTATCGTGTTTTTAATATTCTGTTTTGAGCAGCCCAGAGTGGCTGGGGAAACCCAGCCAGATAGGTGGGGTATAAATAAAAAATTATGATTATTTTATTATTACTTCCAGAAAAATGAGAACAGGAGAACTTTGCTAGATCAGGCCAAAAGGCCGCGTGGTCTACCATACTCTTCTCAAAGGGTCCAATCTTTGGGAAGTTTGCAAGCAGGACCCCGGCGCAACAGCACTCTTGGGAGCCAGTGTGGTGTAGTGGTTAAGAGCGGTAGTCTCATAATCTGGGGAACCGGGTTCGCGTCTCCGCTCCTCCACATGCAGCTGCTGGGTGACCTTGGGCCAGTCACACTTCTCTGAAGTCTCTCAGCCCCACTCACCTCACAGAGTGTTTGTTGTGGGGGAGGAAGGGAAAGGAGAATGTTAGCCGCTTTGAGACTCCTTAAAGGGACTGAAAGGCGGGATATCAAATCCAAACTCCTCCTCCTCTTCTTCTTCTTCTTCTTCTTCTTCTTCTTCTTCTTCTTCTTCTTCACTCTTGGCCTCTCACAATTCCCACCAACTGAAGACATTCTGCCTCTGAGTGTGATAGAACATAGCCATATCCTCCATGTATTAGCCATGATCCTTAACTCTAGTGGCTCTGCACTGAGTAGGACTGGCACTGAATACAACCCTTAGCTCTTATCACATTCTTCCAGAGGTGTATAACAAGGGAAGAACTGAGTAGCTCAATTTTATGGTTTATTGGTATAACCATCCTTGCTAGATTTATTCAGTTTCTTCTATGCCAAGTTTTTCTTTTTTTTAAGTTTCAGCCATTGTTCTTATGTGTGGAAGAGTTACAGATCCCTAGTTCAAACACATTTTAAAGATGCCAGCTTTGTGAGATCATTCCGTCAGATTTTCCTCTCACTTTGATTTTTTAGTGTTTTGATACACCAAAATGCTTTGAAATCCCTGTATGACAATGCATTTATACAGAACATGTGGTGTTCTCCTTATGTTTGAAAAGCATATGCTATTTCCCCCACTGCTAATCACAAATGTTCAATGTAATCTTTAGGAAAGAAAAAAAAGTGTTACTAAATTTCCCCTTCCCCAATAATGTTCATTAAAGTCACACAGCAGAACCCAATTAGAATAATCTAGTCACTCCACTCTTATTTAACCAAGGCTAACACAGACTTCTTTTATTCTGTCTGCATTTCCAGAAATATGAAAGGTGGTTTTTTGTCATCAAAAAAACAGATGATTAGTTCATAGTGTACAGCATATGCCTTTCTTCTCTCTAAAAGGAAAAGTTAAAATAAATAACTGATGTATACTTTAAAAAAAGTTATAATGTATTTATGCTTATGTTTTCAAATGTGCTGTAAGTTGCTTTGACCTTTGGGTAACAAGCATCTAAGAAGTCTAAGAATAATAACGATAACTATAAACTGTGATTCTTGCAATGCAATGGGTTGACCCTTTTCAGTTATACAATTCTATAACAGGAATAACGTAAATGTTTTATCTTTTGGTATATAGCGATCAAGATGTTGATTTTAAAATTTCGGATCAAACTATACAAACTGTATGAAATGGACGGGCCAAAATACAAAACACGACACCTCTGATATCTTTATACACTACTGTCCAATTTTAACTTACTTTTGTAACCAACTGTACTTTTAGTTTAATAATATGTTGAATAAAATTATTCATTAATTTAATGCAGTTAAAATCTGCTCTTATTCTATTCTCTCCAATTTGGTTAATTTCGCAGATTTAACTTAATCTTGCAGATTGAGTTTCAGTCCAACATTTTGACTCCCAGTCTCTTACTGTTGGTAAATTCCTCTGTTTTCCAATGCCAGGTCACCAGTACCTTTGCTGCTATCATTAAAAAATATATTAACTGTTTTTCCTTTTTATGAGAAGAGTATGGTGGACCATGTGGTCTTTTGGCCTGTTCTAGCAACGTTATCCTGTTCTCATTTTTCTGGAAGTAGTAGTAGTAGTAGTAGTAGTAGTAGTAATAATAATAATAATAATAATAATAATAATAATAATAATTTGTACCCCGCCTATCTGGCTGGGTTTCCCCAGCTACTCTGGACAGCTCCCAATAGAATATTAAAAACACAATAAAACTTCAAACATTAAAAACTTCCTTATACAGGGCTGCCTTCAGGTGTCTTCTAAAAGTTGGATAGTTCTTTATCTCCTTGACATCAGATATTCAAATAGGATCAAACAGTATTTCTATTTCTATTCCCTTGATCTTTCCTAGTATTTGTTTTCAAAACATCTTTAAATCTGCTACAGATTCTGCACTGACCTCTTTAGAGGAAGAGCAGGATACATAAGAAGTGAGATAATCCATAAGATATACAGTGGTACCTCGGGTTAAGAACTTAATTCGTTCCGGAGGTCCGTTCTTAACCTGAAACTGTTCTTAACTTGAAGCACCACTTTAGCTAATGGGGCCTCCTGCTGCTGCTGCGCCGCCAGAGCATGATTTCTGTTCTCATCCTGAAGCAAAGTTCTTAACCCGAGGTAATATTTATGGGTTAGTGGAGTCTGTAACCTGAAGCGTCTGTAACCTGAGGTACCACTGTATATTAATTTGGCAGTAGAATATTAGTGTAAAGTGTAGATGCAATTCTGAACATTTCTCCCCAGTATTTGTTGCACGGTACAATGCACTTCTAGAAGGGGCTGCATGCCAATTTGCTGCTCTGAATCTTGAAAATAATTTGCCAACATCTGTTCTAGTCTACAATTAAGCTTTGGCTCAGTAGACACTTCTGGAGATTTAATAAAAGAATAGACTTTTTATTGAACAGCTCTGTTTTGTCTTTTATTTGATGGAAAGAACAATGGGCCACCCCACATAATCTAAGCAACAGGTATAGGTATTTTTTTAAGCAATATCAAATAATGGATTCCCCCTATACAGCTGTTGGTTAAAAAAGCCAATGTTTTATACCTGTTGTGTGGCCAATGTTGCAGAGCATTTGTCAATTTTCTTTTCAAATATGATTTTGTTCACCTGCTTTGCTTTGAATGTAAGGCTGCCCCAAAAATAAAACATATCACCCCATTAGCCCTCATTCTTCTTTAAAGTAAATGAAAATGCAGGCTGAAAACTGACACCATGTTTATTTTTTTCTGTTCTTGTTCCTCTGGGAAATGGCAAACCACATTGTACAGACAAGGGAGAAGGAAAACCAGGCAGAGGGCCTTCTCGGTGGTGGCGCCTGCCCTATGGAACACCCTCCCATCAGATGTCAAGGAAATAAACAACTATCTGACTTCAGACATCTGAAGGCAAACCCAGCCAGATGGACGGGGTATAAATAATAAATTATTATTAATAATAGCCCACCCATCTGGCTGGGTTTCCCCAGCCACTCTGGGCGGCTCCCAACAGAATATTAAAAATAGAATCAAACATTAAAATATTCCCTAAACAGGCCTGCCTTCAGATGTTTTCTAAATGTCAGATAGTTGTTTATTTCCTTGACATCTGATGGGTGGGCGCCACTACTGAGAAGGCCCTCTGCCTGGTTCCCTGTAACCTCACTTCTCGCAGGGAGGGAACTGCCAGAAGGCCCAGGGAGCTGGACCTCGGTGTCTGGGCTGAACAATGGGGGTGGAGATGTTCCTTCAGGTATAATAGTAATATAATAATAATTTATTATTTCTATCCTGCCCATCTGGCTGGGTTTCCCATCTAAACTGGGCTGAGGCCATTTAGGGCTTTAAAGGTCAGCACCAACACTTTGAATTGTGCTTGGAAACGTACTGGGAGCCAATGTAGGCCTTTCAGGACCGGTGTTATATGTTGTTGTTGTTGTTGTTGTTACTGTTATTATTACTGCCACCCTGAGCCCCTTAGACGTAAGACATCGTAGATGTCATCACTGTCAAAACCAGGAAATGAAAAAAATATCTGTCTGAAAAAATGACTGTAGTGAATGATTTGTGTGTGAAGATTTCCCCTTTGATTTCAATGCATTTATTACTTTAATATTAGTTAATTTTTTTGATGACTTTATGGTATATTTATGTTGTTACAATATGTAGTGCATGCTCCTCATCCCCTTAATCCAGATCTGGCTTTACTTAAGAGTAGCTCATAAGTAAAGTGGTCCATCGGATTACATACGCTTCAGGTTACAGAGTCCGCTAACCCAGAAATAGTACCTCAGGTTAAGAACTTTGCTTCAGGATGAGAACAGAAATTGTGCGGCAGCAGCAGGAGGCCCCATTAGCTAAAGTGCTTCAGGTTAAGAACAGTTTCAGGTTAAGAACGAATTAAGTACTTAACCCGATGTACCACTGTACAGTGGTGCCTCGCAAGATGAAAATAATCCGTTCTGCGAGTCTCTTCGTCTAGCGGTTTTTTCATCTTGCGAAGCAACCCTATTAGCGGCTTAGCGGATTAGCGCTATTAGCGGCTTAGCGGCTATTAAAGGCTTAGCGGCTTAGCGGCTAAAAGGCTATTAGCGGCTTAGCGGCTTAGAAAAAGGGGGGGGAGCAAAAAAAAATTGCAAGACTCGCAAGACGTTTTCGTCTTGCGAAGCAAGCCCATAGGGAAAATTGTCTTGCGAAGCAACTCAAAAACGGAAAACCCTTTCGTCTAGCGGGTTTTCCGTCTTGTGAGGCATTCGTCTTGCGGGGCACCACTGTACTGATTTGGCTTGCTTACCATCTCTGCTAAGACAATCTACGCAAATGGATGGTAAAAATTAGAAATGATTTCTGACCTGCTCAATGCTGTGTCCACTGAGAAGAGACGCACCGTATCCTCCCACAAACACCCCTCCAGGGAGGAGATAAAGATAATTATATTCTGGTGGATCAGTTGGTCGTTTAAACATATCCAGCATTCGCTGGGTAATTAAGAAGCCACCTGTTGGGAAAAAAGGAACATGGATTTTTAGAATGAAAACAAAGAAACAGTTAGAGGCCAATATTTCATTTTTCTCTGTTACTCAATTTTCCAGGCTTAAATTCAATTCACTACATTTCCACAACTGTTTTCATTTTTTTTTTTAAAAAAAGCTCTCATGAAAATTCATTAGCATCTTAGTGTAAAGGTACCCCTGCCCGTACAGGCCAGTCTTGACAGACTCTAGGGTTGTGCGCCCATCTCACTCAAGAGGCCGGGGGCCAACGCTGTCCGGAGACACTTCCGGGTCACGTGGCCAGCGTGACATCGCTGCTCTGGCGAGCCAGAGCCGCACACGGAAACGCCGTTTACCTTCCCGCTAGTAAGCGGTCCCTCTTTATCTACTTGCACCTGGGAGTGCTTTCAAACTGCTAGGTTGGCAGGCGCTGGGACCAAACAACGGGAGCGCACCCTGCTGCGGGGATTTGAACCGCCGACCTTTTGATCGGCAAGCCCTAGGCGCTGAGGCTTTTACCCACAGCGCCACCCGCGTCCCTTGTAAATGTCCCTTAGTGTAAATTTCTCCTAATACACATATGTTTGTATGCAATTTTATCTAATTAACTCACTTTTGCAAAGCGGTTTTTCACGATATAATGCAGTCTTGTATGAAATTTTCATTAATATATGCATTTCAACGCACACTTTACCCTAGTGTGTGCACATTTTTCTACATCTTACTTGGCTGAAGAACCACATTGCAAAATTCAGGGAAGGGCAAATTTTGAAGGCTGGCTGAGTTTCAGTTCTGATAGTTTCAGAAAGTGGGTAGCGTCATGTTGAAATACAAACTGGATTTCTCCTCCATCTCTAGCTGTGATAAAGTTACCCAGATTAAAGACTAAGACTCCATCAAATTTTAAGTCATTCAACTTATTATTACATTTTTACTGTCAAGGAGAGGGGCAGGGGCTTGTGGGATCCTCTACCTCAGTTGCCAAAATAACTGGGTATTCTGCAGCTTTTTGTGTTGGTCATTTTTTCCGCTTTGCTTCAGGCAGAAAAAAAATTGGGGCAGTCCTGGGAGCTGTTAAATAAGTCGGCAGTGCTCTTCCGCCAACTGCACTGAGAGAGGAAGGTGATTCTGCTTATTATGCCTCATTGGCAGCCAATGCCCTTTCAGCCAGTGAGGCACACCCTCCAGAGCAGGCCTCTCATTGGCCAATTTAAAGAGCAGGAGCTGGCGGGAACTCCAGCCAGCTACCCAGGGAGCCAGGGGAATCCCCCAAAGTGCATTCCAGCTGCCCGGGGATGGTGACTGAGTTATCTCCTGCTTGGACTACAGCCATGCGCTCTATGTTGGGCTACCTTGGGTGACCCAGAAACTTCAACTGATCCAGAATGCGGCAGCTAGACTGGTGACTGGGAGTGGCCACCGTGACCGTAAATCACCGGTCCTGAAAAACCTACACTGGCTCCCAGTACATTTCTGAGCACAATTCAAAGTGTTAGTGCTGACCTTTAAAGCCCTATATGGCCTTGGCCCAGTATACCTGAAGGAGCGTTTCCACCCCCATCATTCCCGGACACTGAGGTCCAGTGCCGAGGGCCTTCTGGTGGTTCCCTCCCTGCGAGAAGTGAGGTTACAGGGAACCAGGCAGAGGGCCTTCTCAGTGGTGGCGTCTGCCCTGTGGAATGCCCTCCCATCAGATGTCGAGGAAATAAACAACTATCTGACTTTTAGAAGACATCTGAAGGCAACCCTGTTTAGGGAAGTTTTTAATGTTTGATGTTTTTAATATTCTGTTGGGAGCCTCCCAGAGTGGCTGGAGAAACCCAGCCAGATGGGTGGGGTATAAATAAATAATAAATAAAAATATTATTTGCATTAGTACATTTGTACCTGCGATATTGACAGATGAAACAAACGCAGCCAGTAAAGCTAATGTCTGTGGTACGCTGGAAGGAAAATATGAGCCCCCCATCAGCACCAAACCGCCAACAGCAGTAAGTCCTAAAGGAAAAACAGAACAGGTTTAGACTTTATAACATAACTAAGGAATGTGTAATTAGTAAACTTTTTTTTCAAAATCTTTGAATTATACAGCAGATGTTTCCTGTTGTGGTTGAATATGGTGATTATTCAAAATGTCAACATCATTCTGCTCCTCTTCTGAGCAAGCAGACTAAAAAAAAACAAAACCCACCTCAAGGGGAGGGATGGAAGCTTCTACTGACAGTGCAAGGACGTCAGAGCTTGTCAAGCTACAAAAATTGCTAAATCCACACTGCCCCTTGTTAATTATTATCAGAAATTGCTTATCAAGGGCTGGCTTCTTACAGAGAAATAAAACAGCAAAGACTGTAAAGTTACTATCCCAAAGTAGGATCAGAGTCAACAGCACCTGCATTGGCTTCCAGGCCAAGTTCAGATTCTGGACCATAAGGAGATTGCTATGTCAAAGTAAAAGACAAGTCTAATATCAAATGGCAGCATTTTTCCACAACCTCTTGCCATAAATCTGCAGGTGAGGGATGACATACAGGGGTGCCCCGCAAGACGAATGCCTCGCAAGACGAAAAACCCGCTAGACGAAAGGGTTTTCCGTTTTGGAGGTGCTTCGCAAAACGAATTTCCTATGGGCTTGCTTCGCAAGACGAAAATGTCTTGCGAGTTCCTGCAGGGTTCCCCCCCCTTTCCCCAAGCCGCTAAGCCGCTTATCAGCTGATCCGCTAAGCCGCTTATCAGCTGATCCGCTAAGCCGCTTATCAGCTGATCCGCTAAGCCGCTTATCAGCTGATCCGCTAAGCCGCTTATCAGCTGATCCGCTAAGCCCGCTAAGCCGCTAATAGCGCTAATCCGCTAATGGGCTTGCTTCGCAAGACGAAAAAACCGCAAGACGAAGAGACTCGCGGAACGGATTCTTTTCGTCTTGCGAGGCACCACTGTATTTGAATACTTGACCACAGATGTGAAAAAAACTTTCTGCTAGAAAACTAGCTGGAAGAATGGATCACACAAATCTTTCTGATGTGCTAGTTTTCTCTGTGAAGGGAGTCTTGTTCTTCTTCATTTGGAAAAGGGCATTCAAACCTTTCACTCTGCAGACTGAAATAACACAGTCCAGGGAAAACTTGCTGGCTATATAGAACTGTCCCTCAGCAATGTCAAAGAACCCTGTGGTTGGTATGGATGGATGGATTGTATTTCTAACTCGCCCTTTACCAACTGGACCCAGGTTGGAATACAGCAATAAAACAACAAACCTGTAAAACAAAAACCGTGTCAAAATTATAAAACATGATTAAAATACACCCAATCAACTAGCAGCAAGCTGAGTGGCTTTTTACAGATCTCATTCCTTTCCCAATGGCCTGAGCAAATAGATGCATAATGACAAATGTCAGCAATGTCAGTGCTAGGCGCAATTCCAAGGTGTGGAGGGTCATTCCAGAGATGGGGTGCTACTGCAGAGAAGGCCCTGTCACACTCATGAATAGGGCCTCAGTTGCAGATCTTAAGGCAGAATGGCAGAAAAAAAGGTCTTCAGTATGTGCTGCTATGCGGAACACGCAGGAACTGTTTTCAAAGAGCATTTAGAGCATGTGTACTTCACCTGATGGGCATTGCTGGCTTTCTACAGAAATATTAAGCCACACTTGGATTGGCCACTTGGACTGACAATCAAGTCCTATAGCTTCTGATGAAATCCTACATTACAGTGTTCTCAGATATAATAATAATAATAATAATAATAATAATAATAATAATAATAATAATAATTTAGAAGAAGAAGAAGAAGAAGAAGAGTTTGGATTTGATATCCCACCTTTCACTCCCCTTCAGGAGTCTCAAAGCGGCTAACATTCTCCTTTCCCTTCCTCCCCCACAACAAACACTCTGTGAGGTGAGTGGGGCTGAGAGACTTCAAAGAAGTGTGACTGGCCCAAGGTCACCCAGCAGCTGCATGTGGAGGAGCGGAGGCGCGAACCCGGTTCCCCAGATTACGAGACTTCCGCTCTTAACCACTACACCACACTGGCTCTCAGCCCATCTGGTTGGGTTTCCCCAAATGATGGCTGCCTTTGATAACTTCAACCAATGAGCAGTCTTTGGGTATCTTTGCTATTGTATTAAGTAATTTCCCAACGACGAGAGAAAATATGGAAGCCAATCTACCATGGCTGCCACTTATTTTGGGACGGCCATTCCTCAAATCTGAATAAGGGCATTCATTCTGAATTTTCTTATAAGTGAGCCTGCTCTATGGTAATCACCACACAAAACAGAAGCAAAATGTACAAGAGTCAAGACTTACCAGAAATTGCATTAGTTACTGACATGAGGGGTGAGTGAAGAGCAGGCGTCACACCCCAAACAGTATGGTAGCCAACGATTCCAGCAAGCCCAAAGGTGGTAACCATTTGCGTAAAAGCAGCATTAGGAGAAATCAGGCCCAGCCCTAAAACCGTTGTTAGGCCTAAACAGAAAGGCATCAAATCAAAAATGCATTTTTCTTTCAAATGAACCCAGATCATCAGCCCACACCCATACTCATTGACATTTTGACCTTGACAACAATAAGAACGGGAGCAGGAGCAGCTTTCTGAGATAGGGTTTTATGGGCATAGCTTGCATTCTCTGCTTTTGCCAGAAAAGGGAGACCTGCCTGGGATAGAGTTCACTTTGCCAAGTTGCCTGTTCCAGAACACTTTGGCATCCAGGAACGGAAATGCCATATTCTGAGATGCTAAGTATTTTGTCTGAACGAATCATCAAATGATAGAGCACCCAGAAGAGCGAAATGAAAAAATGGCACTAATTTCTCCATTGACTTCTTTTCTCGCTTCGTAAGAGCATCTGAAAATGGTTAAAATATACAGCAGACCACACAGGCTCTTCAGCATTACCTGATGAGAGAAACTGCGTTGACCTTCTCTGTCTGTTTTATCTTTTGCTGATGGTGGAAACCTAACCTAGCCAACCAACCAATTGTCTGTTTTCCAATTCTAAGTGAATAGTCTGGTTATTCAGGGCAAAAAAGCACTGGGATTGCGTAACTTACGACAACACGTTAAAGCTTTTTGGGGCCTGTAACCACAGCAAGCAGCGAGTTGCACATCTGAATGCCTGTCCGTTAAAATAGTCTCAGCACATCTCAGAAAGAAGGAAGAACTCGTCTCCTTAACATATTACTTTCCTATGCTCATCAATGTGTGGGTATTTTCCTCCCCATGGAGGAAACTGGAAAACGTACAGAGCTGCATATGCAGCCTGACAAATCCCAGTCTGAGGAAAATTTTAGTCCCCACACCGTCCCCATAAAAAGGTAAAGGGACCCCTGACCATTAGGTCCAGTCATGGCCGACTCTGGGGTTGCGGCTCTCATCTGGCTTTACTGGCCAAGGGAGGCGGCGTACAGCTTCCGGGTCATGTGGTCAGCATGACTAAGCCGCTTCTGGCGAACCAAACAGCGCACGGAAACGCCATTTGCCTTCCCGCCAGAGTGGTACCTATTTATCTACTTGCACTTTGACATGCTTTTGAACTGCTAGCTTGGCAGGAGCAGGGACCGAGCAACGGGAGCTCACCCCGTCACGGGGATTCGAACTGCCTACCTTCTGATCAGCAAGTCCTAGGCTCTGTGGTTTAACCTACAGCGGCACCCGTGTCCTTCCTATATATATATATATAGCAGCAAAACTCCACACTGCTGCCCACCCTAGCTGTTTAGTAAATGCACTCTGGGATTAAGGTGCCTGCCCTGTGCAACTTTTACATAAGCACTACATGTGTAAGTTGCTATCAGGAGGCCCAGACCAAGAAATATTGCTGCCTTCTTGGGGAGGGGGGACAGCAAATGGCACCCCACAGTCAAGGTACATACTACGCAATCCTCTCTTCCCCTCCTTGGCACTAAAACAACTAATGATAATAAAAAAAATAAATGAATAATTTGCAGCCGCTGCATGCCAACCAAAGTCAGCTGCCTGAAGCCGGCTGCTACACTCAGCTTAATGGTGAGGCTGGCACACATTAAAATCACGTAAAATCTGGGAAATTGCCCTCTGCTTTGGGCCTACAGGTGCAAATCCAGTGCAAATGTTATAACCAGTTTCTGATGTTACAGCTGTACTCACAGTTGGTAGAAAAGGCAGGTGCAAGGCTACTTTCCCCAACATGTGTAGGGAGTGTGGTTTATACAATTTTTTAAAGATGAAATAAGGTAAAGATAAAGGTACCCCTGCCCGTACAGGCCAGTCTTGACAGACTCTAAGATTGTGCGCCCATCTCACTTAAGAGGCCGGGGGCCAGTGCTGTCCGGAGACACTTCCGGGTCCGTGGCCAGCGTGACATCGCTGCTCTGGCGAGCCAGAGCCGCACACGGAAACGCCGTTTACCTTCCCGCTAGTAAGTGGTCCCTATTTATCTACTTGCACTCGGAGATGAAATACCTGTCGTATAAACTCCTGCTGACGTCATGGTCTTTCTAAATGGCGAGATGGAAGCTTGTTTTTCTGCTTCTAGCTCCAGGACGGTTTTTTGCTTAGCTGGGGCAGCAGGTGGTACGGTTTTGGGCAAAGGCGCAGGAAATATTTTTTTCCCTTCCTGTAGCAGAGAAAAATTCTAATTAGGTTACAGTCACAATATAACGGGTGGAATCTCTGTTGCACAGGTAAGATAAAAGTAAAGGTAAAGGACCCCTGGATGGTTAAGTCCAGTCAAAGGCGACTATGGGGTTGCGGCGCTCATCTCGCTTTCAGGCCAAGGGAGCTGGCGTTTGTCCACAGACAGCTTTCCGGGTCATGTGGCCAGCAGGACTAAACCACTTCTGGCGCAATGGGACACCGTGACGGAAGCCAGAGCGCACAGAAATGCCATTTACCTTCCCGCCACAGTGGTACCTATTTATCTACTTGCACTGGCGTGCTTTCAAACTGCTAAGCTGGCAGGAGCTGGGACAGAGCAACGGGAGCTCCCTCCATCGCGGGGATTTGAACCACCAACCTTCCGATCGGCAAGCCCAAGAGGCTCAGTGGTTTAGACCACAGCACCACCTGGGGCCCAAAGTGGTGCCCTACAGATGTTGTTGAACTACAACTCCCATCATCCTAGACCACTGGTGCTGCAGGCTGGGTCTGATGGGGGCTGTAGCCCGACCACACTTGGAGGGTTCAATATTGGCTGCTCTTGCAGGTGCAAAGCCAGACTCATGCCTCAAGCAAAGAATCAGCAGTGACAACTCTTAAATTATCTTTACCTTGTGTTCCATTCAGTGCATTTGGATACACCCCCTTTATTCCTTAAGAGTCTGGGTTTCACTGGGTTTCTGCATGCATTTGTTAAACTGTTAATTGAAGTATTTTGGGAAGGGGGAGGGGGGGAGAGAATCTCACCTTCATTACCATAGTCCCTCTAATTACATGATCAATAGTCCCATAATCAAAATCATCCTTTGGCTCAAAGTAAAAGTATTCTTTGTCGGGAGAAATAGCTTTTAATAACTTCAAGATGTTGTTTGAATAAAGGCTACTGGCCTGAGTAGCCATGCGACTTGGCAGGTCTGTGTAACCAATATGTACCACGCCCTGGGGGAAACGAAATAAACAAACATTATTATTTTTCCAAAAGCGTTTCTCATGAAACTTTCCTCATGCAGTTTGCCCAGACCTGGTACACCTTTCAGAACCAACAGCAAATTTATTTATTTATCTGCCACTTATATGCCCAAATGCCTTCTTGAATGGTTTAAATCAAACCTTGCACATGTCTGTGGATTTTCTGACACTTCATTTTACAAGTTAAGTGGTTTCTCCTTTTTAAAACGAACGGCTTGTGTTGATGCTTAGGGGAAAGGAAAGGCTTTACTTTTGACCGGGAGCCAATGACTGAACAAGCTGGGAGGCCATTCGGGAAATGAGCTATACAGTCATATGGTGCTTATTTCAAGAACGAAGAAGCAAAAAGCATTTTAAAGGTTTGAAAACACCTCTTAGTTGCCCGATGCTATCATGGTTACGAGATGTACTTTGCAGATTAATTGCACTCCAATTAGTCCTGAGAAATTTGTAAGCAAATACATTTAGTGAGAAAATATCATAACTATCCCCTTGTCGTTGTTTCAAAAAGAAAAGAAATGAAAAAGAAAACCTGAACATTCTGATTCTAGGTTTTTTAAGGAGTGTGTGAGTTTTGACTTTAAGTGCATTGTGAGTTCAGAGCCTTTTTGTTGTTGTTGTTTAGTCGTTTAGTCGTGTCCGACTCTTCGTGACTCCATGGACCAAAGCACGCCAGGCACTCCTGTCTTCCACTGCCTCCTGCAGTTTGATCAAACTCATGTTGGTAGCTTCAAGAACACTGTCCAACCATCTCATCCTCTGTCGTCCCCTTCTCTTTGTGCCCTCAATCTTTCCCAACATCTGGGTCTTTTCCAGGGAGTTTTCTCTTCTCATGAGGTGGCCAAAGTATTGGCGCCTCAGCTTCAGGATTTGTCCTTCCAGTGAGCACTCAGGGCTGATTTCCTTAAGAATGGATAGGTTTGATCTTCTTGCAGTCCATGGGACTCTCAAGAGTCTCCTCCAACACCAGAATTCAAAAGCATCAATTCTTTGGCAATCAGCCTTCTTTATGGTCCAGCTCTCACTTCCATACATCAGAGCAAAACACCAGTTATGTTGGGTACGGTACTGTGAAATAAATGCCCATACATTGTAGGCTGGGCTGGGTACATACTTGTGCTGCAAACCCCCCACCTGTGAAATACCTTGTTTGGTTTGAAAATCTGGATATTGATTGGTATCCTTTAGTCCTTTATGGTTCTGCCTGCCTGGTTTGGTTTGGCAGCCAGACATGGAAGTAGGGAATGTATGCCTATTAATTATGGGTCACTGTGAATATGTGGTCCTCTCAAGAGCAATGCACTCTCATGGATAGGTTGTTTCCAATGCTAGTCCTACTCAGAGTAGACCTATTTAAATTAATGGGCATGACTGACTCGGCCCTACTTCTTCAGTGGGTCTGCTCTGAGTGGGACTTAGTTGGATACAACACCACTTTTAAAAAAGGGAGTCCTCATTAAAATTCAACAGCATTTTAGTGCACATATCTATAAAAAAACACATTTTATGCTATTTTGTCTAATATACACATTTCTGAAGGGGAATTTTCCTTACTCTATAATATATTCTGCATGTTATTTTCATGCATTTTTATGCACAACTTATCCAAGCACATGCATTTTTGGTATACACTTTGACTGGAGAACTGCACTGAAAAAAATCAGAAAAATGTGAATTTCAAAGGTTGGTTGTGTTTTAGTTTACACACTGTTTTGAAAGAGGCAAATTAGGTAAGTGCACTTTTAAACTGAATCAAATTCCCCTGCCCTCATCCCTAGACACACCACTGAAGCCTTTGCTGCACTTAATTCCCTCATTCCATTGTTCACCTTGGCAAATATTACAGGGCTTTAGAACCAACAACGGACTCTATGTTCCTCCCCTATAATGAAGTCCTAGTGATTCCTAGCGGCTCTACACACCACTGGTAAAGGCTCTGGGAAGAGGTAAGTAAGAAATCACTAGAAAACCACTGCCTTTCCTAGGATGCTGGAGACAATATATTTACTTTATTTATACACACACACACACACACACACACACACACACACACAGTGGTGGAGCTTCATGCTCCAGCACCGGGGGGGGGGGCAGAGAGCAGGCGGGGCTGGCATGCGTCTCGGGGGTGGGGGCGCCACCCAAGGGGGAGAGGTGTCCCATCCAAAGGGGCATAGCACACGTCCTGTGGGGGCGGGGCACCCAGCGTGGGTGGGGGAGTAGCCGCAATGGAACCCCACCGGGATCGCGCTGCCGGGGGCGGTGCACTTCCCCCGCACTCCTCTTCCTCTGCCAGTGCGCGTGCGCACAGACACACACACATATTTGCAAAAACCCACCCACCACTTCTCCACCCAGTTTTTGGAGACTCTACAGTATAAGAAAAGCCATTTAGCCTTACTCTAATAGACAATGGAAGCATTTTTTTAAGAACAAAAAAAGAGAGAAGATGCCCTTATAATATTCAAAATGTGATGGGGTGGAAAGTGAATGAATGAATAATAATGATAATAAAATTTTATTTATATCCTGCCCTCACCAGCCAAAGGCAGGCTCAGAGTGGCTAACAACAGTAAAATAATACCGCATTCTAAAATCAATTCATTATAAAATCATAAAGAAGAAAGTCATATGCCATAGGGGTGAAGCCCCCATAAACCCCAGCCAGCATGGTCATGACTATCATCTTCCGAAGCAACTACTCTATTCCGAACTTCAAAATGGAAAGCGTAATGCTGGTGGTCAACAAAAGAGGGTCAAAGACTCTATCAAGGCAAATCTTTAAAAATGTAGTATAAACACCAACAACTGGGAAACACTGGCCTGCGAGCACTCCAACTGGAGAACAGCCTTTACCAAACCCTCACCGTGATCAACTCCCACCTGGAAACCTGTGTCCCACTGTATGGATCCAGAATTGGCTTCCACAGTCACTTATGCACTCACTGTTAAGACCATGTTCATGGAAGACAATCTTACTTGGCTACGAACGATCACCAAAAAAGAAGAGGTTCAAGGATAATGGAAGTTGGAGTCCAACAACATTGGGAGGGCTCCAGGTTCCTTACCCCATCAGAAAATGCAAGCATGACTTAAGCAATGGGCAAGGGCCTGTAGTTCAGTGGTACATTGCCTGATTTGCACGTCAAAGATGCCAGGATGAATCTCCGTCATCTCCAGTTAAAAGGATCTCAGCTGGCTTCTGATCTTGGAGAGCAGCTGGCAGTTGAAGGAAACTGTACTGTGCTAGATGGATCAATACGACCAAAACAGTTTCAATGGGAAGGAGGGGGAAATTTTGCCCAGGGTCAACTTATTTCCTTGGAAGATCAGTAGTGCAATTCTAGTTTTCCCTAGCTATATTCTTGAAGGAGCAGGAACCTGGAAAGTATCTAATATGGTCAAGAAGATCTGGTCTTAGCCTGTATCTGGATGTGGGGCCACCTGAGAACCCAAGGTACAATGCTGTGGAAACCTTGGAAGAAGGGCATATGTAACAAAGCAAGGCATCTCATTAATCAAGATGGGACAAAGTGTCCCAAACAGGCCCTCTACAAACCTTGTGAATGTGAAGCTCTCCCGGTTGGGTGGTTTCCACATTGCCACCAGCCTCAGCTGCAAGATCGACAATCACGGAGCCATCCTTCATGGACTCCACCATATTCTTAGTAATCAGGGTAGGAGCTTTTTTCCCTGTTGCAATTTGCAAGAAAAGAAACGAATTATGGGGATTCTCATCAGTTTTAATACAGTTTTAATACTTTTCGCGCAAAAGGAAGTCCAAGCTACGAAGATGCTGCTGCAGTTCTGTATCTTTTCTCTCGTGCTCCATCTGCAGCTCTCAGTTCCATCAGGTGGGGCGGGAGGAAGGGGGGGGGAATAGTGGCCGAAGTAAACCCACAGATCAGACCATCTATGCTAGTCTAGCACTACAAATCTATGGGAGAAGCTCTTGCGGTCCTTCCCTTGTAGCCCTTGGAACACCTGCCCGCGCCTCCGCCTCCTCCTCTTCCTCCTCTCTCTGAACTGCTTTCTCCATGGTTGCCCTTGCTCTCCTCTCAAGGCTCCTTAGCAATTCATAGGCCATGCCAGGCTGCCCATCTCATCTGGGTCCTTCAGCAGCACAGCCGCAGTACGTCCTAGTGAGAGTGGCGGCATAGGGCAGAGGGGAGGCCCCAGGCAGAGATGCTCAGGAGGAGGATGGCGGCGGAAGGGCCCGAGGCTTCCGCCAGTCCCGGTGGGGAGGGGCTCCCAGGGGCTGAGGCTGGTGAGAGGAGGCTGGAGGGGGGCGGGCCGGGCAGCCAAGCAACACAGTTGGAGCCTCCCTCCTCCCTGGCCGGCAGGGAGGGAGGGAGAGGAGCTGCTTCCTTTGAAACCCGGGAAATTTAAGGGACATCCATTAATAAGGGACAGCAGCGGGACATGGCGCTGGAATAAGGGACTGTCCCTCCAAATAAGGGACGCTTGACAGCTATGAGCAGGGAGTCCTTCTCAGTCCCCCCTGGAGATGCAAAGGGTTGGACCAGGGACCTTCAGCGTGCAAAGTGGGATGCTCTACCATGGAGCTACAGCCCCTCCTCTTGGCTGCCTCCTTGGTGACCGGATCTGCAGGCTCCTAATTAGGAGCACACTTTGCCAAGGGCATCTGGAATTGTTATAAAGTTGTACAGTACCTGGAATAAGGGCAGTGCTAATAACGATATCCACCTCTTTGCACTGTTTGGCAAATAAGGCCAATTCCGCCTCGATAAATTCCTTGGACATCTCTTTCGCATACCCTCCGACGCCTTCTCCCGCTTCAGCAATGCTCACTTCTAACGTTTCCGCACCAAGAGATTTGAACTGTTCCAGAGCTGGAGGCCTGCAGGCAAAGTGGGGAGAATTTCACAGGCACTGCCGAGTCAGATCTTTTCCAAGCCACAGGTAAAAAGGTAAAGGGACTCCTGACCATTAGGTCCAGTCGTGGCCGACTCTGGGGTTGCGGCGCTCATCCCGCCTTATTGGCCAAGGGAGCCAGCGTACAGTTTCCGGGTCATGTGGCCAGCATGACTAAGCCGCTTCTGGCGAACCAGAGCAGCGCACAGAAACGCCATTTACCTTCCCACCGGAGTGGTACCTATTTATCTACTTGTACTTTGACGTGCTTTCGAACTGCTAGGTTGGCAGGAGCAGGGACCGAACAACGGGAGCTCACCCCATTGCGGGGATTTGAACCGCCAACCTTCTGATCAGCAAGTCCTAGGCTCTGTGGTTTAACCCACAGCGCCACCCGCATCCCAAAGCCACAGGTAGTTAACCTAATATGCACTAAAAACAGGTAGCTGTCCATGCCAATGCAGAGTTTCCATCAAGGAAGAACTCCAAAGTCCATATTTGGACAATACCAACCAAATGTGGTAAGCTGACAAGTTCTCTAGAACTCACACCCAGGGCCGTCTTAAGCATATCTGGCGTCATGGTGCAAAGATCCCTCCGGAGCCCCACTCCCCGATCCCTGAAGTTGTCCAAGCCTCTGCGGGGATCGCTCTCCTCCCGTGGAGGCTTGGGAAGGAAGCTGCATGCCCCCCAGCCATATGGTTGATGGGGCGCAGCTGGCGGGCTTGCAGGAGGGAAAGGTGTGCTGGTCCCGTGGGTTACCCGAGAGGCAAGGTCCAAGTCCGGTCCGTGGTCAAAGGTGCAACGTGGAGGCAGCCCGTAGTAGCTGAAGCTGGGTGCAGGGCAGGGAGTCGGGCGAAGTCAGGAACAGGCATGCAAGCAGGGAGCCTGGGCGGTTCAGGAGCTCAGGCAGGAAAACAGGACAGGATTCAGGCAGGAACTAGCAACCAACAATGTTGCTCCTGCAACTTGGGACTGGGCCTGGCCGGCTTTTATCTGTCCCAAGGCATAGGGCGGCGCCGATCCTCTGGTGACTCGTCTCCCCTGGCCTGGAGGCGAGCACTCCTCCTGTGGGAACTTAGTTCCCTCCGCCTCTCTGCCTTGAGCCTCTGCAGCTCAGGAGAGGCTGGAGGGTTACCAGACCCAGAGGCAACCTCAGCTTCCTCTGACGGGGCTGAGAGTGGAGCACCTGCAGGCAATGGGTCCTCCATCACCTCAGGAGCCAGAGCAGACTCAGCTGATGCCTGCACCTGAGGACCCAGCACAGGTGAGGACACTTCAGGCTCAAGCTGGTTCAAGCTTAGCTGGTTCTGGAGGCAGGGAATCCTGTGCAGGCTGGGATCCCTCAGGTTCAGCATCCGAGTCTGAATCCCAGGCCATCACAGAAAGGGGAGGCCGCCGGCAAAGCCGTGCAGCTCCCCCACTCACTGGGGCGCCCATGAGAGGCTGGCGCCCTGAACCAACGCACCAGTAAACCCACTGGGAAAGACGGCTCTGCTCACACCCTGCTTTGTGTAACATCTTGCCAGATGAAGAGTTCTGGAAGATCTCAAAAGCTTGCCACATTTTTGCAACCCAAACGTGGATTTCAGAGTTTCATCTTTGCTTTTTATTAAATCAAGCTCAGTTACTGGTTTATTTGCAAAGAGATGTAGGTACACTGGTAAGACCATAGGCTGCAAGCAGGAAAGGAATATGTGCACACCGTAAGCAATCTTTAAAGACCCTGTGTTTCTGTAAGAATTACAACAGCTTACGGTCTGAGGATTTGAGTTACTATAACACCGGTCCTGAAAGACCTACATTGGCCCCCAGTACGTTTCTGAGCACAATTCAAAGTGTTGGTGCTGACCTTTAAAGCCCTAAACAGCCTCGGCCCAGTAGACCTAAAGGAGTGTCTCCACCCCCATCGTTCATCCCGGACACTGAGGTCCAGTGCCGAGGGCCTTCTGGTGGTTCCCTCACTGCGAGAAGCCAAGTTACAAGGAACCAGGCAGAGGGCCTTCTCAGTAGTGGCACCCGCCCTATGGAACACCCTCCCACCAGATGTCAAGGCAATAAGCAACTATCTGACTTTTAGAAGACATCTGAAGGCAGCCCTGTTTAGGGAAGTTTTCAATGTCTGATGTTTTATTGTGTTTTTAATATTCTGTTGGGAGCTGTCCAGAGTGGCTGGGGAAACCCAGCCAGATGGGCGGCGTATAAATAGCAATTATTATTATTATTATTATTATTATTATTATTATTATTACTACTATACCTGGTATCAAATCCCCTAACAATGGCTCCCATGGATTTAGCTGCTCCGGCTGCAGCTAAGCCAGCTACACCACCACCAATGATTAATATCTAGAAAGGAAAACAATAGCAAGAAATAGCAAGAAAGATACACTATTGGAACAAAGCACATATCACTTAAGCAGGGTAAAATGGTTTAGAATAAAGGAAGAAAGTGATGGCCCAAATCTTCCTCTTTGGAAGATCTGGAAATGAGACCATGAGCAAACATACTGTCTGCTTATTAGTCTCAAGCCTCACTGCAAACTTTTACAAGACAGAAAACCATGGCGTGATAACTAATCCAGGGTTGGCATCAAGAGTTCAGCATGGTTGGGTTTAGGGTCAGGTGTCTACACTCCACAAGGGGGCCCATTGACAAGGGCCCCCCTGCAGCTGCTTCTCCTCTTCACCACTGCAACCTGCTTGTTCACTTGCCTTTTGCAACAGTGGTGGTGCAACCATAGATGCTTGCCAGCTCGCTCATTGGCCTAGCAAGAAAGCAGATAGGAATGGAGGGATCTGTCAATCACGGTCCTCTCAATTTCTCATTAAATTGAGTTATCCACATTTCTGCAGCGATTTGTAATTTTTTTATTTTCAAATCCTCATGAAAATTCATCAGGAGAACATCTCACACAGGAAGTTTGTAGGATACAAACTCCTCTTGCAGAAATAAAATGTATTAGATATGCAATCATGAACAAAAGTCAAGAAATCAGTGGCTGTTAAACAAAGGAGCAAGATCAGAACTGTTGTAATTGGATTAATCAAGATTATGGAAGGAGAAAGGAATAAGAACTTTGCACCCTGAAATCCAGCACACAGGAAGTCACCTAAAATTGTTTAATTTGGTATTGGAATAATTGGCTTTTAAATTGTATTGTAATTTGGTATTTTGATAATATATATATCATCAAGAAAATGCCTCCTAATAAAGACATTCTTTGTACATAGTTTTGACGAATGTACCTATTTTTGCAAGCAATTCCCCCCACAATTTAATGCATTTTTGTATGTTATTTCACCAACACGTTCATTTTGATGCACGCTTTCCCCTAATATAGGCATTATTGTCAACATTGCCTGGTTGGAGAACTGCACCACAAAATTCACATGAGTGTGGGTTTCAAAGGGTGGCCATGGTTCCTTTCTCAAATTGTTTGGGGCAGTGTGAGTTTCATAGATTTGCCTTTAAATGCAAACTGAATTGAATTGAGGTTGAGCGTTTTCAGGTTGCGTCCCACGGTGACCCGGAAGTACTGGAAGGGTTACTTCTGGGCAAAATGACATCACACGCATGCACAGAAGCAGTGAATTGTGACCTGCAAACACGCAGACGTGGGTTGCGTTCTGCTCAGGTTGTGAACGGGGCTCCGGAACGGATCCCGTTCGCAACCAGAGGTACCACTGTACTGTTCGCACCTTTGCCGGAGGAACTTTTCCAGCTGCGGTAATTTGCCCGGTAAAAAATCTTCCAAAATGATTGGCTGCCAGGACTACAGCCTTGTACCTAGAGAGAGAGAAAGCAAGAGAGAGAGAGAGAAGAAAGAAAATGGTGAAAATATTTCTTGGCTCTTCAGTAGGCTTTGTGAATAAATTGCAACAGACTTAACAAATATACAGAAAGCAACCAAAAGGAGAATTAATAAAAGCCACCCAAGAAAACAAACAACTGCTCGAGAGCATCTCCAGGATATAAATTGTCTAAGTGAAAAAATACATTTGACTGTCATAACAAATTATATCAGTGCTGGTTACATGCTTTCAAGTGCCCAACAAAGGAATATTGCTGTGGATACTTTGGGAGAGGCACCTGGTGGAGAGTGAAATGTTTTATTATCACCCCGTATCAGGGCCGGATTTAGGTTTGATGAGGCCCTAAGCTACTGAAGGCAATGGGGCCCTTTATATGTCCAGCTGTCCATTGTCAGCAACAAATTACCACTGTTTTTTGTGTTGAATATACGCTATATGGTAAGTTATACCTCAGGTCTGTACCTCGGATTACAGACGCTTCAAGTTACAGACGCTTCAAGTTACAGACTCCGCTAACCCAGAAATAGTACCTCAGGTTAAGAACTTTCCTTCAGGATGAGAACAGAAATCACGCAATGGCAGTGTGGCGGCAGCGGGAGGCCCCATTAGCTAAAGTGGTACCTCAGGTTAAGAACAGTTTCAGGTTAAGAACGGACCTCCAGAACGAATTAAGTTCTTAACTCGAGGTACCACTGTACAGTAAATGGACAAAAGTACAAAGATTCACGAAATGTTTAGGGGTATGCGTACCCCTGCGTACCCCCCAGAAAAAAAGCATTGGGCATGTCTAAGGTTCATTAGGGGTGCATAACTTCCAAAGAATTGGAGCTATTCTGGGTTCACTCTAGTTCTCTGAAGAAGAAAACAAGAGGTTTAGATTATTTCTTTCTTTTTAAAGCAATTTTGTTTTGTTTTTGCAGGGGGGGTTCATTTTGAAAGCATGTTAAGGAAATCCACATCCGTGGATTCTACCCAACCTAATGCTTCCAACATAAACGTTCCTTGGAAAGTCGCAGCAATGTTTGCCTTATTTTTCACTTCACGCAGGGTTTACATTATCGCTGATTAACAAGGGAATCCCTCTGTTGTATATGTAAAGAGGAATAATTGCATCCATGCCTGCATTCACTCTGCCTACAAGATGATCCAACAGGAGGTCGACTCACAGACAGCTGTCAGAGCAACACAGGGACCCCTCGAAATCTTGTGCATACTTGATTTCCCTTGGTTGTGTGCTAGCTTCATTGACCCCAAATTAGGATTGTTGGGCTACTGAGATTGCTAGCAGGGACGCCTGCATGCTTTATGCCATACAACACCAAAGCCGTTTTGCAGGTCAAAGGAGCTACTGGCATGATCTCACCTGCACTGTGGTGCTACCACTGAAGATTGAAGGAGGATGGAACAGATAAAGAGGACTCCAGTACACAAATGTTGATGTGTCAATACATCTGTATTTAAGGAAGAGGTGCAGAATTGACTCTGTCCAGTAGGCCGCCATCTTTAGTTATGTCAATAGCAGTGAAAGGGATGCTTGAGCAGCCTCAGGACTGCAGGGCTTGGGAAGGGAAACTTAATGCTTTCTCTCTCATTTCACCCCTCAGAAGCTACCAGTTGCGTTTCAAGCATCCCATTGATGCTAAGAGAAGTTTTCCTTGAAATGCAATTCACTTCTTCGGATAGACTATTTTGCAGGGGACTACATCCGTGTTAAGTTCTTATTTAAGATACAGTGGTACCTCAGGTTGCATAGACTTCAAGTTACATACGCTTCAGGTTACAGACTCCGCTAACCCAGAAATAGTACCTCGGGTTAAGAACTTTGCTTCAGGATGAGAACAGAAATCGTGCAGCAGTGGCGCAGCGGCAGCAGCAGGAGGCCCTACCAGCTAAAGTGGTGCTTCAGGTTAAGAACTGTTTCGGGTTAAGAACAGACCTCCAGAACGAATTAAGTAATTAACCCGAGCTATCACTGTATCGGGTTATTCATTTTGTAAGACCAGAGCAAGAGGCTGTTTGTTGATGAACAGGTTAACATACAACTGGACAGGAAAATGAAAGCAACCACTAGGAAAAGCTAAACGAGTCTTAGCTCCAGCCCATAATAACTTTGGGGAGAGCCTTCTCAGTGGCAACTCCCAGACTTTAGAATTCCCTCCCTAGAAAGCTAGACTGGCTCTCTCCTTTCTTGTTCCGACAGGCGTTTGGGAACTGACTGCTTTTAACAAAAGGGCTGGTGCCACACTGTTTTCATTGTAATTATTGGTATGCTTTTAATATATGTTCTATATGTATATTGTTTTAATTCTGTCAGTGTTTGATTCTTTTTAATTATTGTTTTGTTTTTTCCTGTTTTTTCTCTGCAGTTCTTCTTTTTATCTGTAAGTTTCCTTGAATCCCATCAGGGAAAAGGGTGGGTATTAATAAATATATCATAATAACAGCAATAAAAACTGGCCACAGTGTATACCGGTAACTCTTATCATTACCCATTTCTACAGTCAGGAAGAGAAGTACGGTAGTTAACCTTCTCCTCTCCTCTTCTCAGATTCCGAGGCTACAGAGGCTTTTCTTTGGGCAGCTATTTGCACAACAAAAACCATGCAGGTTATTGGCATTCACACGATTCCTGTCACGTCTAGTTTGGACTCTTTTTTGCCCTTCTTGGGTGTTTTGTGCAAAGGAGGACAGCACACAGCCCTGTTCAAGCAATCTTTGGGCTTGGCAAATGGCAAAAGTTGCCATCTTATGCCAGAAAAGGAACATCAAACGAGCCGCCCCTGTGGCATGTTGAGCGCCATCACTGCTTTCCAGAAAACCATTGTATAAGCAATACATTGAATATATCAAGGCACTGTTTTCTCAGGAGATTTCATCCAGGTAAGCAGGTCCAGAATATGCTACTGACACCTAATTTGTCTTCTAGAAGCGCTCAAAAACAAAGCTGTTCTGGAACCAATTGCAGAAACAGCTGCAGCCCCAGAAATATGTGGCAACCCTTACTCTGCTATTAACACAACAAAAGCGGAGCCTGTGAAAGAACAGGCTGATAAACTTCAGCTGATAAACTTGAAAGTCAATCCAAATTGCCTCCAGATCAGATTTTACATCCAAGGTGTTTTTGAATGCCCGGGTAGTAGCAGCGACTCAGTCCTAGCCACATTCATTCAGAAGCAAGTCCCATATTTCCAACTAAGTATGCTTGAGTTTGAAGCCCTTCATATCACATTGACTGTACTATGAGCCAAAACCTTTAGGGCCAGTCATTGCCATTCAGGAATAAACACATTTTGAATCAATTCAGGTTTGGAACTGATTTCAAAGCTGCTGGAATTTTCTCTTTCTTTCAACCCAACAAACTGGTTTAAATGCTACACCAATTATGTACACATGCTGCATCTTGAAATGGTTCAGAATTAAAGCCACTTCATCTCAATTGGACTCATTTTGGTCAAGACACCAAGCCAGACTTGCCATTGCTGTATTCAGAGAAAACTCTTGCGTCTTTTAAGAACCGTGCATCTGGGAGATGTTAAGTCAGGTGTAATCTCTCCAGCTACAGGGCTATTACACACACTTTACGCTGTGGTTTAAATCTGACAACACTATTTTTCCAGGCTGTTTTCCTAAACACTTACTTGCTTCCTAAGTGCTGGCATCTAATAACATCCCACATACTTTCCTTCTGCCCAAATGAGGTGTCATAAATGGCCACTGAAGAGGCCCAAAATTATAATGTCTCCCAGAACAGAAGACAGAGAGGTTAAGTGTCATTAGTGTTCCCACACAACACACTTAATATCTCCTAGAAGATTCTACACATCTTCTCTATATTCACGTCTAATAGGACATGGTGGACCTGCAACACACAGTTGCTGTATATTCTCCCCATCTAAGACAGGAGTCCTCAAACTTTCTATCACCAGGGCCCCTTTGAGAAGGCTGATCATTACTGAAGGCCCACAGTCACCAAACAGTGCTCAATAGAAGCCGAGTTTGTCGTAATCAACTAGCAGCTACAGACTTTACTTTCTACTGATACCTAATTCATCTTTGGAATTTGCTAAATTGTTTGCCATAGTACATAGCTCATATTTCATCAAGACATTTATTCTGGAAGTAGTGTGAATCACACTCCACATTTAGGACAAAATTTGCTGAACCAGAAGCCCTAAGAAGGCCTTTTCATTTATGTTTTCTGCTTCTCATGCCAACATTCCTCTCAAAATGTATTTACTCATCCCCTGTAGTTTCTTCTCCCATTATCCTTTCACATGCAACTTATGCTATATTCTCCTCTCCCAACTGCTACTTTCTTTCAACTCACCTTCTTCCCATAACACCTTTCCTCTCTTATGTGTATCATCATCATCATTCTATAATAAATACTATAATACAATAATAAAACCACTGAATTAATTGACTTTTGGTTACTTTAGACACCTCCTTCCTCTACAAAGACATGTTGACTCAATTGCCATCATATTTTGTAACAAGTTCTTGTCAGGCAGTTTTGGGTTTCCTTGTTTTTGTTTTTGTTTTATTTTTTTTAAAAAGACGTTATTTGTTATATATTCTTCTGTGTACCAAGTACCGTATTTTTTGCTCTATAAGACTCGCTTTTTCCCTCCTAAAAAGTAAGGGGAAATGTGTGTGCGTCTTATGGAGCGAATGCAGGCTGCGCACCTATCCCAGAAGCCAGAACAGCAAGAGGGATTGCTGCTTTCACTGCACAGCGATCCCTCTTGCTATTCTGGCTTCTGAGATTCAGAATATTTTTTTCCTTGTTTTCCTCCTCCAAAAACTAGGTGCGTCTTGTGGTCTGGTGTGTCTTATAGAGCGAAAAATACGGTAAATCCCTTGAGTATGAGGAAACCACTTCCTTATTTTGGTGTGGTCCTGTTTTGCTTCCTAACTCAAGTGCTCAGCCACTTGAATTTGTTGTTAAAAGGAATGATGATGGTAATCCCCAGGTTGCAATTTGGAGGTCATCCCTATCCCTTTAAGGAGCCCCATTCCTGGTGCAGTTTAATCAACACTTCTGGTATCAAACTGAAACAAAGCCAGGCACACATGGTTTACAGCCACCATTGAATTGTGGGGTAGAATGACTCCTGCTAAGTCAGTCATGGCCTACCATCCAAACATGGCTTTTTAATATACCAAAAAAGGTGGTTTTCTTAGTTCTGTTTCTCTGCTCCTTCATGCTCCTCAGCCTCCTGGAGCAAACAGGGCTCTTGGTTTGCCCAGCAGCAGCTAGGAGGAAATAGTTGCAGTGGGTAGAAAAAGCAGGAGCTGCTGCAAAACTATAGTCTCATCTGTAAAGGTAAAGGGACCCCTGACCATTAGGTCCAGTTGTGACCGACTCTGGGGTTGCGGCGCTCATCTCGTGTTATTGGCCGGGGGAGCCGGCATACAGCTTCCGGGTCATGTGGCCAGCATGACTAAGCCACTTCTGGCGAACCAGAGCAGCCCACGGAAATGCCGTTTACCTTCCCGCCGGAGCGGTACCTATTTATCTACTTGCAATTTGACGTGCTTTCAAACTGCTAGGTTGGCAGGAGCAGGGACCGAGCAACGGGAGCTCATCCCGTCAGGGGATTCGAACTGCTGACATTTTGATCAGCAAGTCCTAGGCTCTGTGGTTTAACCCACAGCGCCACCCACGTCTCTATAGTCGCATCTGTACTATACATTTAAAGCAGTATCATGCCACTTTAAGCATTCGTGGCTTCCCCCCAAAGACTCCTGGGAGCTGTTGTTTGTTAAGGGTGCTGAAAGCTGTGATGAGACCCTTATCCTCCTCATAGAGCTGCAATTCCCAAAGCTCCCTCAGAAGAGAGATTGACTGGTAAACCAGTCTGGAGAATTGTAGCTCTGTGAGGGCAGAACAAATGCAATCTAATAGTCTTTCGGTGCCCCAAGCTACGGGTTCTTCCTATGACAAAAGCCTCCCCCCAGAGACAGGGTTTCCCCACCTTATGATTTAGGCTGATCTAGGCTCTTCTGGGGATGCGGGTGGCGCTGTGGGTTAAACCACAGAGCCTAGGACTTGCCGATCAGAAGGTCGGCGGTTCAAATCCCCGCGACGGGGTGAGCTCCCATTGCTCAGTCCCTGCTCCCGCCAACCTAGCAGTTCGAAAGCACATCAAAGTGCAAGTAGATAAATAGGTACCGTTCTGGCGGGAAGGTAAATGGTGTTTCTGTGTGCTGCTCTGGTTTGCCAGAAGCGGCTTAGTTATGCTGGCCACATGACCTGGAAGCTGTACACCAGCTCCCTCGGCCAATAAAGCGAGATGAGCGCCGCAACCCCAGAGTTGGCCACGACTGGACCTAATGGTCAGGGGTCCCTTTACCAAGGCTCTTCTGAGCATGCTGACTGTCCTTCTGGCACTAAAGTCAGAGAGGCTGCAAAGATTTGTAGTGGGGCTGAGGCTGGAATTGATTAATCTGAAACGGTAGCCCTGGTCCTTCACTATTGCAAAACTGGCCGCAATTGAGAACTGTCCAAGTAGGATAAGTGTAAGAAGCAATGCCATATATGACACAGCTGAACCAGAAAATTCAGCCCTACAAAAAATAGCATTGGTAGAGAGAATATTGTGGATCCTCACCCTGCAATGTTGGCCATTGAACTTAAGGCATCATATCCTTGAGCGATAGTGACTCGAGGAACTTGGTCCATTGCCAAGACGGTGGCCTTGCGCTGAGCAAGTTTATCTAGCAGATCTGGGTTCTGAGCCGGATAGATGAAGCTGACAAGTGTCGCCTTCTCCTTCAGTAGGGCTGTCTCATGCACTCCCAACACTTCATTAAAGACTGGAGCTCTGACCTGAAAGAAAAGAAATGTTTTGTTTAATCCAAAATATTAATCCAAAATGTATTTCCATGTACCTAAATTAAACACCCTCCAGAACACCTTCTGGTATCTGTTATGTATTCAATGGTTTGTGTTTGTCTGAACTTGAGTCTGGGCTAAGGAGCCCTTGTGTTCTGATTCGATGCATGATATCCAATCACAGAGCATTTCAGGATTCGGGCCTCTGCCATTGGCCCTTAAACTCTGAGTTGTGATTCGCAGCTTGGAAGTTTAGACAGCCAATCATGCTGGGAGTGGCCCTGGCCTTCAGAAATGTATATAAGCAGTTGCCTTGCCCCTGTTTTCCAGTTCTGTTAGTTCAATAAAGGTGCTTGATGTTTTCACTGTGTCTTGCCTCGTTGGAACCCACCTACACTTCAGTGTCTTCCAGATGTTTTGGGCTACAAGTTTCATAAGGCTCAGCCAACTCAGCTGTGCTGACTAAGATTGATGGGAGTCATAGTCCAATACATCAGGAAGGAACCAAGCTGGTGAAGGCTGACTTATAGAATGCCACCTCTTCAATCAAATCCCTCCCCCAAACTCACCTTTTCCATGAAGCCTGTGACCCTTTAGTTCCTATCCCACAACAACTGAAACAAATCATATTCACCCCTTTCCATTTTTCTCCTTGTCTTCCCCTGTGCTGAAATGTAGATTGTAAGCTTCTTGGGCGAAGGCTATGTCTTTTTAGACGATCTGAAGAGAAACCAGAGTATATGCTGGTCTTATGCTAGTCTGCAACCCAAATAAAGTTTGATGCTGATACTGATACACTGTCTTTTTGTTGACTTCTGCAAAGTGTCATGAAAATGTATTGGGCAAGGATGATGATGTTCAATTGCAGACCTACTGGACTTAACTCATCTCTGTTCAAGTTGAAACACTTTTGGGGTGTCCTGGTTTTTACTTTTTGAAATATGAAATATGGCAACCCACAGAGCCTAGGGCTTGCCGATCAGAAGGTCGGCGGTTCGAATCCCCGCAACGGGGTGAGCTCCTATTGCTTGGTCCCTGCTCCTGCCAACCTAGCAGTTCGAAAGCACATCAAAGTGCAAGTAGATAAATAGGTACCGCTCCAGCGGGAAGGTAAACAGCGTTTCCGTGTGCTGCTCTGGTTTGCCAAAAGCGGCTTAGTCATGCTGGCCACATGACCCGGAAGCTGTACGCCGGCTCCCTTGGCCAATAAAGCGAGATGAGCGCCACAACCCCAGAGTTGGTCACGACTGGACCTAATGGTCAGGGGTCCCTTTACCTTTACCTTTACTAGTGAAGCAGGATTAAGGACATAGGTTATGACAATGGCTCCCAAGAAAAGTGCATTGATTGTAAATGTGAATTCAGTCAAAGATGATATTTGTATGTTTCCTTCTTTACTCTTATTATACCTGCATTCTACACCCCCTCCCCACATTGATGACTTATAGCAAGCAGCTTCAGGGGGTGTTAATCCTCTAAACAGTGAGTAAACAAAGAGTGCCTTCTAGACTGTCACTGTTTCGAAGGAGAGTTTCAAGCGCATGATGGAAGTTTCTGTTTGTTCAATGAACATTCAATTAAAGTGAATTAAAGCACACCCTAAAGTGAGTTGTAGCACACCCTAGTGCCACAAATCCACTTTTTAAAAAAGAAGAAGAAGAAGAGTTTGGATTTGATATCCCGCCTTTCACTCTCCTTCAGGAGTCTCAAAGCGGCTAACATTCTCCTTTCCCTTCCTCCTCCACAACAAACACTCTGTGAGGTGAGTGAGGCTGAGAGACTTCAAAGAAGCGTGACTGGCCCTAGGTCACCCAGCAGCTGCAAGTGGAGGAGCGGAGACGCGAACCCGGTTCCCCAGATTATGTGACTACCGCTCTTAACCACTACACCACACTGGCTCTCAAGGACTTGTTATAGCTAGTGACAGGGAAATTTCAGTGTCAGATGAAGAAGTTATTAATGGGAAGCCATAAGCACGCTATGGGCAAATTTGTATAACCACCCTGTAAACATATCAGAAAGAATGCTCAAGAAAAACTGGACATCTATAGAAACTGTGATATATTGCTCAGGAGGGCAGGAGAAGAGAAGAGGAAAGCAAGTCTTCAGCCACCAGTTAGGTCTATGACTCATCCAGAAAGTATAGCCAGAGACATTTTGGCAAATTAAAAAAATCCACCTGGAAAGAAATTTTACCCCTGAAGAAGAGGACGTGTCCTGGAAAAAGAGGAGACATGGCAACCTTAGGGTGCATTGAATAAGGTTGCCCAAGAGATATAGGCTTGGAGATGGCTAGATGAAGCTGCCATGTCATACTCTCACAAATGTAAGTCTATACATTTCACTAGCAAACTTGCCTTTAACACAAGATCTGATCCAAACACCGTTCTCAAGTCCCCAATTTTTGCTCCAGCGTCTTTGTATAGATCATCGGAGAACTTTGCTTCTTCACCAGCTCCATGTTCCACTTGCACATTAAAGCCTTGTTTCACTAAAGCTTGGACGCCAGCGGGAGAAAGAGCTACTCTCTTCTCGTTTTTGTATATTTCCTTGGGCACGCCAACAATAAGATCCTTGTAGCGAATTCCTGAATAAAAGAAACATAGAAACACAACAGACATAAAAGGAAAGTTAAAGGCCCAGAATCAACATTCTTTGACCCCCAACAGAAGGGCTGTTGTGCTAGTAGTGTAAGGGGCTGTTGTGTGCTAGTGAGAATAATGGTGGTGCAATAGGAAATCCAATGCAACAGCTGTACTAATGGAACCAAGATGCCTACAGGTAGCCCAAAAACAGGACACAAACACTCTCCCATCCTGCAGTTTCAAGCAAACAACATTCAGAAACACATTGCCTTAGAAGCATACTATGACACCTCAGAGGTGAGGTACCCAAAAGAGAGTCTTAATGGAGGATCTCAGTGACCAGAGAAATATCTGAGAAGATGGTAAATATCAGGGTCCGGAGTTGTTTATGAATTCAGAGGTTGAAACTAGCACTTTGCACTGAGCCAGAAGCTAACTAGAAGGCAATCCAGATGTTTCAAAATAGATATGACTACTTCATACAACAGTTAAAAGATGGAATCCAGCACCACAATGTGAAGTAGTGCCCACTCACGTAGATGATCCTCCAATTTGTCGAGGATAAGGCTATCAATGATTGCTGCTTACGATGGCTTTGTGTTCCTTCAAGTTTCAGAAACGCTAAGTCTCTGAATACCAGTTGTAGAGAAGCACAAGTGAGAGTGCTATTGTGACCATGTTCTGCTTGTGGCCTTCATGTCGGCATTGTCATGGCTTAAAATTAGCTGCTGTTTCTTTAATACAAAAGGAACTAAGTCAGTGGCCTACAATGAATCGGCAAAGCCTGCATGACTCTTGCAACCTTTCACCTACATATGTCTGTACAGTGGTACCTCTGGTTGAGTACTTAATTCGTTCCGGAGGTCCATTCTTAACCTGACACTGTTCTTAACCTGAAGCACCACTTTAGCTAATGGGGCCTCCTGCTGCTGCCGCGCCGCTGGAGCACGATTTCTGTTCTCATCCTGAAGCAAAGTTCTTAACCCGAGGTACTATTTCTGGGTTAGCGGAGTCTGTAACCTGAAGCGTATGTAACCCAAGGTACCACTGTATATATAGAGTGGTCGTTGACTGTGTGTGTGGTGGGTTGGTTGGATGGTAGAAAGCTGGTTGCGTTTGATATGTATAAAGCTGTTGGTCGTGGTTGGAGAAGACTATTTTAAGAATAAAAGCAGCATTCTGCAAAGTACTCTTTCTCAAGGACTCTTTTGTGCCAACTAGGGTCCGAGGACCAGGCAAAGGAGTCAAAGGAGGTCAGAACCTTTTCCTTTTCAAACATTGACAGGCATCTGGTTAGTCATTCAGAGAATGCTGGAATAGACAGGCCTTTGTTCTGATCCATCAGGTCACTTATGATGTCCATACTCATGCCCCCCTAGAGAAGAGGGAAATTGTGATACCTCTACACAATTTCAAGAGGGGAAAGTTGTGTTTAGTGAGAAGCAGCTGTCTGTCTTACTGTCCCTCTCATATGCACAAGTGAAATGTTACAATTTTTCCCAGACACAATCGTTTATCTTCTCATCTGTTCCAGATTTCTTACAGGATCTTTCCTTCCCCTCCCAGGAAAACAGTTTCAGGTGGGGGCAATGTGGGTGGACAGACAAATTTGCAGAAAGCTAGGACACTGACGTTTGAAATAAAAGGAAAGCCGTGGTTCTAGGTTTGTAGTTACTGTAACAAGCCCCCCTCATTTCTCTGTTCTCTCTAGCGTAAGGTAAAGGTAAAGTGATCCCTGACTATTAGTTCCAGTCGTGGCCGACTCTGGGGTTGTGGCGCTAATCTCGCTTTATTGGCCAAGGGAGCCAGCGTACAGCTTCCAGGTCATGTGGCCAGCATGACTAAGCCACTTCTGGTGAACCAGAGCAGCGCACGGAAACACCGTTTACCTTCCCGCCGGAGTGGTACCTATTTATCTACTTGCACTTTGACGTCCTTTCAAACTGCTAGGGGGGCAAGTCCTAAGCTCTGTGGTTTAACCCACAGAAGAAAAAGCTAGAAAAATATCTTCCCCCTCCATTTGCTATTGCTTTCGGTAACTGTTTATTGTCCCAGTTATAGTGAAAAAACTAAGTAGATCTTTGCCTCTTCCTCCAAAGCTTTACTAATATTGAGTGGCCGACTCTGTAAGACCTCGCTCACAATGAGCCCGCTTTACTCACACCAAACATTTCCACCGATTGCCCTCCATGGGGTTACATGCATATGGTGGGGTCGTGTGTGTTTGGTTAGTGACACAGAGCCACCGCCAAATGAGACATTCCGCCGCTGAAAGTTTTTGCAGTGCTCAGTTCCACAGCCAACCCACACAGTCACACGAACACTCTGGTGGATGCCAAAAGAATAACAAATTAAAGTTTAGTTTATAAAAGGCTTGGCTGGGATGCTGCTTACACAAGTTTTCATGCTGTTTACTCCGAGCGGGGAAAAGGTGTGGGAGAGGAGGCCACAAGGAATGACGAGACAACCTTAACTCTACAAGTCTAGGATTCAGACTCCTGAGGGGTGGGTGGGTTAAATAAATAAATAAAAAGACAGTGGTGTCAAGAAGAATTTTCCCCACCCTCACCCCCTGGTTTGAGTTAACTGCAATTATTTGTAACAGTTGTCTGCAAAGAAGCGTTGGGAGTTCCTTTGCAGACAACCACACCCAACCTTACCCTCCAACATTCCTCCAGTGAAAACAGGGACATCCTGGTCTGTTGTTGTTGTTGTTGATGATGATGATGGTGATGTTACCCCACCCATCTAATGAGGTTGCCCCAGACACTCTGAGCAGCTTCCAACTTACATAGAAATATAATAGAACATTAAATATTTTTAAAACTTCCCGATACAGGGCTGCCTGCAGATATCCTCAAAAAGTTGTATAGTTACTTATCTCGTTGACTCGGGGGGGTCACATAACTCCATCCCCTCCAACATTTCTCCAGCGAAAATAGGGACGTCCTACCATACCCTCCACGGGACGCGGGTGGCGCTGTGGGTTAAACCACAGAGCCTAGGACTTGCAGATCAGAAGGTCGGCAGTTCGAATCCCCGGGACGGGGTGAGCTCCCGTTGCTCGGTCCCTGCTCCTGCCAGCCTAGCAGTTTGAAAGCATGCCAAAGTGCAAGTAGATAAATAGGGGGGAAGGTAAATGGCGGTAAGGTAAATGGCGTTTCCGTGCGCTGCTCTGATTCGCCAGAAGCAGCTTAGTCATGCTGGCCACATGACCCGGAAGCTGTACGCCGGCTCCCTTGGCCAATAAAGCGAGATGAGCGGTGCAACCCCAGAGTCGGTCACAACTGGGCCTAATGGTCAGGGGTCCCTTTACCTTTACCTTTAAGGGAAAGTGGGACATTCCGGGATCCCATCAGAAACTGGGATGGCTTCTGAAAATCCAGGACTGTCTCCGGAAAATAGGGACACTTGGAGAGTCTGCCCAACATGCAGGTTGAAGATGGAAACATAACACCAGGGGCAGGGTTTAAAGATTAATCACAGCAACAGCCTACCTTTTGAGTAAATAATAATAATAATAATAATAATAATAATAATAATAATAATGATAACAACAACAGCAGCAGGAACAACAACGTCATTTATTACTCACTAGTGTAAAATAAATTACAATCACAAGAATAGAGTGGGTCCTAAAAATATAGACCTCAAGTGTCAAAGACCAAGATATGGAGGCGCTTCTTCAGCATACCAGAAAAACTTTATTATGAAGGTGCCAGATGTGCCTCTGTGGGGAGGGATTTCCACATTTAGAGGCTGCTATAGAGAAGGTCCTCTCCTGGGCCACCCCAGTAATTACCACAAGGGCCTCTTCTCTGCAGATCTTAGCCCCAGATATTTTACAAATTCTCTCAGGTGTTAAGTCATTAAGGGCTTAATGTCAAAGTTCTATATTGATACCAGTCACTATTAGATAAATTGCAGGGAAACGGAACAGGGGGTTTCAGATGCAAATTCATTCGCTAGCCGTAGCACGTTTAAGGAGATTTTCAGACCCACTGAAGCTCACTTAAACCCTCAAGAAACACAGCTGTGAACAGCCATTACCAAAGGATGGTTTCCTTGCTAGTTCCCACCTTAGAACTCTTTTTCATTATTTATTGAAAACATATTAAGAATGTGCCCTTCGTCTGTCAGGACCAAAGTAGGGTGCATAAATATAACAAACAGCCCATACAGTCCAAAAAACACCATCCAGCCATAAAACACATGATAAAAATGCAGCAAAATAGAATTAAAGCAGTTAAGATAACAGGGCAAGCTGATGAAACAACAGCTTAAAAGTCTTTAAACACCAAGGCAAGCAGGTATGTTTGGATCTTGCATCAAAATGACAGCAATACCGGCACAGGTCATAAATCTAAGGGGGATTCTTCAAATGAGGTGGCACTGTGGAGAAGTCTGTTTTGAGTGTCCCCCTTCTGATGGAATGCTTTCCTCAGCGGGGTTCACTGGGCGCCATCTTCATCTATTTTTAGGTGCCTGGCAAATTCTTTTTTTTACTTGGCCCTTTAATTTGAAGGGTTTTAAATACTAGTAGCCTCTTTTAGTGGGGCAGGATCTGTAAGACCTATTTTTTATTTGTATAAATGAGGGCTTTTTTAAAAAAAGTTTTGTATTGGTTGTGTATTTAGATTTAGTGTGTATATTGTGTTTGTATGTCGCTTTGGGTCATTTTCACAAAGAAAGCAACCAAAGAAGAAGAACCCTGTGGGGTGCCACAGGGTTCTGTCTTGGGCCCGGTCTTATTCAACATCTTTATCAACGACTTGGATGATGGACTCAAGGGCATCCTGATCAAATTTGCAGATGACACCAAACTGGGAGGGGTGGCTAACACCCCAGAGGACAGGATCACACTTCAAAACGACCTTGACAGATTAGAGAACTGGGCCAAAACAAACAAGATGAACTTTAACAGGGAGAAATGTAAAGTATTGCACTTGGGCAAAAAAAATGAGAGGCACAAATACAAGATGGGTGACACCTGGCTTGAGAACAGTACATGTGAAAAGGAACTAGGAGTCTTGGTTGACCACAAACTTGACATGAGCCAACAGTGTGACGCGGCAGCTAAAAAAGCCAATGCAATTCTGGGCTGCATCAATAGGAGTATAGCATCTAGATCAAGGGAAGTAATAGTGCCATTGTATTCTGCTCTGGTCAGACCTCACCTGGAGTACTGTGTCCAGTTCTGGGCACCACAGTTCAAGAAGGACACTGACAAACTGGAACGTGTCCAGAGGAGGGCAACCAAAATGGTCAAAGGCCTGGAAACGATGCCTTATGAGGAACGGCTAAGGGAGCTGGGCATGTTTAGCCTGGAGAAGAGGAGGTTAAGGGGTGATATGATAGCCATGTTCAAATATATAAAAGGATGTCACATAGAGGAGGGAGAAAGGTTGTTTTCTCTGCTCCAGAGAAGCGGACACGGAGCAATGGATCCAAACTACAAGAAAGAAGATTCCACCTAAACATTAGGAAGAACTTCCTGACAGTAAGAGCTGTTCGACAGTGGAATTTGCTGCCAAGGAGTGTGGTGGAGTCTCCGTCTTTGGAGGTCTTTAAGCAGAGGCTTGACAACCATATGTCAGGAGTGCTCTGATGGTGTTTCCTGCTTGGCAGGGGGTTGGACTCGATGGCCCTTGTGGTCTCTTCCAACTCTATGATTCTATGATTCTAAGAATCGGGGCTTTTTGAACAGCCGGAATTCGCTGGAACTCGGTTCCAGCACATCCGGAACTCCGCAACTGGTGGGTGCTAATAATAATAATTATTATAATAATTTATTAATTATACTCCACCCATCTGGCTGGGCTTCCCCAGCCACTCTGGGCGGCTTCCAACAAAATATTAAAATACAGTAATGCATCAAGCATTAAAAACTTCCCGAAACAGGGCTGCCTTCAGATAGCTTCGAAAAGTCAGATAGTTGTTTATTTCCTTGACATCTGATGGGGAGGGCGTCACAGAGTGGGCGCCACTACTAAGAAGGCCCTCTGCCTGGTTCCCTGTAACCTGGAGAAGCTCCTTCAGAAATACTGGACTGAGGCCGTTTAGGGCTTGAAAGGTCTTTCTAAGAGAACATTGCCTTTCTAAGAGAACAAGGGAGGCCTTCATGGTGAGTTCCAGCACCACTTTTTCTAGAAAAATAGCACTGATGATGATGTTGGCAACTCTGTAAGGTATAAACTACAGTTCTCAGGAATATTTGGGGGAAGCAATATGCTTTAAATGCATGGTGTGTGTTACGCCCTAATAAAAACATAAATCAACTCTCAGAGCTTTGGCATATCGACCTCTGCTCTATCACCTCTCCTTACCAATCTGTTTATATTCTTACAACTTTCTCCCTTCTCTGTATAATTACGATGTCAGTGTGACATTTGGGGCAACATTTCCCGCAAGTCTGAAATCAGTTAGTGTATACATAGTGTTGTCCAATATTTCTCCACTACAAAGCCATCACTGCACATTTCCAAACCCTCTTCTTAGTCATTAAACTCTTGTTTTAAATTGACTTTTGCTTTGCTTACTTTATCTCATTGGGAAATCATGTTCTGGAACGTGCTAAAATAAAGCTAAACTACTGTTCTTGTAAGCATAAACTAAAGAACATTTCGTATGCCATTGTTTCCTTATGGTTATCTTTACCCGATTGTAGCAAGTAAATTGCAGAATGGAGCTGAAAGCCAAAGGAAAGGCTTTGGTTAAAGCTGTGAACTCTCTATATATTTAAGTATATAAATATATAGACAAATATATAAATTATTATTATTATTATTATTATTATTATTATTATTATTATTATTAGAAGCACATGGCTTCACCCAAAGAATCCTGGGATCCTGTATACAATAAAAAACCAAATAGAAGCATTAAAATCGGAAATAATCAACTAACTTTCACAGAAATATTTTTTCTTAATTTCTGGCACGAGCTTCATGGTATAGAAGGCGTTCAGCAGGAATGTCTCCCACTTCTGCTGCAACCAGCTCCCCTCTCCCCTGGTCTTCCAGGACCAGGAGAGGTATGAAGCAAAAGGAGCAAAGGCAGACACACTGGCATAGTCTCAGATTGATCGGGAAGGACTTGGGAGAGACTTAGGCAGCTGTGGGCAGGCAGGGACCTTTAGCCTCCACAACTGCGTCACAGGTGTAAGGCCTACCCAGAAGAGTTGCTGGACTTCTTAGGTCTGGCACTCGTGAGTAGACTTTGTTTCTTCTAATAAAGAGCTAACTTCTCTTACTCAGTGTGTTTTATTGCTGGCTGGCTCCTGACAGACCCCTTCATTATTTCATTACCACAACCCCACGTGAATGAGGTTATGCTTAATAAGCTTTGTGGCCAAGCAGGACTTTGAACCGGGGTCTGACACCTCTAGCACACAGGCCCTCTGGTGTGAAAAACAAGCAAATGGTAAAGGTAAAGGGACCCCTGACCATTAGGTCCAGTCATGACCGACTCTGGGGTTGCAGTGCTCATCTCGCTTTATTGGCTGAGGGAGCCGGCGTACAGTTTCCAGGTCATGTGGCCAGCATGACTAAGCCGCTTCTGGCGAACCAGAGCAGCAGCGCATGGAAATGCCGTTTACCTTCCCACCGGAGGGGTACCTATTTATCTACTTGCACTTTGACGTGCTTTCGAACTGCTAGGTGGGCAGGAGCAGGGCCTCAGCAACGGGTGCTCACCCCGTCACAGGGATTTGAACCGTCGACCTTCTGATCGGCAAGTCCTAGGCTCTGTGGTTTAACCCACAGCGCCACCCACGTCCCACACACAAGCAAATGGAGTGCAGTCCTAAATCGGATCTGGGAGACCCCCTACAATGAAGAAAGGAATCCTTAAAACACTACCTTGATAACATTATTTTGTTTCACTTTCCCTAGAAGCAAACTGATTTCTTTTGAGACGCAAATATAATTTGAAAAATCTGCAGGCACGCCCTTGGGTCCGACCTTGAAAGGTAATGGCTTCCAGCGCTTGACACAAGATATGTAAACTGGATGCTAATAAGAAACAGAGAAGAGTGACTATAAAAAAGCATTAATCTCTGCAGCAGGGCTACAGGTGAAGAACAATCACTGGACCTTAAAGAAAGGCTCCTTGCAATATTATACGAGCTACCTGAATTGGCAGACGAGCAACTGCGGATTTCTGGCCAAGTGTAGGATAATAATAATGATTAAAAAAAAAAAAAAGTCATAAGCAATAACCACAGCAAACAACGTTGCAAGGGAGAATTTCGATCTAGTATGCATTTAAAAACTTTCCGATGCAATATGCAAACCCAAACATATCTATTCTTCAAAAGTCACACTTCTGCGAATTTAGTGATGCATTTCTTCAGGTAAGCATATTTACAAAAATGCATATTTTAAGGGAAAGTGTGCATAAAAATGAAGGTATTGGTGAAACAGTTTGACAAATACATTCTACAGTGGTACCTCGCGTTAAGTACTTAATTCGTTCTGGAGGTCCGTTCTTAACCTGAAACTGTTCTTAACCTGAGGTACCACTTTAGCTAATGGCGCCTCCTGCTGCTGCCGCGCCGCCGGAGCACGATTTCTGTTCTCGTCCTGAAGCAAAGTTCTTAACCTGAAGCATTATTTCTGGGTTAGCGGAGTCTGTAACCTGAAGCTATGTAACCTGAAGCGTATGTAACCTGAGGTACCACTGTATTAGGGGAAATCGCTTGCAAAAATGTTTACATTAAGGTGTTTGGTTTTTTTAAAAAAATATGTTTTGCAAATCGCTGCAAAAGGTGGAGAACCGAATTTAAGATGGGGAAAACTGAAAATGACAGATCTTTCCATCCCTGGCATGAGGGAGGAATGGACTGTGAGGCTGAGCTGCATCAACTGGCCAAAGACCTGGACCCCTCTGTATGCAATAAGTGCAAAATGTCATGAGATTTTTGGCTAAGGATAACCTCAGGAAAAGGAAAGCCATTCTTCAAGCCATTAGTGGATGGTACTTCTCTTAAACATTTTCTGAACTGTACACAGTAAAGGAAATGCAAAGTGACAGAATCCAAAATAATATTGGCGTTACTATCAATGCCATTGGCTGGGACGCGGGTGGCGCTGTGGGTTAAACCACAGAGCCTAGGACTCGCTGATCGGAAGGTTGGCGGTTCGAATCCCCATCACGGGGTGAGCTCCCATTGCTCGGTCCCTGCTCCTGCCAACCTAGCAGTTCAAAAGCATGTCAAAGTGCAAGTAGATAAATAGGTACCACTCCGGCGGGAAGGTAAACGGCGTTTCCGTGCGCTGCTCTGGTTCGGCAGAAGCAGCTTAGTCATGCTGGCCACATGACCCGGAAGCTGTACGCCGGCTCCCTCGGCCAATAAAGCGAGATGAGCACTGCAACCCCAGAGTCGGTCACGACTGGACCTAATGGTCAGGGGTCCCTTTACCTTTACTTATCAATGCTATTGATCTAATTGTTCTGGAAGGCCAGGATGTTGCAAAATTTTCATGTTGCAGAGACCCTTTTATCAAACCGACATACCTTCCAACATTTCACAGAGACATTAGTTTTTTAAAGATGAGCAAGTACTTAGCTCTAAAGCTTGCAAAATATACACCTGAAAGTATGTAAGCAAGGTCTACTGAAATCTCAGAAGTCAGAATAGGGGCAGATGAACAATGACTGGAAGAAGAGATTTCAATGCCCTGAAAACTGGAATAAGTGATGCAAACTGGGGGAAATTGCATAGCAAATAATGCACACTCAAAAGAGAAATCATGCAAATTTGCCTAATTTTACACTGGTCGCACAATTCAGCTCTTCTTGGACGTTTAAGGTTTTTTTAAAAAATAAAAAAAATCCTAGAGAATATACAGCTTTCTCCATAAGAAACAAATATGCCTACTTTTCTACACATCCTGCCCCACACTGAACAGATGAGAGGCCCCCTCAGGTTCATCTTCCTTCTATAGAGAAAAAACACCATTCACATGAGGTTGGTGGATCAGTTGGCAGCAGAACACTCAGAGCAGGGCTTTTCAGTAAACCTTATGAATTCTTCCTTTGATGTAAACCTTGGCAATGACTCTCTTGTATGTTTCATTGCACATCATACCATCTGAACAAGATCCAGGGCTGATAACCTGTACAATGTCCAGAGGCGGCTGACTGCTGGCTTCTTTCCTTGCCGATTCAGTTTTATAATGCTAAAAGCAGGGGGGGGGGGGCATGTTTCATCTGGAACTTGCTGGAACTCAGTTCCGGCACCTCTCTGGTAGCTGCTGTTGTCATTATAAGAGAACAAGAGATGTGGTCATGGTGAGTTCCGGCACCTCTTTTTCTAGAAAAATAGTGATTATACCCCAAGTCTTTTGTAACGTATCTGTTATTTATTTATAAAACTATGCTAAGTAACTTTAAATATACAGTGGAACCTCGGCTGTCGAACACTTTGGAAGCTGAACAATTCGGAACCCAAACACCGACAACCCGGAAGTGAATGCTTCTGTTTTCAAATGATTTTCGGAAGTCAAACAGCTTCCGCGGCATGTTTTTACATTTTCACCATTCACTTTGCTGACAGCCCTTTTATTTTTGGTTTTCGAACATTTCTGAAGTTGAATGGACTTCCGGAATGGATTATGTTCGAAAACCGAGGTTCCACTGTATATATTCCATTGATACCGATTATACTGTTTCGGTGAGAATATGGTACAAAAGCTCATTCAATGTAAAGGGCTACAGATAATGGGCACATAACACCTGTTTTACAGCAAGTCTCTAATATCCAGTCAACAATATCCTAACATTGTTTAGAAGCTACCGGAAGGGGCAGGGGTTCACTGCCAACAGTGCTTCAGTGACTCTAGTATAAAAAATGAAAACATGGTTGAGCTCTCTGGATTTAGAAATATTGTAGGAGAATTTTGCTGTTCAGTACTATGGACTTATCTAGATTAGAGAGGTAAGAATGCATTCGTTTCCATTCCACATCGCACACATCATGTGCAACACTGTCTCTGTTCTGCTACAGATGGGATTCTGCCAAAAACTACATTATTCATTTTGCTCTGCGCTGTGGTGAAATTACAACGCCACTGTGTTATTCTATGCCATTAACTTAAATGCAAATGAAACACAATGCAAACTGCAGGGAAGCATAATCAATTACATATTGTTTGCGGACTGAAAGCAACAACACGGAATACAAATTGTATTCGCTGGATTGATTTCCATTCTAGACATTGGGCGAATAAGTGAGCATTGGCAATTTCTGCTCCCATTTCTGTTTTCCTCAGAATTCCCTGACATCCCTAATGCACACATTGTTGGACTACAACTCCCATTATTCCTGACCATGCTGCTTGGGACTGTTGGGATGGAGTCCAGCAACATCTGGAGAGTCCTCCCAGGATACAGAATGAGGGATACATACTGGTAATAAAAATGCGCTTAAATTTAATATCGGCACCCAGAAAGCAGGTTAGTCTTATAAATAGTGCAACTGTCATAATCTATTAATCACTATTGACCATTGAACTCCATGAAGACTCCCCCGCCCCATTTCTAAAGGATGAGAGTTCCATTCTTAGCCATTAATCAATATCCTCCCTGTCAGAAACCAAATGCCTTATCTGCTATTGCAGAACTGTTTTCATCTGTTTTCTTTTTTTAATTATGACTACCAAGCAAGTAACCACGACCAATAACACAACTTAGGAAGCTATTTGAAGAATGTGGTGTTCAGAAACTAACCTGATGATTATGTTGCAAAGAAACCCAACTCAGATTACACTGGAGAACTGTTAAATGTCATGTGTCTTTGAACAAAGTTGGGCTGAATCACGGAGTAATGTTACTGAAACCCTGATGACTGAGATGTACGTTCTAGCCTACATTCCCCAATAAATAATAGGGGGGAAATGCCATTTGCCTCTCTAATAACACAGCATGTAATGCAGCTCTTTCTGAACTTTTAAGACCCAGGACCTGCCTTCAACATGCATTTGAGGATCCATTTCTCGCTTTTTAAACCATATTTTTTGGTGGAGTAGTAGTGCTGGTGTTGTGACCCACCACAGATCAGACCTCAACCCAGCAGTCAGTCCTGACCTGCCTGCTGAAGACCAATTATATAATGCATGATTTGTTTGTGGTATCAGTACAGTGGCTTTGTGTTCTGGGCTTTAGTTCCACCTTGTTTCTTGAGAAAGTTGCTTGTTCTTTGTAACTAGCAAACAGCAGCCATTTCATAACAAGCCATGGCCCCATGACGGCCATTTTGTGTTGGTGCTACAAAAGTTTTCAGATTTCCAAATGAGCCCCCAAAGGTTAGCAACTCATACTTTATCCAATCCTCAAAGGGTCCATTACATCATCCCCTTCTGAATTTTCCAGACATCTCCTCCGGGTTAAAGGCAGTCCTTTCACAAGCTAGTACAGGCTTGACCTATTTGCCTAGGAAATATTGCTTGTGGTTGGCATTTTGTAGAGGCCATGTTCCTCTCCCTGAGGGAGACATGAAGAACATGGAGGGGGGAAGCTGAAGCTGGAGGGGGGAAGATTAAACCCCAGCTGGGCAAATGGACTGAGGTTGCTTAATCTGTGTCAGTTTCAAACTCCTTGAGGAAACAACCAGGCTTAAAGATTGTAGGGGACAGTGGAGGCTAGCCCCTTAGGGCTAATGGGGCATTAGGACCCCTGGATAGCTAAGTCCAGTCAAAGGCGACTATGGTGTTGCAGCACTCATCTCGCTTCAGGCCGAGAAAGCTGGCATTTGTCCACAGACAGCTTTCTGGGTCATGTGGCCAGCATGACTAAACCGCTTCTGGTGCAATGGAACACCATGACAGAAGCAGGTCATGGGTATGGGACATGGGTGGCACTGTGGTCTAAACCACTGAGCCTCTTGAGCCTGCTGATCAGAAGGTCAGCGGTTCGAATCTCCACGATGGGGTGAGCTCCTGTTGCTCTGTCCCAGCTCCTGCCAACCTAGCAGTTCGAAAGCATGCCACTGCAAGTAGATAAATAGGAACCGCTGTGTGACGGAAGCCAGAGCGCACGGAAACACTGTTTACCTATCCACCAATGTCAACTTTTGTGCCTTCCTTGTTCCCCAACCACTCTGGGCGGCTTCCAGCAAAATATGAAAAATAATAAAATGTCAGGCAATAAAAACTTTTCCTGAACAGGGCTGCCTTCAGATGTTTTCTAAAAGTTGTGTAATTCTTTATCTCCTTGACATCTGGTGGGAGGGCGTTCCACAGGGCAGGTGCCACTGCCAAGAAAGCCCTCTGCCTGGTTCCCTGTAAGTTTACTTCTCGCAGTGAGGGAACCACCAGAAAACCCTCAGAAGTGGACCTCAGTGACTGGGCTAAAACCCACTGCTGAATGTCAAATGTTATATTAGGCCCTCAAGTGAAGAATTTTCCAGTGCTTTTCATGGTCCCTGTCAATGGCCTGTGTGATGTTATCAGTTTTGGAAATATGGCAATATTTTTCATTACAGATGCCATCGAAGGAGGAAGAGGAAGAAGAAAAAGAGGCTTTCGTTTTCATATTATCAGTATGAGAAAAGTGTTTTTGGCCACTCAAGGACACACTGTACCTTTTGCCGACTGGTCACTCCATAAAGTAGGGAAAGTTTTGAAAGAGCGTTGTCCAGTTGATGGCTGGAACGTCCTTGTGTTTAATGTCAGCAGGAAGGGCAATGAAGAGTTGCTAGCACATCGCACCAAGCCTGCCATCTTGGCAGTTCCAGAGACAAAGCACTCTGCACTTGATGTTGGTCCAGTTGCCCTGCAGGTATACAAGTTTTTAATTACCTTGCACTTAGTTCATGCTATCCCTCAGTGAGGCAGAACCGCAAAGTCGCAAATGCTTGAAAGTCATTCTGGAAATATGTGTATCTGTGAAATTATCAGCTGCTAAACCAGATTTTTTGGTTCTAAAAGCAGAGGCTACAGACATGTTGGCAAGCCCAGGAACCTGACATGTAATCAACTTACCTCAGCTGTCTACTAGGCTGGGAAAAGATACCCAGGAGTTTCCTACAGCAATTTGCCTGAAAAGGGCAATTAATGCAAAACTACAAGCTAGCAAGTTTCATAGACTCTTCCAAGCCATAGATGCAGCCTGAATTGAGAGATATTCCTAATTACAAACAAATTGGGCACATGGATTACAGTTAAACCGGCCATGATTTAAATTTTAAAGGTCAGCAAAGTTATTGGATTTTCTTTAGGCTAGCAAAATGTGGAAACTCTTACAGAATAAAACCCTAGTATACAAAAGGAATTATCTGATCATACCAAACAAGAGTTTTGTGGTTTATTCTTTCCACTCTTTGCCTGTGCTTTGGACAAATGTCTTAATTCTGAAGCAGATGCATGAGTGAAATGAACCCGTGAGTTCCCGCAAAGAGAAATTATTTTTAATAGAAACTTAAACTGTACCGATGTCACAGAAACAGATTACACACAGAGACACATGTTCATCCTCTGGACAATGACATTTCTACAGAGGCCATTTTCAGCTGCTGCGAAGAACCTCCATTTTATTTCTCAGGATCTGTCAGGGGGGAAGACACACGCCAGGTGTAGGCCTTTACAACAGAAACGTGTGATTCAAAGAGGTCAGCAAACTTTGCTGAAGAACAGTTGAGCTGGGCAAGGAGCCAGATCTGACAAACTGAAGATCATGCTAGCCTTACATAAATTTTAGAGGAGTTTGTTTTGCTTCAGGTCAAAATGAAAATAAATTGTTGAAATGCCCATTCTGAAGCTCCCTTGCTCCTGTCCTTAATCTTAGATCCAAATTGATTTAGACACGAGATGCATGGACTTAATTATTGTGTGTTCCACAAGGCCCATTCAGGTTGTGTGGCAAGATGCTCTTCTGGCTAAATGTCTGGAGATTAGGGGTTGGGTTGGCTTTGAGTACAGAATTTAGCAATCTCTGAGAGCTTTTTTTTTTTTTTGGGGGGGGGGGAGCACACCAGAAACATTTTCTCATGGTGTTTTCCGCGAGACCCTGCACATTGTGCAAAGGGTTTTTAGACTCATGTTTGTGTCACAGCTGACTCATAGGAAGCTTCGGAAGGAGACAAAAGCCAGGAATTGTGCTCAGGAGTCAAAGGACCAGAATGAAACTCGTCTAGTAATGTAATAGAAGGGGAATGTGGGGAAGCACAGTTTTCAGAACAGGAGGAATGACATCAGACTAACTGACAAAAGCCACATCCACAGCATGCATTTAAAGTGCCGATAAGCCACTTTAAACAGTCATGGCTTGCCCTAAATAATTATGGGCGCTGTAGTTTGTTAAGGGTGCTGAAAGTTGTTAGGAGACACCCCCCACACCCCTCAAAGAGCTATAATTTGCAGAGTTCCCTTTGAAGGTAAAGGTAAAGGTAAGTTCAGTCAAAAGGGACTATGGGGTTAAAACAGCTTCTGGTGCAAAGGAACACCGTGAAGGAAACCAGAGTGCACTGAAACGCCCTTTACCTTCTCACTGCAGTGGTACCTATTTATCTACTTGCACTGGTGTGCTTTCAAACTGCTAGGTTGGCAGGAGCTGGGACAGAACAACAGGAACTCACTCCATTGTGGGGATTCAAACTGCCAACCTTCGATCAGCAAGCCCAGCAGGCTCAGTGGTTTAGATCACTGCGCCACCTGTGTCCCTCCCTGTGAAGAGGGGATTGATTGTTAAACCACTCTGGTAATTGTCGCTCCACGAGGGGAGGGAGGAAAGTGATACCCAGATCAGGACCATAGTGGAGACAGGGTTCCAAACTATATCTCACTCACACAGGCAACTTGCCAATTTCTGTTGTTTTTTTTAAAAAAGGCAGGTATAGGCACAGATACAAATATTATGTATCGCCTAGTTTGACAAGTCATAAAACATAATATCCAGGTGGCTTACAAGCAAGTTGTATGTGATAATCATACAATTGTCCACACCTTATATACGGAGAGGGAATGTGGGCATGGACCTTTGAAGCACCTGAGAAGTATAGAATAATGTTGCCAAGGTGCCTGAAATTCTGCATCGGGAAAGGTTGAATTCTAAAATAGCTGCAAATAATTTTCCTAATTCCTGTTAAATTACTACCATACATGTAACCCTAGGGAATTCAATGGGACTTACGCCCAGGTAAGGAGTATAAGATTGCAGGCTCAAATTGTTTCTGTTAATTATGAGGAACACCAAAAAAACACTAGAAATCCCATTCAACTGGGTTTTGAAACTTCAAGAGCATTGCCCATTAATGTTCACAACAATAAGGGGTAGGAACTTGTTTTTTCCATAAGAAAGAAAGATTAAATTTCCAAGATGCTGAACACACAAACCTCCTGGGCCTGGGAGATTGCCTTTCTGCAGGGCGCTTCATTGCAAATACCTGCATATTTCAGAGGTGAGCCTTTTCCTGGCATTACAATCAGGTCCCCAGGTCAAATTAAGCCCTGGTTTCACCTGTAAGGGCAAGAAGGTTTTCTCCTTTTCAATTTCCCCTAGGTAAGAGATTTAGTTCAAAGCTGCTTTCGCTTTCCTCCAAAGTGGGGAAGGGATGTTGTGCTGCGTACTTTGAATGAGAGATGACTTTGGCCTTCATCTCCCCCCTCTGCTGTGGCCTGCCAGCCTCCTGACCGCAAGGGCAGTGGGAATGAGCCAAGGGAGAAAATTCCTCTGTACGCTTAAGCCAAGGGGTTTCGGGACTGTTAGAGGGACAGCTAAGGTGCATGGCACACAGGCTGAAGAAAAGCTAGCAAGAGACTAACCTGAAATTATTGGGTGTCCTTAGAAGCTTGCTCTGTGCTTGTCCCCCATGGCACACAAAAGGGCAGCCCCGGGGGACTGACTGTTTAGTGACCTTGCTTGCTGAGGAAGGGAGGGCATCTGTGTGGTCTATAAATAGGGGCCATGTGACCCTAAAGGCACATTCCACTTGGCACTGACGGCATGGAGACTCTCAGAGCAACACACACCAGGAGCATGCTGGAAGGCTGCCCACAGGACTTGTATTTCCAAGTCTCCTTGTCACGACCGGGAAGTACAATCTGGGCAAAGTGGGCAGAGCACATGCAGTCAGTGCAGAAGGTCCCAGGTTCAATCCCCGGCATTTCCTGATTCCTGCTTTGCAGGGGGTTGGACTAGATATAATAATAATAATTTATTATTTATACCCCGCCCATCTGGCTGAGTTTCCACAGCCGCTCTGGGCGGCTTCCAATCAAGTGTTAAAAACAATACAGCATTAAATATTAAAAACTTCCCTAAACAGGGCTGCCTTCAGATGTCTTTTAAAGAGAAAATAGCTGCTTATTTCCTTCACATCTGAAGGGAGGGCGTTCTACAGGGCGGGCGCCACTACCAAGAAGGCCCTCTGCCTGGTTCCCTGTAACCTCACTTCTCGCAATGAGGGAACTGCCAGAAGGCCCTCGGAGCTGGACCTCAGTGAACGATGGTGGTGGAGATGCTCCTTCAGGTATACTGGGCCGAGGCCGTTTAGGGCTTTAAAGGTCAGCACCAACACTTTGAATTGTGCTTGGCAACGTACTGGGAGCCAATGCAGATCTCTCAGGACCGGTGTTATGTGGTCCTGGCAGCCACTCCCAGTCACCAGTCTAGCTGCTGCATTCTGGATTAATTGCAGTTTCTGGGTCACCTTCAAAGGTAGCCTCACACATTGCAGTAGTCCAAGTGGGAGATAACTAGAGCATGCACCACTCTGGCAAGACAGTCCGCAGGCAGGTTGGGTCTCAGCCTGTGTACCAGATGGAGCTGGTAGACAGCCGCCCTGGACACAGAATTGACCTGCGCCTCCATGGACAGCTGTGAGTCCAAAATGACTCCCAAGCTGCGCACCTGGTCCTTCAGGGGCACAGTTACCCCATTCAGGACCAGTGAGTCCCCCACACCTGCCCGCTCCCTGTCCCCCCAAAACAGTACTTCTGTCTTGTCAGGATTCAACCTCAATCTGTTAGCCGCCATCCATCCTCCAACCGCCTCCAGGCACTTGCGGTCCCTTCCAGCTCTACAATTCTATGATTTTATGATTCTATGAAACCCTGGAGAGCTGCTGCCAGCCAGTGCCAATATTGCTGTGGTAGATGGGCCAATGGTCTCACTCAAGAACACAGGGTGGTGCCTCCTGCTGTGTCTCTATTTTATTTATATACTTATAAAATTATTATTATTATTCACTGCAGTGTCATAAAAATATCAAAGTGGTTTACAATGCAATTAAAAAATAGTATTTCCTATGTACTCTTCTCGCCACAATACCAATTCTCGCTTAAAATCTCCTGCATCTCTTGATCCCTTATTGCAAACAAACCACTTTCCTGGTGTTTGGAGAAAGAGGAGGATGAACTCTGGCCACCAAAGGAAATTGAAAGGCTGACCTTTGTGGGTAAAAGACAAACACCAGATTTTTTTATTACGTCTTCTAACATTCTTCCAAAGGGCTTGCTTGCAGGCTTTGCCAAGGACAAATGAATAATCCATTTACTACAACCGCATCCCGAATATAACGCTGTACAAACTCATGGTAGAAATATAATTTTATTTTTATGTGCTTCGAGGATGGAATTTTACAAGATGATTAACTTTATTCTAAAATAATAAATGGATGAAACCAACATTGTTTGTGTATTAAAAGAACATCTGTAACACACTTAGCAGGACTAGACTTTTCCTTATGGTGATTAATGCTCAGATCAAGTATTTCCTATAACAATTGGCCACAGAAATATTAGTACAAGCAGCCTGAAGGATGTAGATGGGGATGCCTGTATAATTCTCTTTATTGCAGGGTTTTTCAGTTTAGCCATCTTTATTTCATAGTAGCTGAAGCAAACAAGCAGTAGATAAATTTGGATGCAAAAATGTTAGCTAAAACCCTGTTATGGACACAAACCTTTTATGCAGATATGCCTTCATAAATACATAAGATCCATAATCCCTTTACTAAATGAACATTACAAGTTTGGGGACTCTCCTCTGGCGGAAGTGGTTCGAGGGTAGTGTTTGGCCGCTGGTGAATTTTAGAGGTAATTTTATTTTCAAAGTAAACTGGTGTAGAAATGTGGAGAATTAAAAATTGCTTCACAATGGATTAATACATTTGCGTGGACAGGCAGAGTCCCCCCAACCCCAGGCGACTCCCAAGTGGAATAATGACTCAAGACAACGTGCTATGGGATTAAAATAGGCCACAACTTTATTAAGTTTCGGATGTAGGAAGACCTTGGCTCAGGCATTGGGCGTTTATCCTTCCCAGTCCCAAGCCAGGGATCTGGGGGACATCAGGGTTATCCAGAATGTGTGGGGATTGGGCTGGCTCTGGAGAATGTCTCTTCAAGCAGAGAGTCCGCCCCCCATTTCGCCACCGTCGCAGGGGAGAGCAATGACAACCTCTTGGCGTATGGCCAATGTCTCCCCTCAAGACCCCTTTAGCGGGGAACCCTGAGATCACCGTCGCAAGGGGGGGTCACCGCTTCAAACCCCCCTCCCATTTAGGGAAGATAAAGGATTCCGCCCAAGGCCTGAAACCGCCAAAGTTGTGATGTTTTGCTACAGGGAAGGCAAAACCTGCCAATGCAGGAGAATTCCTTTCTGGCCCTTCAACAGCGACCCTGACGTAGCAGTGCCTACATACCAGTGGAGAAGAGGTTAACCTGCAAAAGGAAGACTTAACTGAGGGAGGGGAGGGTGAGAGAAGCTCTGGAGCGGACTGCCGCTTTGCAGGTAAGATTCACCTTCTGTTGTGTGGGAGGGATGGTCCCTCCCCTTACCTGGCCAATCCCCTGGCAATGCCTCCCTAGGCGGGATTGGGCGATTGGCTGAGGTAGGCAGAGACCTCCAGGTATCCAGCCTGGGGAGGGCGGAGCCAGCCCGTAATACCAGGAGCCGCACTGGGATCCGGGGGCTGCGCGCGACCACGCACAGGCGCCCCCCATTTGATGTGGGGAGCAGTCATTATATTTACATAAGAGACTATAATAAAATACAGTGGTATCTCGGGTTACATACGCTTCAGGTTACATACGCTTCAAGTTACAGACTCCGCTAACCCAGAAATAGTGCTTCAGGTTAAGAACTTTGCTTCAGGATGAGAACAGAAATCGTGCTCTGGCGGCGCAGCAGCAGCAGGAGGCCCTATTAGCTAAAGTGGTGCTTCAGCTTAAGAACAGTTTCAGGTTAAGTACGGACCTCCGGAATGAATTAAGTACTTAACCCGAGGTACCACTGTATAGCGATCAAAATGTATCTTAACATGGTGAAACCTTTCCAGGTACATTCAAAACATCAGTGAACAAAAGGCTAAAGTACAAAAAACATTTGCGGTGCTCTTCTTGAAGTTGTGGTTATTTTGTCTCTGGGATGTTCAGCAATGCAATTATTGGTTGGCTTTCCTTGCATCATGGGATTTAATTGAGTAAGTAGTAACAGGCTGTACCGCCAGCCTGCCTAGTGTGTCCTCAACAGGTTTCGACCTGGCAACTTGCATCCTTTTAACTCGCCTTGATGAGTTGACTGTGAAGTTGTTTATGAATCTCGCCCAGGTTCCAGCTGAACACTTTCACAACATTTATTCCGTAATGTAACATAGATACTAGCCCAAGGGTCAGCAAACTTTTTCAGCAGGGGGCCGGTCCACTGTCCCTCAGACCTTGTGGGGGGCCAGACTATATTTTGAAAAAATATATGAACCAATTCCTATGCCCCACAAATAACCCAGAGATGCATTTTAAATAAAAGCACGCATTCTACTCATGTAAAAACACTAGAGAGTGGGGTCTCTCCCAGCCCTACCTAGAGATGTCTGGATGGAAGCTGGGACTTATCACAATGCAGAACAGATGCTCTACCATTCAGCTACGACTCTTCCCCAAGAATCATACAATCAAGTTGGAAGGGACCCTGAGGATCATCTAGTCCAGCCCCCTGCAATGCAGGAATATGCAGCTGTCCCATATGGGGATTGAACCTTCAACCTTGGTATTATCAGCACCATGCTCTAGCCAACTGTGCTGTCCAGTGAAACACGCCTTCCTTGCCTTGTTAAATGAATCTTTAACAACTCTCGGCTTTCCCAAACTACAGAGATGGGGCACACTCAAAACCATTAATATAATTGTTCACAGAAGAAGAATTTGACCAATTTCATGATATCGGAAGGACAATCATAATGCACAAAAGAAATCAGTTACAAACATGCACTGCAACAATTCCCCTAGGGAGGGAAGAAACATAACTAAAACAACACAATAAATACAAACGGAATAAAATAAAAAGAAATTCATATGGAGGAAGGCTATCAAAAGGCTTGGCGAAATAAAAAGAAAGATGTGGGGTTGCCTGGCTCTGAAAAGGCCACAACATTGGTGCCAGGCAAATCCTTCTGGGGAGAGTGTTCCACAAATGAGGTGCCACCACTGAGAAGGTCAAGGTCTCAGTCACCACCTGTGTGTCTTAGCTGGCAGTAGCAGCTGGAGGAGGGTCTCCAAAGGGTCTCCAGATGCGCTGATATGGAGGCAAGCGAGCCTTCAAGTTCTTGAGGACCAAGCCACATAGGGCTTTTAAGGTAAGCTCGGGCAGTTCAAATTGTTCCCTGATCAGTCTTGCAGGCATTATTTATCTGGCAAGATTATTTGCATGTCTTGAAATATGGAAAACAGAAGTGCTAGAGCCTAAAGTTTAGCCAGACTTCAAAGGTCCAGGAGAATCTTTGGATATAATCTACATGGGATAAGATCACAAATGCTTCAGTTAATTTCAACTCCCTGTTGGCAGATAAATAGCATCCTCCCGTTTTCTTGATGTTTGAATTTAGAGAGGGGCTTAGCACCAATCCGTATAGAATGGCAAACTAGGCAGGGATGATTGGCTGTTTGATAATCTTCGGAAGTTAAAATGGAAAATGGTCCTCTTAGAAATTTTGAAATGGAGTAAGAATCCCTATAAGGAGCTTGGGAGAAAAAACATTGTCAGGAAGCTTGTGAAAGATGTCCACACAACATAATCTTGTGAAAGTGCCAGTTATATTGTTTTAAGTGATAACTAGTAAACTTAGAAAATATAAGCATAGACGCCTAATAAGCTGGCAAAAATGTATAGGACAAGTACAAACACCTGCTGGAAATGTAGAATAAACACCGACAACTGGGAAACACTGGCATGTGAGCGCTCCAATTGTCATAGGCTTTGAAGATGCTCAAACTCAGGACGAAAGGGAGAAACGTGCTAAGAGGAAAGCATATTTGGCAAACTCTCACTGTTATCAACCTTCACCCGGAAACCTATGTCCCCACTGTGGAAAGATGTGTGGATCCAGAATTGGCCTCCACAGTCACTTACAGACTCACTGCTAAAACCCTGTTTGTGGAAGACAATCTTACTCAGCCATGAGTGATTGCCAAAGAAGAAAGAAGAGGAATGGAAAATGGTGCCTTCTTACCTGTGGCTCTCCAGATGTTGTTGGACTCTAGCTGGTGTTTCCTATTTGACCTCATCAGAGGAAAAGGTAAAGGGACCCCTGACCATTAGGTCCAGTCGTGGCCGACTCTGGGGTTGCGGCACTCATCTCGCTTTATTGGCCGAGGGAGCCAGCATACAGCTTCCGGGTCATGTGGCCAGCATGACTAAGCCGCTTCTGGCGAACCAGAGCAGCGCACAGAAACACCGTTTACCTTCCTGCCGGAGTGGTTCCTATTTATCTACTTGCACTTTGACGTGCTTTCGAACTGCTAGGTTGGCAGGAGCAGGGACCGAGCAACGGGAGCTCACCCCTTTGCGGGGATTCAAACCATTGACCTTCTGATCGGCAAGCCCTAGGCTCTGTGGTTTAACCCACAGCGCCACCCCCGTCCCTTTTTAGAGCAGTTAGAGAGCCATTAAATCAGTGGTTCCCTGGGGGCACTAAGATTCCCTTGGGGGGGTGCTAAAAGGCAGGGGGGTGGAATGGGCCATGGGATGTGTAACAGACTATCAGGACTTTGAGAAGCTGGCATCACTGGGTCATGTTCATCAACTGTGTAATATTTAAGTGGATGCTCAATAAATGTGCAATTAATTATTACAGTCTTGAAATTTTATTTTATCTTCCTTAGTGGGTCACGCAAACCATGATTCTGAATAACGTTTTTTATAGGGTAGGGAAGGGAGCACTGGAGACAAAGAAGAACACCAAAAGAAACACACATAGATTGCTTGTATATTTAAAATAATTTATTTGTAGAAAATATTGAGTATATACATGACTGCAGTAGAAATATAACAACATATACAAATTCTTCATAGATAAATGTGTTTAGAACAGAGACAAAGCATGAGCATTTTTTGAACTGTGGAAAGGCAACATACAAATAAAATTATGTATATTTATGTCTGTAGAAGAGCCTGGGTTCAATCCCACTGTTCTCCAGATTTAAGTGCCAGGTAAGTAAAGGTAAAGGTACCCCTGCCCGTATGGGCCAGTCTTGACAGACTCTAGGGTTGTGCGCTCATCTCACTCTAGAGGCCGGGAGCCAGCGCTGTCTGCAGACACTTCCGGGTCACGTGGCCAGCGTGACAAAGCTGCATCTGGCGAGCCAGCGCAGCACACGGAACGCCGTTTACCTTCCCGCTAGTAAGCGGTCCCTATTTATCTACTTGCACCTGGGGGTGCTTTCGAACTGCTAGGTTGGCAGGCAAGTGCCAGGTAGCAGGCTCAGAAAGTAAAACCCTTCTTCGGAGAACTGCTGTCAGTCAGAACAGACATCACTAGGCTAGATGGAAAAATAGAGGCTGACCAGGCATAATGCAGCTTCCCGCATTTCCTAAAGGCAATTAATTCTGCCTGTTCCAGTGGAGACGAATCGGATTTAATAATAATAATAATAATAATAATAATAATAATAATAATAATAATAATAATAATAATATATTTATACCGTGCTCAATTGGCTGGGTTTCCCCAGCCACACTGGCCAGCTCCCAACAGAATATTAAAAACACGATAAAACATCAAACGTTGTAAACTTCCCTAAACAGGGTTGCCTTCAGAAGTCTTCTAGAAGTCACGTAGCTGTTTATTTCCTTGACATCTGATGGAAGGGCATTCCACAGGGCTGGTGCCACTACCAAGAAGGCCCTCTGCCTGGTTCCCTGTAACAACACTACTTGCAGGGAGGGAACTGCCAGAAGGCCCTCAGAGCTGGACCTCAGTGTCTGGGCTGAATGTTGGGGGTGGAGATGCTCCTTCAGGTATACTGTGCCAAGGCCATTTAGGGCTTTAAAGGTCAGCACCAACACTTTGAATTGTTCTTGGAAATGTACTGGGAGCCAATGTAGGTCTTTTGGGACTGGTGTTATATAGTCTTGGTGGCTGCTCCCAGTCACCAGTCTAGCTGCCACATTCTGGATTAGTTGTAGTTTCCGGGTCACCTTCAAAGGTAGCCCCACATAGAGAGCATTGCAGTAGTCCAAGCGGGAGATAACTAGAGCATGCACCACTCTGGCGAGACAGTCCATGGGCAGGTAGGGTCTCAGCCTGCATACCAGATGGAGCTGGTAGACAGCCGCCCTGGACACAGAATTAACCTGCGCCTCCATGGACAGCTGTGAGTCCAAAATGACTCCGAGGCTGCGCACGTGGTCCTTCAGGGGCACAGTTACCCCATTCAGGACCAGGGAGTCCTCCACACCTGCTCACCCCCTGTCCCTCCAAAACAGTACTTCTGTCTTATCAGGATTCAACCTCAATCTGTTAGCCACCATCCATCCCCCAACTGCCTACAGACACTCACACAGGACCTTCACTGCCTTCAATCTGTGGTGTAGCTTGTTTGTGGGATTACAGACAAGGGTTAGAGACAGAGGGTTGTTTTAAAGCAAGTTGAATGTGGTACGGATAGGCAGGTGCAATAGCAGAAGAAGGAAGATGTATGTGCATATTGTGGTGGAATAGATTTGGCAGGTTTTTGAAGCATAATGAAAACTTGCAATATCTAGTAATCAGAAATAATAGGAATATGGGTTTAGATCCCCATATACCTCTCTCATATCCCCACCAACCCTCTGAAAAAAATCACACCAAAGTATTAGGTCAGCGGCACAGCACCTTACTTGCCAGCAGAAGGTCCCACCTTCAAATGGGATGCTGGTGGCGCTGTGGTCGATCAGAAGGTTGGCGGTTCGAATCCCTGCGACAGAGTGAGCTCCCATTGCTCTGTCCCAGCTCCTGCCAACCTAGCTGTTTGAAAGCACGCCAATGCAAGTAGATAAATAGAGTGTAAGTATTCTGTGCAACAATAGCACACTCTTTTGTTCCACATACTCAATGATTTATAGTCTTGGAGTTCTTTCTCAGCTGAATTTCACACTCTGATGTTCTCTTACGCAAGTTCTCAATCCAGCTATTCTGTATCGTTTTCCCCATCCCAAATACTGAATGTATATTGTTGACACGCATATTCTTTCCAGATGTTATAAGTTCCCCAAAGCCTTCTTGGTGCGAAAAGGCATAAGCTGATCTCCGCGAGCTAGCTCTGTGCGTTTGGTGAATCTGGATCGGTAACGGGCTCTGTTTCTTCTGAGCCCTGTTCAAAATCTGTACCTTTAGGAAAGAGGGGAAAAACAGTTTACATTGATATGGAAAATAATCTTCCTTTTGTAAACACTGACTAGTTTTCAGATCTGAATTATATTGGCAAATCCTTGACAGATCAGTTTCCAGTGAAAAGGCCGGTACCCTGTTGTTTGAGGGAAGGCCTAAGAAGTACAACTTCTGATTTCAGCCACACCTTTGCCAAACCACAATCCCTAAATTTAAATGTATGTTGTTGCCGCTGCTGCAAGGATTCCTTTCCCCAAATACACTGCTTTCACAACACTTTTGAAATGCGAAAGGATATTTTGATTAAAGCCGTTGGCATATTCTCTGCAGCATTTTCACCACTCTGATATATATGTTCTGTATGCTCCAAAATAATACGCAATAGAGGACCTGGTGTACACATAAAATCACCACTGTAATATAATCAGGGTTCTCAAAACTATTTTAGGAACATCCCCAGACTGACATTAAAGGGAGGGCTTGTACATGCATAAAGTGGGAACCACTCCATGCTGGAAAATATGTCCACCACACTGTTGACATGAAAGCAATCTTCTCTTGGGCATCAAGCTCAAAACTGGCAAGTTCTCCCAGTTTGAAGCAAAAGGGACTGGGCATCTATGATGTCACAAAGCACTTTCCCTAATCTTCCTGGAAAAGTTTTTCTGATTAAAAATGGTTTGGGACTTACTGTGTGATTATTTAATGCAACATCGGCCAACTTGAACCCAAAAGGTGTACATAAAAGGGATTGGAATTGCTTTAAATGTTTCACTGCTGTGGCATACCTGATCACTCAATGTTGGGTTCAAATCTATCTTCAGAAAACGAAACGCTATCACGGGCGCAACGGAAGCCACAGTGGTCAAGAGAATGATGAGCCAAACGTTTATCTGCTCCAAGGAGTTCCAAGCATTTCCTGCATCAGTACAGAAGAAAGAAATATTTTGGTAGGAATACCAGTTGGGTGGTGACAGCTTGCAGTTGTGGGACAATGGGACACGCTAAGCAATCTTTAATTCCTTAGGTTAACACATGATTCTAATTCTAAAGTGCTTAGATTACACGAGCTATACAAAAATGCATATATATATATATATATATACAGAGAGAGAGAGAGAATAAAAGAACAACATGTTTTGGCAACATCTAAAAACATGACATCATACAAAATACCACACATATTCCAGAGGATAATATAGATTTAGAGTTGGCATTGAGAAATATGTAGGACAGGGAAAATGATGTACACTCTGCTCATCAGCTTGCTTGCAATTACTCACTGCCAGTTCCACTTCTGTAGGAACGGGCAGATTTTCTCTGCGTTTCTTTTAAAACTTATGAAGACACATAGAAGAGGGCCACAAATTTATATCGGGGTGGTGGTGGTGTTTTGGCCAGTTTACCTTTCACAGCTTCCTTCAAGGAAGCCTGGGAATTTATGGTGCGGATATTACCGAGCTTAGAATTGTCTCTTAAATTCTCTCTTAAGAGGTCTCCCTCACAGAAATAAATTCCCTGAGTGGTTTAAGAGTCAATCCCTCTTCAAAGGGAACTCTGGGTTTTTTTTTTACTTAATAAAAACTCTTAGTACCCTGAAGTATCTACAATTCCGGGATTCTTTGAGGGAAGCCATAACTGTTTAAAATGATAAAATACAGCCATACCTTGAATCCTGAACGCCTTGGTACTTGGACATTTCAGCTTCCGAAAGCCGCAAACTGGAAGTGAGTGTTCCAGTTTGCGAACGTTCTTTGAAACCCGAATATCCGACGGGGCTTCCGATTGGCTGCAGGAGTTTCCTGCAGTCAATCCGAAGCTGCATTTTGGTTTCCAACGTTTTGGAAGTCGAATGGACTTCCAGAATGGATTCCTTCTGACTTCCAAGGTACGACTGTACTGCTTTAAATGTATAGGGCAGATGTGGCCACTGGGACTCTGGCAGAGGTGCCAACTTGAATAAAATATTGTAACATAACACAGTACGCACACACCATTTGAATGGGAATGGCCAACAACTTTTGGGGGGCTTGCCCCCCTCAAATATTTTATTGTGGTGGCTGAAGTGCCCACAGCCCCTAGGAGTTGGCTCCTATAGACTCTGGCATTGCATTCCCTGGCACTGCACTCACCTCTGGGTCCACCTTTGTTTCTGTTGCCCCTCACTTCCCCACCTCTCTCTTGCCCTGCCTCACCTTGGCTTTGGCCCTCCCGCACCCCCGTTCGACAGAACCGGGTACGCCATCCAACAGTGACCTCTCTCTACCATGGTTTCAGCGCACAATGAAAATAAAGCTGTTTGGACACATGTTTGGACCCATCAGCCTATTTATATTTGTGTTGGGATGTGGTAGATACACACTTCCTAGCCTCCTCGGTGATCAAAGCCTGAGGGGAAAGGCAGAACGCATAAGCAAAGATGGACTGGAAGTTGTTTAAGGGAGGTTGGTCCAAGGTTTAGATAATGACAGGTATCCCTGTTCTGGAGGGCGTCCAGCAAGCCCCAACTGTTCTCAGTGACATAAACTTGTTTATCTCAAGGCTTCAAATGGTAGGAGACGGTTCCAGGCATCCTCATTTTAAGGGAAGCATCTTTGCTTCCTGTTGCTCACTTTTGGCTACCAGAGCTACTTTGTGAAGCAACAGAGTCATCCTCTAACATCAGCCTAGTCCATCTGGGGCTTAGCGATTCCTGGCAGTGCCTTTTGCAATAAAGCTTTCGGGGGAATGACATTCTCCAACGGCATGCGGTCCGGACCGCACTGTATGCAGTCTTACTGGGCCTTTGGAGAAGCCTCCTCAGTGGCTGCCTTCTCTCAGTGCTGGAAAAATTATCTTTCCTCGGGGACATGCCAAAATACAAGCCCAGGAATTTATTTATTTATTTAAACAAACCGGTGCCAACATCCAAGGATATGATAGAGACTAAACCACTGAGCCTCTTGAGCTTGCCGATCAGAAGGTCGGTGGTTCACATCCCCGTGACAGAGTGAGCTCCTGTTGCTTTGTCCCAGCTCCTGCCAACCTAACAGAAAGCACGCCAGTGCAAGTAGATAAATAGGTACCACTATGGCAGGAAGGGAAATGGTATTTCCCTGTGCTCTGGCTTCCGTCACAGTGCCCCGTTGTGTGAGAAGCAGTTTAGTCCTGCTGGCCACATGACCCGGAAAGCTGTCTGTGGACAAACACCGGCTCCCTCGGCCTGAAAGCAAGAAGAGCGCCCCAACCCCATAGTCGCCTTTGACTGGACTTAACCATCCAGGAGTCCTTTACCTTTTCCCTTTATATGGTTACCTGCATGAGCATTGTTTTGCCCACTCGGTGATTCTTTACTCACCTACAAAAGGGAAGTGGTTGGGAAATAAATAAAAAATGCCATCACTGTGCATCGCAAACAAAATGGCAAAATACACAGCGATGCTACCCCAGATGAAGAAGTGATTAATTCCTGTCCAATAGCTAGTATCCAGTGCAATCTACAAAAAGAAATAGTATGCATTTAGGCATGGAGGTAACAGTATTGACACATAAGGTTATTAGAGGACATCAGTCGTACATATTTATCTCAGCACTGTATTACTGCATACAAATTTGGAGGGAGGGGGAGTCTCAATAATTAAATGATGATCAGCCTTTTTTCTCTTTACCTGAACACTGACCACTATGATCAAAGAGGTTGCGACTGTGACTGCGAAAGACTGGTAGTCGGCAATATGGTTCCCATCTTCTCCAACTGCATCATAAAAAGCACCATAGGGGATGAAGAAAAGAACGACCGACGTGTAGATTCCATGTGCTATGCAGATGAAAAATCTGCGCTTGTTGAACAGGAGATTTAATTGCCCAGGTTCATACAGCTTTGGAAAACGGAGGCAGCTCTGCTCATTCACATCCTGCAAAATATGCATCGACTTGAGTTTTAACAGCATCATGACGTCCAACGATAAAGGAGTGTCACCACCCCCATCGTTCTGCCTGGACGCTGAGGTCCAGCGCCGAGGGCCTTCTGGCAGTTCCCTCATCGCGACAAGCAAAGCTACAGGAAACCAGGCAGAGGGCCTTCTCGGTAGTGGCACCCGCCCTGTGGAATGCCCTCCCACCAGATGTCAAAGATATAAACAACTCCCTGACATTCAGAAGACATCTGAAGGCAGCCCTGTTCAGGGAAGTTTTTAATGCGTGATATTTTAGTGTATTTTTGGTCTTTGTGGAAGCCGCCCAGAGTGGCTGGGGAAACCCAGCTAGATGGGCGGGGTACAAATAATAAATTATTATTATTATTATTATTATTATTATTAAATTCAGTAGTTTAAAGGATGGGCATATCAGAGGCAAAAGGACTTTCATTTTCAGTAAGACCCCAGAAGCAAACCCCAATACCTTTTTATTTACTCTTTTTAATATCTGTCTGTCTGTCTGTCTGTCTGCCTGCCTGCCTGCCTGTCTACCTATCATCTATCTATAATTTTTACTGGATTTACAATTTAATTTTACATTCACACATATAATAGAACAAAAAAGTGCAGAATTCTCCGAATTCTCGGACTTCCTTCCTCCCCTCCGTGGAGTCCGCTAATAACCATTTTCTACTGCATACCATATCATCCTCTATTTGTCCATAAAATTCTATTTATATCCATAGTTCTTTTCACACTGCAAGTGTTATTTCAATCCTGCTAATGTTTTTAACTGTTTAGAGTGTTCCCTCAAATAAATTACACACACACACCCCAGTCCTTGTTAAAGTTTTTATCATCCTGGCTCCTGATTTTTCCAGTCATTTTAGCCATCTCAGCATACTCTTTTTAATATCAATGTGCACATCCAATGGTCAAACTAGAGATGACATTAAATGTGTGTGTTATGTACTGAGCCTGGGTCCTAGAACAATAAGCTAGTAGGATCCTAGAAGGCAGCAACCTGATTGGCCTGCAGGAGCAACCCAATCAGGCCACAAGAGGAAGTGAATCAGCCTATCACTAGAACAATAGGCAGGGAGGACCCTAGAATGCTGCAGGAACAGCCCAATCAGGCTCCAGGAGGAGAACAGAATCAACCAATCACGTGGGACCCATTGTGAAAATAGTGTATATCCAGAGGTCTTTGGAAGGGAATTCAATCACTGTTCCTATGAGCTGGAATAAAGAGTGAGGGATGGAATCTATGCTACCCAAAGCAGTTGCCATCAGCAAAGACAGATTTAGGGGAGCACAACCAATTTCATAACTGAAAGGAAAGGGAGATTGTGCTGTACATATCTTATGAGGCACGAATTCTTGCAATTAGACTTGCAATTGCCAGGTGCCAAGAACCTTCTGTTCCTCTGGATCCCAGACACCTTTAACAAACTGGCTGCATGCTGTATCCTTAATATCTGAAGCCTTCCACCACGGCAGATTTTTGTCTTAGTTTGTAATCTCAGTTCTTAAAGTTAGGCATAAACTGGGACTGTAACACCTGAGTGTTGACTCCAGATTCAAATCAAATCTGGCTTCTTCCCCTTTTAGAGGGATTGCTATATATATTCCTGGGCAGAGAAGTTGCTGGATGGACTGTGCTGAAGGCAGATTAATCTAGAACATGCCAAAATGTGTACCTGATCAAACAATCCCATCGCTAGTACGGGCAGAGAAGTATATACAATGTTGAAGAGGGTGATAAACCACTGGTCATAAACAGTCTGAAAAGATAACACAAATAGAAAGTTAAAAGTATGCTCAGAGATGTCACCTTTCAAATAAATAAATAGTACTGCCCCCTTTCATAATTTATTCTTTTTCTTGTAGGCACAGAAGCAGAAGGGAGCCCAGATCCCAAGGCCTTGAGTTCTCCTACAAAGTTCAGCGTAGACTTATGCCTAGGTCTTCGTAGCGTTTTGGTAAGCAGGGAGCCTAGCGGATAAAGTTGTACAAATCGCAATCTGTGATATTCTCTACTTTAGACATTCCATTCTGCGAGACGGACCTCCTAGGAACCGGTCTCGTAAAAGTCACAGTTACTCATATCTTTTACATTCCTGAAGTTGTAACGGGATTTATAAACACATAAGAAGCAGCATTTCAATAGAAATGGGAAGTGCCCTAATCATCTGTTTCCCATTTGGACAATTAGCAAAAAAATGCACTGGAGAAATGAACAGAGTTGAACAGCAAGTATTCTTTCTGAAACATTAGCCAGCCACTGCATTAACCAATGGCTTTGGGGAATAACACTGGGTGGGGTAAACGACTATTTCGCAGATAATCAGAATCTAGAAGGTTATCACAAACCTCTGAGAGGAGACAAGAACTCCCATGCTATTAAAATAATAAAATAAAATAAGCTTTTCACCATGAGTTTTTATACGGTTTGGCTTTATTGCAATTAAATTAAATTAAATTAAAAACATATTCATGGACAGGATAATTGTTTCCACATTTTGTTAAGGAAACTTTTCCTTGAAGCCCGGTTTGACAATGGCATATTGTCGTAAATAAGATAAATAAAGCTAGGAGACAAAATACTTGTAATTGGCTTGAGACCTTACTTTCTGAAGATGCAGACAAGTGTATGGGACCAGGCAACTGATAAACTCTTGTTAAGTTTAAGAGCATAGGAGGCAGACAGGAGTATGTTGATACTACACATGTATACTGGTTTTTGACTGGTTTTAACTCATCACAGCTTCTTCAGTGAACCAGAGGATTGTAGTTTGACAAGTGTGCTCCCAGCATCTCTAGGTAAAGCTAGGAGACCCCTGTATGAGAACTGCTGCCAGCCCGTGTAGGCAACACTGAGTGAGACAGGCTAAGGCAGCTTCCTAGTCTGAGCAACAAGCAGACTCAGATCATTACTATTACAGTGGTACCTTGGTTCTCAAATGCCTTGGTACTCAAATGCCTTGGTTCCCAAATGCCGAAAACCCAGAAGTGTTCCAGTTTTGGGACATTTTTCAGAAGCTGAATGTCTGATGCAGCTGTCAGCTATTGTTTCCAGGGTGCCTGCACCAATCAGAAGCTGTGCCTTGGTTTTCGAACATTTCGGAAGTCAAACGGACTTCCAGAACAGATTAAGTTTGGCACTTTTGTTTTTGCTATTTTTGAGTTTTTGAGATTTTTTCCAGTTCATTTGTTTTTGTGACTGTGTGGAACCCAGTTCAGCTACTGATTGATTACAGAGGGGTGTCAACGCATGCAGAATTACCGTATTTTTCACTCTATAAGACGCACCAGACCACAAGACGCACCTCGTTTTTGGAGGAGGAAAGCAAGAAAAAAAAAAATTCTGAATCTCAGAAGCCAGAACAACAAGAGGGATCGCTGCGCAGCGAAAGCAGCGATCCCTATTGCTGTTCTGGCTTCTGGGATAGCTACGCAGCCTGCATTCACTCCATAACACACACACACACACACATTTCCCCTTACTTTTTAGGAGGGAAAAAGTGAGTCATAGAGCAAAAAATACGGTATTTATCTTAACATTACAATGTTATCTGAGTTTCAACGAGGCATCTGAACAATTGTGTTTGTTTTCTGTCATCTACCAAAAAACCAAAAACAGGCTTTAAGAAACTAGTCCTATTAAACACATAGGAGGAAACATTTTGTTTTCTGCATTGTGAAGCTAAGCGCCAAGAACCTACCTGGGCTGAAAAGCCACAGAAGAAGCCAAACCAGAAATGGACCAGAGTGAAGGCAACGTTTTTGTAGAAGAAGTAACACAAGAACTTGCACATCCGGAAGTATGACCACCTGCCATGAACAAGCAAGAGTCTTTGAAGGTATCTGAACTGAGCAAAAGAATAGTCACTGTTCAGAATCGCCTGACTGCCTTCCTGGCCACTGATGCCGACACCTATATGGGCACCTGCAAACAACCAACAGGGAAATAAATGAAAATGTGTAGCAATAAAAAAACCCAAAATATGCTGTATCTTTCTACTTTTGTCCTTCCAGGCTGTGACGTCTTAAATAGTCCATTCTGTTTTCTTTCCTTTTTTTATCTTAGGCTGGCATCTTTTTTGGTTAAAAAATCAATTTTTTTTTTTAAATAACAAAAAACGAGAAGTTAAACAGTGGCCACTGAACATATCTCAGGGGGTGGACCAGCATCTGCTTTTCCTGGGGAGGGGGAGAAATGTAACTCAGTTTGAATTTACACGTGAGCCTACCAAATTCATCCTTGCAAACCAAAACACAGCTATCCTTCAGAATTCACTCTCATTTTTGTTTAGCCACTCAACCATTGTTTACAAAAAAATGCACATATTAGAAGGAAGTGTGAATAAAAATGAATATATTAGGGAAGATAACTCATCAAAAATGCATTTTATTAGGAGAAATTGCTTGCAAGAAAAGGTGGATATTAATTCGAACATGCATGCAAAAATATGTTTCTTAGGAAAAATTCACGCTACAGTGATTATGAATCTTCATGGGGATTCTGAAATAAGAAAAAAGATTGCTACAAAATTGTGGGGAGCTGAATTTAAGATCAGAAAAAACGAGAAACTGACAGCTCCTACCATCCTTACCTCCAGGTGGGTTAGGGCAAAGACTTCCTATCTGAAACCATGGAGAACAGTTGCCAGGCAGTTTAGGAATCAACACTGAGCTAGCAGTCTGGATAAGTATAATACAGCTTTCTATGTTCCTATCTTTGTAGGAAAGCGGAATATTGCAGCAAAGCGGAATATTGCAAGCCTGCAATCTTATACCCACTTAGGGAAGGAGGATAAATCCTATTCAGTTCACATTTAAAGGTGAAGCTCCCTAATTTGCCCTTTCTGAAACAATACAAGGACTGAAACACAGACATCCAAAATGTGCACTTCTCTTAATTTTGCTATGCAATTCTCTAGCCAAGTAATGTGCATGGAAATGTATTCACTGAGAAAGGTGTACATAAAAATGCACGTTTTTAGTGAAAATTAAATACAAAATGCCATAAGGAAAATTGTGTTGCAAAAACTGCACACAAATGTGTATATTGGGACAAATTTTGCAGTAAATCGCTTATGGGTTTTCCTGAGGGCTTGCTTTAAAAAACTGCAAAGTGGTGTTCTCTTTTTTAGCAAGAGAACAAACCATATTTCAGGAGCATTATCAGTGCTGAATATTAGGGGTTATTCTAATGATGATTACTTCCCATGGTACCTCATTATACTTTGGAATACTTCACCAACTGGAACATTAATCCTGTTTAATTTGGATGACACTCAAGAGGCTAGAGGTCATATTGGTAATTTTTGAAGTCCTATAGTTCACTAACATTCTTTTAGTTCTAGCCAATGTTGTTTTAGAGGCCCAAGAATTTAAAGAACCTCTTTCTGAGCATTCTAACAGGGCAGATAATTCAAAGGAAAGATCACGCAGAAGAAGAATACTCTGTGGCAACCTCTCCATTCAAATCCATGCTGAAATTTAGATTTCAGAGGTTCTTAGTCTTCTCCTTGAGGTGTTAGCTTCCTAGATATATGACTCATTTGACATGGAGGGACATTCTGAATGGGCACAATCCCAAATCCTATACATCCAACCAAACATATAATGATAAACAGAAAATAATCCTGAGGGTGTCCTACAAATGAGCCCTTTAATTGGCTGTTTGACACCTTTATTTGCACAAAATGGCTATTCATACTTGGTTTCATCAGAATTTCTCAGTTGGCAAATCCCATTAAAATGCATTTCAAAATCCACTTTAGGCAAAAAAAAATTGTCAACTCTAGCAAACTACAAACATGCACCACTGCTTCCTTCATTCCCTACATAATATGCATCTCAGTCTGTCATATCCTCTCTAACAAATGGCACACCAATCCCAAATGCATTTACTTGGAAGTAAATGTAGGGCCTATCAGGTAAAGGTAAAGGACCCCTGGACGGTTAAGTCCAGTCAAAGGCAACCCAACTATGGGTTGTGGCGCTCATCTTACTTTTCAGGCCAAGGGAGCATGCATTTGTCCGCAGACAGCTTTCCAAGTCATGTGGCCAGCCTGACTACATTGCTTCTGGCGCAACAGAACACCGTGACAGAAACCCAAGCACATGGAAACGCCGTTTACCTTCCTGCTGCAGCAGTACCTATTTATCTACTTGCGCTGGTGTGCTTTCGAACTGCTAGGTTGGCAGGAGCTAGGACAGAGCAACAGGAGCTCACTCCGTCACAGGGATTGGAACCCCCAACCTTCTGATCGGCAAGCCCAAGAGGCTCAGCGGTTTAGACCACTGTGCCACCCACGTCCCTAATGGATGCATATCGACCCAAGTCCTCCTGTGCTTAGCATCCCTCCCTTCGAAAGCAAAGCAGAAGGGATTTTCTCCCCCAGAGTTTCACTATTCTTCACATGAGGGGATACTTAAGAAGTTTGTTGTGATAAATCTGCTCCACTTCCCAGTGGGGAGGAGTTGCGGTAGACCACGTGGCCACCCACTCCCCACCGGGGGCGGGGGACTCTGTCCCCCGTTGCCTGGGGGATCCCCGCCATGTCAGAGCCTGGCCAGCCAACCCACTGGCCGGGGGGGCGTGGCCAGGGCCATTTAAATGGAGGAGCGAGCCAGAGGACTTCCTCTTTGGCCCGCTTCCTCAATCACCCGCCCTCCCTCCCTATTTTGCAGGTTAGGCAACGGCCTTGCTATGGACTTCGGTTGGTCGCCTTGGTTGTCCGAGGGGCCTGGTAGGAATTTTTCCACTTGGCAAATTGGCACTGGCCACTTGGTTTTCACCTACTTCGTAGCAATCGTCACAACTTTGTTAGGGTTGCGGTTAGGCATTGTTTGACCTTGTGTGGGGGAGGGGAGGTGTGGCCATCACCTGCCCCTCCATGCTTAAGGGTATTCCATTAAAGAAATCCGGGGGTGTTGATCTAGTCTGAAGCCCGGCTGGGGGGCTAGGGCCTTGACACGACCCCGACGGGAACACCAGGGGGAGCTTCAGTTGGTTCGCATCGATGGGGCTCCCCCTACCGGTGGCTTACCCTTACTGGACTTCCTGCACAATGGGCAGGAGTCAGATATAGTTAGGTCCAATCAATGCCTAAGCCAATACCGCTCACGTTCTGTAATTTCAATAAAGTTGTGGCCAAAATTTGCCCAATAACATAAACCTAATATCCGTGTCCTTGTGCGAGTTATTTTCAACGAGGGGGTGGCTGTGGGGTCTCGACACGCAAATAGCTGAACTTTCTCACCATTCCCAGCCAGGATACAGAATATCACCTTACTTTTTATCATGCCAATATCGTTGGCTCCATCCCCTATGGCCAAGGTGATGGCTTTCTTGTGCTTTTTAACCAGCTCCACAACCTGCGCTTTCTGCAAGGGAGTGACTCTGCAGCAGATCACAGTTTTACAAGCACATGCAGCTTCCACAAACTCATTTTCCAGATCAGCCTCAAGTGCATAAGCCTGCGAAAAGAAAGGGTTACCCATAAAACAGCTGCAAATCAAGACCCCAATGAGTGCTGCCACACCATTTATTATTATTATTATCCGCCATCATCATCCTTGACCTACATCTCCCTCACATATTTCCATGGTAATATATAGCAAGAAGAAATGGATGATGTACAATCATTGCAGAAAACATTTCCCTGCTTCTGGTCAAAGTCCTTGGCTGCCAATTTGTGCAGACACAGAAATGATGGGTTTGTTGCTGGGCCAGATTAAGACCGTTAGGGTCTTTTCCGCACACGGAAAAGATTATGGCGTCTCTCACATGCATAATTCAAAATACTAAACCCTAAAATTCAAACGAATAAAAATAAAATACAACACATGGCAGGGTTTGATTTCCTTACATTATTTTGATCTATGTTAATAGAACGTCGCCAGGTTCACAAAGGGCTAAGTTGCCGTATTGGCCTGAATATAAGCCTCACTTTTTTTCCTCCAAATTCTGACTATGAGAAGTTAAATTCGCGACCTTACAAAAATTGGCTTTTATGATATCGCTGCTGAAACAGACATATGGTAAAACAGAACAGGTGTGAGTGCGTGCAGAATTTTAAGGGAGCGGCTTATATTCAGGTATTGCCTTTTCTCTCTCTCCCCCCCCCCCCCCGGAATTTTAAAGGTGCAGCTTATATTCAGGTGCAGCTTATATTCGGGCCAATATGGTATAAAATGAACACAAGAAAATGGGGCGAGAGTGTGCAATGCAGTCAAAGGAAGTTCTGATTTTTTCCATGATGACTATTTGATTTTGATTTTTTTGAAATACCAAATTAAATACATAGATATAGTGCCCCTGCTTTGCTGGTTCTCTAAGCACATGCTTTGCCTGCTTATTGGGTAATCCAGCACTGGTTTGATGACACTCCGTCCCATAATTTTTTTGTTGCTTTGGGGTTTTCTTGCTATATATTGCTGGGGCTATGTGGGGGAGATAGAAAAAGGCAAAGGACCTGGACGGTTAAGTCAAGTCAAAGGCGACTATGGGGCTGTGGCGCTCATCTCGCTTTCAGGCCGAGGGAGCCAGCGTTTGTCCACAGACAGTTTTCCGGGTCTTGTGGCCAGCAGGACTAAACCGCTTCTGGCACACGGAGGACCGTGGCAGAAACCAGAGCGCATGGAAATGGGTGTTTACCTTCCAACCACAGCAGTACCTATTTATCTACTTGCACTTTGACGTGCATTCGAACTGCTAGGTTGGTAGGAGCAGGGACCGAAAGACGGGAGCTCACCCCGTCGCAGGGATTCGAACCGCCAACCTTCTGATCGGCAAGTCCTAGGCTCTGTGGTTTAACCCACAGCGCCACCCGTGTCCCTTTTCTGCAAACACATACCAAACTTCTAAACCAGAGGTAGCCAATGTCACGGCCTCCAGATTTTGGCCATGATGGCTGGGGCTGCTGGGAGATGGAGTCTAACAACATCTGGGATGCAGAAGTGGAAGTTATATTTGGGGCTCCCACCTCCCATGCCTTAGTCATAACTCCTTCTTTTTGGTGCTTCTCGTTGGGTTGAGACCTTCTCCTCATATTCTGTTATTCCAAAGTGCTTAAAGAGATGCTTCTTTTATAAGTGTAAAAGGGAGGGCAAAAAGATCAAAGTGCTTGTAGCAAGTCCCCACCCCCGCCCTACAGAACAAGTTACATTCAGAGTTCAACTGCAGCTTTTTATGGTCTTTGCAATTCAGAAGAGCATTTCAGATATTTGTTCTAAGATCTGGAAGCTTACCAGCGTACAAGAACAGCTATAAAAGTAAGCTTTTCTTGTGTTATGACAAGAACCAGGTTTCTTAATCAAAGCCAAGTGTTTTGGTATCCCTGTAAAAGCTGATATTTAGAGAAACCACTTGAGGCATCTTAATGACATTAATTTGGTACAGTAATGACTTTCAGGTCAGTCTGTGCTCTCAAATAGCAGACATCAGGAATATATTCATCCTTACGCCCTTTTGCCTCTGCCTGTTGCTTTTTTTAAAAAAAAGTAATTTGCAATGACTTGTGATATTCCCCTCATAGAAGTACTTAAACAATACCAGTGGGTCAATTTCTAATCAAGATCATTAAAAAAAAATGAAAAAAGCTGCACCAAGTTACTAATTTGATTTCCATTACAAAGCCATCCAAAAGTTAAGATGTCATATCTAATTGGTCCTTACAGCTCAGTCAGCCCTTGTGTTTAACTTTCTTGTGAAATAATTTTGGAGTTCGGAGAGGAATCTGTCATGGTTAGAACACCAAAAGCACATGATTATTAGCAGCGGGAAAGAAAGTGGAAAAGTCCAGAAACGATTCACTTACAAGGCTATGTCCATTTATTACTAAGGCATAATCAGAAGCGACAGTTTCTTCCAAGTTTTGTGTTGGTTCTTGGAGCTTTTCATCATATGCATGTCCATCAGAAATGTCTTTGCTCAGCCCCAAAATAAGATCTTTTGCTTTCCTTTAAAAAAGAAAAAAAATAGCATCTATGAAACGCATAGCCAGTGTGGTGTAGTGGTTAAGAGCAGTGGACTCGTAATCTGGTGAACCGGGTTCGCTTCCCTGCTCCTCCACATGCAGCTGCTGGGTGACCTTGGGTTACTCACACTTCTCTGAAGGCTCTCAGCCTCACTCACCTCACAGAGTGTTTGTTGTGGGGGAGGAAGAGAAAAGGAGATGGTTAGCCGCTTTGAGACTCCTTAGGGTAGTGATAAAGCAGGATATCAAATCCAAACAACAAACAGATACTTAGTTGCACAGGAGAAGCCAGAAAGTTGCTTGATATTTTTGTCAAAGCAGTCTCCATCGTGGAAGAGACAAACCTTTGCTCAATTTAAAAATGCCTTGCCTTTTTAGCGCTAGGAACTGTGGTGAGAGAAAGAGCTAGCAAACATCTAGATAGACCACTTTCTCCCAAATTCACTTTTTTTTTTTTAAAAAAAGATTCTAGTCAAGGTCAAAGTCCTCAAAGCAAAAACGGTAGAGGAATACATGCAAGTAAGCACTCTAGTGACACGAATAGATCTACAGAAGGGGGTGGGTTTTGTGTCAAATTGCAGGTGGAGGCCTTGCCTGTCAATGGATCTACTCATGAACAACATCCCACAATAATTAACACTCATTAGATTTTTATGTTACTTATATCCTCCATGAGCACATTCACTGTTTGTTCCAATGTCTCTAACACAGGGCTTGAAATGAACTAATTCAGATTAACTAATTCAAATCAATTATATCTCAGTTACACCTGAAAGCAGTTTCCATAATTTCCAGGTGCACTGAACATGAATTAAGTTTCTTTTATGGTGGAACTTTGGGGATTTTGATTCAAATTTAATTTTAATTCAGTTATACACACATACACACGGATTGCATTGTATTTAACTCTGTGTTTGATTTGGCCACAGCATTTACCATTTTTACTTATCTGAAAAGTGATGCTGCTGTTTATGCTTCAAGATTATAATGGTTGAGGAAAACAAACAAAACAATTGTTCACCTTACACTGTGGTTCTCTGTGTGTATGTGTTGAGTCCCACCCCACCCCCCGCCTTCTTGTTGTTGTTGTTTAGTCGTTTAGTCGTGTCCGACTCTTCGTGACCCCATGGACCAGAGCACGCCAGGCACCTCTGTCCTCCACTACCTCCTGCAGTTTGGTCAAACTCATGCTGGTAACCTCGAAAACACTGTCCAACCATCTGTCGCCCCCTTCTCCTTGTGCCCTCCATCTTTCCCAGCATCAGTGTCTTCTCCAGGGAGTCTTCTCTTCTCATGAGGTGGCCAAAGTATTGGAGCCTCAGCTTCACGATCTGTCCTTCCAGTGAGCACTCAGGGCTGATTTCCTTAAGAATGGATGTGTTTGATCCCCCGCCTTCTTAAGTATATTTTATACTTAGCAGAACAGCTTGTAAAATTTGAAAGGCGGAGGGAGGGGGACAAAATGCCAAGGATCACGTGAATGAATCGTGAACTAAACTGTCAATCGAACTGAGGGTGAATTGGAGCCGATTCCTTTTGAAAATGAACTTCTCAAGCACTGCTTTTCTTACACTGTTGCGGATGATTATGAGAAATTGAGTTTGAGTTCCTCTGAAACCAGAAACCCATTTCTGGCAAAAGTGGAACACCAATTAGGGACACAAACACCTTGCCCAGATGTCCTACTCCACTAGCAATTTTTCTCAAGGCATACACAAAGAAAAATATGGTATGATTAAAAAAAATGTTGGCCACAGCTTCAACCTTTGCAGCTATAGCCAACTTCATCAAATATCATAGAATTAGTTTGAAAAATCCACCATTAAACTATTGAAACTCAATATATTGTATATCAAAGTAAAAGCAAAACTAAACTCTTATCTAGCTTGTGGCCCCAACCAACAGCCACTTAAGCCCAAGTCTGTTTTCCAGAAACCAGAAAGTCAACAATTGGTGGCACAAGGAAAGGGTAGTTTCAGATACTACAGCACGTGGCAAAAGTTAAATACACACGTGGATTCACACTTCCAGTTTCCACCAATGTTGTTCTTTCAAAACAAGGAATTTGTGCATTTTGCACACGGAGAAATGTGTAGGCTCTCTAAATGTTTGAAGTCTGCATATCTCCCCATAAAGGATACATGCGATGATACATTCAATGATCAAGCAATGGTTCTTCAACATCAACTTCATTGGACTGGTCATGTTGTGCGGATGCTTGATTATCATCTTCCAAAGCAACTACTCTATTCTGAACTTAAAAATGGAAGTGTAATGCTGGTGGTCAACAAAAGAGGTTTAAAGGGTCTCTCAAGGCAAATCTTTAAAAATGTACTATAAACACCGACAACTGGGCCTGTGAGTGCTCCAGTTGGAAACACTGGCCTGTGAGTGCTCCAGTTGGAGAACAGCCTTTACCAAAGGTGTCATGGGCTGTGAAGATGCTCAAACTCAGGACGAAAGGGAGAAACAAGCTAAGAGGAAGACACACTTGGCAAACCCTCACCGTGACCAACTCCCACCCGGAAACCTATGCCCCACTGTGGAAGGACGTGTGGATCCAGAATTGGCCTCCATAGTCAGGAAGACAATCTTACTCTGCTACAAGTGATCGCCAAAGAAGACGACACGCATTTTCCCTTTTCAGCTGAAGGGACATCTGACACCACCTTGAACATTTAGGATTTTCTAGTGAGGAACATGAGAACAAAGAAACAAATAAGATATTTTGAGTACAACCCAATAATTGCTTTATAATAGTTTTACCTTAGTTCTTCACATACTTCTGCTTTTGTGTGACCCTCTACTATGAAAATCTCATCCATGGCATCAGTAAGCATGTTGCAGGAATAACCAATGTTCATAGCCGTTTCTAAAAAAGCAAGAAAGATGGGCAAGATCTCATGAAGGAAGAAGAAAGAAGAACTTGAGCTTGGACAACATGAGAACCTGTGCATGTGTTTATCCTGATGGGTGTTATTTATATATACCGGTATATAAAATTTTAGTCAATGACCAGTAGAGAAGATAAGAAGAAAACAAAGTACATAGAACACAACAAAATATGTTAAATGTGGAGTTAAAAACAATGTAAGATTTTTTTTTTAATGAGAAATATAAAATAATTATATTTAAATGGTTAAAATCAAGGTAAGCTGTTGCTAATTCTAAAATTAAGACAAGAGCCTGCACCGACAAGCTATTGCTGCCATACAAAAACTAGTTACCTTGGCAGTGATCTCCGGAACCTGGACTGCCAAAAGATAATCAATATAAAACACTTCAGATCTTTCTGATATAGTTTGTAAAATTGGATTAATAAAATGGCGGCGGATATCACAGTAGGAGGAACAATACAATAAGACTTCACTGTCTGACTGACTGGAGGAAATTCTTATTCACCCCCAGGCAACGCAAAGAGTGCTGATTTGCAGCCTAATAATTTACACGGGATGAACACAACCATCTTTCTTTTTGTTTTTAGGACTGTTAAACGGAGCAAGGAAAAAATTCCACCAGTTATGTGTGTCCATCTCACCCCTCTTGTGAACTAATGGAAAGTGTAAATTCCAAGGGAAGTGTAAACCAAAAGGCTGCCAAATGGGACCATTTATGTGGCGGGACTCTGTATGCCAGCCCATAAAAAAATACAATGGAACACACGAGAGGGTTGCAAAGTGAAATTCCAACCGCCAGCCTCTCCCCCTTTCCGCTGTGATGATTAACAGAATGAGACAAGGGAAGTAAGAGGAGCAAGTGTTAGGACAGGTTTAAAAATGTCAAAAATATTTGGCTATCTCAAACCAATCTTAGTCAGTAGCCCCTAAGATATCATGCCCGTGAGTGCCACAATAAATGGTTGAAGGCCTGGTTCACATGTTACTTTGGGTTCAAAGATCTCAAATTCTTTTGTCAGAGTGGGCTATGGATGCCCAGATTTACCAAAGATCCTTCCATGTTGTTGTTTGAGCACAGTGCTCGCAGAAGGTGATAGTCAACTAAGGTTTACTCAAAGCAGACCCACTGAAATTAATGTACACGACTAACGTCAGTCTATTCATTTTGGTGGGTCTACATCTGAGTAGAACTAACTAGTTTAAGTTTGCAGTCTAGATACACTTAAAAGAGAAATGGAGAAATGGCAAGAACAGGATGTTTATTGTTTATTGATTTTTGCAGCTGCTGTTGGAGTTGCAAAACAATGAACCACAGGACGGAGCAATGGAGAACTTTTGAAACAACAGTGGGATATTAGCTCTGCCCAAGGCATGATGGAGAGCAGCAACAACCGGAAAGAGATAGACATAATATTTTACAAGGACAGGAAGAAACATCATGGACAGAATAATTGCTACACACAGGAAGAACAAGGATATAGTTTCACCTGTAGTTTTATCAATCATTTAATGTGTCAATACAAATGGAAGGCGTGAATATTTCAGTTGTTGTATAAGGGATTGTGATTTTGACTGGAGTGTAATTGAAATTACCGTAATAAGATTTTAGAATGCAGAAATAAAGTAAATCATCAAACCATCAATTCTAGCACGCGGGGGGACAACCTAAATTATATCATTTGGCATCTGAATGATTGGTATTAGTAACTGTATTATAATTTGGCATTGTTATAATGAGGCTATTATTGGATTGTTGTAATTGAAAACTAATAAAAATTATCACAGTGGACCCTTGAGTTACGTACCGCTTTGGATACGTAACATTCGGGTTGTGAATGCGGCAAACCCAGAAGTGTATACTTTCAGGTTTCGCTGGGCATGCATGTGCACAGAAGCAGTGCTTCCAGTTACAGACTTTTCAGGTTAAGTACTGACCCCTGGAATGGGACGCGGGTGGCGCTGTGGGTTAAACCACAGAGCCTAGGACTTGCTGATCAGAAGGTCGGTGGTTAGAATCCCCGCGACGGGGTGAGCTCCCGTTGCTCGGTCCCTGCTCCTGCCAACCTAGCAGTTCGAAAGCACGTCAAGTGCAAGTAGATAAATAGGTACCACTCCGGCGGGAAGGTAAACGGCATTTCCGTGCACTACTGTGGTTCGCCAGAAGCGGCTTAGTGATAGTGGCCACATGACCTGGAAGCTGTACGCCGGCTCCCTCGGCCAATAAAGCGAGATGAGCGCCGCAACCCCAGAGTTGGTCACGACTGGACCTAATGGTCAGGGATCCCTTTACCTTACTGATCCCTAGAATGAATTTAATTCATATCCAGATGGTCCACTGTATTAAAAAGATACACTTAAAAGAGAAATAGACCCTATTGCTCAAACTCTGCCCTACTCCTCCCTGTTTTTTGTTCATATATTGCATTCATAGCATACCCCTGTTTCCATGGAGCTCATGTCCACACACACACACAATACCCTATGTCAGTGGTTTGCAACCAGTGCGCCGTGGCACCCTGGGGTGCCTTGAAAGACAGTCGTAGATGCAACCCTGGCCTTTGTCCCTCTTTCCTTCCTTCCCTCCCTCCTCCTCTGCCCTTTTGTGTCTCTGCCTCCCAAAGACTTGCACAGCTGTTTATTGCAGCAGCCCTGGCTATAAGCTCCACAGGCGAATGATGCCTCTGGGAGGCACCTCTCTTTGGGGCGAGGTTGGTCAGCTAAGAGACCAGGCATGGCAGCAGCAGCTGCCCAGGAGACTCCCAAGGAGAGGCGAGAGGAGAGGAGGCTGAGGGAACACTCCACAAGGGAGGTGTTCAAAATAGGGCGAGAGGCTGCCAGCTGTGCAGGCAAGGGGAGACATAACTGGGCTCCTGAGCCCCACAGGGGTGCCGCAGAAAAAATAAGTTGGTTAAGGGAGCTGTGGACTCAAAAAGGTTGCCCTATGTGGTGGTTTAGGCTAAGAAATAATGAATAGCCTGTCTTCCAGTGAGCTTCACGTCCAAGTGGAGATTTGAATCTCCTTGGTCCTAGTCTGATACTCTAACCCCATGGTTCCCAATGTGGGGTACATGCCCCACAGGGGGGCAATTTGATTTTTAAGGGGGGGCAATTCGAGAATGAGCTATTCACAGTTAATGGCCTTTTAGGCTTTCTTCACGTGAATAGGAGTTCACTTTTTGAATATGAAGAATTATATGTCAGAGGGTGGGGTGGGGCATCAGGATTTTAGAGATGCTTAGGTGGGGCATAGGGACGCGGGTGGTGCTGTGGGTTAAACCACAAAGCCTAGGACTTGCCGATCAGAAGGTTGGCGGTTCAAATCCCTGTGACAGGGTGAGCTCCTATTGTTCACTCCCAGCTCCTGCCAACCTAGCAGTTCAAAACCATGTCAAAGTGCAAGTTGATAAATAGGTACCCCTCCGGCGGGAAGGTAAACGGCGTTTCCGTGCGCTGCTGCTCTGGTTTGCCAGAAGCGGTTTAGTCATGCTGGCCACATGACCCGGAAACTGTACACCGCCTCCGTCGGCCAATAAAGCGAGATGAGCGCCACAACCCTAGAGTTGGTCACGAATGGACCTAATGGTCAGGGGTCCCTTTACCTTTACCTTTAGGTGGGGCATGGCCAAAAAAAGGTTAGGAATCACTGCTCTAACCATTGCACCACATTGGAAAATAACCACCTTCACTGGATTGAAGCCCTTCTGATACCCCTCTGCAGAGAATCATTTGATACATAAAACTGAAAACCTACCTTGTTTGTCTCCTGTTAGCACCCAGATCTTAATGTTCGCTAGCGATAAGCGTTCAATGGTTTCTGAAACTCCTTCTTGCAACTTATCTTCTATAGCTGTGGCTCCCAATAGCTTCGTGAGGAAGCAGAATAGATCAGTTGAAAAATGTTAACAAACAAGCATGGGCAACATGTCTTTCATTCCTGATATAATTTCAAACTTCTCAACATAATGTAAACTCCCATAACAACACCTTGAGTCTTACAGGGATATTTTACCCAGGTCCCTTGTCTCGATATGCGCTGGGGTGCGGACTATTCTGGCTGAGGGGGAGAAAAATGACCGGAGGAGGGGACACCTATGGCACTCAAAAATCCAAAGGTGTCTTTGGGCCTAAGAAGGTTAGCACCTCCTGGTTTAGATAATATTGAGCTAGATGGAGCAATGGTTCGACTCAGTGCAAGGCAGCTTCCTTTGCACAGGGACGTCCAACTATCAAGAGACTGCGATCTACTCACTATATAAAAAAACTGGCAGTGATCTACCCCTTTTTTAGGGGGGTTCAGGTCACAGTTGAACTTTTTTTAGGGAGGAAAGTCAAACTTATTGACTTTTGGGGGGAGTTCAGGTCAAAGTTGTTGAACTTTTTTTACGGGGGAAAGATAAAAGTTGTTGACTTTTTTTAAAGAGACAGGTCAAATAATGATGAGCTTTCCTTAGGGGGTAAAGGAAAAGGTTGCTCACCAACAGATCAGTCAGGAAACAAACAGCCTCGCAACGGAGACTCCGTCTTCCGTTCTAGCGATCATGAACGAATGGAGGGTGGGGCGAGGGGGCGATCACAAAGGAAAAATAGCCCGCAATCGACAGCGATCAACCCCAACCTCCCGGGGATCAACCAGTAGATCGCAATCTCCACAACAGGGTTAGCTCCCGTTGCTCTGTCCCAGCTCCTGCCAACCTAGCAGTCCAAAAGCATGCCAGTGCAAGTAGATAAATAGGTATCACTGTGGTGGGAAGGTAAATGGTGTTTCCGTGTGCTCTGGTTTCCATCACAGTGTTCCATTGCACCAGAAGCAGTTTATTCCTGCTGGCCACATGACCTGGAAAGCTGCCTGTGAACAAACACTGGCTCCCTCAGCCTGAAAAGCGAGATGAGCGCCACAACTTCATAGTCGCCTTTGACTGGACTTAATCGTCCAGGGGTCCTTTACCTTTTTTTTTTTTACCTTTACCTTCTTACATTCTTAACCCAACTTGGAAATAACCTGTGATGCCCTAAATCTGATGTCCTTTTTATTTGTTAAATATTTTCCAGTCCAAGGTTTGCCTAATAGCTCATGCCCATTCTGGACTTTAAAGTGATGATTCAGTGTTTTGGATGTTTATTGTTGTTTTGATTTTTTAAAAATGTATTTTAATTGTTTCATTTATCTAAAAGAAATGTCACCTTGATCAATTTTTCTAATGGAAAAGCATCAGGCGGATAGAATAATTAACTCAAGTAAATACACAAAATATTTCCCCCTGCAAGTTGACTTGCAATACCTTCAGGTCTCTCTCAATGCTTTCATATGCTGAAGTGAGCAGTTCATCCCTATTCTCTTGCAAACTGCTGGCCTTCTGATAAACTTCAAGCCACTCCTGAAATTGCTCTTCATCCACATTTTTGTAAGCCAGAACTAAAGTCCGAAGGCCTTCTCCAGCAAACTCCTATTATTTGTCCAGAACAAAAATACATGTTGTAAGATGTGTGCTAATTAAAACAGCCTTTTATTCCACACTCTGCCCTCCCCCCTTTTAAGTTATGAAGTCACAAAAGATGCTAAATTTCAAGGCAATATCCTAGTTTAAGTTACTTTGACATGAAACTGCAAAGACTCGCTCCCTTCCTACACCTACAGTTCCTTCAAAGTGGAACTTCAATAGCTGATTCTCATTTTCTGTGAAAAACCGCACAGGCAAAATTATGGTTAGTTCTGATCTGGGCTGCTAGGATCCAGATTTCAGCAGTCATTTGGGAAAGCTGAAGTCCCAGCAACTTGATTGTGGAAACTGATTTATGTATTTATTTAATAAATTTCTAATCTACCAGTCTTCCATTCAGGGTTTTCCAGAAGTCAGTGGAGACCAGTGACTATTCATTGAATTTATATACAGTGGTACCTCGGGTTAAGTACTTAATTCATTCCGGAGGTCCATTCTTAACCTGAAACTGTTCTTAACCTGAAGCACCACTTTAGCTAATGGGGCCTCCCGCTGCCACCGCGCCGCCACTGCACGATTTCTGTTCTCATCCTGAAGCAAAGTTCTTAACCCGAGGTACTATTTCTGGGTTAGTGGAGTCTGTAACATGAAGCGTATTTAACCTGAAGCGTATGTAACCTGAGGTACCACTGTACTGCTCTATAACTGGGGGTCTCAGGGAAAATCAAGTTTATCACAGAATAAAATCAAGATAGAAAATCACAAAACACTTAATAAAAATAAAAACAGAAACCCAATAACCCCCCCCCACACACACAAACAAACACATTTTAAAAGGGTATAGGATGTATATCGGATCAACCAAAGGCCTGGTTAAAGAGGAACTTTTTCGCCTGGCGCCTAAAGGTGTATAATGAAGGGACCAGGCAAACTTCTCTGGGGAGAGCCTTCCACAGATGGGGAGCCACTGCAGAGAAGGCCCTGTTCTCGTGTTGCCACCCTCTGGATGTCTCGAGGAGGGGGCACACGAAGAAGGGCCTCAGAAGATGATCTCAGGGTCTGGGTAGGTTCATATGGAAAGAGGCGGTCCTTGAGGTATTGCAGTCCTGAGGCGTTTAAGGCTTTATAGGTCAAAACAGCACTTTGAATTGGGACTGGAAACTAATTAGTATCCAGTGCAGTCGGACCAGGATCGGTGTAATATGCTCGAACCGTCTTCCTCCGGTGAGCAACCTGGCCGTTGAATTCTGCTAACTCACACATTCTGTTAGTGCAATGATTTCTGCTTCTGCAACAAAACCTTCCTCCACCTCTCCTCCCTCCATCTGCCCCCTAAATCTGTTTGGAAGGTATCAACAAATCATTCTGCTAACAGAATGATGGCATTGGATACCATTTATCATTATCATTATTACTATTACTATTTCCTAAACATAAGAAGAAACCTAATCTGAACTTGACAAATAGTATGTGAAAACTACACAAAGCAAAACACACACACACAAAGCAAAGTCATGCATACAAATGTAAAAATCTGAACATCTGGTGCGTTAAATGCTCAGAGATGCACGCCAGCTAATTTAGACCTTCTTCTGTTGTATTTCCATTATAAAATTATGAATTCCCATAAACACCCATTCCTTATTTCTCGAACGTTGAGGTTTATTGTTCTGACAACAGTAATTTCACTTGGAGCTATCTTATAAACTGCAAATAGTAAGTCATTTTGTTTTATTATCCAAAATATATTTTGGCTAATTTAGATATAAACAGTATGAATTTCTTTCAAAACCCAGCAAATTTGGCTTTTGCTATGAAAATTGCAAACACATTGGATTTTGACCTTGCCGAGCTGAAAATGTGAATGGTTTATAACACTCTATCAACATTTTTAGCATTTCTTCTTGTAGTATTCAAAATTAAAAATTATAAGAAAAGAGGAATCTGAACAAGGAAAGATATTATGGACTAGAAAAAAGCCACAGAATCAATTTAGCTGACTATGAAAACATGAGATGTCTGGAAGAGTTGTTCTGTTTTCACATAAATCTATTCCATAAACTTTGCTGGGTCAGTGTAAGAAAATTCAAGGTCTCTATGTTTTAAATGCAAGATTCAAAATGTTTGTGATTTTAACCTTCATTAAAAAAAAAATCCTGGAAAAGATTAAAACAAAGCAAAAAGAGCTCCATTACAGAGGAAAAAATGGTTCTGTTTGTAACCAATATTACTAAATCCACATATTGTATACTAAATGTCAAAGGCTTATTTTGGTTATAGAATTGTGGGATGGTTCATGTTAAATGTAGACACTTTAAAAAAAAAAAGAATCCTTTTTCCTTTAAGAAAATAAGAACTTTTCTGGGTGGGGGGGGGTTCTCTTTAAAAGGTCATTTTAGTTCAGAAGAACTGACCAAAAGGTGCTTTGAGGAGTATACTGAAAAGCAATAATTACAAATGAAAAAATCCTACTCCATAAAATATTTAAAACTGTGCTTATGGCTTAGTCAACTTTACCTGAGAATGCAGCAAAACTAAGTCTGGTCTATGCCACTTTAAGCTGAAGGCAAATAATTGTATGATTTAATGTTCTCCCACAAAGGAATCCTGCACCTAGGAAGGATTTCTGGGAGAAGAATTCTAGGCTAGCCTTCTCCATACTATGCTAGGATTTACAAGCAGGTTGGACTGAAGGGGACAGCATTTAATCAAGTGTCTTCCCACCCCGGTCAGAAGTAATATGACCCAAATATATTTTACCATCAGTTTGGGTGAAGCATGCCAAAGTCTTTTTCATTTATACTTAATAAATCCCTTGCATTGGCTTCTAAACAATATGAACCTACCGCAAGATGGTCTGACGTTAAAGACTTGAGAGATTTGCTAGATGGATGAAGCCTTTCATATAAAATAGTATCTGCTCCCTTTGAGTAAAGCCTTATCTGTCCATCGGGGTTTCGAACTGGAAAATGAACCAAAATAACTGTGAAGACTTTATGATTACCATGGTGTGCGGAATATTGCATCGATCAGTTCATAAAAGCAGCTTTAAAAGTCACCATCTTCTATTCTTAATTTTCCTTCTTAGAACAGTAATTTTAATCAATTCCCACAAGGGGTTACTGTAAGGCAGGGCTGGGTACCCTACTATAAAGGAACAACCCGCCCCCCCCCCCAAGACCATTCAGTTCAGAAACTAAAATTACCTAACTGCACCGTTGCAGTTTGATATGGTGCAAAGTTGTAGTTTTACGTGGTGCTAATTTACTGCTGTTAATGGAACTTTCTCGATGTCGGGGGAAGAGAGGACACCAAGAAACAAGGGTGGGGTATATTTTGAGCCAGGCCAGTGTACAAGGATGTTCCCCACTGTCAGGATAAACAAAGCAGCGGTTGGTTTACACAGAAGAGTCAGAGCCTGGCTCAGTATGGCAGTTTTCACTCTATAGGCTATTTTTACACTTTGTTCTTTAAACACCACCAGCCATCAATTTGAAAGGAAGATTTCTCAGCCGTGACAGTTCACTTGTATAGTTTATATCCTTAGGATAATTATCCAAACTTTTTCTTTCTTTCTTTTTTAAGGAAACAACGACAACAACTGTGAGGGGTTTTATTATGTATTTATTATCCGTAAGAGATGCCTGTCACTTCTCTGCTAACACAATTTGGATAGCAGGGGAAAGCTTCCAGCATATTGCTAAGGAAAGTAATATGTCTTATATTATTATTTAACCCATGTGAATAATGCTTGCCCAGCTGATGTTTAAAGGCTTCCAAGATCCCAATGGTGGGATAAGAAACATCTGATGTGTCGCCTTTTTGTAGCCAAAAAGTTATTGGGTTTTGTTCAGTGTAGTGCTAAATGAAAGTCACTTAATGGTGTACTTGTTCCACCAGCAAACTTTTTGCACCAGCAGAACATTGTTGCGCAAGAGAATCCATAAGCAGGTTTCTGGTACCTTTGCAATGCCTAGTGTGCTATGCAGTTAAAGGGAAACCAGTAAAAATCGAGGGCACCTCAAGAGCATCTTTGGGTCCAACTATGGCTTATATTATTAAAAGAGATCAAAATATTTAAAATGGAGGTGCATGACAACTGGCTAGGCCTTCTCCAGAAACAGCAACTACATAGTTTAATTGCTGATACTTTATTTTGTATTTTATAAGGTGAAAAAGGTAAAAGACCCCTGGACGGTTGCGTCCAGTCAGAGGCGACTACGGGGTTGCGGTGCTCGTCTCGCTTTCAGGTCGAGGGAGCCAGAATTTTTCCACAAATGGCTTTCTGGGTCATGTGGCCTTTAGGACTAAACCGCTTCTGGTGCAATGGAACACTGTGAGAGAAACCAGAGCACACGGAAACGCCATTTACCTTCCTGCCACAGTGGTACTTATTTATCTACTTGCACTGGCGTGCTTTTGAACAGCTAGGTTGGCAGGAGCTGGGACAAAGCAACAGGAACTCACCCCGTTGCAGGGTTTTGAACCGCTGACCTTCTGATTGGCAAGCCAAAGAGGCTCAGTGGTTTAGACCACAGTGCCACCCATGCCCTATTTTATATTCAAATGCTGACTACTATGAGAAGACTTGTTGGAGAGTGATCTACAGCCCTGTCTTGTTCCTGCCTCTGCTGCCACCAAGTAATGCTACCCCAATAATGGCAGCCCCACTCCTTTGTCTCTCGAGACAGACGGATGCCAACAGTTCCCAGCGAAGTCAAGCCCTTCCCAACCTCTTTCATACAAACTAGGATCACACAGCTTTCATGTCATGCGCTGAGCAGGGAAATCATTCCTGGGGAAGTCAATGCTCTGTTTCCACCACCATGCTTTCAAAATACAAATATAAAACAAGGGGGAAGGGGGATTTGCGTTAGGTACCTATCACAGACATTCTTTTCCTGGTGTTATTGAAATCCAAAATTGCCAGCAGCTGGTAAGTGACAACTTTGCCCATTTCTTCCACCGTGATGGTCTTAGGAGTTCGAGACTTGAAGATGAAGCCAAAGTTCCTGGCAGCAGTGACCAGAGCGCCTTCGTCTGGCGATTGTGCTTGGTAAATCAATTCATCTAAAAGAAAAAGAAAGAAAACCCAGCCACTGTTAAAGAACACAAAAGACAATTTTTTAAAAAAACATTTTTTAAAAATTATTTATATACAGCTATCTCATTAAATATCAACATGGCACCTTCTGTATTGCTGTTTTGCTGACATTCCTCTTTCAACCTGCCTTCTAAAAAATGTATCCCAGTTGGTATCTATCTTGTAACAGAATTGATTTTATGCATGTGTTGTTGTTTTAAACTGTTTTTTAATATATGGAATTATGTAACTGTTTTTACATGTGCAACTGTTTTAAAATATGTTTAGTACAGTGGTACCTTGGGTTACAGGCACTTCATGTTACAGACGCTTCAGGGTACAGACTCCGCTAACACAGAACTAGTACCTTGGGTTAAGAACTTTGCTACAAGATGAGAACAGAAATTGTGCGGTGGCAGTGGGAGGCCCCATTAGCTAAAATGGTACCTTCAGGTTAAGAACGGACCTCCAGAATGAATTAAGTTCTTAACTTGAGGTACCACTGTAGTGGTATTTATTGGTTAAGGGAAAATGCATTCAAGAATAACCATACAGGAAACGAAACATTTCCCCCCCAAAAAAACCAAACTATTTAATAGATAAAAAATGGACTTAAGAACCTACTACTGACAGAGTTACCTGGGATGAGGGACTGATTAAACCACTCTGGGAATTGTAGCTCTGCAAGGGGAATAGGGGGTCTCCTCACAACTTTCAGCACCCTTCACAAATGACAGTTCCTTGGATTCCTTGACGGAAGTTGTGACTGTTTGAAGTGCCACTCTGGGGTCCGTCCAGGAGAAAGGGCAGGATATACATTAAAATAATAATAGCGTTGGTGGAGATGGGGCTTCAGTCAGCTAAAGCCCACCTGTATGGTTACATAAAGTTTGACCAAACTGCGGGAGGCAGTGGAAGACAGGAGTGCCTGGAATGCTCTGGTCTATGGGGTCATGAAGAGTCGGACACGACTAAACGACTAAACACCACCAACAGCAAATGGTGGTGTTATGTACTGAAGTTCTCACCCTGGGCCAGCAGGGGGATACTGTAGATAGTTTTCACTCAGGTCCACATATGCAAATAAGGGATTGAAAGTGACGTTCAGTGATTGGATAGTTACAGAAAGTGGTTACTGTTGCGTTCTAGTGGAGCTCTATATAAGCAGGCTGGCTGAACCCTTCAGTTCAGTTCTGTTCTGGCCTGTGAATAAACAAGAGCTGTTTGAAGAATTGCTGTGTCGTCTGATATGTTCACCCACAACTTTACAGGTCACATTTCCATATATATGTTACAATCAGTTGAAGGGCATGTCACTATGAGAGAACTGCAGTTGCTTCCAGCCAGAGGCTTTGAGGGAAATGACTGAAAATGACCAAAGGACCTGTTCATTAAGCATTCGTCCTGATCTGTTTGCACAAAGGTTGGAGGAAGAAATGACTGTTAATGTTGTACAATAGTGTTCTAAATGCATGGTGCATATGTGACTAAAGTCACAGGGTGATTCTCTACCTCCGTCCAATCAAGCTGTACTGTAATTAATGGGAATCGTGGTCTTTTAATTTAAATTTAGATGCATGAGAGTACAAAGCACAAAAAAGAGTATCTGACTGATATTCAATGTGCAGGAACTAGGACCGTTCCAAACCCCACATATGGGCGTCTCGGAATGTGGTAAAAAAACCAGGCATGTGTTGCTGCAAGACGCAGAGCAAGATTTTTGAAACCACGCACTCTGATTCTACTGAAGTGATTCAGTAAATAAGCATAAAAAGATATCCTTTTATGGCTGAGAAACTGCATCTGTTGAAAGGTCAGGAGATTTCGTCTGAGATCTCGCCAATAAACAGATAAAAATGAGTAATTTCCTCAGTATCAAAGTTTAGTCATTGTAATATAAAATGTCGTTCTCAAGCACATTCATGTGATGGGCTCGGCAGTAGGGATTAATTCAAGCCGGGGCTCAACCCTGAAACTGATTGTGTTGCCAGGGCTTAATTTAACCTCGGTACATGTCAAATGAAATATAAATGAGTTTTTGTTTCGTACAGGGCTTCTAATCTGCAGCTCGCCTAGGGTGAGAAGGACACGTTGTCCAGGCGAGCGCTCAAGCAGCAAATGGAACCTGTACTCTTCCTGCTATAAGACAGGGCGAGAGAAGCCATGGAAGGTATGGATGTGATGCATGGCGATGCTGGCAGCCCTGAGACAAGGGCATGCACCCACAGCTGGATTTCCCTATCTTTCTGAGTCTCAATGGGCTACTGAAATGGGAGGAGCACTAACAGTAGAAGCAGACAGAGCAAGGAAGGACAACAGCCTCCTGAACCATTACAAAAGGACAACAGGTTATTATGCCCAGTGTATTACTGATTTAAAGTCACTGAGTGCTCACTGGAAGGACAGATCCTGAAGCTGAGGCTCCAATACTTTGGCCAATGAGAAGAGAAGACTCCTTGGAAAAGACCCTGATGTTGGGAAAGATGGAGGGCACAAGGAGAAGGGGACGTCAGAGGACGAGATGGTTGGACAGTGTTCTCAAAGCTACCAGCATGAGTTTGACCATACTGCGGGAAGCAGTGGAAGACAGGAGTGCCTGGCATGCTCTGGTCCATGGGGTCACGAAGAGTCGGACATGACTAAATGACTAAACAACAACAGTGGTATACTTCTTGCAATGGCAGAATGTGGTTTCACAAGAGAAAACGAAAGTGCATTCCCAAAGGCTGTTTCACAGCAGATTGCACAAAACAATACGCTGTTGCACAAGGGGGAAACACAAGCACGTTATGAAAGATTGCACAACAGATTGTGCAACAAGAATCAGCTATTGCACAACAGGCTCCCCCAACTCTGTTTCGGATTCTTTTGTTGTGCAATGTTTAAACTCTGTCATCCGCCGGCGCAAGGGCTGTTGCGCTAGTGGATAGAGAATGTGGGCTGCAATGCAGCCAGAGGCAGGCATGGTGCACATGCAATTACACAATGTAAGACACAGCACAGCAATTTTGGGATTGGATAAGGCCACAACTTCATTGACTACAGATGTCAGATGGTTTGGGTGTAGGCATCAGGTGTGCATCCTGAAATCAATTAACCTGACTGCTGGTTGTTGGTTGAATGGGGTTGACCAAGGTTTAGGGTCACCTTGTGACATGCACCGCATCCAGATGATTCCCATGATCACCAGGAGAAGGTGCTAATAATAATAATAATTTATTTATACCCCGCCTATCTGACCACAGCGCCACCCATGCCCCCAAAATGCTGAGGAAAATACACTGGAAAGTGTAAGACCACACACTTTGACACAGCATCATCTAACTTCCCCCAAACAAATAAGAATGAATGCTCGCTAACGCCACTTCCGACATAAGGAGGAGGTGGTGTTGCGGGCTTCACGCCCCCAACACAAGCGCAGGGGCTGGCTTCCAGCCCCGCGCGATCAGGGGAATCCTCGTGCCGCATCATCCCCTGAGACAGCCAATCGGCTGCCTTGGGGTGTGTGGCTTGCCCCATTTAAGGCGAGCGCGGCCCCGGCATCTCCCTCTTTGACCGGTGCAGCTATTTGTGCTTCCCACCCGCCCGCTCCTTTTCCTTTTCAGGCTTCCTTCTGACCTTGCTATGGACCTCAGTTGGTCGCCCTAAAGGGGCCTGGTAGGAATTTTTTCCACTTGGCAAATTGGCACCAGCCATTTGGTTTTTCGCCTGCCTCGTAGCAAATCGTCACAACTTCTTTGGTCTTGGCAGTTAGGCATTGGTAGGGGTATTATTATTTAGATGTGTTGGGGGGGAGCGCCATCACCTCCCCCAAATATTGAAGGGTAGTCCGTTAAAGGATTCCGGGGGTGGGGGGTGGCCTCGTCCGAAGCCTATGGACGCCAGGGCCTAAAGGGCACCCCCGAGCGGTGACCCCGGGGGAGTACCTAGTTGAAGTGCATCAGCAGGGCTCCCCCTGCTGGTGTTAACCCTTTCCAGTCTCTAGCAATCAGGCTGAAGCTGGATAGTTGGATAGGACCAATGCCTAAGCCAATACCGCTCTTACCTGTAACCAACAAAGTTGTGGCCAATTTTAGCCCATTAACCTTATTCAGTGGTGTCATGTGTCTTTTTTATTTCCACTGGGGGAAGGCGGGAACTCGCCACGCAAATAGCTGACTTTGCCTAACAAGTCAGGATGAATGATCAACAAACAAGTTGTCTGGAAGCATCCCATGTAAGTACTGTATCTCCTTCTAAAGAATAGGTATCTTACTGTTACCAACTGACATGGAGGCTCAATTGTTTTTGGTAACTATTACCATTATTTTGTTACATTTATATCCTGCCTTTGCTCCAAGATGCCCAAGATTGCTTACAGGGAAATGTCTCATTTTAGGCCTATGAGCATCATGAATGTGTAGACATTTGAATCCAGGTTTCCTTGGTCTAAGCCAGGGGTCAGCAAACTTTTTCAGCAGGGGGTCGGTCCACCATCCCTCAGACCATGTGGTGGGCCAGACAATATTTTGAAAAAAATATATGAACGAGTTCCTATGCCCCACAAATAACCCAGAGATGCACTTTATATAAAAGGACACATTCTACTCATGTAAAAACACGCTGATTCCTGGACCGTCTGCGGGCCAGATTTAGAAGGCAATTGGGCCAGATCCGGCCCCCAGGCTTTAGTTTGCCTACCCATGGTTAAGCCAGGCATGGCCAAACTTGGCCCTCCAGGTGTTTTGGGACTACAACTCCCATCATCCCTAGCTAACAGGACCAGTGGTCAGGGATGATGGGAACTGTAGTCCCAAAACATCTGGAGGGCCAAGTTTGGCCATGCCTGGTCTAAGCGCTACACCATATTGACCATGCTGTATTTTGAAGAGTGCATAGAGAAGAAATTTGCACCAACCTACCACGGGCAAAAAATATGAGTCTGGCCTGCAATGAGTGTTTTTAAAAGAGATATAACACCAAAGCTCTACTACTAGCCAGCACAGCTCATTTATAATGGCTCAGTTTTTTCAGATTCAAAGACCCTGACTTTTGTTGTAGCCAAACACATTCATCAACTTCAATCAACTTCAAGTCGGCAAGAAGGCTTTTAACCATGAATGGAAGACTTTGCGCTGTTTGAAGTTAAAAAATCTGCATCCATACAAACCAAAGCAAGACAATTACACGTTATGAGATCATGTCTCAAAACAGATACGGGCAAGGGGAAGCCAAGACGTGTTGTATCTGAGTTAATCACTAGAGTATGGCCCATTTCTTTCTTGTCAAATCTTGTCATAGCAGCGGACTGCACAATACGATCCAGCCCAAGCAAAATATTCCTTTGTAGGCAGGCTTCAATCACCATCGCCAGCAACAACCCCACAACACATGAAAATATCTCAGCCATATTCAACACCAAATTATGTTAGGGTTTGCATTGAGCTAATGGCTTTAGGCATCAGGCAAAAACATTCATCTTCTTGCAGGCCTTTGGCTAATGAAACAATCCATGACCTTTTAAACTGGTTTGTGTGTGTGTGTGTGTTTTCTTTGTTATTATGTTATGCATTTTTTTGTGTTTTTATACTGTCAACTGCCCTGTGACCCTCTAACGAAGGTCTATAAATTTAATGATTAATTTATAATTATTAGTAATGCATTGTGTGGGTTCTGAAAAGAATCCAAAAATCCGTAACCATCTTATATTACAGTATCCCACTCATTTGATAGTCCCTTTCCCTTCCCCCTTCTTTCTCTGAAATGTTTTTGGGCCACTTGTACAGGTTAAGAGCAGATTTGGGATTTTCATACTGCCTCTTCAACTCCCTTCTCATTTTTCATTTGAGCTCAGAGGTTCTCTGGACCTGCTGGAGGAAGCCTACTTTCTGCAGGGTCGCGAAATATTGTGTTCATTCAAGCACTGGCTTCCCCACATTCACTTGGTACCTTCTCTCCATGATGAACGGAGTAGGGGAGGTATGGATTAAGCCAAGAAGCCTGAGGGGAACCATCAACAGAATCCTAGGAGAATCATCTAAGCCAGTGGAGGCTGGGGCCCTTTGAGGCTATTGGAGAAGAAGGCTAGGAGGTGAACATTAGGTGGCGCAAGAGAGCCAACTAATTCTGGTTTCGTTCCATTCTCCTCCTAGCTGAGCTATACAAAGGTAGCACAGAGATATTTATTGGAACAGTGTGGTTTTTGCAAAACAATGAACCACGGGACGGAGCAGTGGAGAACTTCTGAAACAACAATGGGATATTAGCTCCACCCAAGGCATGATGGAGAGCAGCAACGGCTGGGAAAAGATAGACATAACATTTTACAAGGATAGGAAGGAACACCATGGACAGAATAGCTGTCACACACAAGAGGAATAAAGATATGGTTTGAATGCTTCACCTATAGCTTTATAAATCATTTAATGTGTCAAGAAGAATGGATGTCATGGATATTGCAGTTGTTGTATTGTTTTGTTGTTTAGTCATTTAGTCGTGTCCGACTCTTCATGATCCCATGGACCAGAGCACTCCAGGCACTCCTGTCTTCCACTGCCTCCCGCAGTTTGGTCAAACTCATGCTGTTAGCTTCGAGAACACTGTCCAACCATCTCGTCCTCTGTCGTCCCCTTCTCCTTGTGCCCTCAATCTTTCCCAGGGAGTCTTCTCTTCTCATGAGGTGGCCAAAGTATTGGAGCCTCAGCTTCAGGATCTGTCCTTCCAGTGAGCACTCAGGGCTGATTTCCTTCAGAATGGAGAGGTTTGATCTTCTTGCAGTCCATGGGACTCTCAAGAGTCTCCTCCAGCACCATAATTCAAAAGCATCAATTCTTCGGCGATCAGCCTTCTTTATGGTCCAGCTCTCACTTCCATACATCACTACTGGGAAAACCATGGCTTTAACTATACGGACCTTTGTTGGCAAGGTGATGTCTCTGTTGTTGTATAAGGGATTGTTATTTTGAATGGAATGCAACTGAGAGATTTTGGGACGCAGAAACAAAGTAAATCATCAAACCATCAATTCTAGCACGCAGGAGGCCACCCATATTATATAATTTTGTTGTTGTTGTTGTTTAGTCATCTAGTCGTGTCCGACTCTTCGTGAACCCATGGACCAGAGCACACCAGGCACTCCTGTCTTCCACTGCCTCCCGCAGTTTGGTCAAACTCATGCTGGTAGCTTCGAGAACACTATCCAACCATCTCGTCCTCTGCTGTCCCCTTCTCCTTGTGCCCTCAATCTTTCCCAACATCAGGGTCCAGCTCTCACTTCCATACATCACTACAGGGAAAACCATAGCTTTAACTATACGGACCTTTGTCGGCAAAGTGATGTCTCTGTTGTTGTATAACGGATTGTTATTTTGAATGGAATGCAACTGAGAGATTTTGGGACATAGAAACAAAGTAAATCATCAAACCATCAATTCTAGCATGCAGGAGGCCACCTATATCATATAATTTAGCATCTGAATGATTGGTATTAGTAATTGTATTCTAATTTGGCATTGTTATAATGAGGCTACCATTGGATTATTGTCATTGAAAACTAATAAAAATCACTGTCAAATAGGTAACACAGAGACAAAGGAGGAGGTGACTGACAGCCAACATCAACACCTGGACGGGATGGAAATAAGGTGGAAGACCGGTGGAGGCTGACTGATGGCAGACTGAGTTTGGTGATATAGTCCTCATTTGCCCCCATGAGCCAGACTCCAAAGATCTGAGCAAACCCCTCATCTTGGAGGACAAGGCTATCACTCATTACAAGCCACAATAACTATGACCTGCCTCCATTATTGAGGGGCAGTATATCTCTGAACCAGTGATGTATGGAAGTGAGAGCCGGACCATAAAGAAGGCTGATCGCCGAAGAATTGATGCTTTTGAATTATTGTGCTGGAGGAGACTCTTGAGAGTCCCATGGACTTCAAGAAGTTCAAACCTCTCCATTCATAAGGAAATCAGCCCAGAGTGCTCACTGGAAGGACAGATCCTGAAGCTGAGGCTCCAATACTTTGGCCACCTCATGAGAAGAGAAGACTCCCTGGAAAAGACCCTGATGTTGGGAAAGATGGAGGGCACAAGGAGAAGGGGACGACAGAGGATGAGATGGTTGGACAGTGTTCTCGAAGCTACCAGCATGAGTTTGACCAAGCTGCAGGAGGCAGTGGAAGACAGGAGTGCCTGGCGTGCTCTGGTCCATGGGGTCACGAAGAGTTGGACACGACTAAACGACTAAACAACAACAATACCTCTGAATAGCAGATGCTGGGGATCCCAAGTGGAATGCTGTTGTGCCCCAGTTCAGCTTGCAAGATTCCCATGGACATTGCGAGAAGATGTTGCAGGATTTGATGGGTCATTAGACTGATCCAGCCAGCTCTTTTTATATTCAGTTTTTATGATAAATATTTATTGTTTTGTTCCATTTTCGGTGGATTGTCTTTACATAACACTGCTTCAAAATCTGAATCACCAAGCGATATACAAATGTCCCAAATAAATTAAAGCATACATATTTATCCAGGTTACCTGGGTTTTTCTCTTCGGACATGACTGTATGGCAGAGAGAAAGCAGCCTAAAGAATTCGTGGACTTCTGGGTCTCCCATTGTAATGGATTCAACTAGGCTGTGGTCATAAAAGCGAAATTTTCTGTCTGCTAGCCGATTGAATGAGAAATCCACAGGCGTTTTCTTCTGCGAAAGAAAAGCACATGCAAAAACGATCAGAAGAAAGCAAGGTTGGGGATCTTTCTGGCAGGAAACCGAAATACCTCAGCATTACAGTGGAACTTGCACAGCAAGATATAAAATAAAATATCCAGGGATTCTGATCAACTAAGTCCTGATCAGAGTGAACCTACCTTTTTGGCAGGTGTCACTGAGGGGGCATGCAAGCAAGCAGGAGTCCCAGCAACTGTGAAACACTTTATGTGGGGCTGCCATTGTATCTGGTCCGGAAGCTGTGATAAGTGCAGAATGCAAAGGCCAGACTGCTCAAAGGAGCGCATTACTAGTAACATGTCACTCCACTGCTGAGAGAGCAGCACTAGTTGTTAGAATTCCTGCTCCATGACTGCAGTCATGGGGTTTTTGTCTATCACATGATGGTATATGTTTTGACTCCACAGAGTGGGAAGTGATGAGACAGGATGTTTGTGTTACTGTGTTCCATGAAGTGGAACTATTGTCTTTTTTCCCCTTTTTCTCTTTGCTGTCTGATGCTAGAGAGAGAGGGAGCCATGTTGCAGTGCTCCATGTGTGTTTATATGTAAATAAAGTAGATTAGCCAAAATGCTGAGTTGCTGAGGTCTGTCACGCAAGCTGCGAAGACTCTGCAGATCCCTAAGTGTGCCGATGTCTGTTGGCACTGGTCGCTGTGATGTTCGGGCTGAAGAAAGCTATGAAGCTCCCAAACGATTGACCAGGAGGGAGAGAACATGCCAGTTGGGCAAGTGTCTCTGCCAGGGTCCTACTAGAGTGTAGGACGAGCTCCTGGCACTAGTTGCCCATTTGCTATAAGGTCGGGTTCAACGTTCTTGTGTTAATTCACAAAGTCCTGTGCACAGAGTAGCTTAAGGAGCGCCTGATTCCTTATGCTCCACCTCAATAGGTAAAAAGGTAAAGGTAAAGGACGCCTGGACGGTTAAGTCCAGTCAAAGGCATCTAGGGGGTTGCAGTGCTTATCTTGCTTTCAGGCCGAGGGAGCCAGCAGTTGTCCACAGACAATTGAGTTGAATTTCAATTCGCCAAGAGTCCTTAGCAATCCTCTAAAGCAAGGGTCAGCAAACTTTTTCAGCAGGGGGCCAGTCCACTGTCCCTCAGACCTTGTGGGGGGGGCAGACTATATTTTTTGGGGGGGGAATGAACAAATTCTTATGCCCCACAAATAACTCAAGAGATGCATTTTAAATAAATGGACACATTCTACTCATGTAAAAACACACTGATTCCCGCACCATCCACAGGCCGGATTTAGAAGGTGATTGGGCCAGATCCGGCCCCGAGCCTTAGTTTGCCTATCCATGCTCTAGAGCAGCGGTTCTCAACCTGTGGGTCCCCAGATGTTGTTGGACTACAACTCCCATCATCCCTGAGCTCTGGCCTTGCTAGCTAGGGGTGATGGGAGTTGTAGTTCAACAACATCTGGGGACCCACAGGTTGAGAAAGGTTGCTCTAGAGTCTAAACTAAAGCAAGGGTAAGGAACTCTTTTGGTTAAGAATCAGCCAAATTGGACAGGTTGGGAGGGGCAATTAATTGATACTACAATGACATTAGATGTAGGAAAAAAAGGTAAAGGGCCCCTGAATGGATGAGTCCAGTCAAAAGCGACTATGGGGCGCGACGCTCATCTCGCTTTTCAGGCTGAGGGAGCTGGTGTTTGTCCAGAGACAGCTTTCTGAGTCATGTGGCCAGCAGGACTAAACCGCTTCTGGCGCAAAAGGACACCGTGACAGAAGCCAGAGTGCACAGAAACACTATTTACTTTCCCGCCACAGTGTACCTATTTATTTATCTACCTGCACTGGAGTGCTTTCAAACTGCTAGGTTGGCAGGAGCTGGGACAGAGCAATGGGAGCTCACTCCGTCGCGGGGATTTAAACCACCGACCTTCCGATTAGCAAGCTCGAGAGGCTCAGTGGTTTAGACCACAGTGCCACCCAAGTCCACCTCAGAGATGGGGCATTTCTCATGGTTCCCCCACTTGCCCCCAAGATTAATTTGCCCTTCACTGGGTAGTTTCATGTAGCAAGCCCTTCCACATGAACTTTCCCTTCCTTCTTTCAGAAGTCTTCAGAAAACTGTACTTTTTAGACAGGCCTTCACAAGAAGAAATTCTCTGTTTAACCAACCGGTATTTACTGGTGTTTTCAATTATGTTTTACGGATATTTATGGATTGGTTTATTACATTTTTGCAGGTTATAAACCACCTTACTATAATTTATTAAAGTGGTTTTAAAAACCAAAACTAAACATTAAATAAACAAATAAAATAAACCGAGAAAGCTGGTTGTTGCTACTGGGCCTGCACAGGAGAATAACCTGCCTTGGGAGGGGATGATTAGTAGTAGACCAGGTCAGAAGAGGAAATCAAACAGAGAACAAAGGCTAGCTATGAAAATGGATTAAAATTAATCGAAGGACAAGAAGGTGATTAAAGAAGAAGAATGAAGTAGCCACATCAGGAAGAGATGGACATAGGTTTGCCATAGGAGTGGGAAATCTAATTACCTTTTAAAAAAATGTATTAAATTTAAATAATTTGGATTGATTTGTTAAAATCTGGAGAACTAATAAAAAATAATAATAAAAAGAACAGTAAACCATACAGAGATGCAGTAGGAAGCCTCATACATGTTGTGACTGGGTAACACTGCGCACCAGGAGTTCTTTCCCAGCACACAGTTTGGAAATGACTGAGTAAGCAACTGAAAAATTACAGTAATTTTGCAAGAAGCAAACAAGACTTGGGAGTTTTTCTTTCCCCTGTGTCTACAAATCCAGGAAAACTAATCATTGGTGATGTGGCCGGCTGCAAAGTCTTGGCATCTGCGTCGTTGCACTTCACTTGATGAAGAAGATCAAGTGTTTGTTATTGTCTTGCCTTTTAACATTTAGCCTGAAAGCCTGTACAAATTGCATCAGCAGTGACAACTTATTCCATTGGATCCTGGAAGTATACAAGTCTCTTTTCCTTGGCAGTTTTCACCCTGGATGTTGATGGGGAAAGGGTGCCCTGGGAGCATATCTTTTACAGTAAGTTTCATCAGAGAAACAAAACTCCCATGGAATTTCTAGTTATTGTTCCCAATAATGTTTCTCACTAGTGATGTATGGAAGTGAGAGCTGGACCATAAAGAAGGCTGATCGCCAAAGAATGGATGCTTTTGAATTATGGTGCTGGAGGAGATTCTTGAGAGTCCCATGGACTGCAAGAAGATCAAACCTACCCATTCTGAAGGAAATCAGCCCTGAGTGCTCACTGGAAGGACAGATCCTGAAGCTGAGACTCCAATACTTTGGCCACCTCATGAGAAGAGAAGACTCCCTGGAAAAGACCATGATGTTGGGAAGGGAGAAGGGGACGACAGAGGACGAGATGGTTGGACAGTGTTCTTGAAGCTACCAGCATGAGTTTGACCAGGCTGTGGGAGGCAGTGGAAGACAGGAGTGTCTGGCGTGCTCTGGTCCATGGGGTCACGAAGAGTTGGACACAACTAAACGACTAAACAACAACAATGTTTCTCACCTGCTTTCCATCGGCATCTGGTCTGCCACTTTGAGAACAGGATGGTGGGCAAGCCAGGCCATTCGCCTGAGCCAAAACATCTGACGTTCTTGTGTTCCCATAAGTGAGCAGGATGCGGGAAAAGAGCTTTGAATAGTGGCGACTGGTGGGTTCAGGGAGTTACGTTGGTGGGTTTTACTCCTATCCTCCACCCCAAATCTATTCACGTCAGTTTATTGTTCCCTATTGTGGGGTGCAACCAGTGCTTTTTTCAGGGGGTACACAGGGGTACACTTACCCCTAAACATTTTGTGAATCTAATGGGAGAAGAAACTAATTTTTTTTTAAAAAAAAATAGTTTCTTCTCTAGCACAGTGAATCGTCAGTTCCCCTGATGGCGGCCTCCTTTCCTTTCCCAGTGTTTCCTGAGTCTCAGACAGAAGCGAGCATTATCAGGGGTCAGCGAACTTTTTCAGCAGAGGGCCACTATCCCTCACACCTTGTGGGGGACCGGGCTATATTTTTTTTGGGGGGTGAACAAATTCCTATGCCCCACAAATAACCCAGAGATGCATTTTAAATAAAAGGACACATTCTACTCCTGTAAAAACACACTGATTCCCGGACCGTCCGTGGGCCAGATTTAGAAGGCGATTGGGCCGGATCCGGTCCCTGGGCCTTAGTTTGCCTACCCATGATTTAATGTGTCAAAATGAGAGCACCTCTAAACATTTTTTTTTAAAAAAAAGAGCACTGGATGCAGCATCACTCAAGCAGTCAAATACAACATTTCCTGTTTGCCCAGAGTGGACACACAGGGGAATGTTGATCCAGCCAAGAGGACTTCCTGTCACACCTGGTCTGGCACATCCTCCCCCTGCGTGTGACCAGGTAGATGGGCGTGACCCTGGTAGACCCCATGTCTCACTTTCTTGAGTATCTTGATGCCTTTTGCTGTGTGCTGGCTCTCAGCCAGCAGCACATGGGCGCATGCCTCACAAGAGGATGAACCCACACCTTTCTCTGTAACTGTAACTAAAAGCTAAAGCTTGCCTTCGGGGTCATACTGTGAAATGAATGTAAGTAAACCTTATAATTAATTTTAAAAGAAGACTGTTGTGTCATCATTGTTTCTAAGAGGGAACTAAAGGGGATTTAAGGGACATGGGTGGCGCTGTGGGTTAAACCACAGAGCCTAGGATTTGCCAATCAGAAGGTCGGCGGTTCGAATCCCCGCGATGGGGTGAGCGCCCGTTGCTCGGTCCCTGCTCCTGCCAACCTAGCAGTTCGAAAGCACGTCAAAGTGCAAGTAGATAAATAGGTACCGCTCCAGCAGGAAGGTAAACAGCATTTTCGTGCGCTGCTCTGGTTCGCCAGAAGCGGCTTAGTCATGCTGGCCACATGACCCGGAAGCTGTACGCCGGCTCCCTCGGCCAATAAAGCGAGATGAGCGCCGCAACCCCAGAGTCGGTCACGACTGGACCCAATGGTCAGGGCTCCCTTTACCTTTACCTAAAGGGGATTTACCAGGAACAATCCAATCTGGACAAGCCAGACTGGACTGCTTAACTCAAATGGTTCTAACGACTCCATCAACTAGCTTCTTGCTATGTACAAGGGAATGTGCTCTGCTACTAGCTCACTAGCGTGAATGAGGAAGGATAATATTTAATTAATATATCCTCTCCTACTATCCTCAACAGTCCCACACCTATGAGGGAAGGTTGAAGGAACTGGGTATGTTTAACCTGGAAAAAGATAAGGAGATTGATTCAAGCACTCTTCAAGTCCCTGAAGGGGTCATGCAAAAGACCAAATATTTCTTTTCTGTTGGTCCAGAGGGTACAACTATATCTAATGGACTTATAAGAAGGTAGATTTCCAATGAATATTAAGAGAAACATTGTGATGGTAAGAGTAGTTTGACATTGGAACGAAATAGCTGGGAAGGTGGTGAGTTCTACCTAGGGATAGGGAGAAATCTGACCGAGTTCACAATTAAGGGCAAATCTACCTAATTTACCATTTCTGAAAAAATAGGAGGACCAAAACACAGACACCATTCGAAATTTGCACTTCTCTGAGTTTTGCAATGCAGTTCTCCAGTCAAGTAATGTATGCAAGATGTATATATTGTACTAGGCCAAAGTGTCCATAAAAATGCATTGTATTTGTGAAAAGAACATACAAAGACGCATTATTTTAGGGGAATTTGCTGTGCAAAAAATGTGTCTATTAAGTGGAAGTGCATACAAAAAGAGAGGGTTTTAAAATCATATTGGGATGCAGCAGGGGCAACAGGGAGAGAAACGGAAGTTGGTGCTTTAGGAACAAAAAATACAAAGCCTTGACTTTTCTATATTAGGGCAACTGTTTCTGGTGTTGCTCAGATGGAAATGAAAGTTCAGTTTTACTATACCATTTAAGTAACTAGCAAAATAATATTTTACTTGCTCTTTTCACAAATCAGCAAAATTCCACAAGGCAAATAAAATACTGTACCACTGTACCTCATCGATTAGTGTTTTCTGGCCCACTTCACCTGAAAAAAAAAATTAAATTAGCAAAAGCCAGAGAACATTCAATTTAAGTTCAAAAAGTGTCCCAACTAAAAGCCCAGCCCTAGTCACGTCTACTGAGAAGTAAGTCTCCTTTAATTCAACAGGGTCTGCTCTCAGGTTAATGAGGTTAGGGTTGTACCTAAGGCTGCAATCCTGTGTGTACTTATTTGGAGGTGAGATCCATTAAACCAAATGGGACTTACTTCTGAGTATAAATGTATAGGATTGCACTGTGAATAGCTTTCCTTTGGGGGGTGGGTTTCAGGAGGGTTATTATTATTATTATTATTATTATTATTATTATTATTAATACCCCGCCCTCCCCAGCCAAGGCCAGGCTCAGGGCGGCTAACAAGCAATAATAAAAACAAGTTGAATGAATATAACTTAAAAACAAGATTAAAATACAACATTAAAATATTGAAACATTAAAATATTAATGTAAAATATTACAAGACAGAATCAAGCACCTCATCACACACAAAGCTTCAAGATCAAAGTTGCACATTCAAAAAAATTGCCCTCAGACTAGTACTAGATTATTGATAAATCCCCAATAAAGTGGCAGCTGCCAATACTTTGATGGTCTTGTCATTAAGCCCCCTTTTGGCTGCTGAAAAAACTGTCCCTGTTGTGAACTACTTTATATAAAACAACCCTGCATTGGGTATTAGGGCAATAATACAAGCCAGCAGGAGGCATACCAATGATCTTTCCCCATTTTTATTTAAAATATGCTTTCTTTTCATAAGCCTTTCAGACTTCAAAGTAAACAACCTTTATATATATGCACACACACACAAACACACAGTGAGATATAATGAAGTATTTGCATGGCCTAGGCACAGTCCCTCCTTCCCAAGACTCATTTGATTCAAATGTCATTTATTACTGTTACACCATATGAACCCTTTGCACAAGTGTTTGTGAAACAGCACTGGTGATTATTTCACCCTTCCATTTGTGGTCTTTGGATCAAACTCAAAGTAATCTCAATAATACGAGCCTGAATTTAATGGAAATGCCATTAAAAAGTTGCCAGAATCAGGAAACAGTAACTTACCATATACTTTCCCATTAATAGAGCACTTATTAAAAGTCATTATGTTTTGAGTGAGGGTCCCTGTTTTGTCTGAAAAAATGTATTCAATCTGCCCCAGTTCTTCGCTGAGAGTTGTGGTCCGAACTTCAGCGGGTGTGTTTTCTTTGGAATAATACATTTTATTATCCCAGTTGACAAAGTAGCTATGTCCAAGCCGAATCACTTCCACACTTTGAAAGCAATACAGACAGAAAGTGCTGTTCAGGAGGTTACAAAACTTACGCAAACACAAAAACAGGTCAAGCAAGCAGTTGATTTCTATCATCCCTAAAACTGAAGTGCTTTTGGTGTGGAGTTTTTAACCGACAGCTATTTTATCTCTTTGGTTGTTGGACAGATGTTATTTTATTCTGTTTTATTGTAATCCTGTGGTTTGTTGCTCGTTTGCGGCCCTGAACATCTAAATAAAAAAACAGGGTAAAAAGAATCTACTGTGTCTTTTGGAAAGTTGTTTGTCTGCTTATTGTGTGATTTGAACACTTCATTGCTGAGACCTAGCATGTTCAGATACAACGGGGTAACATTTTGAATCAAGCTGGTGGACTGGACCAAAACTGCACTCATTTTAAGCACTTATTAAAATCTGCACACCTTGCCAACAAAGGTCCGTATAGTAAAAGCTATGGTTTTCCCAGTAGTGATGTATGGAAATGAGAGCTGGACCATAAAAAAGGCTGATCGCCGAAGAATTGATGCTTTTGAATTGTGGTGCTGGAGGAGACTCTTGAGAGTCCCATGGACTGCAAGAAGATCAAACCTCTCCATTCTTAAGGAAATCAGCCCTGAGTGCTCACTGGAAGGACAGATCCTGAAGCTGAGGTTCCAAGACTTTGGCCACTAAAGGAACGAGATGGTTGGACAGTGTTCTTGAAGCTACCAGCATGAGTTTGACTAAACTGTGGGAGGCAGTGGAAGACAGGAGTGCCTGGCGTGCTCTGGTCCATGGGGTCACAAAGAGTCGGACACGACTAAACGACTAAACAACAACAAAATCTGCTCTGACTTTTTGGGATTCTTTTTTGAATTTCCGAGCAACATCAGGTACAGGACTGCTAGCAATTAATAAATAAGCCCTTAAGCACTGCCGAGGTATTACGTTTCAACTAGCCAGAAATGGAATAAAATTAGGAGGTTCAGTGTAGCACTTGATATGCCATGTTAACTGGCAACACCCTTCTTTTTGGTCCAGATCCTTCTATATCCACATAGTTGCTTCAAAATAGCCTATTCTGACCACACCCATAGCAATTTGTGGTGGGGATTACTGATGCCAAACACCGTTGCAGGAAGCGGCATTATTCACTGTTTGACATTTTCAGATTTTGAACAGGCAAAAAAGGGGAGAAACTTATACGGGGTTTATTCTGCCATGCAGCTGATTTTAAAAGTCAAATGTAATATAAAACAAACATAACGTTGCGCTAGATATTATAATCTGGCAATTCTAACTAACAAGATGCCGTTGCTCATGAGTCAATATCAGATGAATAAGCAATAATTTCGGTAAACCCATTATTATTGTCCCAGTTACACAGACCTCAAGGTAAAACAGAATTCAAACTTCAATGAATTCTGGGTGGGGTGGGGTGGGGAAGGTTCTTATGCCAGATAAGATGGGAAGATGTGCTTCATCACTCATTAAGAACATACACTGGTATTCCTGGTACCTCGCTGTGTCATCCAGAATGCAGGATTACGCTTTTGGTTAGTATGAGATGATACAAGTTTTCTTCAAGATTCAGTTCTTTTCTTGATATCTCGAGAAGTTAAATCTTTTGAGCGGGGCATCAATGCATCTTATTTCACCCTTATAAATATATTCATATGAAGGCAAAGCTAAAGGACCCCTGGGCGGTTAGGTCCAGTCAAAGGTGACTCTGGGGTTGCAGCGGTCATCTCGCTTTCAGGCTGAGGGAGCTGGTGTTTGTCCACAGACAGCTTTCTGGGTCATGTGGCCAGCAGGACTAAACCGGTTGTGGCGCAACAGAACACCATGATGGAAGCCAGAGCACACGGAAACACCATTTACCTTCCCACCACAGCGGTACCTATTTATCTACTTGCACCGGTATGCTTTAGAACTGCTAGGTTGGCAGGAGCTAGGACAGAGCAATGGGAGCTAACTCCGTCATGGGGATTCACACTGCCGACCTTCCGATCGGCAAGCACAAGAGGCTCAGTGGTTTAGACCCACGTCTAACAGAGATGGGGCATTTCTCGTGGTTCCCCCACTTGCCCTGGAGGTTAATTTGCCCTTCACTGGATACTTTCATGTGGCAAGCCCCTCCACACCTAACGGTCAGGGTCCCTTTACCTTTACCTTATACATCATGCAACAGAATCTGACATCTTACCTTACATATAAGGAAATGGGCACAACCGAATTTAGTATGATAACGTATGACCAAAATGTCAGAAATCCTGAAAATATAGGACTTTTCACCACTGCACTCCAAGACAGGTAAATTCTGAAATGGATTCCAATCTGATGTTCCCAAATTGAATTTCCTATTGCCAGAATGATTCCCATGAACACCAATAGTCCAAAGATCTGAAATCAGAGCAATAAAGGAGGTTAGATTAGTCCCCATTCATCTCTCAACACTACTGTTTTGCCTCAAATGTATATGTGCAGTACTTGGATACAAAATCACCTTTCTGCATTGTGCATGCATGACTATGAACAGAGCTATTGTCTAAGCTCAACAGAGCTTCAGAAGTACCCCTTTGCCAGCGCCCAGTCTGCGCAGTAGGTTTCGGCACAGGGAAGGGAGGAGAAGGTTGGGGGTCACGCGACTGTTATGCTGGGGGAGGTACAAGGACTGACCACTCCCAGATTCTGCTAGCGACTGAGCCAGACATGAACTTGCGACGCTCTTCACTGTAAATAGTTTGCACTAAGAATAAAGCCTGGAAAGACAGGTCGGAGTCTTGCCTGTTTGCTCTTAAGCAACCACACCAGCATCTGACAGATGCAAAACTTTATTGGGCCACTATAAATACATCCTCAGTGTCCCTTACCTAATATATAAAAAGCATTATTCAGAATCATGGTTTGCAGAACCCACTGTGAAATATAACAGTGCAATAAAAATTTAAAACAGTAACCATTTATTTAAGATCCAATTAAAACTATGTAGTTTAATTAAGTCAACAACAATGATGAACTCAATCTGGTGATACCAGGTTTTCAATGTCATTTACACCTCCTGTGCCCCCCTGCCTGTTTGTGCCCCACTAGGTAATCCGACCGCCTGCATTGGGACCCACTGTTCTATAAGTAAAGGTAAAGGGACCCCTGACCATTAGGTCCAGTCGTGGCCGACTCTGGGGTTGCGGCGCTCATCTCGCTTTATTGGCCGAGGGAGCTGGCGTACAGCTTCCGGGTCATGTGGCCAGCATGACTAAGCTGCTTCTGGCGAACCAGAGCAGTGCACGGAAATGCCGTTTACCTTCCCACCAGAGTGGTACCTATTTATCTACCTGCACTGGTGTGCTTTCGAACTGCTAGGTTGGCAGGAGCAGGGACCGAGCAACGGGAGCTCACCCTGCTGCGGGGATTCGAACCGCCGACCTTCTGATCGGCAAGTCCTATGCCTGTGGTTTAACCCACAGCGCCACCCGCGTCCCCCACTGTTCTATAGACACCTACAAAAGCCTTCGGCAACCTGGCACCCTTCAGCTGTGGTCCAAAAGAAGGAGCCTCACCTCGCCATTTTTTGCACAGTGTTCCAAGGGCAGGCAGGAGAATTAAAGTTGCTGAGTTCTCTGCTCTGAATAGAAGCTTTCCCACTCTTTCTGTACTGGTTCCTTATATGGGATTGGCACTACATATTCCCTGTGCTTGCCAGAATGTTCTGGGATACATTCCTAAGACAAACTGTCTCCTTATATTCCCTCTGGGGTGATGCAACGCTTTGCAGCCACCTACTAAAGGCATGGGCCTTGTGGCAGATCTCGGTCCATGGCACAGATTTCAGAATTTGGCCCGACATCTGTGTAATCCTATATTAAGCAAATATGTCAAACGCTGACAAAACAACAACCGCACACCACCCAACTTTCTATTGTTTTAGTAGCTAATTAAAAACCACAGCCGGTACTTATTGCAAATATTCTTACCAATGTCTGGTTCAAGTTGCATTTTTCTAACTTTATTGATTGGACTAATGGTCTGGAAAGTTTGCAGATAGCTCTGAAAATGCAAGTTGAATTTCTTTTTGCCCAACCAGGACATATTTTGCTTTCCCTCTCGTTAAGACCTCTCTCTGCATACAATGCCCTATTTCTCAATTCGATTCGCGTGAAAGATTGCAATGTTCCATGGTCTCGTTTCACCCCATCCCCACCGTCCTGCCCCCGCAAAAGCATGCAAAGGGTGGCTTTCAATTGAAGAGAAGTACAGTGGTACCTTAGGGAAGCGGGTGGCGCTGTGGGTAAAACCACAGTGCCTAGGACTTGCTGATCGCATGGTCAGCGGTTCGAATCCCCGCGGCGGGGTGAGCTCCCGTCGTTCGGTCCCAGCTCCTGCCCACCTAGCAGTTTGAAAGCACCCTTAAGTGCAAGTAGATAAATAGGTACCGCTTTATAGCGGGAAGGTAAACGGCGTTTCCGTGTGCTGCGCTGGTGCTGGCTCGCCAGAGCAGCTTCGTCACGCTGGCCACGTGACCAGGAAGTGTCTCTGGACAGTGCTGGCCCCCGACCTCTTAAGCGAGATGGGCGCGCAACCCCAGAGTTGGACACGACTGGCCCGTACGGGCAGGGGTACCTTTACCTTTACAGTGGTACCTTGGTTCTCGAATGGCTTAGTTGTCGAAGAAATCGGCTCCCGAATGCCGCAAACCCGGAAGTAAGTGTTCCAGTTTGCAAATGTTTTTAGGAAGCCGAACGTCCGTCATGGCTTCTGCAGCTTCCGATTGGCTGCAGGACACTCCTGCAGCCAATTGGAAGCTGCACCTTGGTTTTCGAATGGTTTTGGGAGTCGAACGGCCTCCCGGAATGGATTAAGTTCGAGAACCAAGGTACCACTGTACAGTCATACCTCGGGTTAAATATGCTTCAGGTTGAGTGCTTTCATGTTACGCTCCACGACAACCCAGAAGTAACGGAACGCATTACTTCTGGATTTTGCCGCTCGCGCATGCGCAGACGCTCAAAATGACGTCATGCGCATGCGCAGATGCGGTAAATCGCGACCCATGCATGCACAGACGCAGGGTGCATTCGCTTCAGGATGTGAATGGGGCTCCGGAACGGATCCCGTTCGCATCCAGAGGTACCACTGTATTAGAGCTGCCATTTTGGGGTTACAATTCCTATTCATTGCAACAGTGCTGCTGTGATTGTGGAAACCATGGCTGCAAAGAAGCAGTAGTTATTTATGAATATATTAGTTCATATGAGGTTTTTTGGGGGGGGTATCAGTTGACGCTGGTATAATGGGACGGGGGTGGCGCTGTTGGTTAAACCACAGAGCCTAGGGCTTGCCGATCAGAAGATCGGCGGTTCGAATCCCTGCGACAGGGTGAGCTCCCGTTGTTCGGTCCCTGCTCCTGCCAACCTAGCAGTTCGAAAGCACGTCAAAGTACAAGTAGATAAATAGGTACCACTCCGGCGGAAAGGTAAACAGCGTTTCTGTGTCATGCTGGCCACATGACCCGGATACTGTACGCCGGCTCCCTCGGCCAATAAAGCGAGATGAGTGCCGCAACCCCAGAGTCGGCCACGACTGGACCTAATGGTCAGGGGTCCCTTTACCTTTACCTATCAGTTGACAACATTAACCCAGCCATATGGGAATCCCTTGCAGATGGCGGTAGCACCTGGAGACAATCCACAGCAGTGATTAAGCAGTTGGCTCCTTAACTCTCTCGCCCTGACCTAGCCACTGTGATCCACACGACGGTCACCTCCAGACTGGATTATTGTAACTCGCTCTATGTGGGGCTGCCCTTGAGACTGACCCAGAAACTCCAGCGGGTGCAGAATGCTGCAGCGAGACTCCTTACGAGGTCTTCGCTGCGAGATCACATTCACCCGGTGCTATACCAGCTACACTGGCTCCTGGTGGAGTACAGGATCAGGTTTAAGCTGCTGGTTTTAACCTTTAAAGCCCTATACGGCCTAGGACCCTCGTACCTACGGGACCACCTCTCCTGGTATGCCCCACAGAGAAACTTATGGTCTTCAAATAAAAACATCTTGAAGGTCCCAGGCCACAGAGAGGTTAGGCTGGCCTCAACTAGAGCCAGGGCTTTTTTGGCTGTGGCTCCGATCTGGTGGAACACTCTGTCACAAGAGACTAGGGCCCTGCGGGACTTGACATCTTTCTGCAGGGCCTGCAAGACAGAGCTGTTCCACCAGGCCTTTGGCCAGGGCACAGCCTGACTCCCTCCCTCGGCAATCTTCGCGGAGCTCTGGCCCAATGGTTGCCAGTGGCTTGAATTAATTAATTTTATAATGAATGATTTTAGAATGTTGTTTAAGCTGTACTTTTGTACTGTTTTATTGTTGTTAGCCGCCCTGAGCCCGGCTTCGGCTGGGGAGGGCGGGATATAAATAAAATTTATTATTATTATTATTATTATTATTATTATTATTATTATTATTATTATTGAAGGAATGACCACTGGGAAGAGAGCACAGAGAAGATACCTCATGGTGCATCTGCAGCAGCAAAAGCACATGCCTTCACCTGCTCCCCCTGCAATGAAACATGTCCCTCCCATATCAGTCTCTGCAGCCACAGCAGGCGAAGTAGCTCTGCGGCGGTTTGACCTTACCCCTGAAAGTGCACTTTTCCATTGTCTCCCGAGACAGGCGGATGCCAAGAACAAGTTGTTTTTCACTTTTAAATGTTCACATATAAGGTAAAAGGTAACGGTAAAGGACCCCTGAACGGTTAAGTCCAGTCAAAGGCAACTATGGGGTGTGGCACTCATCTCGCTTTCAGGCCGAGGCAGCCGGAGTTTGTCCACAGCTTTTCGGGTCATGTGGCCAGCAGGATTAAACTGCTTCTGGCGCAACGGAACACTGTTGCGGAAACCAGAGAGCATGGAAACATAGTTAAACATCCCGCCAGAGCGGTACCTATTTATCTACTGGCACTGGTGTGCTTTCGAACTGCTAGGTTGGCAGGAGCTGGGACAGAGCAATGGGAGCTCACACCGTTGTGGGGATTTGAATTGCCGACCTTCTGATCTGCAAGCCCAAGAGGCTCACTGGTTTAGACCACAGTGTCACACACATCCCTATCTATCTATCCATCAACAGTCCAAATATATATACATATACATACACATACACACACACACACACACACACACACACACACACACACTATATATATATATATAGTCTTTCCACTCAGAAGCCAATTATGCTGCATGCATAATTATCCTAATCACCAGCAATTTTATCCTCATAATGACCCTGTGAGGTAGTGCAGGCTACACCCTTAAATTTTAAAGCTGAGCAGTAATTTGAATCCAGATCTCCCTGTCCAACATTCTGTGCCATGCTGATTACTTGGGAAGCAGGTCTGAAAATAAGAAACTCTCCCAAGAGGAAACAATTAGTTGATTCAAGTTTTTTAAAAACTTAATGAAAACTTCTGAAAATCTATAGTGAATTCTATAGTGAAATCCACGCTGAATGCCAACTCTGGAATAATATCAGGACTGCTGCAGGATTTCTCCTGAGACAGAGGGGTACACACCCATCCAGCCACCCACCCAGTGTTTTAATCTTAATCCCTTCTTTCTAGAGAATCCAGGAAATTATAGTTCTGTGACCAAGTTCCAGGATTCTCTGAGAAAGCTGTGATATTTAGCCGGGTATGGAACAGATAGATTTTGTAATACAGATAGGAGCCAGCAGGGCCATGACAGGAAACATGCTCATTTCAAGGAAGTTCTGGCATGTGTGTGATTCAGGCACAGCACCACAATTGAGGGGCCTTTCAGTATAGTGCCCTCTGGTGGGGTTCCTCCAAAACGGACAGCCTCCCACAAGTCGTGGTGGGCTTACCTGGTGACATCAACGAATGGCATCAGCACGACAAGGGCAATCATTTAAATTACCTCAGGTGTCCTGAACAACTTTATATCAGGGATACTGCAGGGCACCATGGGAAATTTTAACAGTGGCCCCCACCTTTACCAACCCAGCTACTGGTACATCAGCATGTAAGGAGGCAGTAATTTCCATTCTGACCTTTCTTCGTCACAGTTTATTTGTTTGTTTGTTTGTTCATTGATTTACATTCATTCATTTATATTCCACCATCTTTCCCCTGAGGATATCAAAGTAGTATACAGTGGTACCTCAGATTAAGTACTTAATTCGTTCCAGAGGTCTGTTCTTAATCTGAAACTGTTCTCAACCTGAAGCACCACTTTAGCTAATGGGGCCTTCCACTGCCGCCATGCCGCCGGAGCACGATTTCTGTTCTCATCCTGAAGCAAAGTTCTTAACCCGAGGTACTATTTCTGGGTTAGCGGAGTCTGTAACCTGAAGCATCTGTAACCTGAAGCGTATGTAACCTGATGCATACGTAACCCGAGGTACCACTGTACACAGTTCCTCTCCTCCTCATCTTATCCTTACAACAGCCCTGTGAGGTAGGTTAGGCTGAGAATGAGTGACTACCCTGAGGCTACCCAGTGAGTTTCATGTCTGAGTGGGGATTCAAACCCTGGTCTCCCAAGTCCTAGTCTAACACTTGAACCACTACACCACGTTGACTCTCAGTTGGCACTGTTTCTGTTCTGCTGCAATTCAGGTCCACCAAATACTAAGTTATTTGCTTCGCTGCCTGCTGTTTAATGCAGCTGACTTATAACTACTTAGGTAAGACATGAATTTAACATAATTAACAACACAATTATTTCCACATCCTTTGTTCCAGTGCAAGGGAAAGAGGTAAAGGGACCCCTCACCATTAAGTCCAGTCGCGGACGACTCTGGGGTTGCAGCACTCATCTTGCTTTACTGGCCGAGGGAGCCAGCGTTTGTCCGCAGACAGCTTCCGGGTCATGTGGCCAGCATGACTAAGCTGCTTCTGGCGAACCAGAGCAGCGCATGGAAATGCCGTTTACCTTTCCGCTGGAGCGGTACCTATATATCTACTTGCACTTTGTGCTTTTGAACTGCTAGGTTGGCAGGGGCAGGGACCGAACAACGGGAACTCACCCCTTCGCGGGGATTCAAACCGCCGACCTTCTGATCAGCGAGCCCTAGGGTCTGTGGTCTAGACCACAGCGCCACCTGCATCCCCTCCAGTGCAAAGGAAACACAATTTAAAGGGGGAGTATTTAATTACGTATCCTTTGCAGACTGAAAAAAGCAATGGATTGATCTTCAGTCAAGACATGGGACAAATAAGTCAACATCAACAACTTCCACTTCCGTTTCCATTTCCATCAGAATTCTCCAAAATCCCTACTGATGCTGATGACAGTACAGGCATCCCTCGTCTTATTTTAAGGAATTACACCTTTATACATAATGTTCAAGGAAACTGTATTTAAGATGCCAGGTTAAGTTTTGTGGTCCTACTGTAGTCACTTACCCACAATACCAAAGTATTCATCAGGCGATCAATGCTTGTTCGTTTCAATTCAGTTTTGCCACTGTTCTGCATTAACTTGGTGTCAGGGCCTAGAAAAAAAGGAATTAATATTCTTTTTAAACCTCTAACACATTATCTAAGTAGATTACTTTGCCAATGGTTTCATCCCTAAGGTCAAACTTTTCTATCCATCAATATCTTATTTTTACTCCGTTCTTCTGTTTTTAATCATGTTTTAGGCTGTATATTACTTGCAATCTCATTACAGGAAACAAAAAAATCAGTGCAGCTTTCAAAAGTTGGGTCCACCCCTCTGGATGCAAGATCTGTTCCTTGATCAGAGGAGCCACCATGAAAATTTTGATTACAATATCTTAAGGCATCCAAATACATAGCCAACAGACAATTCTCCAAAATATATAGTAGATTAGCTGTTTTTGTTATTAGCATTCACTATTATTAGGTGATTTTACATACTATCAATATTAGGTACTGCATATAAGGACTGGGGGCAACTGTTTTTGTTGGTAAGATTAGAAATCATTAAAAGTTCATATTTACCTGCAAAAATAACCATTCCAAAGCACCACTCAGTGTTTCTCAACATGCAACCTCGTAACAGCAGCATTTCATTATTAAGGCAGTATTTGTTAACATCCCAGGAAAGAACTCCTGCGTATTTATTCAGTTTTCCATTAGGAGGTTCACACTCAACTTCTCCTACGAAATGAAAATCAAACAGGTTGCTTGATTGTGTTGTAGATACTATCTGCAAGCATGTCAGGTGTTCCACATTTTAACAAAGACTTCCTAGGGCTGACTGCCCACCCCACCCCCAGTATTGGAGGGGAAAACACCTAGTACAACAAGCAGCATTAAATGTCTACATATCTACAGTTCAATGTGACACAGTGTCATAAAACAACCTTCTTTTTAAAAACAACATGTTCAACCCTCTAAGCCCAAATATTGTTTAGACATACTATAGATACTGTCTGAAGCCTGAATTCACTTGGTTGTTCATTGTTGTTTTAATTTGATGTGGTAAATCATGGCTGTGATGCTTGGGCGCAGTTCACATGTCACAGTAAACCATGGCTTAAAACAAACTGTGGTTCAATGTCATGATCGTTACCAGCAGCCTGCTTGTTCCCATTAAACCATAGCTTGTTTTGAATTATGGTTGCTGGTGCATGCTCTTAGTTCCCACAGGACTCCTCCCCTGCTCCTGCCACATTGCGAAAACAATAAGCCACAATCCAGATTGCCAGGTTGTCTGAAAATAATAATAATATGAGCTATACAGTGGTACCTTGCTTGTCGAACTTAATCCGTTCAGGGAGTCCGTTCTACTCCCGGAACTGTTCGAAAACCAAGGCGTGGCTTCCGATTGGCTGCAGGAGCTTCCTGAACTCAATCAGAAGCCACATCGGATGTTCGGCTTCCAAAAAACATTCTCAAACCAGAACACTTACTTCCTGGTTTCAGCCGTTCGGGAGCCGATTTGTTCAGCAACTAAGCTGTTCGGGAACCAAGGTCCCACTGTATGCCCAAATCACTGCTTGGTTACTATTCATAGTTTGTTTGGCAATCCTAGACCAGTGTTTCCCAACCTTGTGCCTCCAGCTGTTTTTGAACTACAACTCCCATCATCCCTGACTAGCAAGACCAGTGGCAAGGGATGATGGGAATTGTAGTCCAAAAACAGCTGGAGGCACAAGGTTGGGAAACACTGTCCTAGACAATGAGGATATACTACAACATTATCTTGTGAGTCCCAGTTGTAATACCTATTTTTGTTTGTTTTATATAAATAAATATATATTTTTTTCCTGTTATGCAATTTAGAATATTCATTTAAACAATCTTAACATATCAATGACTTCACTTTTTTTCTTTCCATGGTTCATTTTGCATAACATAAAGGTAAAGGGACCCCTGACCATTAGGTCCAGTCGTGGCCGACTCTGGGGTTGCGGCGCTCATCTCGCTTTATTGGCCGAGGGAGCCGGTGTACAGCTTCCGGGTCATGTGGCCAGCATGACTAAGCCGCTTCTGGCGAACCAGAGCAGCGCACGGAAACGCCGTTTACCTTCCCATCAGAGCAGTACCTATTTATCTACTTGCACTTTAACGTGCTTTTGAACTGCTAGGTTGGCAGGAGCAGGGACTGAGCAACGGGAGCTCACCCCGTTGTGGGGATTCGAACCACCGACCTTCTGATTGGCAAGCCCTAGGATCTGTGGTTTAACCCACAGTGCCACCCACATCCCATAACATAAATCCCTGCATATTTTACATAAACTAAACCATTCAGTATTCCATTATTACATCCATCAACACTTATTTACACTGTTAAATTTACAGGATCTTAATGCTGCCAATGTTTTCAAGTGTACACAATTCCGCCCCCCATATATTCAATAAACATTTTCCAATCTTCTTTAAACGTGTGTTCTTCTTCTTCTCTTCTTCTATATGTTAGATCCACAAGCTGCGCATATTCCATCAGTTGAAGTTGCCATTCTTCTTGAGCCGGGACCTCGCTCACTTTCCATTCTTGTTTGCTGAGAAGGTTTTCTGGTGTGACTTTTGTTCAAGTAAATGCTAGAAATTGTTAAGGAAAAAACTTGGGCATCAAATGGCTCTGCACTATCTACAACTGTGGGGGGAAGCGAAATACTACTCAGTATATAACGCAGCAAGTTAGAACTGCTTTCTTTATGTGTTAACCTTGCTAAAGTTCAGCAATCTTAACATCGTCTTGTAGAGTTCAGCTTCTGCAACTCAAGCTCAGCCAAGCTTTCAACCCCGAGGTCACGCAGATTAAGCACAGATGGACTACAGATTTAAAAGGCACGGCCAAAAACCAGGGGCGCGTGTGCTACTTTTGAATATATGTGGCCTTTTCTGCGTCCCTTTGGTGTCTGCAGCTATAGGATCCACACTGATCTCAGTTAGCTGCAATGAGACTTGTTTTGCTTTATCCCGATACGGGGACACGGGTGGCGCTGTGGGTAAAACCTCAGCGCCTAGGACTTGCCGATCACATGGTCGGCGGTTCGAATCCCCGCGGCGGGGTGCGCTCCCATTGCTTGGTCCCAGCGCCTGCCAACCTAGCAGTTTGAAAGCACCCCCAGGTGCAAGTAGATAAATAGGGACCGCGTACTAGCGGGAAGGTAAACGGCGTTTCCGTGTGCAGCTCTGGCTCGCCAGAGTAGCTTCGTCACGCTGTCCACGTGACCCGGAAGTGGCTGCGGACAGCGCTGGCTCCCGGCCTCTAGAGTGAGATGAGCGCACAACCCTAGAGTCTGTCAAGACTGGCCCATACAGGCAGGGGTACCTTTACCTTTAATGTACGAGAGGCCATTAATAGAGATCACATGTTCAGCATTGCGCACTATGCGTTTAATGCTTTTGTTGGACACACAGAGACCCTTTAAATAGATGCATTTTCCAAGACCAAATATATTGGGGGGGGGAGAGAATTGCTCCATGTTTACTGATCACTGTTACTGAAGCTGGAATAAACAGAGGCGGTCAGTGCAACCAGTTCCGCCAACACTAGAGGGCGCTGCAGGCTTTTGGAACCACAGAGTAGTGAATTGAGCAGAGAGGAAGGCGAGGGACAGGGGGGCACCGAATGTCGCACAGGGCACCACTGAAATTTTAAAGAACACTGCCACTGGAATAAAGCATAGGATTGCTGAAAATGACTTAGATCAGTGTTTCCCAAAGTGGTCGATACTGCCCCCTAGGGGCGCTGGAACAATCCAGGGGGGTGGTAATATGCTCGGGTGCAACTGGGAGTGTTGAATAAAAACAAGTTCTTAATACCATATGCAACTTTTAAGTTTCCTGCCCTTTTTAGGTAATGATGCATTTATTAATTTTCAGTAATTGCCAAAATAAATCAATCAACTTATAGACCTTGATCTTTGCCCCCCCCTCAAGAAATGACTCTATTAAAGAGTTTCAGATTTTATGTAGGAATTGCTAGCATTGCTTAACTCATGGGTAGGCAAACTAAGGCTGGATCCGGCCCAATCGCCTTCTAAATCCGGCCCGCGGACGATCCAGGAATCAGCTTGTTTTCAAATGAGTAGAATGTGTGCTTTTATTTAAAATGCATCTCTGGGTTATTTGTGGGGCATAGAAATTCGTTCATTTCCCCCCCAAAAAAATAGTCCGGCCCCCCACAAGGTCTGAGGGACAGTGGGCCGGCCCCCTGCTGAAAAAGTTAGCTGACCCCTGGCTTAATTCCTGCAACTCTATCTTTGCAACCTGTTTAGATTTAGCTTGCAGTTCCTTTGGATTTGTTATTTAGCATTTTTAGACATGAAAAGTGTTTTCCAGAGGGGACTACACACACACACACACACACATGCCAGACAACTCAATCAGCTGCCATTCCAATTACAGTTGATGAAAAAATTACAGACCATTCTTTCATATTTAATACTAGGTTCATTTTTGTTGTTGTTTTATCTTCAGTTTTGGACTATGTTTCCCAAAGTGGGCGATACTGCCCCCTGGGGGTGAGCTGGAATGATCCAGGGGGTGATAGGATGATGGGTGCAGTCGAGAGGGTTGAATAAAAACAAGGGTGTAGTGGAAGCATAAAAAAATAAGTGCATTTTGAAAAACCATTTGTACGTGTTTCATCGGTTTTGGCTTACCGCCAAGTCGGACGCTGTTGTGTGATGGCAACATTGCCTCCAATGGTGGTCATGCTGGAGCTGTGGGTTTTTCCCAGGCTTGGGTGGACGCTTTCACCCTCACAGACTCAGGAAGTGGGTGACAGCTTGCCTGTCTATTTTGGCAAAGACAGGCAGGCTAGGGCAGTGCCACCGCCCCTAGGGTGGATCAGACTACCTTGGTTCTCAAACGCCATGGTACTCAAATGCCTTGGTTCCCAAACACCGAAAACCCAGAAGTAAGTGTTTCAGTTTTTGAATGTTTTTTGGAAGCTGAACGTCTGATGCGGCTGTCGATTATTGTTTCCGGGGCGCCCGCACCAATCAGAAGTTGTGCCTTGGTTTTCGAACATTTCAGAAGTCAAACAGACTTCCGGAACGGATTAAGTTTGGCGCTTTTGTTTTTGCTATTTGTTTTGCGTCTTTGTTTTTGAGGGTTTTTCAGTTCATTTGTTTTTGTGACTCTGTGGAACCCAGTTCAGCTACTGATTGATTGATTTTGTGACTGCAGAAATGGATAACCCAACCCCCATCCAAACAATGACTATTATCAGTGCAGGTAAGAAAAAAAGATTAATTTTTATTTTTATCATCTACAATACTGTCTTATTTATTTTATAGTAAAGTTCATTGATTATTTTTTTTCATTTTATGGATCAATGGTCTCGTTAGATAGCAATACTCATGTTAAATTACGGTTTTTAAAAGTCTGGAACAGACTAATCTGTTTTGCATTACTTTCTATGGGAAAGTGCGCCTTGGTTTTGGAACGCTTTGGTTTTGGAATGGACTTCTGGAACGGATTAAGTTTGGGAACCAAGGTACCACTGTGTTCCTTTGAGTAAACATACACAGGATTGAGTGGTAGGTAGAAATTGTAGGTAGAAATATAGATACCTAAAAGAATGCAAATTTGTTACCACATCTCTCTTTTTGTTCACTTAAAGAAAGTAGATTTCCAGAAGGCACTGCATAATTTTTGTTTCTTAAAAGGGAGTGGTAAGCCAAATAATTTTGTAAACCTCTGGCCTAGATATCTGTTGGACCTGACAAAGGGAGGAATAGGGCATTGGAATAGGGCATTGAACTATATTACCTGGTCCTAGGTAAAGGTAAAGGGGGGAGTTAAGGGACCCCTGACCATTAGGTCCAGTCGTGACCGACTCTGGGGTTGCGGTGCTCATCTCGCTTTATTGGCCGAGGGAGCCGGCGTACAGCTTCCGGGTCATGTGGCCAGCATGACTAAGCCGCTTCTGGCGAACCAGAGTAGCGCACGGAAACGCCGTTTACCTTCCCGCCGGAGCGGTACCTATTGATCTACTTGCACTTTGACGTGCTTTGGAACTGCTAGGTTGGCAGGAGCAGGGACCGAGCAGCAGGAGCTCACCCCGTGGCGGGGATTCGAACCACTGACCTTCTGATCAGCAAGTCCTAGGCTCTGTGGTTTAACCCACAGCGCCACCCGCGTCCCTGGTCCTACACACCTGCTAACTCTGGCCTGGCTGTTTAGTCTCTCAGACACAAACTGAGGTTGCCCACACCTGTACAAATAAAATACTAACTAACAGGCTTTACCTAGTTGGTATTCCCAGCTGCTACTTGAGAAAATACAAATATTTCTGTTCCTTTTTTTACTTTTGTAAAACATTTGACACGCAGAGATCAAATATATCTCTTGGGCTACAAAATGTAACACAGCACTGTTATCGGAAGGCATAAAATAAATACACAACGAAACAGCCCTTTGCCCCCACATTTGCTAACCATTCATGTTTTATATTTCTGCTTTTCAGTTGCAAAATGTGCAGTCGGGATGACCACAAGATACGGGATGTTTCCTATAAGGACTCCTGTTACTAAACCCTGTGCCACCCTGAGGCTTAACAGTCATGCAAAATATGTAAACTTGTCAGAAGTAGCAAGAACCAGACCACCGCAACAGTCAAAAACTGAAGATACAACAACAACAAAAATAACCTAGTATTAAATATGAAAAAATAGACTGCAATTTTTTCATCAACTATAATTGGAATTGCAGCTGATTGAGTTGCCTGGCTGATTTATATATATATATTTATCCCCTCTGGAAAACATTTTTATGTCTAAAAAGGCTAAATAACAAATTTAAAACAACTGCAAGCTAAATCTAAACAGGTTGCAAATATAGAGTTGCAGGAGTTAAGCAATGCTCGCAATTCCTATATAAAATCTCAAACTCTTTAATCGGGTCAGTCATTTCTTGGGGGGGGGGGCAGAGATCAAGGCCTATAAGTTGATTGACTTATTTTGACAATTACTGAAAGTTAATAAATACATCATTACCTAAAAATGGCAGGGAAACTTAAAAGGTGCATATGGTATTAAGAACTTAAGTTGTTATGCTGGAAAATGTTATAATTGCTTGTAAATGTGTGTATTAGTCAAACATAAAATGTGTGTTTTGGGGGGGGAATATGCAGTAAAATGGGACGTGGGTGGCGCTGTGGGTAAAAGCCTCAGTGCCTAGGGCTTGCCGATCGAAAGGTCGGCGGTTCGAATCCCCGCGGTGGGGTGCGCTCCCGTTGCTCGGTCCCAGCGCCTGCCAACCTAGCAGTTCGAAAGCACCCCCGGGTGCAAGTAGATAAATAGGGACCGCTTTCTAGCGGGAAGGTAAATGGCGTTTCCGTGTGCGGCTCTGGCTCGCCAGAGCAGCAATGTCACGCTGGCCACGTGACCCGGAAGTGTCTTCGGACAGCGCTGGCCCCCGGACTCTTGAGTGAGATGGGCGCACAACCCCAGAGTCTGGCAAGACTGGCCCGTACAGGCAGGGGTACCTTTACCTTTTATGCAGTAAAATGCCAATGAACGGTTTTTGTGTGTGTGCTTTTTAAAGGCAAATTGCTGCAGAAATGTTGAGAAATTGAATGTAAGACTGGAAAAGTAACAAACCGAAATTGACATTAATCCATTCCTAGCGCAAGAAGCTAACATCTGCAGCTGCAATAAATAAATGCAAGAGACAAGACTCTGTGTCCAAGCTAGCGATGTGTCGTGATGCAACAGAGGAAAAGGCACTGAATGCTGTGGCTTCATTCGCAAGTAATGCTAAGCCAAACTATGAATGCAAGGAAACACAATGGTAAAACAGCACCCAGCAGGTTCGAACCCTATCTGCTGACATAATCCAGTGACATCAGCTGATTGACAGGTATCTGTGGTTTGGGGGAAACGGCCTCATGGGCTGAATTGGACCCCCTGGCAAGCCAAGACTGGCCCCATGTTCTTCCCTCCTAACCTAAAAGAAAATAAGAGGCCAGGTGCATCTCAGTAGTGAAGGAGTTCATCACGGGAGGAGCCACCACTAAAAAGCCCCCATACCTCATACATAAGGCATCACCTGCTGGTCTAAAAAGCATTTAAATCTCTCTTTTCCTCCATCAGGGGACTCAAGGCTGTATACACAGGTTTCCAAAGGTGGTTTTCTATCCCAGCACTGACAAGACCTGCTTATTTTATTTTTTTAAAATCATATTTATTAAAGTTTCCAGACAAGATACAAAAAATAAAAATAAAAATAAAAATAAAATACACTTTAGCTTTACTTTCATATCCTTCTTTCTGGGACTCCCCCCTCCCCCTCCCAAATTGTTTTCCCCTTTCATTAATTTGTTTCAACAAATTCTTACTCCCAATTTAAAACTTAATTTGTTTAACCCACCATTCAATTTACTTATACAGTCATTCCACTATCCCTTATCATTAACAAAAATAAAATTTTCCCCCAAGGTCCACCCCAATTTCCTTCCACGAATTCCCTTTTTTAATAACCACATCCAATCAAAGTAAAAAATGTCAAAAAGATATAGAAAAATATAAAAGATTAGAAAGAAAACAGATTCAAAAAATAGTTACACAGCCTTTGGATTCCAAATCTCCCCCCCCCCCCCTCTCCGGATTAGGTTCCCCAAATCCAACAATCTGTCTATTTATCAGCCTGGAGGTCTCAAATCCATAGCCAGCTTCCCCAGTTCCACCTTGCCGGTTTTTTATTTTTTAATATGTTTAACTTCAAACGTCCAATCCTGAAAGGGCCCCCAATGGGCCTTTAGTTTCCTTAATCTTAATGGCTCCTCCCTTGTTCTTTCCAAGTCGTCGTCAGTCCTTTGTTCTTTTTCCTCACATTCTCTCTTTTCCTGTTCCGCTGCTAAAACGTTCTAATTCAGAAGCTTGGTACCTCTACAGAGGTTGTTGTTAGTTCAGGAACAAAAGCTTACGTCCAGTCCCTTCCGTTCTTCAATAGATAAATCTATTGTCTCCTTTTTAAAATAAACACCTCTGTAGACGAAATACTGTTTCATTTTTGCAGCTTTCCCAGGAGATAACAAGTCCTGTACAATTCCAAGAGTATTTTTCCACTTACGACCGTTCTTGTAATGTCCCGAAACCCCTCTAGGGGGATTTTAGTAACTTTGTTTCCTCTAATCCAAAAGTCAAATTGTTATTCCTTATTTTCGACAGTTTATATCCAGATTGTAACAAAACTAACCAGCAAAGTCCTCATAACAAAGTCCTCATTGTATTCTCCAACTTTGACAGCTACTTTGACAGCTGTCAAAGTCTCTATCTCTCTTCACCAGGCTCTTTTCACGGGTCACCCCGGTTCCCGGGGGGGTTGCACTTTCATTCTCACCATCCACTTTTCTCCTCCAGCACAATTCTTATAATTTCCCATCGTGGAATTAATAATTTTGATCAATAAATGAGCTCCTTTCTCGACCTTAGTTGCCTGGTCCTTGTTTTAAGATGTTTACAATCGGGAGGAGATTGACTTCCTTTTTGGATCTCCCCCGCTCGTACCGAATCCGAAAAAAATTTCCCCTTTTAAATCCAATTTCCAAATTACTCACGGGTTGTTGTTTATAGTCCAAATTTTCAATAGAAGAAGTCAGCGCTCTCCGTCGAATGGCATGCGGCTTCGCTCGACAGGGAAAGCGGAGGACTCACAGCACCACGCCGCTCCCCGGCACCCGTTCCGTAGCCTTTAAAAAGGCTACTTCACGAGTCGGGAGGGTGCTAACGGTGCCCGCCGAGTCAACCATGTCCACTGGCTCCGTGCCAGTGGTTTTTATTTATTTTTTTTTAAATAAATATTTATTATAGTTTAAAATACAAATAAAATATAGTACAGAATAGAACAAATGTCATAACATATTTTCATATCTTCCTTGGACTTCCTCACGTCTCCCGCTCCCACCTTCATCATTATAGACTGTTGCCAGCAATTCATCATCTTATTTGCATTCTTATAACCCATCTATTTATTTATAATGTAATAGTTAATAAAATTTATATTCTCAATCTCACTTGTCATCCCATATCATCTCATTTAGTGGTGCTCAGTTATTTATAATCTAGCATCCTGCTTAACGTTCAATCAAATTACAATATTTTTCTAGATAAATCTTGAATTTCTTCCAGTCCTCTTCCATCCTCTCTTCTCCCAGGTCACGGATTCTGCCAGTCATCTCAGCCAATTCCATATAGTCTATCAGTTGCATCTGCCAATCTTCCAGTGTGGGTAAATCTTGAGTTTTCCAGTGCTTCGCAAGAAGTATCCTTGCTGCCGTTGTTGCATACATAAAAAATGTTCGGTCCTTCTTTACCACCCCTTGGCCTACAATACCCAAAAGGAAGGCCTCTGGTTTCTTAATGAAGGTATACTTAAATACTTTTTTCAGTTCATTATAAATCATTTCCCAGAAAGCCTTCACTTTAGGGCATGTCCACCAGAGGTGAAAGAATGTTCCTTCACTCTCTTTACATTTCCAGCACTTATTGTCAGACAGGTGGTATATTTTTGCAAGTTTGACTGGGGTCATGTACCACCTGTACATCATTTTCATAATGTTTTCTTTCAAGGCACTACATGCCGTAAGTTTCAGTGCCAGTGGTTTTTAAGGGTCCCCGCGTCGCCGGCGCGGTAGGACCCAGCCCCTGCCGAGCAGGCTCCCTCCGGAACTCGGAGGGAGTCTGCCATTCGGCGATGGCGCCAACCTGGAAGTCCAGGCCTGCTTAGTTTTGTGCTGCATTTTGTGTCTTCAGAAGACAATGTCCTTTCCCCATTGTATTGAACAATTAAGCAGCTCAGCTTATGTTACCTCCTCATAATGCTGCCTCGTGACCTTTAAAACCAAAGATATCCTGATGGGGAAAGATGTGCAGAATATATTCAAATGCCACAGTCAACTGCAAATAACATCAAAATCCTTTGATGCGTTCTCATCATTCCATTCTATTACATGTGGAAAATTGGTGCTACAAATATTCCACTCTTTATTTTAAACAAACATTTGCTGGCTTCATATACTATTTACTTACAAGCGATAATTTATGAGCTTTTTTATATATATAAAAAAAACTACATTGTGTGGAAAAAATGCCGTTTGTTGCGGCCAAACCAAAATATCACTTGGCCCATCCATTTAAAGTTTCCTTGCTATTCGTCCGGCCTAAACAATCTAAATCCTTCTCAGTCTGGAAGAATTCAATTTCTGAACATGAACGCTAGCTGTATTAAGAATTTCTGTTAACAAAAAGTACCAAAAATATTAGGTTCGAGAAAGATAAATGAAACTAGAGCTATAACACACAAACCTGGCCAACAATGAAAATTTGCACACCACCCCGATTGGAATATTGAGAGCAGCCAAGAAAAATTGCAGGCTTCAAACATTTAGAGAGCCTACACATTTCTCTGTGTGCAAAATGCACAAATTCCTTGTGTGGAAAGAACAACATTGGTGGAAACTGGAAGTGTGAATCCACATGTGTATTTAACTTTTGCCACACGCTGTAGTATCTGAAACTACCCTCTCCTTGTGCCAGCAATTGCTGACTTGCTGGTTTCCGGAGAACAGATTTGGGCTTAAAGTGGCCGTTGGCTGGGGCTGCAAGCTAGAAAAGAGTTTAGTATAATATATCTATCAGAATGAAGCTATCCGCTGGGTTTCACATTGAGGTTCACTTCTCAGCTGAAACAACGTATCAAAAGACAATTATAGAGGCATGCTTTGAAACAAAATACAGTTGTACCTTGGTTTTCATATAGCTCTGGCTATGGCTCAAGCTTTGTTTTAAACCAGTGGGTATTGCCCCCTTGATATTGAGGGACGATTTCCAATCATCGTGGGAAAGGGAGGTCATTAACGAGGTTCAATCCTGCGGATTGTCTCACCTTTACTTTGAGTCTATGACGTACAGTCAAGCTAGAGCTGTGATCTCCCGGAGACTGAGTGACATTGCCAGACAAGAGGACATAGCCCAGGTAAAACCAGGGATGTTCCTAGGGGACCAGATTTATTGGACCATACCACCCCCCTACCTTGCAGAAATCCACTATGTGGAATACCGCAGACTTCTTACAGCGGCTAGATTAAATGTCCTTGACTCCGCGATATTGTGGGGAAGGTACAGGGGAGTACCATACGCCCAGAGAACCTGTCATTGTGCCATGGGTGTGGTTGAGTCCACTGAACACATTCTCTTGACTTGCCCTTCTTATGCAGAGCTTAGACAAAATTTTATAGACCCACTCCTATGTCAATTTAGCTTCCTATTCGGAGAAAACCAGGTTTTACACTTGCTGAATAATGTCACTAGAGCTATATCTTCCTTGGTGGCCAAATTTCTTTTTTTAGCTTTTAAGCGTCGCAAGACTATAATTGACTGTATTGATATGGGGCTATCTGTTTAGCCCATTTTAGTGTTGGCTAAGTTCTAAAATCTTCCTGGATGTTTTAACTGTGTATTGACAAATGTACTTTTTTCTGACTGACGGTCGAATAAAAAGGTTGTTGTTGTTGTCGTATAGCTTAATTCTCGAACGTTTTGGCTCCCGAAAGCCGCAAACCCAGAAGTGACTGTTTGCAAACTATTTTTGGAAGCCGAACGTCCGACAGGGCTTCTGCGGCTTCCGATTGGCTGCAGGAGTTTCCTGCAGCCAATCAGAAGCAGCACTTTGGTTTCCAAACGTTTTGGAAGTCGAATGGACTTCCGGAATGGATTCTGTTCACCTTCCAAGGTATGACTATACACATAAAAATGTATTCAAATTACCGGTACCAAGCAGATTTTTTCAAAAAAACAGTTTATATCTATATAATGTTTATATACCACTCTCCCACAAAATATTAGGGTGATACGCAGCAATGCATTTGAAATAATCCTTCCTGAATTGGGAAATGGATGTCTCTTGCTCTGTGTTAGGGCTGGGCCTCAAACAGCAGTCTGGAGAGAAACATGAAACAGGAGCCTTGTTGTTGTTGTTGTTTAGTTGTTTAGTCGTGTCCGACTCTTCATGACCCCATGGACCAGAGCACGCCAGGCACTCCTGTCTTCCACTCCCTCCCGCAGTTTGGTCAAACTCATGCTGGTAGCTTCGAGAACAATGTCCCACCATCTCGTCCTCTGTCGTCCCCTTCTCCTTGTGCCCTCCATCTTTCCCAACATCAGGGTCTTTCCCAGGGAGTCTTCTCTTCTCATGAGGTGGCCAAAGTATTGGAGTCTCAGCTTCAGAATCTGTCCTTCCAGTGAGCACTCAGGGCTGATTTCCTTAAGAATGGAGAGGTTTGATCTTCTTGCAGTCCATGGGACTCTCAAGTGTCTCCTCCAGCACCATAATTCAAAAGCATAAATTATTTGGCGATCAGGTCCAGCTCTCACTTCCATACATCACTACTGGGAAAACCATAGCTTTAACTATATGGACCTTTGTTGGCCTGGATCAAGGTTAATCAGGATCTGAAGGCAACCAAAAGGCAGGATTGGAGATCAAGCCCCAAGTCAAGACCAATGAGCAATTGGGACCAGAGAACAAGCCAAGAATAAGGATCAAAGAGACGTCAGGATAAAACAGTGAACATGACAGCAGCTAATTTTTTTGTGATCTAGTCTGGCAGACTAGTTTGGTAATGCATGAAAACATGAATCATATGGCATGACGATAATAACACGGTTACTTTTCAGGTAGTACCTGATTTCATACACAGCAATTTCCACTGGGAATTTCTGACAGAGCAAAACAAACAAACCAAAAACTTTAACCAATTAAGTTTCCAAAAATTAACTTTCGCTATTGCTTCAGTTACTTACCATCAAATTCTGCAAGCCTGGTAATGTCATCTCCAAGTTCTGAGGTCACGGGTAAAGCCTGTCGCACTTTTAGGTTGGTTTCGCTGCAAAATTCATAATATACTATTTACACATCTCTCTGGAACTTAATAGCATGATCTTGTATATTGACTAGAAGTAGACAATAAGGGTGTGTGTCCCCGCAAGAAACAAGAGAGTGCCAACACAGATATGTACTATATTTTTTGCTCTATAAGACTCACTTTTTCCCTCCTAAAAAGGGCGAATGTGTGTGCCTCTTATGGAGCGAATGCAGGCTGCGCAGCTATCCCAGAAGCCAGAACAGCAAGAGGGATCGCTGCTTTTGCTGCGCAGAGATTCCTCTTGTTCTTCTGGCTTCTGAAATTCAGAATATTTTTTTTCTTGTTTTCCTCATCCAAAAACTAGGTGCGTCATGGTCTGGTGAGTCTTATAGAGCGAAAAATACGATATTTCCCCCCATGCTCCATTGTAACTCCTGGTGAATTTTATTTATTTATTTATTTATTTATTTATTTATTTATTTATTTATTTTTGCAATAGCAGAGCAAAAAAGTTATAGAACAGCAAAAGAAATTAATGTGCACATGATGTCTCCAGCTTACCACCTTCAACAACTCTTTAAAATTACAGGAGGTTCCCTAGTTCAAGTCACTCAGGCTTGAACTAGATCAGTGGTGACCACTGTGAAAATGCTTTTTTTTTTAAAAAAAAGGTTTTAAAATATATATTGAATTAGCCATTAGCTCACCATCACCATCTAGTGTCACATTTGTATAATGCATTTAAAACACTCTTAAAACATTATATTTGCAGCTGTATAGCTGAGTCCCTAGACTAGTCAAATTATAGGGACAGAACTACCTAAACTGTATAGAAACTAAATCACGTATGCTACTACAGCGGCAAGAATGTTACTCGCTAAAAAATGGAAAGAAGCAGAAGTCCCAGCAAAAGAAGAATCGATACAAAAACTTATAGAATTTGCAGAAATGGCAAAACTTACCAGAAGAATAAGAAATCAAGATAACAAACTTTTTATAAAAGAATGGAAATGGTTTATTGAATATTTATAGATAAACTGTAAACAGATAAGATTGGCAGGATTATGGTAATAACCTGCAGTTTTATAAGAGTATATATTTAAAGTAGATGAATAAATGAGCAAATTAAGTTACCGTATTTTTTGCTCTACAAGACTCACTTTTTCCCTCCTAAAAAGTATGGGGAAATGTGTGTGCGTCTTATGGAGCGAATGCAGGCTGCGCAGCTATCCCAGAAGCCAGAACAGCAAGAGGGATCGCTGCTTTCACTGCACAGCGATTCCTCTTGCTGTTCTGGCTTCTGAGATTCAGAATATTTTTTTTCTTGTTTTCTTCCTCCAAAAACTAGGTGCATCTTGTGGTGTGGTGCGTCTTATAGAGCGAAAAATACAGTAATTTGGATATGCAGAAGATATTAAAAATAAATTTAAGTTACAGCAGAAAGAGGAGGAAGGAAGTCAAGTATTGAAATGTTAAAATGACTGTAAAATGAGTGAAAAGTATAAACCTGAAAAGCATAAATATAATTTTTTTAAAAAAATAAACTAGTCGAATACCACCCATAATGACACGCTTGTAGCTGCATCTCTTCCCCTCTTCCCTGGTAATAATCAGCAAAACAGAATGTGATGTCACTGCATGGCATGTCTGTGCAATGCAATGACATCACATCAGACATTTTGGATTGGATTGCTACATCTTACTCTGCAAACAACAGTGTGCAGTTATGAGGGGCTAGGGGTTCAAACTCTTGAAACGTGGGTTGCCCTGACAATTACTCAGAGTGCTCATTTTAGAAACAATTGCTTGGATCTTAACTTGCTGTTTGTGACCAGCGGCTTCGCTGTGGTCTAAACCACTGAGCCTCTTGGGCTTGCCGATCGTAAGGTCGGCGTTCGAATCCCCATGACAGGGTGAGCTCTGTCCCAGCTCCTGCCAACCTAGCAGTTCGGAAAAAACACCAGTGCAAGTAGATAAATAGGTACCACTATGGCGGGAAGGTAAATGGTGTTTCCATGAGCTCTGGCTTCCGTCACGGTGTTCTGTTGCGCCAGAAGTGGTTTAGTCATGCTGGGCACATGACCCAGAAAGCTGTCTGTGGACAAATGCCGACTCCCTCAGCCTGAAAGCGAGATGAGCGCCGCAACCCCATAGTCACTTTTGACTGGACTTAATCATCCAGGGGTCCTTTACCTTTTTTTAACCTTCTTCCACCCACAGGTGGGGCAGAGATCCAACAGATTGTTTAATGTACTGTAGTAGCACAGCGTTTAAATGTATGCTGTGGGTGGGCCCTTGATTTCAGTCAGAGAAAAAGTAATTAACTTATCAGCCCATGGAGAACTGTGGCCGCTGCTGACCAGTGAAAAGGGGCCAAATCTGCTGGACAGGCTCCCCCCCCCCCCAGGGCAGGACGCAAACTCATTTCCCACCAGACTAACTGGAATTGCACTACAATGAAAGAGCTATAGGCTTTGGTTTTGTTTTGATTAAAAAGCTGGCATTGTAAAGGTTGAACATCTGCACAGCAATGATTTGTTTTGAGGCTCTGAAGAAAGAAAACAACAAATATGATTTAGTCAGGCTGCATCTAGACATCCCACACACAGGTTACTAAGTATAACAGGGCAAAACCACTGCCATCTGAAAGGAGTTCACACCAAACGCAGATGTTCATGCTGAGGATATTATTATTTTTTGCACTTCAGAGGGAAATTAATATCATTTTACAGTAGCAGCAACCAAACTGTGAAACAGGGAATTTGAAATAGTTATACCCCACCCCCGAGAGGGCCTTGAAAGAACTCTTTAGAGCCAAATATCAAATGTCTGTCTTAAACAGTAAGTACATGTTTAGTCCATGTTGCCATGTTTTTTAACATTTGAAAGAATTTGTGGTTCAGATTTCTGGGCACCGAGTGGACTCGGACAACAGGGTCCCGGGTCACTTCATTGATCTTTAGCAAGAAAAATCAATGGGCCCGCAGACTGTCTCGCCAGAGTGGTGCATACTCTAGTTATTTCCCGCTTGGACTACTGCAGTCCTCTCTGATTGCTATACGCCAATCAGGTATGGTTGCTGCTTTCTAAGCTTCTCTGGTAAAATACAAAAATAATACCCCTTCCCTATTCATTTAAGATGAGTAGGGACAGGGGCTGAAGAAAGGAAAATGTTGCCCACTCAGTGCTTTTAGTCCTCCGTGGAGATCCAGGTGTGCAGCCTGGGAGTCATTCTGGACTCACAGCTGTCCAAGGAGGCACAGGTCAATTCTGTGTCCAGGGCAGCTGTCTACCAGCTCCACCTGGTACGCAGGCTGAGATTCTACCTGCCCACAAACTGTCTCACAAGAGTGGTGCACGCTCTGGTTATCTCCCGCTTGGACTACTCCAATGCGCTCTGTGTGGGGCTACCTTTGAAGGTGACCCAGCAATTGCATCTAATCCAGAATGCGGCAGCTGATGGGTGACTGGAAATGGCCGCTGAGACCATATAACACCGGTGTTGGTGCTGACCTTTAAAGCCCTCAACAGCCTCAGCCCAGTATACCTGAAGGAGCGTCTCCACCCCCATCATTCAACCCAGACACTGAGGTCCAGCTCCGAGGGCCTTCTGGCAGTTCCCTCCCTGCAGGAAGTGAGGTTACAGGGAACCAGGCAGAGGGCCTTCTCAGTAGTGGCGCCCGCCCTGTGGAATACCCTCCCATCAGATCATAGCTGTCAATGTTACCCTTTTTTAAAGGGAAATTCCCTTATTCCGAATAGGATTTTCCTTTAAAAAGGGAGAAAGTTGACAGCTATGCATCAGATGTCAAAGGAATAAACAACTATCTGACTTTTAGAAGACATCTGAAGGCAGGGAAGTTTTTAATGTCTGATGTTTTATCGTATTTTTAATATTTTATTGGGAGCTGCCCAGAGTGGCTGGGGAAACCCAGCCAGATGGGCAGGGTATAAATAATAAATTATTATTGTTTTTATAATTACAGCCGGAGGGACCAGCTCTTTACAAGGTTAAAGGCAAAATAGATTGAAAGCATGCATACCCATCAAGCTCTGCGGTCTCGATGTAACACAGTCCATGTGGTTCACTGCTGGAAAGGAGTAACAGATCAGCCTATAAAGAGAAGGAATATTTTCAGCACTGCTAAAGTAACTGCACAACTGTATTTTATTTGCATATTCCTATCATCTTTGAAATGTTAGCAAACACCTATGATTGGGACATAGGGGATGGGTTGCAGGTAAGGACAGGGGAGAGAAACTGGATTTTGTTTCATTTCTGTGAAAAACCACCTAATCTGTAGTTTTTTGAATAAATATATGCTCCAAAGCACAGCTGTCCTTCACACTTCTCTGAAATGAAGTTCTCCAACCCAAAGGCGTGTATAAAAACGCATATATTAGCAGGCCAAGTGCACCAGACACATTTATTAGTGAAGATAACATACAAAAATGCATTTTGATAGGGGAAATTGCTTCCAAAAATGTATATATTGCATTGAGTTTGATAATGTGTAATTCACAATAAAAAACTGGTGAATTGTCATGTTCTTTAACCTTTCAGTAATAAGGAACCGTCTATTTCTTCTGTGACTGCTATGCTTTCTCATGAGCTTTTGGTGAAGGAATATAAAGCTTTCTGAAAGTTCAAGTAAATAATACCTGCTCAGATAAGGCTTGACAAGACTCACAAAGAACTCTTAAAGCTCAGTGAATCCAGACTAACCATCCCAGGAGCCATGTTGTTCCTTCATCAGCAAGACTCATTCTTCTCTATCAAGGGTAGTGTAGTGGCGATGTTTTTGAACTGCAACTCCCATCATCCCTTAACAGGCTATAATGACCAGCAGCGATGGGAGTTGGAGTCCAACAACAACTAGAGGACACCCCTCCCCCCCAAAAAACACACCCTAGGACACCTATATTTGATCATTTTATTTCTAATAATGCTTTCCACCAATTTATCCAGAGCTGATATTCAGCTAATTAATTATGATACAGCGTCAATCATCAACGAACCATGTTCACCTTTAGAAGAATAGTTTGAAATCAGGGTAGAAGCTGTTTTGCACACCCTGCTCAGCACCCATGCAGACAGAATTACAGCTAACCAAAGGAGAGGCATTTTAGGCAAGAAAGAGGGGTGACCTGCATCCTATTTCCTAACCATGTTTAGAACAAGATATCGTTCTCTGTGATACATAAAGGAGTAAAGTTATAGGCACTTACCACCACAAACTGGTCATTTTCCAATTTAATGATGTCTCCGGCTCTCACATTCATCCACTTTTCATTCTGCAATCTACAGTGAAGGAGAATACACATTATACATTTTTAACATATATGTGTTGTGGGAGGGGGTCTCTCGAAATTCCTCACTGAAACATAATCCTTTATGAATAAGTAGCGGTATCTTATCGACATTGGTGGCTGTGTTCATTGGGGCTGGTGGAGCTGAAGAGTAGAAGAAGAGTTTGGATTTGATATACCGGCTTTATCACTACCCGAAGGAGTCTCAAAGCGGCTAACATTCTCCTTTCCCTTCCTCCCCCACAACAAACACTCTGTGAGGTGAGTGGGGCTGAGAGACTTCAAAGAAGTGTGACTGGCCCAAGGTCACCCAGCAGCTGCATGTGGAGGAGCGGAGACGCGAACCCGGTTCACCAGATTACGAGTCTACTGCTCTTAACCACTACACCACACTGGTAGAGCCACAGCCAATGATATTCAGAGCCGCTCCCTGACTGGTTGCAAGAAAGAGGACGGGCCAAGGCTGGGAGGTGGGCAGCGACCCATTTGCCTTAATGGACCAGCCTCTGCTGATTCTAGATTAATTAGTAAAGAAATTAAATAATGGGGGGAAATAACCGCTTACCAGGTCTGCGATGGGCAAGGCTTGCGGCCCAGCATGCAGCCCCATCGCCCTCCAGCAGCCACGCCACTCCACTGGCAGTTGGCTCTGCCCACCCCTATTGGTTGCCGCGAAGTTGTTTTGGATTCCCTGCCAAACCCCCTTGTTCAAATCAGCCAATCCGCAGTGGCCTGGGAGGTGGGACAAGAGGAGAGGACCGGGAATGTGCAGTCTTCACTCCGGTCCGCTCCTAAAGGATAAAAAGGGGCCTGCACTGACGCCAGCGGCACAGTTGGCCCCAGAGCATCACCCACCCAGCCTTCCCTCTAATTGTATCATCTCCAACTCCTCAAAAGACTCCACCAATGGTGTCTCTGAAAAATGTTGCACATCACTTGGGAAGACAAGTGAACTAAGGCCAGTGCACTGGAAGAAGCAAAGATCACGAGTGTTGAAGTGATGGTTCCTCAACATCAACTTTGTTGGACTGGTCATGTTGTGCAGATGCCTGATCATCATCTTCCAAAGCAACTACTCTATTCCGAACTTAAAAATGGAAAGTATAATGCTGGTGGTCAGCAAAAGAGGTTTAAAGACTCTCTCAAGGCAAATCTAAAAAAAATGTAGTATAAACTCCAACAACTGGGAAACACTGGCCTGCGAGTGCTCCAATTGGAGAACAGCCTTCACCAAAGGTCTCATGGGCTTTGAATATACTTGAACTCAGGACGAAAGGCAGAAACATGCTAAGAGGAAGACACGCTTGGCAAACCCTCACCATGATCAACTCCCACCTGGAAACCTATGTCCCCACCATGGAAGGACGTGTGGATCCAGAACTGGCCTCCACAGTCACTTACGGACTCACTGTTAAAACCGTGTTTATGGAAGACAATCTTACTCGGCTACGAGTGATCGCCAGAGAAGAAGATGATGTATCATTTCTTCCAGGCTGACCTTTTCCTTTCCAGGTTCATGGGCATTGCTACGGTCAGATGATGGCTGCTATTTTTCACAGCCGGGAAGGAATTTCCCCTGCCCTGCAGGTTTTGCTTTCCCCCTAGCAATTGTCAAAACTTTGGGGGTTTTAGACCTTGGGCAGAATCCAACAATCAAGGAAGGGGTGTTGCGGTGACTCACTCCTTTCTGCGGTGGAGATATCAGGGTTTCCCATTAGAGGGGTCCTGAGGGGAGTGCTTGGCAGTGGGCCACAGAGCTTCCCTCTATGTTTTGCAGTGTCCCCATATTCCTGATTGACCCTGTCTTGCCTCAGACTCCCATCTGGGTGCCCAGAGCCCATTGCCTAAGCCAAGGTTCCCTACCTTTGAAATTTAATAAAGTTGTGGCCATTTTAATCTCAAATAGGTTGTCATGTGTTTTCCTTGATCTGAGTTCCGGCTACTGGACAGAGGGGGGACTGCCGCTGGGGAACTCAAATAGAAATTGGAAAAGAAAAGGACATAACATTGTTTTATGATACAAGAAATGGTTTATTACTTCAAATGGGAATGAAGGATAAAAATAAGCCAGGGGATAAATATTTATGATGAGGCAAGAGGGCACATTGTTCCGGTATTGCAAGGAAGCTATTTATAAAGCAGCTACACAGGCCTAGAAGTTTAGTAGAGGGAAAGTTTGAATAGTGAAGTTATGGAAGAGCTGAGACAGCAGAGAAAGAGATAAATTTGGCTGCAGAGAGGTTAGGAAGGAGGAGGGCTTAGCTTGGCTCGTTTTGCTTGTGCCCCTTTCTTCTCATGGCCATAACACCAAGACTTTCGAGAAAGCAAAAGGCACACAGCCTTAAGTGCAATGTACAAAACTATAATGGGATCCCGTCAACGCTTCTGAGTGACCTCTCCAAAGCTGTAGATTGGCACAAAGATTGGCCTGAACAGCATTGTCGGGGGGCAGGTGGCGAAATCGTTTTGCTAAGCTCAGCTAGTCTGGGTCTGCAAGACAACCTGGGAGCCCATGAGCTTTGCCTTGAGGGCAGTCGCTTACTGTCAGGGACCGTGCTGAGGAGGGGTGCTCTGAGGAGGAATGGTGGGAGCCTCCCCCTGCTCCTGATCAGGATGCTGAATCTTCCCAGGAGCAGGATAGTATAGATTTGGAACAGTGGTTTGCAGAGGGGCCCAGTTCAGAAGGCAGAAGCTGGGAAATACTGGATGGGGAACAGGTAGGAGAAGAAACACTGGGAAAGAGAGGGTTAACAGACTCCCTTTTGTTGGAAAGCGTCCATCCACTCAGCCCAAGGTCAAGGAGAGCAGATAGGGTGGCAGAACAGAAAGCACAGTGGTAGAGAGATCAGGTTGAAAGATGCGGAAGTGACGGGAGTGACTAAGGAGGAAGTGGGTGGAACCCTTAATTGGGAGCACCTTCAATCCGAGGAATGGATTCTTTGTTCTCTTGCTGTGATCATTAACATTTCTAACTGGTAAGAGACTCCTTTCGCTTTGTTATGCTTATCTACTGCCGGGGTGAGGTGGGGGAGCCAATTCCTTGAAGCCTGACACTTACTGACTGAGCAGATGCTCTGAATGCAAAAAGTTCCAGTTTCAATCCCAAACATCTCCAGCTAAGGCTGTAAAAGGCAGTTGTCTGAAACCCTGGACAGGTGCAATACTGAGCTAGGTGCACCAGTGTCTGACTTGGTATTAGGGAGATTCCCATGTTCCTGAGATGGGGGAAAGCCAGGATAAAAAAGTACTACATCAACAATTGGTGCCTCGGACACTTTAAAAGGTGAGTGCCTGGAGGCGGTTGGAGGATAGATGGTGGCTAACAGATTGAGGTTGAATCCTGACAAGACTGAAGAACTGTTTTGGGGGGACAGGGGGCGGGTGGGTGTGGGGGACTCCCTGGTCCTGAATGGGGTAACTGGGCCCCTGAAGGACCACGTGTGCAGCCTGGGAGTCATTTTGGACTCACAGCTGTCCATGGAGGCGCAGGTTAATTCTGTGTCCAGGGCAGCTGTTTATCAGCTCCATCTGGTACGCAGGTTGAGACCGTACCTGCCTGCGGACTGTCACGCCAGAGTGGTGCATGCTCTAGTTATCTCTCGCTTGGACTACTGCAATGCACTCTACGTGGGGCTACCTTTGAAGGTGACCCGGAAACTGCGATTAATCCAGAATGCAGCAGCTAGACTGGTGACTGGGAGTGGCCACCAGGACCACATTACACCGGTCGTAACAGATCTGCATTGGCTCCCAGTACGTTTCCGAGCACAATTCAAAGTGTTGGTGCTGACCTTTAAAGCCCTAACGGCCTCAGTCCTGTATACCTGAAGGAGCGTCTCCATCCCCATCGTTCAGCCCAGACACTGAGGTCCAGCACCGAGGGCCTTCTGGTGGTTCCCTCATTGTGAGAAGTGAGGTTACAGGGAACCAGACAGAGGGCCTTCTCGGTAGTGGCACCCGCCCTGTGGAACACCCTCCCTTCAGATGTGAATGAAATAAGCCTCTATCTTCTTTTTAAAAGACATCTGAAGGCAGCCCTGTTTAGGGAAGTTTCTAATATTTAATGCTGTATTGTTTTTAACACTTGATTGTAAGCCCCCCAGAGTGGCTGGGGAAACTCAGCCAGATGGGCGGGGTATAAATCATAAAGGTAAAGGTAAAGGTACCCCTGCCCGTACAGGCCGGTCTTGACAGACTCTAGGGTTGTGCGCCCATCTCACTTAAGAGGCCGGGGGCCAGCGCTGTCCGAAGACACTTCCAGGTCACGTGGCCAGCGTGACAAAGCTGCATCTCGCGAGCCAGCGCAGCACACGGAACGCCGTTTACCTTCCCGCCAGTAAGCGGTCCCTATTTATCTACTTGCACCCGGGGGTGCTTTCGAACTGCTAGGTTGGCAGGCGCTGGGACCGAGGAACGGGAGCGCACCCCGCCGCGGGGATTCGAACCGCCGACCTTTTGATCGGCAAGCCCTAGGAGCTGAGGCTTTTACCCACAGCGCCACCCGCGTCCCTATTATATCCCTATATTATTATTATTATTATTATTATTATTATTATTATTATTATTATTATTTAAAAATGACACCATCTTATATCATCATCCTATCAAATTTTCTTTTTAATTAAGATGATACATCATTAAATAGCATGCATCTTGGCACTTGTATACAGTGGTATCTCCGGTTGCGGACGGGATCCGTTCCGGATCTCCGGTCAGATCCTGAGGTTTCTGCAACCTTAGGACCGCTTCTGCGCATGCAGCAAAACCCGGTAAACTACTTCTGGGTTTACCGCTTTCACATCCCAAAGTTTGCGTAACCAAAGGGTTACGTAACCGGAGGTACTACTGTATTGCTAAGTGACTACAAAAAATTTCATGATGCGGTTTACTCTATAAAAGGTGATCAGGGTCATTTATTTTTAGTTTGTTTGTTTGTTTTATCCACTTGTTATATAGAAAAGCAGCTTACATATTTCTACAACCATGAGAAATGCCCTACACCATCGTTTGGCCTGGTCATTTGGCTTATACATTGGACAACTTTCGCTTTAATTTCAATCCAAGTACATGCTGTCCCGGAAAGTTTTCAGATGCAGCATTTTCATCTAGAGCCAGAATGCCCCTATTCTTCCATGCCTATTCTCTTCTGCATTTTATCTCGCTCGGTGCAGAAAACTGTATTAGTGGCAGCAGACACACAGCCTAGTTCCTGGCGTCTAAACAGCTGTGTGTGCAACACGAAGCAAACCGTTTTAAGAGAATAGGCCTCCAGTATTGACTCTGACTGTGCACACAACATACTTTCAAAGCACATTTAAAGCACATCTCTGCTCCCCAAACAAATCCCGGAAACAGTAATTTGTTAAGGGCGTTGGAACTGTAGCTCTGTAAGTCGACTACAATTCCCAGGATTCCTGAGGGACTGTGCTTTAAATGTATGGTGCATATGCAGTTTAAATATACTTTAGATTGTGGAAAGTTCTTTGTTTTCTAATTGCATTTTGACACTTCTTCGGATACTTATTGCAACCAAATTTTGCACGATGGTTTCTGAGATCAAGGAACAGGTTTTCATCTTATGCTTGGATACAAGAAACTGGGCTCTCCAAATACAGCCTATGAAGTACTAATTTGGTGATGGCATCTCTGGTCTGTTACCGAAATAAATTGATTCATTCATTCGTTTGGTGATACTGTATTTTTTGCTCTATAAGACTTGTTCCCTCCTAAATAGTAAGGGGAAATGTGTGTGCGTCTTATGGAGTGAATGCAGGCTGTGCAGCTATCACAGAAGCCAGAACAGAGGAGGGATTGCTGCTTTCACTGCGTAGCGATCCCTCTTGCTGTTCTGGCTTCTGAGACTCAGAATATTTTTTTCCTTGTTTTCCTCCTCCAAAAACTGGTGCGTCTTATAGAGCGAAAAATATGGTAAGTTTCTTTCCCGTTGGAGAAGTGCTTCTAGGAGGGAAAGCAAATGTAAGGAGGAATCAGCTCAAAACATCAATAATCACCCCTCCACACACCCCAAAAACATAGGATGCATACCAAGTGCATAAAAAATAAATAAAAGTTCCAGTGATGTTTGGAAGTACACTAAATCATCCCTCTTGGGTAAGACTTCTGTTCTCCTTTGAGTAACACTCAACATGATGTTGGTGTGCTGCAATAGGGTTGTTGTTTTTTAGAGACTCAACAAACAGTATGCTCTCTCTTGACCTTCTCTAGCCCAGGATGATTGGATAAAAGGCTCGCTTGGGACTTCTAAAGGCTAAACTAATGTAGCCTTGTGTATTGGTACCAGGCCTGGTCAGAGAATTCCCTTCCGTAGGGAGTAATATTGTTCTGTGCTAGTGTTTTTGAAGTCCTGAATTCTTGAAAACACATCTTGATAATCTGGTGGAGCTTGTTTTCTAGGCCATGAGTACTTTGAGGTTGTTTGTTTAATAGTCTTATTATTACTTGCCAATGATGCTATAATAAGAATATTTCATCCAATTACAATAGAGTGATGATCTCTGCCTATATGGAAAGATTTTTGGCAGAGGGTAACTGAAATTGAAACGGAACTGTATAGAACAACCTTATATTTACAGAGCAAAATATCCTCTTGAATTATATACCCAGCACATGGAACCTTACAAAAGGACAATATGAGTGGACTCTCCATGCCCTTACAACAGCAAAAAGACTGATCCTGATGAACTGGGAAAATAAAAATGCGGCTCCCTTCTACGATTGGATTGAAGACTTATACAAACTCGCAACATATGAACAACTTGCAAATAAATACAGACTTGCAATGGACAAATTCAATGATATTTGGAATCCATTCTTACAAATACTGTAATAGGTTAAGATCTGGTAAAGTATAACAACCACCTTGTAAAATATATAGTTTTGGGTTTCCCTCCTCCCCCCTTTATTTTCCCTTCTACATGGGTTCTGTTTCTCTTTTTCTCTCTTTTATTTAAGTCTCTCCATGTTTAGTGCACATATAGGTAAAGGTAAAGGGACCCTGACCCTTAGGTCCAGTTGTGACCGACTCTGGGGTTGCGGCAATCATCTCGCTTTACTGGCCGAGGCAGCCAGCGTACAGCTTCCGGGTCATGTGGCCAGCATGACTAAGCCACTTCTGGCGAACCAGAGCAGCGCACGGAAACGCCGTTTACCTTCCCGCCAGAGCAGTACCTATTTATCTACTTGCACTTTGATGTGCTTTTGAACTGCTAGGTTGGCAGGAGCAGGGACCAAGCAACGGGAGCTCACCCCTTCGCGGGGATTCGAACCGCCGACCTTCTGATCGGCAAGCCCTAGGCTCTGTGGTTTAACCCACAGCGCCACCTGTGTCCCTTAGTGCACATATAGTTTTTGAACTTTCAATAAAGATGTTTAAAGGGGGGGATAATGATCTCTGCCTAATAAAGTGCTGACTACAACCCAGAATATGAAACGAAAATCACATCCTGGTTTGATTGATATATGGGTTTGTGGTAAGATACTAAACCATGGTTTCCCAGTTCAGATATAGCAGGAAACTGTGGTTTAATGTTATGGCAACAGACAGACATGGAGCACAGCAACATAATAGTCTAATACAGAGGTCAGCAACCTTTTTCAGCCGTTGGCCGGTCCACCTTCCCTCAGACCATGTGGTGGGCCGGACTATTTTTTTGGGGGGGGGGGGATGAATGAATTCCTATGCCTCACAAATAACCCAGAGATGCATTTTAAATAAAAGGACACGTTCTACTCATGTAAAAACACGCTGGTTCCTGGATTGCCCATGGGCCAGACTGAGAAGGCGATTGGGCCACATCCGGCCCCTGGGCCTTAGGTTGCCTACCCCTGGTCTAATAGAACAAGATTGTTATGTCTGCTTCTTGTCGCTTTTATCATTTTGTGGCTTTTAGCTTATTTTTTTAAATAATGATGTGAATTGTTTTGTTCATTTTGCACACCATCTTGAGAATATGGTTGAGAGGGTAGTGTCATAATACATAAATAAAAGAAACTGAATGTATGAAAAAATACCAGTGAGTTACCGGTAATTCTCCTTGCCATTTACCTTGGTGTGCCAAAAGTGACCGAGAACACAGGACCATTTTCTATACCCAGGAAAGCTCCAATACATTCATTTTTTTCGGCTTACGTAATCTGAAAACTTTTCACATTTCATGGCAGGAATTGCAGATTTGCAGCTGAGTTGACAGGGGAGTGTAGCCAATCATGGCTGCATTTATTAGCATACATACATGAAATCAGGGATTTCACATTCACACATGACATCTTTAAGTGTACAATCAACATAAAATTAAGTGTACACCTTAAAAAGGCCGTGCCTTAATTCACCCGTACTCTGACGGCCTTTGAAAAACTCTATGCCAAAAAGCATATTAGCTATTGCACAATGATGGACAGTGGATCATCACAGCCATTAACAGAATCTTTTTAAAAAAAAGAATCTGTGTTTGTTACAGCTGCAGTATGTTAATGCTATATTTACAATCTTAAATCCCATTTCAAACAAATGAAATCTCAGAAAATGATGTTTATTGCTAAACATTCTATTCAAAACAACCTAAAATAGAAGCTTAGAGTTCAGTTTAAAGAAAGATCATCTCTGTCATATTCAGAGCTGGGATCAACATTCCTCACTTCTATGTTAGCTTCGCAAAGCATAGAGGAGCAGAAAAAATGTGCAGAAGGTTTGGTGTCACCATCTACAAGCCGTCACACTGCAAAGGAGACCCATTAGCAACTTACAAATGCACAGAGATTTACACGCCTGTATTATGGTGCTAGAGGAGACTCTTGAGAGTCCCATGGACTGCAAGAAGATCAAACCTCTCCATTCTTAAGGAAATCAGCCCTGAGTGCTCACTGGAAGGACAGATCCTGAAGCTGAGGCTCCAATACTCTGGCCACCTCATGAGAAGAGAGACTCCCTGGAAAAGACCCTGATGTTGGGAAAGGTTGAGGGCACAAGGAGAAGGGGACGACAGAGGACAAGATGGTTGGACAGTGTTCTCGAAGCTACCAGCATGAGTTTGACCAAACTGCGGGAGGCAGTGGAAGACAGGAGTGCCTGGTGTGCTCTGGTCCATGGGGTCACAAAGAGTCGGACACGACTAAATGACTAAACAAGAAGATCAGGTGTGTGGAATCTTTGGTCCTCCAGAGGTTGCTGAACTACAACTCCCATCAGCCACAGCAAGCATGGCCAGGGATGATGGGAGTTGTAGTTCAACAACACAGAGAGCCAAGGATACCCCACACCTACTGTGGACGTACAGAACCAGCCAGGCTACGCCATGGCTAAGCTGAATAGGAAATAATCCTCATAGCTCACCACAGAATAAAAGTGGGTCGAGCCACTTGGCGTTCACAGATTTCTCAGACTAATAAAGTTGCCCATTGCTCGTTAAAAAAAAGTTGTGCATAATGTCATTTGTCAACTTGCAGGGAGATATTTTCTGTTCCGAAAGAAGAAAGGAAAAGTACAAGAAAGAAAATTGTTCATAATGATCTCCCCAGCATGCATCCTATTTACTTCAAATTTCACTTGTATGAGGCATAAGATATAATTGCAGCTATGACAACATTAAAAAGTTACGAACGGACTGCTTCTCATTATTGCTCCATGTGCGACTTGCATGTGTCACTAATAAAAACACGATGATATTTACTGGGGCACCAATTGCCAAGGCGTTCTTGAGTAGAGTTCTGAAAGGGAAACTTTGGCCACCCCTCTGTTTGTCATTTACCCACACATTTGGTGTTAATATTCTTTAGGCTGATTAACATGTGTATGTATATCGCTCATGATTTCAACACTCGACGTTGTATTCCTGCATTCAGCTGAATTGTGAGAATGTGTTGTTTGTTGAAAGCTGCAAGGCTGAAAGTGATGTCACTGTATCACTGGTGCAGAGTCCCATATTAGAATGCTACCATATAGCAAAAGCTCCATGCATGTAGAAAGCTAGCACATCAGGGGAAAAGTTTTAGTATATCCTCCGCAGTGATGTTCTAATTTTTATCTCTGTTTGTAAGCACCTGCATTTTAAACTGCTATAATCCAGTATTCTCTCACTACAGACCATCATCCAATTTTGCCATGGGTATACAGTCATACCTTGGTTGACGAACGCCAGTCGAATGTTTTGGCTCCTGAACGCTGCAAACCCAGAAGGGAGTGTTCCGGTTTGCAAACTATTTTTGGAAGCCAAGCATTCCGCGGCTCCTGCAGCCAATTGGAAGCTGTGCCTTGGAAGTTGAACATTTTGGAAGTCGAATGGACTCCCGGAACGGATTCCGTTCAGCTTCCAAGGTACAACTGTAGTAGACTGGCCAATGGCCCTTCTTTCCAGGGGCTTTCCAAACACAGTCAATCTGTACAACAATCCCAAGACTACATTTGGTTTCAGTCTGCTAATTCCTATCCTCCATTCCATCGCTAAAGAGTTCTGACTGATGCTTCCCAAATCTCTACAATCAGGTGGCAATCCTCTTTCTCAGGGTTAGATTGAATAAGACAACTCTCCTGATCCAACCCATTACACAGAGGGAAGAGTGTATGTGTCTGGCTGGCTCCTTCTCACCCACCTGGCATGCACAGGTGGGGACTAAATGCCTGAATACCAGCTACAAATGTACAATTCTACATATACAGGTGAAAAAAGCACATGCTTTTCTTTATTTTATTTAAAAGCATTTTAATGCAGTGGTACCTCGGGTTACAGACAATTCAGGTTACAGACTCCGCTAACCCAGAAATAGTACCTCGGGTTAAGAACTTTGCTTCAGGATGAGAACAGAAATTGTGCAGCGGTGGCGTGGCAGCAGGAGGCCCCATTAGCTAAGTGGTACCTCAGGTTAAGAACAGTTTCAGGTTAAGAACAGACCTCCAGAACCAATTAAGTTCTTAACCCAAGGTACCACAGTACTTTAAAATCTCTAAGTGGTAGGTAAAAGGTAAAGGTAAAGAACACTTGGATAGTGTCAAAGGCGACTATGGGCTTGTGGCGCTCATCTCGCTTTCAGCCTGAGGGTTCCAGCGTTTGTCCACAGACAGCTTTCCAGGTCATGTGGCCAGCAGGACTAAACTGCTTCTGGCACAATGGGACACCGTGACGGAAGCCAGAGCACATGGAAACGCCGTTTCCCTTCGCACCGCAGTGGTACCTATTTATCTACTTGCACTTACTGATCAGAGTTCAAGGGCACATTCCAGCCGGGCAAAAATAGTAACATAGGAAGCTGTTTTATACTGAGTCAGGCCATTGGTCCATCTACCCTATCAATTGTTTGTCGCTAACTGGGAGCATCTTTCCAGGGCTACAGGCAGGAGATCTCTCCCAGTCCCACCTCCTGCATGAGCACAGATGCTCTACCATTCAGCTATGGCCCTTCCTCCAGCCCTAAAGGATGGGTTTGCTTTAAGAATTTTAAGGTCTCAAATATAGCATAAATATTCATAAATGCACACACATATAAATATATGAACCATGTGTCTGAACTAGTATGGGAGAGCAATCCTGGAGCCATTTTGACTCTCCCAATGACCTCAAATATTCCTCAGCGGTAAGGGAGGCAAATGAGGAAAGCCTTCCCACTGTCTTTTTGCTTGCAAATCCTGTCTTAAGGACCTATTTGTGTATGAATAGGGTGAGCCTGTGACCTGCATTCAGGAACTAAAGTATTTACCATCACAATAGAATGGCCTGACTGCCCTGGTAATGTAATCAGTGACCATTATCAGGTATCCTGGCAGGCAGGATTTCTGCTGTAGACCGCCTCCCTCTGTGATGTATGTATGATGTTTTGGGGTGGTGGTCTTGGGCTACAGGGTGGCAATTTCAAAAGTCTATATAAGGGCTGGTGCACCATTGTTCGGGGTTCTCCTCCCTCCTGCGTGTGGTGAGTGGGGACCCTGTCACAACAGTTCCTTGAATAAAGATCAGGCTTACTAGCCGCTTTGCTTCTCAATATACCATGGTTGGCCTCTGTTACTTTCTCCTACCAACAGGGAACCCACTTAAGGACTCTATACGGGCTCTGGAATACCCCATAAGGGAAAGGGAGCAGTTTTTCTTATAACAGGTTGGTATGTGCCAACCACAAAGCCTAGGGCTTGCCGATCGGAAGGTCGGCACTTTGAATCCCCGAGACGGGGTGAACTCCCGTTGCTCTGCCCCAGCTCCTGCCCACCTAGCAGTTCGAAAGGACGTCAAGTGCAAGTAGATAAATAGGTACTCCTCCGGCGGGAAGGTAAATGGCATTTCTGTGCACTGCTCTGGTTCGCCAGAAGTGGCTTAGTCATGCTGGCCACATGACCCGGAAGCTGTCTGCGGACAAACGCCCGCTCCCTCAGCCTATAGAGAGAGATGAGCACACAACCCCAGAGTCGTCCGTGACTGGAGCTAATGGTCAGGGGTACCTTTACCTTTACATGCCTGGAAAAGAAGCTGCGGTTGAGGGCAGAAAAGACTGGAAGGCCATGTGGGACTCCCCACTCCTGTTTTAATACTTCAATATCAGGATTCTGCATTTTGACAAATGCCTAGTAATTTCCATCACTGTCTACTGGCAAGAGATATTGCATGCGGAAAATTATAAAGGCGTGCTTCTTACTTGCCATCAATGAGTACTTCGGCCTGCCGGTTGTTCACCTGGTTGTCACTTTTGTGGCGAAACTGCAAGGGGTTAAAAGGAAGAAGAAAAAACAGGCCTGTCAATGCCCAGGTAAGTGTGGTACACAGTACTCCACAATTAGGTTCCAGCCAGACTACGTTTTTTTAAATGAAGTTGACTTGCAGCAGAATGTAAACAAGTTGCTTGGAACAGGAAAGTAAAATGGACTTAGCTAGGGGTTCCATTTGCAGATTTCCACATTGCTGTTTTGCAAGCCAGGAGCAGAAATGTAAGGACTAATATAAATAGTTTTCCAGATGTCTCTTTACGGGCTTTCCTGAGCGAGACTGAGAGTTGAAGTGAGGAGGCGACATCAAGGAAAGAATGCCGGAAAAGCCCATAGCTCAGGAGCACAAAATTAGGAGCTGTGTGGGAATGTTCTTTATCTGTTTATTGATCTGCAATATTTCTTATCCACACTTCACCATAAGAGCCCAGGGTCAGATACAGGAATAGAAAATAGGGTTAAAAACACAGATAATAGCATTACAATTCTAAAATGCCCAAACCCTTTCCAAACAAAGCAGAACAATATAAATTCTTCCCCATACCAAAAAAAGGTGCACCCACAAAACACGTTCAGTGTAAAGAGGTGTGTCATCAGCATATGGCAGAAGTTGTGGTTCGAGGACCCGATCCCCGCGTAGTGGAATGAAAACACGAGGACACGTGATATAAGGTTAATGGGCAAGAAAAGGCCACAACTTTATTGATTACAGCAAGTGAAAAGGTATTGGCTTAGGCATTGGATTACGTCATCTGACTCCACCCCCTCAGAGAGGGGTGAGTCTAAAACAGGGGGGTTTATTCACCAGTAGGTGGAGCCTGTTGATGCTAATCCAACTATAAGATCTCCCCTGATGTCACCGAGGGTCGTGCCATGGCCTCCCGCCACGCAGGCATCGGACAGAATACACGACCGCTGGATTCCTTTAACGGAATACCCAAAATTGAAGGCGCAGGCGATGGCCACACCTAGCCCTTCGACACACCACAACACATTATTCCAATGCCTAACCTACCCACCAATACCACGAAAGTTGTGACGATTGCTACGAGGTAGGCGAAAAAAACCAAAAGTCTAATGCTAAATGGAAAAATTCCTACCAGGCCCCCCGGACAACCAGGGCGACCAACCTAATTGTTCCCCAAAGTGCTGTTTCCAGAGTGGGCAAACTCTAGCGGCTTCCCTTTTCTAAACTTGAACTTTCAGACACATTTATTTCATCTATGAATCACTTCCCATGAGGCATCCCAAAGCAATTTGCAATATAACAAAAACACATATAAAACACTTACAAATGTTAAAAACAGCTAAAACAATTGCATATACAGTGAGGTCAAACTGGCCAGCTTGTGGTCAGCCGTCAGCAACAATAATCCTCAGGGCCAGTTCACAGCTTTTTGCTGCCTGAGGCCAGGCAAAAATTGGCAGCCTCATCTATCATGGAGCATGGTACCCAAAGTAGGTCAAGGTATTTGGGCACCTAATGCAGAAAACAATAATAATCAGGAATCTTTGCTAGCTAAGGAGTAAGGTCTACTCATGAGGGCACTACTCCTCACAAGGGCACCATCCAGCAGGTGGGGACATGAGGTCCCCCCAAAAAAATTCAAGGAGGGAGCCGGGACCTCTCAATATCCCAGAGCCACAGCAGGCTCCATTGGACCTATCCACACCTGTGACCGGCCCCATTGGGGGCTCCCCTGTAGCTGTGACAGGCCCACTGGACCTACCCACAGCCACAGCAGGCCCCCTCAGGCCTCCCCATGGCTGTGGAGGATCCCATTGGACCTCCTCCTGCCATGTGATGCCATACACACACACACACACACACACACACACACAAGTTGGGCAGAACCCAGTATGTGTGACTCCTCGTGTGTAGTTTGTTACTCTGAATGAAGTCTTAGCTTTTGGACAGGCACTCTAGCGCCTAACTACAGCCTGATGGTGATGACGATGATGATGATGCTTCGGTGATCCCTCATAGCCAAGTAAGATTGTCTTCCATAAACATGGTTTTAACAGTGAGTTTGTAAGTGACACTGAAGGCCAATTCTGGATCCACACGTCCTTCCACAGTGGGGACACAGGGTTCTGGGTGGGAGTTGATCATGGTGAGGGTTTGCCAAGAGTGCCTTCCTCTTAGCACGTTTCTCCCTTTTGTCCTGAGTTCGAGTGTCTTCAAAACCCACGTCACCTTTGGTGAAGGCTGTTCTCCAATTGGAGCGCTCGCAGGCCAGTGGTTCCAAGTTGTCAGTGTTTATACTACATTTATTTTAGATTTGCCATGAGAGAGTCTTTAAACCTCTTTTGTTGACCACCACCATTATGCTTCCCGTTTTTATGTTCGGAAAAGAGTAGTTGCTTTGGAAGACGATGATCAGGCATCTCCACAACATGACCAGTCTAACGAAGTTGACGTTGAAGAATCATTGCTTCGACACTCGTGATCTTTGCTTCTTCAAGTACACTGGCATTAGTTCACCTGTCTTCCCAAGTGATGTATAAAAATGTTCGGGGACACCGTTGATGGAATCTTTTGAGGAGTTGCAGATGGTGTTTATAAGTGGTCCATGTTTCACAAGCATACAGTAAGGTTGGTAGTACAATAGCTTTGTAAACAAGCATTTTGGTTTCCCTGTGAATGTCCCAGTCCTCAAACTCTCTAAAGCCTGATGCTAAACCTTCATGTGCCAGTGCTCTCTTGGGCTTGGGGGTGCCTCTGAGCCCTCAATAACAGCTAAATGGAGCTGAAGTGCCATAATGCCCAACAGTCCTGGTTCTACCTCACTGTTGCCTAACCTCACCTGTCCCTCTGTATCATGTGTAGGGAATCTTTGGCCCTCCAGATGTTGCTTAACTACAGCTCTCATCAACTTCAGCAAGCATGGCCAAGGCCCAAGGATTGTGGAAGTTGTTGTTGAGCATCTGGAGGACCAAAGTTTACCTGCACCAGTTCCATATGGTTCCCTTCAGGAAGGATGAGGTCCTCCTCTGAAGAAGACTCCTTTAGTGGGTGCCTGATATGCACCCTCAAGAAAGAAAGAAAGAAAGAAAGAAAGAAAGAAAGAAAGAAAGAAAGAAAGAAAGAAAGAAAGAAAGAAAAGGACCCACAAGGTAACCAAGAATTACTCAGGCACAATGTGAAGTCTTCTTACAAGCAAGAATTGATGGACAGATGAAGGCTGATGAACCATTGAGACACTAATGACTCAAGCAGCCGCCAGTTTAGTTGTTGACTGCAAGGCCTTCATTTCTATTGCTTTGCAAGATCAAAGGTTTGCCCTGTTGCAATGCCAGAGAATATTTCGCAAAACCACAGAACTGTTTCCCACTGGAGTCAAGCCAGTGGATGCGAAAGAAAAAGAGCCCCACCTTCCTCAGTTTTAGCTCCACGTTGCTCATCTGCGCTAGAACCTTACTAAATATTATCAGAATATGATGCAAGATCTTTTTAAGAAGAAAGACGTTTAAGAATTTTCTTAAAAACCAAACGTGTGTTTCTTCCACTACCCACTGTTGTCTGGAAATGCCCTGGCAAAGAAAAAGACCAAGGGTTTTCCCCCACCCTCAATTTTTTAAAACTTTTAATGGTTTCCTCTAACTCATTTCAATTTGATGTATGTTTATTAATGGAATCCTCAAAGCCCCGGGGAGGATTCAGTGAAGAATTCAAGTTTTTTCATCTCCTGCTGAACTGTTTCACAACATCCAAAAACTCCCAGAGAAATCTCCCAATGAAATGCCTGTTTTTGCAGAACTCCTACCCTGGTTCAAAAAACCAGAACACCCTCCAAACAAACCCAGAAACTTACTGAACTACAGCTCCCACCAGCCCCAGCAAGCTTGGTCAATGGCCTAAGAGTTGCAATTCAGCAACAACTGGAAGACCATCTGAACTTATATACACACACACACACACATATATACACACACACATTTGTATTGGTTTTTTTAACATTTCCAACAATCATTTAACATAACTTCTTATCTTATACAATATTGTGACTTCCATCGGCAACTTCTGAAGATTTCCCGTTCTTTATCGCTTGTTCTGCATTTCTTAATTTCTCTATTACTTTTAATTGTCCTTAACTAATAATTCTCATCACAGTCTTTCTTGCAATGTTTCAAATAATCCTCCTTACAGAACTTCTTGCAATCCTACTAGCGTAATCTGTTTATTACAATTGCTTTTCAAATAGTTCAAATATTTACTCCAGTCTTCTAAGAATCACTGATCCTGCAGGTTTCGAATCCTTCCTGTTAATTTGTCTAATTCTGCATAGTCCATTAATTTCATTTGCCATTCTTCTTTCGTCGGTAATTCTTGACTCCATCTGAACTTCATCTGCGCTATTGAGTTCCCTGTGAATGCAGTATCCTGGCTGATCCCAGCAGGCGTGCTCTGACAGCCACTCAGCTGATCCGTGGGGAAAGCAAGACTCCTCTGCCAATGCACAATCAGAAGCACATTTTAAGGCTCCCAATTCTGCATTGGCAACTGTAGGCCTGTCTCTCCCATGTCTGATTTCACCCATGGCATCAGGTGCAGGGCAGGTGGGTGTGGTTTGGGGAAAACAGCCTCATGGGCCACACTGAAACCCTAAGTAGGTCCATGAGCTGTGGTAACTGTGCCCCTGAAGGACCAGGTGTGTAGCCTGGGAGTCATTATGGACTCACAGCTGTCCATGGAGGCGCAGGTCAATTCTATGTCCTGGACGGCTGTCTACCAGCTCCACCTGGTACGCAGGCTGAGACCCTTCCTGCCCGCAAACTGTCTCGCCAGAGTGGTGCATGCTCTAGTTATCTCTTGCTTGACCTCCTGCAATGCGCTCTACATGGGGCTACCTTTGAAGGTGACCCGGAAACTGCAATTAATCCAGAATGCGGCAGCTAGACTGGTGACTGGGAGTAGCCACCAGGACCACATAACACCGGTCCTGAAAGACCTACATTGGATCCCAGTATGTTTCTGAGCACAATTCAAAGTGTTGGTGCTGACCTTTAAAGCTCTAAATGGCCTCGGTCCAGTATACCTGATGGGGAATCTCCAACCCCATCGTTCAGCCCAGACACTGAGGTCCAGCTCCAAGGGCCTTCTGGCGGTTCCCTCCCTGAGAGAAGTGAGGTTACAGGGAACCAGGCAGAGGGCCTTTTACAAAAACTATACCATTCAGTATTCCATTATTACATCCATCAAACCTGTTGAATTTATCTTAACAAGCCCTTACAGACGGCCTTCCTTGAAGTGAGACAAATAACCTATTCCACTTTTTTTTTTTTTTAAGACCAACACAACCACCCCCACCCCTGGTAGGGGGTTTGTATAAAAAGGAAGGAAGGACCAGGCTGGTCTTTCATTGTGGGTGTATTCTGCAACATGTTCTTTACACAACAGTAGTACGTTTGTGGTAGATTTATTCTGCTTTACTTTGTTCTGCAATGCTACCACAGTAGTGTTTTCTGGAGGTGCTATAGCACAAGAAAAGACGGCCAAAAATAAACCACAACATTTACTGCATAAGAAGTTACATTAAACACTTGTAGTTTAATGGTGATTTTTTGGACATAATGGAGATGTAAAAGATTTGGATTATTATAAGAGATGCAGGAGGAAATGATTAACAATAGGACCCGCAAAGGTTGTATGTTGGATATGCGATTGTAAAACTGTAATCTGAAACACACACACACACACACACACACACACACACACAAAGTTACAGGATTTCAGCAGGAAGTTACAAGATGCCTACTGACTGAAAGTGAAGCAGTCTGACTGCCCCAAAACATTTGCAGAATGACCGCTCCCCGCTTAAAACGGGGGGTGCCCTTTGCATGGACGCGTGCAGCCCCTAGATCTGGAGCGGCTCCAACAGCATAGGCTTGGCTTTGCCTTCCCTCAGGTGGGATACCTGGAGGTCTCCGCCTACCTCAGTCAGTTGTCCAATCCCACCTGGGGGAAGCGTTGCCAAGGAGACCAGGCCAGGTAGGGGAGGGATTACCTGCCCACACAATAGAAGTTACAAGATGCCTACTGACTGAAAGTGAAGCAGTCTGACTGCCCCAAAACATTTGCAGAAACAATATTGAAAGCAGGATCCTGACAGAATCAGGAGCACAAATCATCCCAACTGCCCAATAGAGAAAGATGTCAGGAGGGAAACATACTCTATGATACGTCATAACCATTTTTTCATCAGTATCTTTTTTTTGTGTGCAAAAGCAGAACGTTTTTGAGATTTTCACTCTTCTTAAAATAAAAAGATACAGAGGGGAGAAAGACCGCATAACATTGCAAACTAAAACCTTGCTGCGAATCCCACTGTCAAAATCAGTAGACAATGGTTAGGGTACAGATACAGAGGTGCTATATCTTTTAGGCAGCCATCTTGTGATAGTGCATGCAATACAAAAAAGGGGGGCACCAGTAAATTACTGCAAAGACTTACGTAGTCGTCGGTGGCATCTTTGGCAGCTGTGATGGTTAAAACCAGCGCTAAAGGAACAATGGTAGCAAACCATGATAAGGAGGATACATCTGGAATCAACTGTAAGAGAACGATTAAAGGATTTTTTGTGTGAGGACAAATAATATTTAAAAAGCCTCCTATAGTTTCAAAAAAAATCACAAAATTCTATGAATTCACCAATTCATAGAAATTGGTGAAATGCCAATTTTCACCTAGAGAGTGAGCCTATGTACATACCGTACATTTAAAGCGCACCACACACCCAAAAGAATAATGGGTACTGTAGTTCCGCTCACCTTTTATCCGGTGGGTGGCATTGCGCCCAGTCAGCTGAGCCTCAACAGTTTTCCGGCGTAGGGGTGGAGGTGCGCTGCCTCCCCTTACCCCACACCACAGCCGGCCATGTCATCTGTGCTGCAGACAGCCCCAGCCAATCTGCTGCCTGGGTGGGTTTGGCCGCGAGCCATTTAATGGTGGCACAGCCGGCCGGCACCCTCTTTCTCGCCCCTTCGCCAGATCACCCTACCCACCCACCCTCTTTTCATGCTTTGCTCTGGTATGACCTTACTATGGCAATTGTCGGTCGCCATGTTGTTGGGGCCTGGTAGGAATTTGTTCCACTTGGCAAATTGGCACCGGCTATTTGGTTTTGCCTACCTAGAAGCAATCGTCACAACTTTTATAATAATAATAATAATAAATTATTATTTGTACCCCGCCCATCTGGCGGGGTTTCCCCAGCCACTCTGGGCAGCTTCCAACAAAGACCAAAAATACACTAAAATGTTACGCATTAAAAAATTCCCTGAACAGGGCTGCCTTCAGATGTCTTCTGAATGTCAGGTAGTTGTTTATCTCTTTGACATCTGATGGGAGGACGTTCCACAGGGAGGGTGCCACTACCAAGAAGGCCCTCTGCCTGGTTCCCTGTGACTTTGCTTCTTGCAATGAGGGAACCACCAGAAGGCCCTTGGCACTGGACCTCAGAGTCTTGGCAGAAAGATGGGGGTGGAGGTTAGACTTTTGTTTGGTTGGAGGGGAGGTTGTTGCCTCGCCTGCCCCTCCTCAGTAAGGGTATCCTGTTAAAGGGATCTGGGGTGTGAATACTATCTGAAGCCTGGACGTGGGCTAGGGCCATGCCATTACCCCAATGGGTACCCCTTGGGGTGCCCCTAATTTGATGTAACTCATAGGGCACCCCCTATTGGTGGTTTACCCTTAAGTGGACTCCCTGTAGATGGGCAGGAGTCAAGATATAGCCTGGCTTCACCCCAACGCCTAAGCCAAACCACTCAACATCTGTAACCAATGAAGTTGTGGCCTATTTGAACCCACAAACCAAAATACTCTGTGTCAGTGTGATTTATTGTTCTCCTGGGAACTTTGTGGCTTGGGTGCCTTGGCACGCAATTGACCCCCTCACAGAGCTACAATTCCCAGCACTCTTAACAAACTAGAATACCCGGCTCCTTTGGGGGATCATTAGCATCTAAAAGAGTGAGCTAGGTTGCAATAGCCACAGGTAAGTGATGGAGAGCAATAGGCCAAAGTTTGGCGTAGTGAGAGGTGGGAGTGGGATGGAAGAGGCAGGCTGGAAGCTGGGGACAGAGAGATACCGTATTTTTTGCTCTATAAGACTCACTTTTTCCCTCCTAAAAAGTAAGGGGAAATGTGTGTGCGCCTTATGGAGCGAATGCAGGCTGCGCAGCTATCATAGAAGCCAGAACAGCAAGAGGGATTGCTGCTTTCACTGCGCAGCGATCCCTCTTGCTGTTCTGGCTTCTGAGATTCAGAATATTTTTTTTTCTTGTTTTCCTCCTCCAAAAACTAGGTGTCTTGTGGTCTGGTGCGTCTTATAGAGCGAAAAATACTGTATGTCTTGTTCTGTGCTGGATCCTAAGCTGTGACTAATGGAGACGCAATATCTTTTGGGGAGTTAATGCTGTAGGCCCCTCCACCCTCAGGTTGTAAATAAAACCGTATGTACTGAAGACACCAGTCTCTGCTGACCTTCATTCCAAGGAAACTGAACCATGGATAAGGAATTGGAACCTCTGGAGCAGTGTTTTCCAAACTTAGGTCTCCCACTGTTTTTTTTAGACTACAATTCCCATCATCCCTGACCACTGGTCCTGCTAGTTAGGGATGAAGGGAGTTGTAGTCCGAAAACAGCAGGAGACCCAAGTTTGGGGACTCCTGCTCTTCACTCAATCTCATCACTCAGAGATCGGGGTGGCACATAACAATATACAGTCGTACCTCGGAAGTCGAACAGAATCCGTTCCTGAAGTCCGTTCGACTTCCGAAACATTCGACTTCCAAAGCGCAGCTTCTGATTGGCTGCAGGAAGCTCCTGCAGCCAATCAGAAGCCATGGAAGCCCCGTCAGACATTCGGCTTCGAAAAGAACATTAGAAAACCGGAACACTCACTTCTGGTTTTCGATTGTTCAGGAGCTGGAACGTTCAACTCCCAAGGCATTTGGGAGCCGAGGTACAACTGTACACAGTTTTCTCTTTTATAACCATTGCCAATTAATTTGCCTTTGAAATAAATACAGATATTGAATATAACCTGTAAAATCAGGAGGAACACGAAGTAGGCATTGGCAACCCGCTTGAACTGCTCAAACAAGTTGATAGGCAAAAAGGTCAGAACGTTGTACTTGGATGTTTGGATGCGATTGTTCTGAAAAATACAGAAGAATGGGGGTGGGGGAGATTTAAAACATGGGAGACCAAAAAAATGTATACATTAAACAGAAAAGCCAGAAAATTGACCCTCATCCAACTCTACAATTTTTATGATTCTGCACCAAAGTTTGGCAACTGGCTAATGGTTATAGACTCAACGATAAACATGATAAAAAATGTGATTCTTAATTTATGCATATACTGTTTTGCATATAAAAAGCCAAAGCACTGAGCAATACAAAATTTACAAAATACATAATATATAAACTTTAATCATCATCATTTATAAAGTCCCTGAACAGCTAAATATAAAGGTCAAGAGCTTTTTTTCAAGGTGTAAATGCAGTTCAGGCTGCTGGTGTCAAGACTGCTGCAAGATAGGGAAGGGTTAAATGTCCCCCTCCTGCTGTGGTTCTGATAAAAATTTGGGGGTGGGGGTTAGGAACAGTAGCAGAAACTGCTTGTATTATCTTGTCTGATTTCCATTCCGGACTTCAGACAAACATGTGAATTGTGGCAATTTCTGCTTCTGTTTCCAACAGAGCTCTCCAACATCCCTAATTACGAGTCCAGCATTATTTCCCCCAGATACCAGAGGTCAGTTGTCAGAAGAAAGCCCAATTCCTGTATCACCAGACCCTTCCTTTGCTAAAGCACCCTCCTTTTCCTCCTGTTGGCAAGCCTCTGCCCTCAGAGAAGGTGCTTGACAACAAACTGTGTGCATACCCTCCAAAATTTCTCCGATGAAAATATGGCTGTCCTAAGGAAAAGCAAATGGGACGCGGGTGGTGCTGTGGGTAAAACCTCAGCGCCTAGGACTTGCCGATCGCATGGTTGGCGGTTCGAATCCCCGCTGCGGGGTGCGCTCCCGTTGCTCAGTCCCAGCGCCTGCCAACCTAGCAGTTCGAAAGCACCCCCGGGTGCAAGTAGATAAATAGGGACCGCTTACTAGCGGGAAGGTAAACGGCGTTTCCGTGTGCGGCTCTGGCTCACCAGAGTAGCTTCGTCACGCTGGCCACGTGACCCGGAAGTGTCTGCGGACAGCGCTGGCTCCCGGCCTCTAGAGTGAGATGAGCACACAACCCTAGAGTCTGTCAAGACTGGCCCGTACGGGCAGGGGTACCTTTACCTTTACCTTTTAAGGAAAAGCAAACCTAGACAGCATGTTAAAAAGCAGAGACATCACCTTGCCAACCAAGGTCCATATAGTTAAAGCTATGGTTTTCCCAGTAGTGATGTATGGAAGTGAGAGCTGGACCATAAAGAAGGCTGATCGCAGAAGAACTGATACTTTTGAATTATGGTGCTGGAGGAGACTCTTGAGAGTCCCATGGACTGCAAGAAGATCAAACCTATCCATTCTGAAGGAAATTAGCCCTGAGTGCTCAGATCGTGAAGCTGAGGCTCCAATACTTTGGCCACCTCATGAGAAGAGACGAATCCCTGGAAAAGACCCTGATGTTGGGAAAGATGGAGGGCACAAGGAGAAGGGGAAGACAGAGGACGAGATGGTTGGACAGTGTTCTTGAAGCTACGAACATGAGTTTGACCAAACTGAGGGAGGCAGTGGAAGGTAGGAGTGCCTGGCGTGCTCTGGTCCATGGGGTCACGAAGAGTCAGACACGACTAAACAACAACAACAAGGAAAATCAGGACATCCTAGGATCAAATTAGAAACTGGGATGGCTTCTGTAAATCTGGGACATCCCTGGAAAATAGGGACACTTTAGCCCAGAGATGGAAAAAAGAAACTATCCCAACCAAGAAAGAATAGCAAACCAAGTTGATGGACTATGCCGAAATCGCAAAGTTAACTGGAAAGCTCAGGAACCAAGAAAAGAACTTTAAAAAAATTATTTTGGAGACCATTCTAAGCAGATGAAAGCATTAGCAGGATTCTAATCTCACTTAAAGGTAAAGGTAAAGGTACCCCTGCCCGTACGGGCCAGTCTTGACAGAATCTAGGGTTGTGCGCCCATCTCACTTAAGAGGCCGGGGGCCAGCGCTGTCCGGAGACACTTCCGGGTCACATGGCCAGTGTGACAAAGCCGCATCTGGCGAGCCAGCGCAGCACACGGAAACGCCGTTTACCTTCCCGCCAGTAAGCGGTCCCTATTTATCTACTTGCACCCGGAGGTGCTTTCGAACTGCTAGGTTGGCAGGCGCTGGGACCGAGCAACGGGAGCGCACCCCGCCACGGGGATTCGAACTGCCGACCTTTCGATCGGCAAGCCCTAGGCGCTGAGGCTTTTACCCACAGCGCCACCCGCGTCCCTAATCTCACTTGCAATGTAACAAAAATTCTGGATAACTCGGATGGATAAAAAAAGTGGTTAACGGAAAGATATGCAGTTGTAAATGTTGATATTAGGACCCACGGAAGGGATTGGGGTGGGGGAGTCTTGAAATTCAGAGCAATCTCTTTATATGGATTTGCAGTCGAATTTGTTGTATATTTATTTCTTTTTAAAATCAAATAAAAATTATTTTAAAAAGAAGAAGAAAAGAAAGTAGGGACACTTGGAGGGTTTGTGTGTGTTGAACCGGCACAGACAGCTTAGACCAGGGGTCAACAACCTTTTTCAGCCGTGTGCCAGTCCACTGTCCCTCAGACCTTGTGAGGGGCTGGACCATATTTTTTTTGGGGGGGGGGGAATGAACAAATTCCTATGCCCCCAAAATAACCCAGAGATGCATTTTAAATAAAAGCACACATTCTACTCACGTAAAAACACCAGGCAGGCCCCACAAATAACCCAGAGATGCATTTTAAATAAAAGGACACATTCTACTTATGTAAAAACATGCTGATTCCCAGACTGTCCGCAGGCCGGATTTAGAAGGCGACTGGGCCGCATCCTGCCCCTGGGGCTTAGTTTGCCTACCCCTGGCTTAGACCCAAACCCCTTGGAGGAGTGGTTGTTTGTTTGCCCAGTCCAGGGACACATCTCGCATGATGTGCTAGAACTGAGCCTGCTCAGCGCTTCAGTCCCAATGAGGCACATTACTTGTCGCATCAGCGTCTTGGCAATGCTAGCCATACACATTCCACCTGCTGTCACTTTTATCCCTTGCCTAGCCTATGTGCTGCACTGATTTGAGCCACTCTTGTCAAAGATGAAGGGGATCTAAATGTAACCAATAACAGATTTTTATCAGGAAAATATATCCCAAAGCCAAATCTAGTGGCCCCACCCCACCCTCTACTCCCTGGTAGCTCATAATAAATCCACCCAACCACTACTTTCAGACTAGACTATCTTGATGCTGTTTCTCATCTAAATAATCTAAAGCACTTGTAGCAAATTAAAAAGACTATATCCATGATCAACAGTCGGACTTAAGGTTACGCAAAGCTTCCGCAGCTGAAATAAATGTCTAGACCTAGCAAAGTGCACAGATAATTGGCCTTACAGACTCACTTCGGGATTTGTCAGGAACAAATGGGGAAATCTGGCATTGGCTTAAGCGATAGTACAAAGAAATCTGCACATGTTATACGTGCTCAGGGTAGCCCCTGTCTCCAGAGTTGGCACAGTGATTTAATTTCCTTTAGGACATCTGGTCTTTTAATGGGAATGTAGTGATGTTGCATGAACCGGTTTTACAAGATGCCTGGTATGGTGTGTTGCATAACAGACTTCAGACTCTATGGACTTGGTTCCAATCCTCGCTCAGCGATGAAGCTTACTGGGTACATTGGTGTCTCCAGCCACAAACTATGTCATCTAGTGGGGCAGGAGGGGGCTGTATATTGGGTTGCTGCAAGCTCGTTAAAGAAAGTTGGGGTGCAAATGTAATGCATAATAGGTAAAGGACCCCTGGACGGTTAAGTCCAGCCAAAGGCGACTATGGGGTGCAGCGCTCATCTTGCTTTCAGGTCAAGGGAGCCAGCATTTGTCCACAGACAGCTTTCCGGGTCATGTGGCCAGCATGACTAAACCGCTTCTGGTGCAACAGAACACTGTGACATAAGCCAGAGCACACAGAAATGCCGTTTACCTTCCCGCCACAGTGGTACCTATTCATCTACTTGCACTGGTGTGCTTTCAAACTGCTAGGCTGGCAGGAGCTGGGACAGAGCAACGGGAGCTCACCCCGTCACAGGGATTCAAACCGCCGACCTTCCAATCAGCAAGCCCAAGAGGCTCAGTGGTGTAGACCGCAGTGCCACCCACGTCCCTACATCAGATGTGAAGTGGTTTCAGGCCCTGAAGCAAGGACTTCAGGGCTTGCAAGGTGCTGCTAAGATAAAAATTCCTTCCACCGTCGTTTTAGCAGGGGATTCCAAGGAAAACCTCTTCTTCTGCATGGAATCCTGATGAGCAGAGCAGGATTTAACTCATCCTCTCATCTCAGTATGACTGCACACCCCTGATGGGAACAGGCACAGGCAGCCAACATGACTTTTAAAGAGAGAAGTGAATAAATAAAGTACACTGTGACAGGGAATAGATTCCGTTTTCAGGATTCTCATCTAGAGAATGAACGTCTAAGATGAAATAACTTCCGAGAGGCCGGGTTTGTGGTTTTTCCCTGAAGTGTTGTGTACATACGCCTTACTAAACTTGAAGCGACTTCCCTTTGAAAAGAGGTTGCAGCACTTGGGACTTCTTAGTTCAGAGAAAAAGTGAGTTAAGAGGTGAGATGACAGAAGTTTATAAATTTATTCATGGCTTGGAGAAAGTGGTACATGCCCTGGTTATCTCCCGCTGGTTGCAGCTTCAATTCCCGTATGGGACAGCTGAATATTCCTGTTGTTCTAGATCAGTGGTTCCCAACCTTTTTTTTTGCCATGCCCCACCTAAGCATCTCTAAAATCCTGATGCCCCACCCCATGACATATAATTCTTATTATTCAAAAAGTGAACTCCTATTCACATGCAGGAAGCCTAAAAGGCCATTAACTGTTAAAAACTAATAATAATAATAATAATAATAATAATAATAATAATAATAATAATAATTTATTATTTGTACTCCGCCCATCTGGCTGGGTTTCCCCAGCCACTCTGGGCGGCTACCAACAAAGATTAAAAATACATTAAAATGTCACACATTAAAAACTTCCCTGAACAGCCTTCAGATGTCTTCTAAATGTCAGGTAGTTTTTTATCTCTTTGACATCTAATGGGAGGGCGTTCCACAGGGCGGGTGCCACTGCCGAGAAGGCCCTCTGCCTGGTTCCCTGTAGCTTTGTTTCTTTCAATAAGGGAACCGCCAGAAGTCCCTCGGCACTGGACCTCAGCTTCCAAGCAGAACAATGAGGGTGGAGACACTCCTTCATTCTCGAACTTCCCCCCTTAAAAATAAAATTACCGCACGTTGGGAACCACAGTTCTAGATGATCCTTAGGGTCCCTTCCACCTCTACAATTCTATGATACTTTTGATTAGCAAAAGGAGGGGGTGTTTTTTCCGGCAGAAAAGCTAGCTGACCTTAGCAGTTCACCTTTGGCCTACAAGATTTTCAATCAAATAAGAAACATTAGAATAAATCTAAAAAATGCCTTGACTCTTAAAATGTCTGGCCAGTCCAGTCACAAAACCCAAATAAAAACAGAACCATTAATGCTGCAGTTCCCAACTGGTGGTCCATGGACCCCAGAGGATCTGGGTAACCCACTCAGAAGGTCCGTGGCACCATGCACATAACCAGTGCTTTTTTCCTTGAAAAAAAAAGGTTAAGGGGTACTCTCATTTTGACTCAAGAAAATCACCATTTTATAGTTCAAATCAGGGGAAATAAATACAGTAAAATGGACAAAAGTACAAAGATTCACAAAATGTTTAGAGGTATGCGTACACCCAGGGGAAAAAGCACTGCACATAACAAAAGCTACCATAGAGATATCAACATTTTTAAATGTAGCTTGAAAAACAGGGGGGTCTGCAATACTTAGCTAATTGGAAACCACTGATTGGTGGATGTTTCCACAATCAAAACACTGTACTTACTGCGTACTGAAATTTTTCATTATATTCACGATTATTGGCTTTCACTCTCCGCTTCTCCTCTGAAAAATTAAAACCCATGAAAGCATAAGAAGGCAAACCAGAATACGGTTTCTATAAAGACCAGTTTTCTTTATTGTTTCCTATTCTTCCATCCTTCCTTCCTTTTAAATAACTTTCAACCTCAGCCAATTCCATGCTGGCTGGCACTGATGGGAGTTGTAGTCCACTGCGACTGAAGGACACCTGGTTTGGGAAGATTTGGGAAGGCTAATTTAAAAACTCAAATTGCTCTGCAAAAATAGTTTCAGTTTTCATTTCTCATGTGCACCAGGAGATCTGCAGTAAAGATGATAAAGGAAAATGTAAAGAAATGAAACCTAAAACTATGGGTGGGGGAAGAACGCCCCCCCCCCCACACACACATCTTGCCAAACTTGTGGCAAGAAACATTGCGGTGAAAGGTCTGAAGGACATGGGAGATAATTTCACAAGCTGAAAATGAATGTCTAGATGAAATAACCTCTGAGAGACTGGGTTTGTGGCTGATAATTTCAGCGCAGCCAGAATATATAAATAGTGGCAGTCATATAATTTGTGAAACATTTAATTGCATTAGATGTTATAATAAGTATTGAATTTTATAACAAAATGATCACCGCTTTTAACCTGTGGCCCTCCAGATGTGTTTGGACTTAAACTCCCATCAACCCTGAGCACTACCTTTTCCCATGTTTAAGATGTTCTGGCTTCAACATGCTTTGTGGAGCCAGTGTGGTGTAGTGGTTAAGAGCGGTAGTCTCGTAATCTGGGGAACCGGGTTCGCTTCTCCGCTCCTCCACATGCAGCTGCTGGGTGACCTTGGGCTAGTCACACTTCTCTGAAGTCTCTCAGCCCCACTCACCTCACAGAGTGTTTGTTGTGGGGGAGGAAGGGAAAGGAGAATGTTAGCCGCTTTGAGACTCCTTAAAGGGAGTGAAAGGCGGGATATCAAATCCAAAGTCTTCTTCTTCTTCTTTGAGGCCAAAAGAAAGCATTAGCCTCGGGCTCTAATAGGCTGTTGCTCAAAGGAGCCATGTGGTGCTATCAACCCTGGTCAGAGTTTCTTTACTTGTAGTTTTGCCCACCATTCCTGCCTTCCATTGTCACAGAGACAGAAGCGGAAATGGGAACCTGTGGCCCTTATATTCACCAAACTACAGTTCCTATCAGTCCCAATGCTCATGATTGATGGTCTCGCCAGAAGGCAGGTGCTAACAATGATGTTGCCTCTATGTTTTTAGTTGGCACTGAGACAACATCACTGTCAGCACCAACTTTATTGTGGGATGTGGAAGAACATCCTACAGACTGGGCACCACTACAGAAACGGCCCTTCTCCATAAGTGGGGTTTTGATGGGGTGGAAGGTTCACAGGCTAGGAAGGACTTGCTCACAAATTTATTGACAGCTGCACGAATTATTACAGCTAGGAAGTGGAAGGGGCAAGCAGAATATAAAATGAAAGAATGGTTTAAAGAGGTGTGGGGCATAGCTATTAATGATAAATTAAAGGTAAAGGTAAAGGACCCCTGACAGTTAAGTCCAGTCGCAAACGACTCTGGGGTTGCGGCGCTCATCTTGCTTTACTGGCCAAGGGAGCTGACGTTTGTCCGCAGACAGTTTTTCTGGGTCATGTGGCCAGCATGACTAAGCCGCTTCTGGCGAACCAGAGCAGCGCACGGAAACGCCGTTTACCTTCCCACCGGAGCGGTATCTATTTATCTACTTGCACTTTGACATGCTTTCAAACTGCTAGGTTGGCAGGAGCAGGGACCGAGCAACGGGAGCTCACCCCATCGCAGGGATTCGAACTGCCAACCTTCCGATCGGCAAGCCCTAGGCTCAGTGGTTTAGACCACAGCACCACCCGATAAATTAACATGCGCTATTAAGGTAAGACAGGGAATACACAGGAGAAATGATTTTGAGGAGAATTTGTAGAATTTGTACTGTTAAAACGGAAAGGGGTCAAACCATCACAAGAGGTGTTGAAATTTTGGGAGGTTGGATAGTTACAATGGAATGGTCTCGGGGGTGGGGTGCACATATTTATTCTTATTTATTTATTCTTATTAGTTTGTCAAAATTAAAAAAATGTATAAAATGTAAATAAATGCATAATAATAATAATAATAATAATAATAATAATAATAATAATAATAATTTATTTATTATTTATAGCCTGCCCATCAACGGAGTGAGCTCCTGTTGCTCTCTCCCAGCTCCTGCCAACCTAGCGTTCAAAAGCATACCAGTGCAAGTCACAGAGTCACAGGCCTCTTATTCATGTTCTTAGCAATATGCAGTGGGGGGTTTTTCTTACAAACTTTTTTAGGGGTACTCTCATTTTGACTCAAGAAAATCACCATTTTATAGTTCAAATCGGGAAAAATAAATACAGTAAATGGACAAAAGTATGAAGATTCACAAAATGTTTAGGAGTATGCGTGGCCCCAGGAAAAAAAAGCACTGGCAATACGTAATTTCAGTCACATTTCTTCTGCGGACAGCTATACAGTTTGATACACCACACGCACAAACATATTGAACGGATTACATACCTATAAATTTCTTCTTTCTGCAGAGCATTATAACACCAGCTTATTTTCCACAGGGTCCCAGTACCTGCCCTGAAGAAAAACAGTACAATTTCAGAGGCTGGCAATATTCAGGAAGAAAAACTGTAACGCCCGAGTTTTGTGCAATGAGAGTACCTTGAAAAGTTATTTGCTTTTGAGAATCAAAAGTAGAACATTAGCTACTTTGAATTTTGCCTGTTTTCTTAAATGGGAACCGTTAACTTGGATTCCAAAATCTCCAGCTCTTGTTCTTTTAGTGCTGTTATCTTGGCATAACAGCACCGAGGGCCTTCTGGCGGTTCCCTCGCTACAAGAAGCCAAATTACAGGGAACCAGGCAGAGGGTCTTCTCGGTAGTGGCATCCGCCCTGTGGAACACCCTCCCATCAGATGTCAAGGAAATAAACAACTATCTGACTTTTAGAAGTCATCTGAAAGCAGCCCTGTTTAGGGAAGTTTTTAATGTTTAATAAATAATAATAATAATAATAATAATAATAATAATAATAATAATAATGATAATAATTTATACCCCGTCCATCTGGCTGGGTTTTCCCAACCACTCTGGATGGCTTCCAACCAAATATTAAAATACAGTAATACATCAAACATTAAAAGCTTCCCTAAACAGAGCTGCCTTCAGATGTCTTCTAAAAGCCTGGTAGTTGTTGTTCTCTTTGACATCTGGTGGGAGGGCATTCCACAGGGTGGGCGCCACTACCGAGAAGGCCCTCTGCCTGGTTCCCTGTAACCTGGCTTCTCGTAGCGAGGGAACCGCCAGAAGGCCCTCGGCGCTGGACCTCAGTCTCCGGACAGAACGATGGAGGTGGAGACGCTCCTTCAGGTATACTGGACCGAGGTCGTTTAGGGCTTTAAAGGTCAGCACCAACACTTTGATGTTTTGTCGTGTTTTTAATATTCTGTTGGGAGCCCCCACAGTAGCTGGGGAAACCCAGCCAGATGGGTGGGGTATAAATAATAAATTATTATCATCATCTTGAGTGTTAGGATTGAAGGCACTGGTATGCACCTGTGTGTGTGTGTGTGTGTGTGTGTAAACTAGCCTACTGTACAATGGTAAAATCTACAATCATTAGCCTGTTGGGCTAAAGAAAGTTCCCTACTATTTATGCTCTGCTTGGCTTGTTTTTTATAGAAAATAACCAGAGATGACCAAAAGTGTTCAGTGTGTGTGCACTGAGATCCTTTTAATAGAGCAAGCCAATGTGTTTTCAAGATGGTTCATTCCATCAGAAGATACTCAGAATTGTGGTAAAGAAACGGTCCTGCTCTGCGGGTGACCTCATCCGATTTTTCACAGTTAAGCTTGTCTCTTCTTTGAAACCTTTTTTTAACAGTTCTTGGTTATTAGTGAGGGCTTTTATTGAGAGTTTCCCCCCCCCCAACCTTCAACATTTAGGAGTTTAATCATGGTCGGCTAGCATGTAATAAGTTTATTTCTTAGGAACCATTTATAATTTTCTGGCTGCGAGATCAAAGTTAGCTTCTATTCAAACCTCAATTCAGATAATAACTTCATTTGCTGCAAAGCACTTAGCATTTAGATATACACCAGGCTAACAACCCTTCTCATAACACCACACAAACAGTTACTCCTTCAGGATAGCAAAATATTTATATATATTGATCATTCCAATTATTCACCAACTACATCTGGTTGGCCACCGTGAGAAAAGGATGCTAGCTAGACTGGGGTGGGCTTTCGTTCTGATCCAACAGAGCTTTTCTTATGTTCCTGAATTCCACAGAGGGAAACTCATTTGCAGCATGCACTCTTTGGATCGAGGCAGAACGCTTCAATTCCTGTGAATATAGCAAGTGTGGCATAATAATTAAGAATGTTGGACTAGGACCTGGCAAAGCACAGGATTTGAATCCCCTCTCAGCCATGAAACTCACTGGGTGACCTTGGAGCCAGTCACCATCTCTTAGCCTAACATACCTCACAGGGTTGTTGGGAGGGTGAAATGGGAAGGAGGAGAACCATGTACAGTGGTACCTCAGGTTAAGTACTTAATTCGTTCCGGAGGTCCGTTCTTAACCTGAAACTGTTCTTAACCTGAAGCACCACTTTAGCTAATGGGGCCTCCTGCTGCTGCCGTGCCACCGGAGCACAATTTATGTTCTCATCCTGAAGCAAAGTTCTTAACCTGAAGCACTATTTCTGGGTTAGCTGTAAACTGAAGCGTCTGTAACCTGAGGTACCACTGTACAGCGGCCGCTCGGGTTGTGAATGTGATCCATGCAGGAGGCACGTTCGCAACCCGCAGCATTCGCAACCCGCAGTGCCGCGTCTGCGCACGCGTGGGTTGTGATTTGGCTCTTCTGCGCATGTGCAAAGCAAGATTTAGTGCTTCTGCGCATACGCGAGCACCGAAACCCGGAAGTAACCCATTCCGGTACTTCCGGGTTCGGCACGGTATGCAACCCGAAAATGCGCAACCTGAAGCGTCTGTAACCTGAGGTATGACTGTACCTTGAGCTCCTTGGAAGAAAAAAGGTGGCCTATAAATACAGTAGTACCTCAGGTTAAGTACTTAATTCGTTCCAGAGGTCCATACTTAACATGAAACTGTTCTTAACCTGAAGCACCACTTTAGCTAATGGGGCCTCCCGCTGCGCCATCGGAGCATGATTTCTGTTCTCATCCTGAAGCAAAGTTCTTAACCTGAAGCACTATTTCTGGGTTAGCGGAGTCTGTAACCTGAAGCGTATGTAACCTGAAGCGTATGTAACCCGAAGTACCACTGTATAATGAATAAATAAGTAAATATAAATAAACAGCTTACCAAAGCAATCTAGATGGCTCTGTAGAGAAAGCTCTCCAATGCCATGCCATGAGGACAACATCTTCTTTACTTTTCAGAGATCTTCTAGTTTCCAAAAGGTCCACCCTAAGCAAGGAGATAAGGAAAGTTAGCATCTGTTCAGTAAAAGCCCTGCTTCTACTTCTTACATTTCTGCAGTATAAAAACCGAAAGTGCTATTGGAGAGAGAGAAACCGCAAAGTGTGCACTTGAGTCCAAGCATGTTGTGGTGCCCTGCTCCAAAATAAAACATTTCTGAATTGTCCTTCCACAAAATGCACAAAAAATGGCATAAAGCTTACACACACACACACACACACACACACACAATTCAGCACCTCTATGCCACCTTTCTGGTGTTCCGAACACCATATTATTATCTCAATAATAACCTTTTATATATAGGGTGCCTACATTCTGCATGTGCAAATGGCTTTAGATACCTATTAGGTCCATAAATTACCATATAGCATATATTCAGCAGAAAAAAACCTGACAATTTGTTGTTGACAAAGAACAGCTGGACATATGAAGGGCCCCATTGCCTTCAGTAGCTTTAGCATCAAACCTAAATCCGGCCCTGACAGGATTGCTCCGCACAAGTGCTATCCCATAGACATTTCCCTGGGAGCCAGTCTTGCTAAACCCGACAGGCCTTACAAGTGACAGAGTAAGTGGAATATATACCTTTGATGAAACGAGGGTTCCCTGCATTCACACACCTGAGATAACATGTGCTGCATTTTGACTGTGAGACAACTCTCAAACTTTTTCACCTGCTCGGTCTTCCATCAGCTTCGTGGACAAACTCCACCAAGTTCCATTGTTTGTTTGTTTTAAGTTTTTATTTATACTTTTCAAATTTATACATTTCGTTAATTTTACAATCATTTTAACATTTCAAAGTCTGACTTCCTTCCCCCTCTTTCTGTGATTCCTTGAATTTATTTTTTAATACCTTCTGCATATCCAAATTCATTCAATTTGCTCATTTAATTATCTGCTTTAAATATAAATTCTTATGAAGCTGCAGGTTATTACAGTAATCCTGCGATATGCTGAGCTCCGTTGCTGCCCTTTGCAAGAGTTTTCCAACTCCCCAATTTTTGTGTTGTGCATTTCTTACGCCAACAACCCTGTCTGTGTACAAATGATTCTTTCAATGAAATACAGATTTACTAGAAGGAGGGGAGAAATAAAGCCGTCTGCAGCTTTTGTCGCATACGTATTTCAAACCACATCTCTTCTGTTTTTCAACAGGTGACTAACAGCGCGACCTTAACCATGCCTACTCATAAGGAAGTCCCACTGAATACATTAGGGATTACTCCCAGGTAAACAGGGCTAGGACTGCAGCCTACACCAATAAAGGCAGCCCATTACAATTATAACTCACCGAGAATTAATCAACCCAATCTGGAGGACACAGTCCTGTGCAAATACAGTCAAGTAATTACAGGTGAGAAGGAGCAGCTGTAAGCTAGGCTGACATGGGGATTAGAGGCAGAGCAATTAACTTGAATTGACTACAAGGCAGCAGGTGTTAGACCCAGAGGTCTCATTTCAGGGTTTGGGGAGGGGGGGGGCAACAAAGAGATTTCAGGAAGTAAGAAACAATTCCAACCAGGGAAAAATAGCAAGATAAAATGCTAGATTATGCCAAAATGGCAAAACTAACTGGGACACAGGTGGCACTGTGAGTTAAACCACAGAGCCTAGGGCTTGCCAATCAGAAGGTCAGCAGTTCGATTCCCCGCAACGGGGTGAGCTCCCGTTGCTCGGTCCCTGCTCCTGCCAACCTAGCAGTTTGAAAGCACGAAGTGCAAGGAGATAAATAGGTACAGCTCCGGCCGAAAGATAAATGGCGTTTCCGTGCACTGCTCTGGTTCACCAGAAGCAGCTTAATCATGCTGGCCACTTGACCTGGAAGCTGTACGCCGGCTCCCTTGGCCAATAAAGCGAGATGAGCACCGCAATCCCAGAATCATCTGCGACTGGACCTAACAGTCAGGGGTCCCTTTATCTTACCTATGTCACCCAGCCACAGTGGTTTGTTAAGGGTGCTAGGAGTTGTAGCTTTGCAGGGGCAAACTACAGGTCCCAGGATTCGCTGGGGGAAGCCGAGTGCTTTAAATGGGATTCAAATGTATGGTGATGATGTGATCATCAATAATAATAATAATAATAATAATAATAATAATAATAATAATATATTTAATTTATTATTTCTACCCCAGCCACTCTGGGGGGCTCCCAACAGAATATTAAAAACACAATAAAACATTAAAAAGTTCCCTAAACAGGGCTGCCTTCAGATGTCTTCTCAAAGTCAGATAGTTGTGATGGGAGGGCGCCACTACCGAGAAGGCCCTCTGCCTGGTTCCCTGTAACCTCACTTAGAACCTTTTATCAGATTCATTTCACCGTAACATCAGGCCCTTCCTCAAAGAATCTTGGGAATTGTAGTTTAGTCAGCAATAAGCATGTCAAGACCTTTCCATGATTTGACATTTCAAGCACTATTTACAGAAGCACTGTTCCCATGGTGCCCTGGTAACTATTAAACTGTTTGTGCCTGCAGGGTAGATATACCTACAGACCATGGTTTCTAGAAGAGCTGAAAGAAGTAAACAGAGACGTTACTGATTGCAGCAACGCACAGGGGCTTCATTTCTCCCCCTTTAAAAAAATATTTCATGATGAAAACCAGGATTGGTAGTGGTTTTGAATACATAGGAAACTGCCCTATACGCTGAGTTAGACCATCTAGCTCAGTATTGTCTACACAGACTCGCAGCTGCTCTTTAGGGTCTCGAAAAGGTACCCTGCTCATCCCTACTGAGAGTTCCCACTAGGGCAATACCTGTGTACGCACTGTGTCTCTAAAGCACATTCCAAGCACATTTACCCCCTTTAAGAATTCTGGGCAATGCAGTTCACAGAGTTATCATTCCAAGCAAAATACAGTGCCCAGCTCCGGGATGCAGGTAGCGCTGTGGTCTAAACCACTGAGCCTCTTGGGCTTGCCAATCAGAAGGTTGGCAGTTCGAATCCTCACGACAAGGTGAGTTCACGTTGCTCTGTCCCAGCTCCTGCCAGCCTAGCAGTTCAAAAGCATACCAGCGCAAATAGATAAATAGGTACCACTGGGGCGGGAAGGTAAACGGCGGTTCCGTGCGCTCTGGTTTCCATCACGGTGTCCCGTTGCACCAGAAATGATTTAGTCATGCTGGCCACATGACCCGGAAAGCTGTCTGGGGACAAACACCGGCTCCCTCGGCCTGAAAAGCGAGATGAGCGCCGCAACCCCATAGTCGCCTTTGACTGGACTTAACTGTCCAGGGGTCCTTTACCTTTTTACCTTTACAGTGCCCAGAACTCTTTGAGGGGTGGGAAGGTGCTTTCAAAGTAAAGTGTGTGCTGCAAATATCTGTTTCTCCACTTTTATTCTTAAAGGTAAAGGTAAAGGGACCCCTGACTGTTAGGTCCAGTCGTGACTAACTCTGGGGTTGCGGCGCTCATCTCGCTTTATTGGCCGAGGGAGCCAGCGTACAGCTTCCGGGTCATGTGGCCAGCATGACTAGGCCACTTCTGGCGAACCAGAGCAGCGCACGGAAACGCCGTTTACCTTCCCGCCGGAGTGGTACCTATTTATCTACTTGCACTCTGACGTGCTTTCGAACTGCTAGGTTGGCAGGAGCAGGGACCGAGCAACGGGAGCTCACCCCGTCGTGGGGATTCGAACTGCCGACCTTCTGATCAGCAAGTCCTAGGCTCTGTGGTTTAACCCACAGCACCACCCGCGTCCCACTTTTATTCTTAGCCCACCTTAAATTTCTTTTCTATACCTTAAAAGAAAAATAAAAAACTGGGAGGATAGGACAAACAAAGGAAGCTGCCTTCTACCACTGGTCCAGCTATTTCAATATTATCAACTTGCAGCAGCTCTCCCTATAGGTCTTTAGACAGGGTTGTCTCCAATCTCTACTTGGAGACAGTGGCGTAGCGTGGGTTGTCAGCACCCGGGGCAAGGCAAGTAATTTGCGCCCCCTAACCCATGGATTTGCGCCCCCTAGCCCGTGGATTTGCCCTAACCCCAGATGTTGCGCCCGGTGCGGCCGGCCGGATTTTCTACACATGGAAGCAGTTGCTTTCCCACTGAGTTTTGGTCCTTCCCCTTAAACTGTAATCAAAACCAAGGTAGATGGAGGACAATGTAGCAATTCCTCCAGAAACTTTATAAGGGGCGATATTGTAACTTAGTAGGAAAGCTCATGCCTTCGACCCAGAAGGTCCCTGGCATCCCCTGGTCCGTGACATCTATCCGGGGGAAACACTGGCATCTCCAATTAAAAGATCAAGTCGCAAGTTACAAGAAAGACCCTTTGCCTGAGACTGCCGATTGAAGACCACAAGACTGGCCGGATTTGTCCAGAAGATGGACAAATCTGGTATGGAATGAGGCAGTTTCCTACACAATCGGTCTTAACTGCTATCTAGAAGTATGGGTTTCAGTTTTAATATAGGCACATCAAAGTGGCTTCATAAAATAAAAATAACACATCTCTCTCGCTGTCTTTCTGTCTATCACACACAAATTCTGGGTCTGGAAGGCATAAACTTTAAAATAACCTCCATAAGGAGATGCGTGGGTTGTTTTTGCCACTTACCAGTGGAGAAGCGCGTGCTGGAACCATCCTCACCTATCAACAGACCAAGGGATTTGGTTGCAAGAGAGCAACAACAGGAAAGTACAAGGCTGGATGTGAGATTAGAAAAAGGCAGATGTGCCGAGCGTGGAGGGGCAGCTGTTTCCCACGCAGCTGCGGTTGGCACTCGGCTGTTGCTCGTAGTGCCTCACCTGCTGCTAACAACCCACAGAGTGTTTCAGGAAGCATGCCCTGGGAGTTCCTTTTGTTCCGACGCCAAGCGCTCGGTAGATCGCCCGCAGCACAGCTTTTCTGCACAGAGTCCGGCAGAAACTCAGCCAGAAGATAAGAAACCAGGGATGCAGACAGGTGGGGACCCTCAACCTGCTAATTAATTAACTTGTAGCATTTGCTGGAATACATGTTTTCCCACAACCCCACTTCCTCCCACCCAAAAAAAGTGTTTACCAGAGAAAACGGAGAAATTGCAAGCAGGAACAAAGGCAATAACGATGTGCAGCAAACTAATTGAATTATGCCAACTCTCTCGCAGAGGGAGGCACTAATCCTTTTCTCTGGCACCATTTTCAGCAATACTCTCCGACCTGGGTTTATCAGTCCTGTTTATTCTGCTGAAAGCCATTCAATAAGGAGACTGCTCAGCTGAAATATTAAGGAATTGCTGCCTGCATTGAGTGTAGAAGAGCCGCCCGTCTGGGCCCACCAGATGGGTGATAACAATAAGCCCTGCTCCTGTCCCCAGCCCGGCTCATTCACTGCTAAAAGATTACGGCAATGCATTATACATAGGGCTGCCTCTGATGACAGTTTGGAAACTTCAGCTGGTGCAGAACTCAGCAGGCAGGCTGCTCACTGGAGCAAGACAGTTTGAGCATATTACACCAATCCTGGTCCGACTGCACTGGCTACCAATTAGTTTCCGGGCCCAATTCAAAGTGCTGGATCATCTTCTGAGGCCCCCTCCTTGAGTGGTCCAGAGGGTGGCAACACAAGAACAGGGCCTTCTCTGCAGTGGCACCCCAGGGAAGTTTGCCTGGCGCCTTCATTATGCACCTTTAGATGCCAGGCAAAAACGTTCCTTTTTAACCAGGCCTTTGGTTGATCCAATTTCCATCCTAAAGGTAAAGGTAAAGGTACCCCTGCCCGTACGGGCCAGTCTTGCCAGACTCTAGGGTTGTGCGCCCATCTCACTCTATAGGCCGGGGGCCAGCGCTGTCCGCAGACACTTCCGGGTCACGTGGCCAGCGTGACAAGCTGCATCTGGCGAGCCAGCGCAGCACACGGAACGCCATTTACCTTCCCGCTAGTAAGCGGTCCCTATTTATCTACTTGCACCCGGGGGTGCTTTCAAACTGCTAGGTTGGCAGGTGCTGGGACCGAGCAACGGGAGCGCACCCCGCCATGGGGATTCAAACCGCCGACCTTTCGATCGGCAAGTCCTAGGCGCTGAGGCTTTAACCCACAGCGCCACCCGCGTCCCCTGGAATGCGGGTGGCGTTCCATCCTATGCCCTTATGTTCCATCCTATGCCCCTTTCAAATGTGTTTTTTTTGGGGGGGGGATATTGGGTTGTTTTTGTTTTTGTTGGGTATTTTGTGGTTTTATATATTGATTTTATTCTGTGAACCGCCCTGAGATCCCCAGCTATAGGGTGGTATAATGATGATGATGATGTCCTAGACGCAGAGGGAAGGGTGGGGTGCAGTGGTGAAGCATCAGTTTTGCATGCAGAAAGTTCCAGATTCAATATCCGGCACATCCAGGCAGGGCTTGGAGAGACTTCTACCTCTCACTTGGGTCAGGAACCATACAAATGACTGATCTCACCTCACTCTATAAAAGTAGAGTGGGGGGCATGACAGGTATTTGGACAATGTCTTAACTAGTATTTTATTCTGGGAGCACTCAAGAGTACTCAAGTCATGCTCTGCCATAGCCATGTGAATTGTGTCACCTGTAAAAAGGTAAAGGTAAAGGACCCTCTGGATGGTTAAGTCCAGTCAAAGGCGACTATGGGGTTGTGGTGCTCATCTCGCTTTCAGGCTGAGGGAGCCGGCGCTTGTCCGCAGACAGCTTTCCGGGTCATGTGGCCAGCAGGACTAAACCGCTTCTGATGCAACGGAACAGAATAGAAATGCCATTTACCTTCCCGCCACAGTGGTACCTATTTATCTACTTGCACCGGTATGCTTTTGAACGCTAGGTTGGCAGGAGCTGGGAGAGAGCAACGGGAGCTCACTCTGTCGTGGGGATTCGAACCGCCGAACTTCCGATCGGCAAGTCCAAGAGGCTCAGTGGTTTAGACCACAGCGCCACCCACTTTACCTGTAACCTGTATCCTAATGCTTAGGCCATGTGCCAACATCGTCAGTAAAACTTTCAGGTTTCCTCAAGTGGTGAGTGCAGTGTCCAAAGGAGGGAGCCAGGACACTGTGCCAAGAAGCATCTGAACCTAACCTCCTGACGTAGGAATATAGGAAGCCGCCTTCTACCAAAACCATTGGATTGTCTAGCTCCATATTGTAGACACTGATCAGCAGCAACTGTCCAGTGTTTCAGGCAGGAGTCTGGAGATGAAGGGAGGTTGAACCTGCAACCTTTTTATGTAAAGCAGGTGCTCACCCTCCGAGACACGGTTCTCTCCCTTCCCAAACGAAAAGGGCAGAGACCATTTGAGCAGCTTTGCTAAACGCTTTCTGAAATTTCCTATTATTAAGATTTAATAATGGCAATATTCTAATGCGACTTTTATGGACGGCAGAAGGAATGAGGCTTTGCCTACGCCAACAGAATGAGGTAATAATCCGAGTATTTACATCTGGCAGCAATTGTACGTAAGTCCCAGTTTTGTAGAATAAAGGCCGTACCGAAGAGCAAGACCACTATATGTGCTAGATGGGTGAATGCGAACTGCCTAATGTAAACCACAGATATAGGTTTGTTTCTGAAAAAGATAGAATCCAAAATGAGAAATGAGAAAGCATAACTTCAAACGCAGACACATTCTTGCACTCACAAGAGATGCTCAAGGATTTTGTTCATTACTTAGTTTTAGGTTATTTTTCTTGTAAACCAGTGTATACTGGTGAGAGTGTCAGGGTTGGACCTGCGAGACCAGTGTCCAAATTCCCATTCAACCATGAAAGAAGATTTCCCAGGATTCTTTGGGCGGAGCCATGACTGCTTATAAGAGTAGTATCAGTGTTTGTTGCGGTATGGCTCCAATGTGTCAATGTGACTACAGTGATACCTTGGTTCTCAAACGCCTTGGTACTCAAAACAACTTGGAACCCAAACACTCCAAACACGGAAGTAAGTGTTCTGGTTTGCGAACTTTTTCCGGAAGCCGAATGTGCTCCATTTTGAGTGTTACACTTCCGATTTGAGTGCCACGCCTCCGTTTTGAGTGTTACGCTGAGGTCCGTTGTTGCTATTTATTTTGTGTTTTTGCGGCTTTTTTGTTTTGTTTTTGTGACTGTGTGGAACCCAGTTCAGCTACTGATTGATTGATTGTGTGACTGCAGTACATTGTTTATTGCTTTCATTTTATGGATCAATGGTCTTGTTAGATAGCAAAATTCATGTTAAATTTCTGTTTTAGGGGTTGTTTTTAAAAGTCTGGAACGGATTAACCCATTTTGCATTACTTTCTATGGGAAAGCTTGCCTTGGTTTTGGAACGCTTTTGTTTTGGAACGGACTTCCGGAACGGATTAAGTTTGAGAACCAAGGTACCACCGTACAATGTTCAACTCACCCAGCACGGGGCAATACTTTTCCTTCCATTTTGCACCTGTTATCTGTCAACACAGCAAACTTTATTTTCCTAATAATCTACCCCTCATTTTCAAAAAAATGCCTTTACCTATGCAAAATAATACAGGGGTGAGGAAATAATTCATAGTAGAGGTACTGAAAGGACAGGAGAAAACAAAAAAAAAAAGCTACAGTGCCAAGAATTGTTTGAGGTTAACAGTAGACTGCAAATTAGCTAGGGGTTTCCAAAATGGTATTTATTTAGGGCGGCACAAGCTAGAGCAGCTTGGGTTTGTGAACGCAAATCTGGGAGGCGGCTGCTTTTGCTATTAAGAAATACGGTTTTGGCAAGGGCCTCACGGTCAGAAAGCTGCATTGTATTCAGCATCCGAGATGGAAAAACTGGACCCCATTGGGAGAGGAGCGATGGCTTTTGTGGTGAAAGGGAATGATTTATTAGCTGAAGAGAGTCAAATCTGCTAAAAAGTATGTTTTGGCTGAGCATCTGTAAGGGCGGGGACACAAGTGTTGAAGGGAGAAGTGATACAGGGGACTGTTGTTGTTTTTAGGGGGAGGGAGGGAGGGAGGGAGGGAGGGAGGGAGGGAGGATGAGAAGAAGAAGAAGAAGAAGAAGAAGAAGAAGAAGAAGAAGAAGAAGAAGAAGAAGAAGAAGAAGAAGAAAGAGGAAGTTGGCTTTGAAACTCTCCTGCTTTTGGATGATGTTTATGGAATTTGGTGCAAACCAAAGTAACCTAGAAGCAGTTTTGCTGCTCACACTTTTGGAAGCTGAGCTATATAGATAAATAAACCTTTCCCTCTCACTTCCATATATGTAAAACTTATGTATTACTAAGAATTGATGCTTTTGAATTATGGTGCTGGAGGAGACTCTTGAGAGTCCCATGGACTGCAAGAAGATCAAACCTCTCCATTCTGAAGGAAATCAGCCCTGAGTGCTCACTGGAAGGACACATCCTGAAGCTGAGGCTCCAGTACTTTGGCCACCTTATGAGAAGAGAAGACTCCCTGGAAAAGACCCTGATGTTGGGAAAGATTGAGGGCACAAGGAGAAGGGGACGACAGAGAACGAGATGATTGAACAGTGTTCTCGAGGCTACCAGCATGAGTTTGACTAAACTGTGGGAGGCAGTGGAAGACAGGAGTGCCTGGCGTGCTCTGGTCCTTGGGGTCACGAAGAGTTGGACACGACTAAACGACTAAACAACAACATTACAAAGGCACTAAGGCAGAGACCCACCAACAAGATGAAGACCCTCTCAGCAGAGACCATCTGAATCCAGAGCATCTTTCCCCAAATTTCTCCTATCAGTAGAAGGACAGTCGTAACAAAACGACTAAACAACAACATTACAAAGGCACTAAGGCAGAGACCCACCAACAAGATGAAGACCCTCTCAGCAGAGACCATCTGAATCCAGAGCATCTTTCCCCAAATTTCTCCTATCAGTAGAAGGACAGTCGTAACAAAACGGTGCTGGGACCTGGGACTATTGACTAATAGAAGGAATTATATTTCTGGGCTGCCTCCGGCTGCATACATCCAACATTTTATTCCAGAATTGAGAGTGGGTACTTGTCTTTTTCTGCATAGTCCACACACAATCTAGATCCATTGCATATTTTTGGCCTGGGAAAGCACTTCTTGAGAAACTGTTTCTTTCCAGAAATAAAAGGTCATTGCTGATTGATACTGCATTATGCCACAGTGTGTCCGTTTGAAAATGGATGAAAATAAATCCAGGCAATTGGTGGGGGGGGGCTGTATCTACCCCTGCACAATGATGTTGTGGGTGGGCATATGCCAAGATTGCAACCACCCCTTCCTTCCTCATTCACCCAGGGCATCTACAGAGAGGAAAAGGCGGAGCGTTTTCAAATGTCCATCAAGTAATCCAGAATCAATCTAGATTGAGGTGAAAATGACTGGGAAAATCAGAAACCAGGAAGACCAAGACTTTAATAAAGACTGGAGGAAATTTATATTGTATAGTGGTACCTCGGGTTACAGACGCTTCAGGTTACAGACTCCCCTAACCCAGAAATCGTACCTCGGGTTAAGAACTTTGCCTCAGGATGAGAACAGAAATCGCGCGGCGGCAGCAGGAGGCACCATTAGCTAAAATGGTACCTCAGGTTAAGAACAGTTTCAGGTTAAGAACAGACCTCCAGAACGAATTAAGTACTTAACCCAAGGTACCACTGTACTTAGAAGACCACCGTAAACAATTGAGCTCTTTAAAAGGACTTAAGTAGCGCTTGTGAGTTAACAGAGACTTAAAATATAAATGATAAATGGAATAAATGGAGGACATATGCAACAGAAAGGAATAAACATGGAACCCGTGGAAAGGTGGAGGGAGGTCCAAAGATTCGAAAGAATCTTGTATCTGTTTTTTTCTTTCTTTCTTATTTATTCTTGATGAGAATGTTAACAAATAATTGGAAAATTAATAAAACTTTTAATTTAAAAAATGCAATCAATCTAGATTGAAAGCAGCATGGCGAGGAGGAGCATGAATGATTCTGGACTGAGGGGGAAACCACATTTTTGTTCCACAAGCGTGCTGTTGGGTTTGCAGCTCCTTTTACAGTTGAAGATTTTCCTGCTGGATTTCTGCATGAATGGAAGGAACCGATTGAATTGGCTTCGGCAGCCGGGTGGAAAGTATAACTTGAGGACAAGCTAAGAAGAGAGCCCACACCAAGAGCAACAGGGTACCCCCAGCGAGAAAACACCAAGGCAACAAGCAAGTTTGGCAGTTGTGCAAGCAGGGCGTCGAGATGAAGATCTCCCAGTTTCAAAAATCAGGCTATTCATTTACCATTTCTACAGACCAGGTAGGCTTTTTTTTACCCATGCTCCTGCTGCCGCCACCGCCCGGGTGCGCGCACTTCGCACAAGCACAATACCTACACAAACTATAAAATAATCCAGCCTGGAATTTTTTCACATTGTCCTGATTATTGTGATGCTAACCATGCATGCTCATTCTTTGAGTTTAAGTAAATAGGACCACCCCCTCTGCTTTTACAGTAGTGCTTATAGAAACCATGTGTCTGGCACACAGTATAATAAACTACAAAAGGGAGAGAGAGAAAAGCGGTGATTGCTAAGACTGCCACCCTCTTTCCTGGCAAGCATGGTAGTTAAGTCGGTCAACAAGTAAAAAAAGGGGGGGAGTTTGAAGCCCATAGGAGGGAGCCACGCAGAAGGGACACAACTGGGCAAGTGGTCAGACTGCCATTCACACTTCCCTCCCTCTCAGGCCCCCATACACTGTACAGCAGCGGGGGGTGGCATTCAGAAGAGCTCCCATATACAATGGCTACCTCCATTTTAAATCCATAGAACATAATGCCCTGGCCCATAGACCTGTAAAATAAAAAAGGTAAAGGTACCCCTGCCCGTACGGGCCAGTCTTGCCAGACTCTAGGGTTGTGCGCCCATCTCACTCAAGAGGCCGGGGGCCAGCGCTGTCCGAAGACACTTCCGGGTCACGTGGCCAGCGTGACATCGCTGCTCTGGCAAGCCAGAGCCGCACACAGAAACGCCGTTTACCTTCCCGCTAGTAAGCGGTCCCTATTTATCTACTTGCACCCAGGGGTGCTTTCGAACTGCTAGGTTGGCAGGCGCTGGGACCGAGCAATGGGAGCGCACCCCGCCGAGGGGATTCGAACCGCCGACCTTTCGATCGGCAAGCCCTAGGTGCTGAGGCTTTTACCCACAGCGCCACCCGCGTCCCTGTTAAATGTATTGATCCCATAGAAACTGCTGCATCATTGTATGCACGATGCAGGAACTTTTCCTCGGAACATGTTCCCATCATGGTGAGTTAATTGATTAATAATATTAATAATGATAATAATAATTTATTATTTATACCCCGCCCACCTGGCTGGGTTTCCCCAGCCACTCTGGGCGGCTCCCAACAAAATAATAAAAATACAATAAAACTTCCCTAAACAGGGCTGCCTTCAGATGTCTTCTAAAAGTCAGATAGTTGTTTATTTCCTTGACATCTGATGGGAGGGTATTCCACAGGGCGGGCGCCACCACCAAGAAGGCCCTCTGCCTGGTTCCCTGTAACAACACTACTTGCAGGGAGGGAACTGCCAGAAGGCCGTCAGAGCTGGACCTCAGTGTCCAGACTGAACGATGGGGGTAGTCACTGAGGTCCAGCTCCGAGGGCCTTCTGGTGGTTCCCTCACTGCAATAAGTAAAGCTACAGGAAACCGGGCAGAGGTATACTGGGATAAAGCCGTTTAGGGCTTTAAAGGTCAGCACCAACACTTTGAATTGTGCTCAGAAACGTACTGGGAGCCGATGTAGGTCTTTCAGGACTGGTGTTATATGGTCTTGGTGGCCACTTGCTGTCACCAGGCTAGCTGCCACATTCTGGATGAGTTGCAGTTTCTGGGTCACCTTCAAAGGTAGTCCCACGTAGAGCGCCTTGCAGTAGTCCAAGCGGGAGATAACCAGAGCATGCACCACTCTGGCGAGACAGTCTGTGGGCAGGTAGGGTCTCAGCCTGCGTACCAGATGAAGCTGGTAACTCTGTGTGTGGGCAGCATGTGGGCATTCTTGCCAAGCACTCCTGACTCGTGGGTTGTGTTAATTTCCTGAAATCTTGTGGGGATATCTGCCGTGGATCCCCGTTTTTGGACTGCTCTCCCCAGGGAAGTTCATCTGGCGCCTTCATTATACACCAGGCAAAAACATTCCTCTTCAACCAGGCCTTGGACTAATTGACATCCGATGCCCTTTTAAATGTATTGTGGGAGGTGGGATTATCAGTTTGTTTGTGTTCCTATTTTTATTATGTATTTTGTTTTTTTTTATATTGCCATTTTATGGTGTGCACCACCCTGAGATCTACGAGTGAAGGGTGGTATACAAATTTGACAAATAATAATTTTTCTGCAGCTTTTGTATTTTCTACTTGTGCGTTTCCCCCTTTCCTTCCCAGGCTGGTTCTGTACCGGATACAGTGGACATTTTGCTGGCATAGTGGTGCTACAACTCTGCTCTTTTCAAAATATGAGTATAGGATTGGTCTGGAACGGCAATGTATTTTGCAGTATTCTGCTAAAAAAAAAATAGTTATGAAGAAGCAGAGCTGGTTTAGTGGTGTAGTTCCGGAATACTATCAAAACATTTGCCAAATTATATAGGTGGATTTGAGGCACAATCTACTCCAAAGAGAAATACTGGATCATATTTTGATTATTCTCCCTTTAAAACTACTCCCCTTAAAATCACTCTTCCCTGAGGAGAGGAATATTCATCACTGATGTTTCTCTGCCATCTAGTGGATATTAAAAACACCAAAATAGATATTTTATTCTTTATGAAAGATAATGCCCACCAGCATAACCACATAATCCTACTCAGAAGTAAGGCCCGTTTTGAGTTGCATGAGTCTGCCAGGTAAGTGTGTATAGGATTGCAGCATAAGTACGTGTGACGTGTAAATACAAAGAGACAGGCTAGAAAAATCCAGACAGAGGAGTCATTCAGAGCAGAGCAGGAAAAGCAAATCCTTCTGACACACACAAAACACAGAACGATGTCAACCTTTAAAGATGGGATTTTCTTCCTACGATAGGCTTTCTAATCAAAACAGATATGCAGTATGAAACCTTGTTGCGAATGTGCATAGAAACTTGGGGCTGTATCTGGTGTGAATCCTACTCAAAGTAGACCCCTTGATCATGACTAACGCCCCAAGGTGGAATCTCATAACAGCTCTTGGCACCTAGTGCTTTTTTTTCTTTAAAAATGTTTAGGGATACTCTCATTTTGACTCAAGAGAACCACCATTTTATAGTTCAAATCGGGGAAAATAAATACAGTAAATGGACAAAAGTACAAAGATTCACAAAAGGTTCAGGGGTATGCATACCCCCAGGAAAAAAAGCACTGTCAGCACCCATCACAAACTACACTTCCCAGGATTCCTTGAGGGAAGCTATGGCTGTTTAAAAGTGGTACAGTACTGCTATAAATATACAGTGCAGATTGTGTCTAACGTAGGTCCATTAATTTCATTGCATCTACTCTGAGCAGAGCTTAGGTACATCGCATAATTTCATGCACCCAGTAGCTGAAATCTTTTTGGTAGTCCTTGTGCAATATTTGGTGCTGTTATTCCAAAGTACGCAATTGTGAGGAAGCATTGGCCTATGCCAGGAGCTTTCAACAATGTGCAATAACAGAGCCCTGAGTGTTCACTGGAAGGACAGATCCTGAAGCTGAGTCTCCAATACTTTGGCCACCTCATGAGAAGAGAAGACTCCCTGGAAAAGACCCTGATGTTGGGAAAGATGGCGGGCACAAGGAAAAGGGGCGACAGAGGACGAGATGGCTGGACAGTGTTCTCGAAGCTACTAGCATTAGTGGAAGACAGGAGTGCCTGGCGTGCTCTGGTCCATGGGGTCACGAAGAGTCGGACACGACTAAACAACAACATGTATACAAGAGCAGGCTTGCAAATAGCCACTCGCCTGGTAGCATGTGATGAGTAAGAATTGTTTCCAGAACGCAGAGAAGTTCTGTAAACTGGAAGAGAGCTGGTTCTTCTCTCTTCTCCCCAGATCACTGATATTCCACAAATAATTACTAAGGCATGTGTGGACACACAGAGGAGCAAAGATTTCTGCGGGCTAGTAACTTTGAGGGACTTATTTTCAAGGTAGCAGCGTGAGAGTATCCCCAGTATCATCCAACACAATCACCTACCGGTTCATAGCTTGATCCAAGTAAAACTGCTACCCTATAAATATATGGCAAAGTTAGAAAATAATATGGATAAAATTGAGTGATATAAAATTTAGATGGTGAAATAATATGCAGTTGAAAAGGCTGATAATATGACCCATGAAGGGGAAGGTGGGAAGTCTAGAGATGCGGAGAAATCTCTAAATATGGGTATGCATTTTGTATTGTCCCAGCTAAAAACCTTGCAACCTTTGCTGTCACCTGCTCATCTTGATCTGCCAAGAGAAAGGACATTGTGGCAGTGGCTGAGCGACCCAGAATAGACAATAAAAGAGGGGTGGTAACCTCATTCCTCAAGTCTTTATAAAGAGTACAAGCCAGAAGGGCATGCGTCACTAATTCAGTACTGCTATGTACTGTTATGTACTGAAGTTCTCACCCTGGGCCAGCAGGGGGATACTGTAGATAGTTGTGCAAATAAGGGATCGAAAGTGACATTCAGGGATTGGATAGTTTTAGAAAGTTGTTACAATTATGTGTACTGGAGCTCTATATAAGCAGGCTGAATGAACCCTTCAGCTCAGTTCTGTTCTGGCCTGTGAATAAACAAGAGCTGTTTGAAGAATCGCTGTGTCGTCTGATATGTAGACCCACAACGTAACAGCTATCTCCACAGGGACATAAGCATTTTTCATGTGGAATCTGTTGGAATCGTCCCTCAAGTACAGCCGAGGGCAATACATTCAATCTTGCAAGAGTAAAAGCATGTTTATATTTTAGAATTACTAGGTTATGCAGATAGGGTGCCAGAGAGTCGAAATGGGAAGGTGGAAAATAGTCATACCATGGGCAAAATTTCCTTATTGTGGCCAAGTTGTTCTGACGCTCGATATCATTTAGGCACTGACAAATTAGACTGTTTGCTTTACTAAAACCCAAAGTGAGTAGCTGTTGTGATAAACCACAAGAGTGAAGTTTTTGATAGACAATTTTAGTCCAGGCGCTCTTGTGACAATTTTGCAACACTAGGGACATTAGACCAGGGGAATTTGAGTTTAGGTGAAGCCAATAGTTAAGTGTCCTGTGCCAAATCCGTAATTCTACCGAGGGAGAAACAAATATTCGGCAAAGAACTGGGGACCCAATGAATGTTTGGGTTACAGGTGGGTTCCAGATCTGAAAATGTTGAATGTTACTGGTCTAAGAGACAGGAGAGAGAAGGGAGCTGAATTTTGCAATATAAATTCAAGCTTGCCAAGAAGCCAAACCTTGCCTGCTTTTAGAAGCAGCTAACCCCTGGCACTGTGGGTTAAACCACAGAGCCTAGGACTTGCCGATCAGAAGGTTGGCGGTTCGAATCCCCGCAACAGGGTGAGCTCCCGTTGCTCGGTCCCTGCTCCTGCCAACCTAGCAGTTCGAAAGCACGTCAAAGTGCAAGTAGATAAATAGGTACCGCTCCAGCGGGAAGGTAAACGGCATTTCCGTGTGCTGCTCTGGTTCGCCAGAAGCGGCTTAGTCATGCTGGCCACATGACCCGGAAGCTGTATGCCGGCTTCCTCGGCCAGTAAAGCGAGATGAGCGCTGCAACCCCAGAGTCGGTCACAACTGGACCTAATGGTCAGGGGTCCCTTTACCTTTTTAACCCCTTTCTAAATACATATGTGTGAAGGCCTGGCTGTGCCATGCACCCTGTACATGCATGAGACTCTTAGTTTTGGGTTCGAGCTTCACATTCGGCAAAACATTCCTGCACTGCAGGAAGTTGGACTGGATTTATATCCTATAAATATATAAAGCTTTACACTGAGGCGATTGGCCCATTTTGCCTCATGTTGTCTGGTCCGTCTAACAGCGGCACTCCAAGGCCTCACAGTGAGGTCTTTCCATGGTTTGCTCCTTGAAATCCTTTTAAGTGAAAGCCACACTTTGTGCATGCAAATATGTGCCATGTTACTGAAGCTCAGCTCAACGGAAAGATCGCTGCAGAGACTGTCTTCAGCCAGACTTGTGCATTTGGAATATGAAGCCAGCTCACGCCTGCCCCTCTAGCAGTCAAAGCCAGAAGTTATTCTCTCATTTCCCAACTGCAGCACCGGCTGTGGCTCCTAGAAGTGTCTTTTCTTTTTCTTTTAAAAAACAATTGTTATTTGGTTTTACAAGCGTAAAGTTATAACAATACAGTAGTACCTCAGGTTAAGTACTTAATTCGTTCTGGAGGTCCGTTCTTAACCTGAAACTGTACTTAACCTGAAGCACCACGTTAGCTAATGGGGCCTCCTGCTGCTGCCACGCCGCCGGAGAACAATTTCTGTTCTCATTCTGAAGCAAAGTTCTTAACCTGAAGCACTCTTTCTGGGTTAGCGGAGTCTGTAACCTGAAGCGTATGTAACCCGAGGTACCACTGTACCAAATAAAGGTCCACACCGTGAAATTTATCTTAATCTCTCGACTCCCCCCGCCATCCCCTCCTTGGGTCTTATTGTGAACGTTTTCAGCTGCATCTTGTTTCGTAATCTATGTTTTGAATCTGTCCATATTGTACAGTCAAACCTCGGTTGTCCAACGTAATCCATTCCGGAAGCCTGTCCGGCTTCCGAAATGTTTGACAACCGAGGTGTGGCTTCTGATTGGCTGCAGGAGCTTCCTGCACTCGAGCAGAAACTGCATCAAACGTTCGGCTTCCAAAAAACGTTCAAAAACCGGAACACTTCCAGGTTTTCAGCATCCAGGAGCCGAAACATTCCAAAACGGAGGCATTTGGGAACCAAGGTTTGACCCTAATTGTTACAAGTGTTATTAAAATCCTGCTAATGTTTTCATCTGCTTACAGTGGTCTCCTAAGTACAGTTGTACCTTGGTTTTCAAATGCCTTGGGAGTTTAACGTTTTGGCTCCCGAATGATTGAAAACTGGAAGTGAGCGTTCCGGTTTTCTAATGTCCTTTGGAACCCAAATGTTTGATGTGGCTTCCGATTGGCTGCAGGAACCTTGGTTCCTGAATGTTTAGGAAGTCAAACGGACTTCCGGAACAGATTCCATCCTACTTCCAAGGTAAAGGGACACCTGACCATTAGGTCCAGTCGTGGCCCACTCTGGGGTTGCGGTGCTCATCTCGCTTTATTGGCCGAGGGAGCCGGCGTACAGCTTCTGGGTCAAGTGGCCAGCATGACTCAGCCGCTTTTGGCAAACCAGAGCAGCACACGGAAACGCTGTTTACCTTCCCGCCGGAGCGGTACCTATTTATCTACTTGCACTTTGACGTGCTTTCGAACTGCTGGGTTGGCAGGAACTGGGACTGGAGAACGGGAGCGCACCCCATTGCGGGGATTCGAACCGCCGACCTTCTGATTGGCAAGTCCTAGGCTCTGTGGTTTAACCCACAGCAGCACCCACGCCCCACTTCCAAGGTACCACTGTATATTATAATTTTTTCCCATTCTTTCTTAAAGTTTTTGTCTTCTTGGTTCCTGAGCTTTCTGGTCAATTTTGCCATTTCGGCATAGTCCATCCGCTTAGTTTGCCATTCCTCTCTGGTCAGGACTCTAGAAGTGTCTTAAGCAGAACAAAAAAACCCCTCTGTGCTCTCTTTTCCTGTACTGTTCCTCACGGATCTAGCCCTGTCGTTTTACTCTGCATGAGTGCGAGAACAAGGTGTGCCTCAAAACCACTACCAGAAAAGCACTGGGGCCACTTTGCTACGCCTCTCCATCCTTAATAATAAAAGTATTGTAGCTGGGATTGCTCTCTCTTTTTTTGGAAATGATTTTTATTTGATTTCACAAGTGTAAGATTATAACAATACCAAATACATTAGCCATATTTAGAGATTTCTCTGAATCTCTAGACTTCCCACCTTCCTCTACATGGGCCCTATTATCAACCTTTCCAACTGCATATTATTTCATCATCCAACAAGTTTTATGTCTCTCCATTTGGTCCATAGTAGTTTCTACGTGAAATGGAGGCAGTGAGAGATTTTACTTTCTTGGGCTCCATGATGACTGCAGATGGTGACAGCAGCTACGAAATTAAAAGATGCCTGCTTTCTGGGAGAAAAGCGATGACAAACCTAGACAGCATCTTAAAAAGCAGGGACATCACCTTGCCAACCAAGGTCCGTATAGTAAAAGCTATCGTTTTCCCAGTAGTGATGTATGGAAGTGAGAGCTGGACCATAAAGAAGGCTGGTCGCCGAAGAATTTATGCTTTTGAATTATGGTGCTGGAGGAGACTCTTGAGAGTCCCATGGACTGCAAGAAGATCAAACCTCTCCATTCTGAAGGAAATCAGCCCTGAGCGCTCACTGGAAGGACAGATCCTGAAGCTGAGGCTCCAATACTTTGGCCACCTCGTGTGAAGAGAAGACTCTCTGGAAAAGACCCTGATGTTGGGAAAGATGGAAGGCACAAGAAGGGGACAACAGAGGACGAGATGGTTGGACAGTTTTCTCAAAGCTAGCAGCATGAGTTTGACCAAACTGTGGGAGGCAGTGGAAGACAGGAGTGCCTGGCGTGCTCTGGTCCATGGGGTCACGAAGAGTCGGACATAACTAAATGACTAAACAACAACAGTTTCTACATTATCAGTGTTATTGCAATCCTGCTAATGTTTTCATCTGCTTACACTGGTCTCTCAAGTAAATTGTAATCCCACCCCCACCCCCCATTCTTTATTAAAGTTTTGGTCTTTGGGTCTTCGCGAGTAGCTGGGATTGTTCAATTGGTAAAGCATGAGACTCTTAATCTCACGGTTGTGGGTTCAAGACAAAAGATTCCTGCATTGCAGAGGGTTGGACTAGATGTCCCTCGCAGTCCCTTCCATTGTATTCTGTGATAATAATAAATCAATATAACTTCACTTTATAATCTAAGAGACAGATGAGAGGAAATAGTATTAGGAGCACCTCTGTGGTGTAAGTGGTTAGAATGTTAAGACAAGGACCTGGGAGTTTGGGGTTCAAATCACTGGGTGACCTTGGGGCAGTTACTGCTTCTCACCCTAAAATACCTCAGGATTGTTGTGGGGATTAAATGAGAAGGAAGAGAACTATGTATGTCACCTTGAGCTCCTTGGAGGAAAAGGTGAGTATTTTTCTATTTATAAAGCCAAAATCCTAACCTGAGCATACCTGGAGTAAGCCCCCAATGAATTTACTCACTTCTGAACAGGTCCGGTTAGCATTGCACTGTAAAATAAATTAACACATGTGTATAAAAATCCTAATGACAATTATTTAGAAGTCCTACTGAGACCAACAGGACTTGCTCCCTCGATGGAACGCGCTGAATTTTTCAAATGCCAAAAATGAGGGGTATAAAACATTTTAACGTGACTTGGGAATTCAAAAGATATTTGGGTGCAACTTATGTAATTTATTTTGCTTAGTATGTAAAATCTGTGCAAAAGTGCATAGAAATCATTAAAATGATTGCCAAGTACTTGCAGGTTTTTTATATTATTATTTTAATTTTTTTCTACATTTCAGGTTTATACATTTCACTGATTTTACAATCATTTTAACATTTCAAAACTTGACTTCCTCCCCCCCCCTTTCTGCGGTTCCTTAAATTTATTTTTAATTCCTTCTGCATATTCAAATTAACTTAATTTGCTCACTTTTTCATCTACTTTAAATGTATACTCTTATATACTACAGCGGCAAGAATGTCACTAGTCCCAAAATGGAAAGAAGCAGAAGTCCCAGCAAATGAAGAATGGATACAAAAACTTGTGGAATATGCAGAGATGGCGAAAATTACCGGACGAATAAGAAATCAAGATAACATTTTTTTAAATAAAAGAGTGGAAATGATTTAATATTTAGAGATAAATTATAAACAGGTACGAACATTGGCAGGATTATTGTAATAACCTGCACTTTCATAAGAGCATATATTATTATTATTATTATTAAGCATTACTTGACATTTTCAGAAGATAAAATTAAAATTCTTTGGTTTTCAGAGAACAGTTATGTGCTTTTTAATACGACCTAGGTTTACCAAACTGAATGCTGTGCAGTCTGAAAAATAATAGCACCCAAAAACATATTTTCACTGAATAAAGTTGCAAAAATTAAGTCCCCCCCACCAAAAAAAAATTAACCTCACACAGCTGCCCAACACAACTGCTCCCAAGCTCCTCTCAATAAAATAGACACCTCCCTTTTTGCAACTATGCGCCACCCAGCGTCCAACCAGAAGCCTGTTCCTCTTTCCTTTGTCCCACCCACTACTACCACCACCCCCGTTCTCTGATTGGAACCTTCCACTCCACATCCGCTTTCGATGGGACCGGAGGAAAAGCGACGCGCTCCAAGGGTTCATCTGATTGACTTCTTTTGATTGGCAGGCCTGTTAGCCAATTAGCGGGCTGCACTGTACCATTTCCTTCCCCCTTTCCCTTTGCTTGCTTGCAAAGAAGGAGAAAATGCCTTTGCCTTTAAGACAAGTCGCTGGTGCCTGGTGAGTGTTTAGGCTGCAGTCTTATTATACCTTATTATATCTCTACCTGAGATATGCGGGCGCTTTTCTCCTTTGTTTCATCAGAAACTTGCCTGCCTTTCAACTTTATTTTATTCCTTCTAAAATAATGCTTAATTATTCACATTTCTCAGCCGCATCCATAAATCCCACCAGATAAATGGGGAAGCAAGTTAATGGAAAATAATTATCATTAATCCCAATGCTGCCCTAAAATGCCAGCTAGAGCAATGGTCGCATCTTAATTAGGTATTGAATTTGTATCTTGCTCTTCATCCGAATAGCCCAGCGTAGCTCACGACAGAAAAAACAGAACAAAATGAGAATATAAAATGCATAATAAAGAAATTAGAAAGTCTTAGTTCAGTTACGGGGGGGGTGTATCTATCTCCATCTCCCACCTGAGGAAAAATCCTGCAGACACTCATGCTTTTAGAAATTAAACTGGGAAATGTTGCTTATTGTGGCTGTATTTCATGAATGGCTTGGGATGCCTGTCTCTGGGAATGGGTTCCTTTGTGTTTATTCCTTTGTGTTTACTGGGTTTTTAAAAAAGCAATAAAGCAGGATATAAATTTGATGAAATAATTGCGTACCTATCCTTGAGCATTTTGCTTTCAGAATTGAGTTTGTGTGTTGGAAGATAGCGTATAAGGTAAAGGTAAAGGGACCCCTGACCATTAGGTGCAGTTGTGACCGACTCTGGGGTTGCGGTACCCATCTCGCTTTATTGGACGAGGGAGCCAGCGTACAGCTTCCGGGTCATGTGGCCACCATAACTAAGCCACTTCTGACGAACCAGAGCAGCGCACGGAAACACCGTTTACCTTCCCGCCGGAGCGGTACCTATTTATCTACTTGCACTTTGACGTGCTTTCGAACTGCTAGGTTGGCAGGAGCAGGGACTGAGCAACGGGAGCTCACCCCGTCGCGGGGATTCGAACCGCCAACCTTCTGATCGGCAAGCCCTAGGCTCTGTGGTTTAACCCACAGCGCCACCCGTGTTCCAAGATAAGAGTATAGGAAGCCGCTTAAGCCATTGTTGGGCTATTGCTCCATGTAGGCCAGCATTGCCTACTCTGGCTGGCAGCAGCTTCTCCTGATGCTTCTCCAGCTACTTGGTGCTTTTCGTTGGGATTGAACTTGTAACCTTCTGTATGAAAAGCCTAGGCTCTAGCAATGGACTTTATGGGCTTCCTATAACTACTGGCTGGGTCAACAAAAGGCCTGCTAAGGCTACCTAGAAATTGCGGCCTCTTGCCCCCCATATTGCGACAGCTGGCTGCCCATAACAACAAGGGGAAGGTCTTCTGCATGTATCCAAGGGCCAACTTTTCTTGTTTGTGAATTGTGAATTGGTAGTTAAAAGGGGTTTCACAGCAGATTCAAAGTGAACGCTGCTGCCTCTACGTTGGTTATGTTGGTAGAGGAAATGTGCAGCATATATAAATATAGATCATATAAGCATCTTATTTTACCGTGTGTGTGTGTGTGTGTGTGTGTGTGTGTATACACACACACACACACACACACACACACACACACACACATTTATACACACATCTATATATATATATATATATATATATATATACACACACACACACACATACTTCTAAGGGCTACATTTCCTAATAGGCAACCTCCCAGGGGATACATGCCCAGAAGCAAAAGTGGGTGGAACAGTAATTTTTACCTTTGTAAAAGGTAATTTTGGTTCCTCTGTTTCATTTTTGTTGGGTTGATGTTGGTTAAATGTTTAGTTGGGGTTGGTGGTTACTTTAATTTGGGTATAACTGTAAACTGGTTATTATTATTGTTATTGATTTTTATTGATTTATTGCATGTTGCTTGTATAGGATACCTAGTTTTTTAATGTTTGATGTTTAGTGTTTTATATGTTGCAAGCCACCCAGAGTGGCTGGGGAGACCCAGCCAGATGGGTGGGATATAAATTAAATTAAATTAAATTAAATTAAATTAAATTAAATTATATTATATTTATTTATTTATTTATTTATTTATTTATTTATTTATTTATTACAGTAGGCCTGTTTCTACATACATTCTTAGATCCCTCTTTCTCCTGTGTCCTGGCAAGCAAAAAATACAGTTGTGCCTCGCAAGACGAAAATAATCCGTTCCGCGAGTCTCTTCGTCTAGCGTTTTTTTCGTCTTGCGAAGCAACCCTATTAGCGGATTAGCGCTATTAGCAGCTTAGCGGCTATTAAAGGCTTAGCGGCTAAAAGGCTATTAGCGGCTTAGCGGCTTAGAAAAGGGGGGGAGCGAGAAAAAAATCGCAAGACTCGCAAGACGTTTTCGTCTTGCGAAGCAAGCCCATAGGGAAAATCGTCTTGCGAAGCGCATCGAAAAACGGAAAACCCTTTTGTCTAGCAGGTTTTTCGTCTTGCGAGGCATTCGTCTTGCGGGGCACCACTGTACAATCGGGGGTCAAGGGCACATTCTAGCCAGGCAAAAGAACTTGGGGAGGATGTAAAGCAGGTGAAGGATGTGGCCTGGGAAGAAGGACTGGGGCTAGGAATTGTCTGAGGGCCATATAAAGAGGCTTGGAGGGCCATTGGTCCTCTCAGTTTGAGGTCCTCCATCCATGTCTTAGATAAACTATTCAGGAAAGGCAGACCCCTTCACATTCTGTGATTCAGAAAAGTATTTCTTTTTCAGGCAAATTTTATGTATGGAATGATAACAGAAAGTCTCTTCAGATGTACAGTGGTACCTCAGGTTACATACGCTTCAGATTACATCACTTCAGGTTACAGATTCCGCTAACCCAGAAATAGTACTTCGGGTTAATAACTTTGCTTCAGGATGAGAATAGAAATCGTGCTCCGGTGGCGCAGCAGCAGCAGGAGACCCCCATTAGCTAAAGTGGTGCTTCAGGTTAAGTACAGTTTCAGGTTAAGAACGGACCTCCGGAACGAATTAAGTACTTAACCCGAGGTACCACTGTATGGCTGTCTTGTAATTTATTCTTGAATGCATCCAAGAACTTTGAACCTTTCTATGAAACTTGCACCTCTCCCTGAAATCTATTTCCCCCCTTCCTAAAACCCGCTCACACTATTGTTAAATAGAATCAGCTAATTTTCTTTTCTTTTTTCCTCTTCATTCTAAACTGTTCAGAGAAACATCTGCGCGTATGATTTGCAACCCAGCGGCTCGCCGTGAAGATGGCTTTGTTAAAGCTGTTGCCGCAGGTTCCCGAAGATGAAGGCACCCAAAGGTGCAGGCTGGGGCCTGCTATATTCTCTGCCCTGGGTGCCACACTGGGCTCCCCGGTGAAGATCACCCTCCCTACTGGCAGCTGTCTCTGTACCGCCTGGCCGAGGCACGATTTGGCCGATGGCTATTTGCAGGTCGATCTCAAGTGCAGAACTTTGGGCTTAAAGGAGTGCTGGCCCCAAAATCTCACCGTGAGCATGGACCAATTGAAGCTCCTGCCTTCTTGCAAGCTCAGGAGAGTGACAGTCAAAGCCATCTTTAAGAACCGTGCCTTGAAAAAATCCACTCCGAAAACCATGGTGCAGAACGTGGTTAGGGAACTTCTGAGAAAGGCCTACGTTTCTCCCCATCACGTCGTTACCTTTGCGCCAATTCCGGGCAGTCCGTTGGCATGTGTTGAAATATTGTCCATGGAGCCTACCACCGCAGAAGAAGCCGGTTTGGTAACCCTCAAAACTGGTGTAACTGTCAAAGAGGCAGTCACACTAGATTGGCACAACAGTTCAACGGAGGACAGCACCAAAATCCTGGTGGCGGGCATGAACGACGCCAGCACCTCCTTAAAAGAGATGATCGACTTGCCCTTGCGTTTTCCGAAAACCTTCCAGAAGCTGGGCCTTTCTGTCCCTAGAGGAGTGCTTTTGGTGGGGCCTTCAGGAGTGGGCAAAACACTTCTGGTGAAATCGGTCGCCAGGGGAATCGGTGCCAGCCTCCTTTGCATCGACGGCCCTATAATCTACGGTTCGAGGCCCGGCGAAAGCGAGGAGAACTTGCGGCGAGTTTTTGAACAAGCAAGAGAATTGTCCGACGAAGGACCGGTTGTTCTTTTTATTGACGAGATCGACTCGTTGTGTCCTAAACGGGGAAGTTCAAGTAACGCCCCGGAAAATCGTCTGGTGGCTCAATTGCTAACTCTTCTAGATGGCATCGGGGGAGAAAATGGCATAGTGATCATGGCGGCGACAAATCGACCCGATGCCCTGGACCCTGCACTTAGGAGGCCAGGCAGACTGGACCGAGAGGTGATTGTAAATTATATCTAGTTACTTGTGATTGCTGTTTACTGCTTCATTTAGGAAGGGGGAGCCCTTTTTATTTTTTATTTTTTGCTACTACTGCAGCTCGTGTTTTCTTAGCCCAAAAATGGAAAACGAGCGAGGTCCCAACTAAAGAAGAATGGCAACTTAAACCGGTGGAATATGCGCAGCTTCTGGACCTAACATATAGAATAAGAGAACAAGAAGAACATACGTTTAAAGAAGATTGGAAAATGTTTATTGATTATATGGGGGGAAATTGTGTACACTTGAAAATGTTGGCAACATTAGGATAAATTCAACAGTGAAAATAAGTTTTGATGGATGAAATAATGGAATACTTAATGGTTTAGTTTATGTAAAATATGCAGGGATTTATCTTAGGCAAAACAAACCATGGAAAGAGAGGAAGGGAAGTCGTTGATATTTTAAGGTTGTTTAAATGAATACAGTGGTACCTTGGTTTTCGAACGTAATCCATTCCAGAAGACTGTTTGACTTCTGAAATGTTTGAAAACCGAGGCGCAAAGGGCGGTCTGCAGTGGAGAAAATTTAAAAAAAAACTCAGCGGAAGCCGTTTGACTTCTGAGGCACGTTTGAAAACGGAAGCATTGACTTCTAGGTTTTAGGCATTCGAAAACCCAAGCGTTCGGCTTCCGAGATGCTCAAAAACCGAGGTACCACTGTATTCTAAAATGTAAAACAGAAAATTTGATAAAAATTATAGAAAGAAAAGGGAGCCCTCTCAATGACCTTGGGGTGTCATGGCTTTCCTCAAAGGACTGTAGAGTTGTAGTTCCTGCAAGAGAACTCTTTTATCATCTGGCCCATTTTCAGAAGTACAGAAGTACATTTCACAGTCTTCTTTTGTTCCAAGTGGTAATATTTAGAAATGGGCAGTTCCAGTCCTACCCCGTAGTTGGAATGATGGAAAACGGGGTGATAAATAATTTTACGGAGACACTTACACATTGGGGTTACTTTGCAGAATTTGCTCATGTGGACATTGGAGGGTGTCTTTTAAAGCCATCTGAGTTAGTTGGAGAAGAACATTTTGAAGAAACTCAGGACTGGGGTTTAGTTCTGCCCATCTAACGCATGGTTGCAGAACCGTCATTCCTCCATATTTTTTCTGGACTACAGTTCCCATCTGCCCCAGGCAATCTATGCAGCGAGGAGGGATGATGGGAGTTGGAGTCCCACGGCACCTGTCAGGCTAGAGATTGCCCATTCCTGATCGATACCTTTGCACTCTAAATTGGCCTGAGATTTGCTTTGGATAAGCCCTGCGTTGCCTACCATTAATACAGGTTGTGAATTGCCAGGATACACCAAGATGGTAACACATTTCTTTATATTTGCTCTTTTCTTAGGTTATAATCGGGACGCCGACCATGAAGCAAAGGAGGTCTATTCTACAGCTGATCACTGCTGGCATGCCTGTGTCGAACGATGTTAATTTGCTTGAACTTGCAGAAATAACCACCGGCTATGTTGGAGCTGACCTTACGGCGCTCTGCAGAGAGGCTGCAATGCAGGCTGTGTTTCGTGTCTCTTCGGTAAGGAGTTATTTCAGATGTCAGCCCAGAATATTTTCGTGCACTGGGGAGGTCTCCTCCCATGCACTCTTCCCCCTGCCGCGCATTGGGCTAAATGCTCAACAGCTTTATCCTGTGTGACATTGTGGCTGCAAATAGACATAGCTTGCAATAATAATAATAATAATAATAATAATAATAATAATGTATTATTTATACCCCGCCCATCTGGCTGGGTTTCCCCAGCCACTCTGGGCGGCTTCCAATCAAGTGTTAAAAACAATACAGCATTAAATATTAAAAACTTCCCTAAACAGGGCTGCCTGTTTTGAGTTGCTGCACCCGCACAACGTCTAGGGTGGGGTGGGGAACCAGCTTGGGGGACGTGTCAGTTCTACAGGTGCAATTGAGTGTCTGTGTCACTGTGTAACCCACATTTACTAGATATCAATGATTCACACACCTGGGATGCAGAAGAGACTGAGATGATAACACTGGAAATAACTTGTTTGCCCATCACAGAGTCAGCAACAGTGGTTGAACTCTGCTTACCTGATATGTACCATTCCCTCTTTTTCTGGTGTTCAGGCAGTGGGTACCATTAACTGACACCACCCAAACTCAGGAAGGGGTTATAACTGGGGGTTGCCATATTTCAAAAAGTAACAACCAGCACACCCCGAAAGTTGATGAGTTGTTTTTTTAGGAAGACCCCAAAATTGTTGAGCTTTGCAAAAGTACAAGATATCTGGCGAGGAAAACCCTAAGAAGGGGACTCTCCAAACTTTGCACAGTGGCCATGGAATACCAACTGACTGTTCGAGGTGGCAGATAAGGGAGCAACTGGGATCATGAGAAGCAATACACTGCACTGCAATGTTTTGTTGCAGATCCACTCTGTGTGCGGTGGTATATCATATATGTGCCTATTTCTGGAATCTGTGCCTTTCACACCCTGTAATATGGCCAAGGAACACAACCTAGGCCGAGACATTCACAGTCAAGCTCATTTCTCAGTGATCCCCATTACATTCTAGAGCACAAAGTAAAATGAGCTGCTATCAGGGATTGAGGAATGATTGCTACATTGAGATTAGCAGTGCAGTGGTACCTTGGTTATTAAACGTAATCCGTTCTGGAAGACAGTACCAAAACATTCGAAAACTGAGGCACAAAGGACTGTCTGCAAATTCAATTGAGAAAATTGAAAAATACGCAGCGAAGCTGTTCGACTTTCGAGGTGCATTTGAAAATGGAAGCATTTACTTCTTGGTTTTCGGTGTTCCGGTTCCGAAACATTTGTCAACTGAGACGTTTGAGAACCGAGGTACCACTGTATATGGTTATAGGTGCCTACTTTGCTCCTGCCATCTCTATAAACACAGGGTTACAGTGTCAGAGAGAAAATTTGAGCTGGGTGTCCGGGAGAGGCGGTCTTCCTGGCCAATCCCACTGAACAGACCCAGATTCTACAGTTCACAGGACCTTTCTCAGTTCCCCCACTCCACAATGGGTATTTTTGCTCGTAAGGTAAAGGACCCCTGGGATGGCTAAGTCCTAACAAAGGCGACTACGGTTGTGGCGCTCATCTCGCTTTCAGGCCGAGGGAGCCGGCGTTTGTCCACAGACAGCTTTCCGGGTCATGTGGCCGGCATGACTAAACTGCTTCTGGTGCAATAGAACACTGTGACGGAAACCAGAGCGCACGGAAACGCTGTTTACCTTTCCGCTGCATGTGACGTTAACATATGAGAGAGCTGAAGGTGAAATAGTTAAACAGGTTACCCAATCAGAACCCAGGGGGGTGGAGTGAGAGGGACTATAAAACCAGCTCTGGGAGGGGCAAAGGGGAGAGTTGGCTGGGTGGTTGGTTGGGGTGGGAGTGAATTGGGATAGAGTTTGTGGGTAGGTTGAGTTAGTGTAGCGAAATAAGCTGAGTCAGGAACAGTTAGGAGCTAGGAAGACAAGTAAATATCTGAGAGGTGGTTTAGTGAGTGAGAGCAGGTAGCGGAAGTTATAGGTCTGGATAGGCACCCCATGATTGTAATTGACCGATACCGTTTATGAAACCACACACTTATTAAACTGCAATAAATAAACAGAAGTTTATGTTCCAGTTTAACCCTGACTGGACTCAGTATTTTTTCCAGGTAGGGCCTGGGTGGTGGCAGCAAGAAATAAAGTGGTGGCACAGGGATCAATAGATGGTGAAACATCTGGAGACCCTGTGTGATCGCCACACCGCAGTAGTACCTATTTATCTATCTGCTTACATGTTTAGCTACTTGCACTGGTATGATTTTGGGCTGCTAGGTTGCTAGTAATTATTAATATCACATAGCCACAGTTGCTTCCCCTAGGAGGCCTCTGTAGCTATGTTATCACAAGCTCCTGGATAGCATAGCAGAGTTGCACGTCTCTGTAGAATCAGAGTGTTGTAAAACATTATAACTTGAATGTTGTAACAGACACTATCTGCCCTGTGGGAAAGAAGGGGAAAATGAGGCAAACAGGCAAAGACAATATTAGAGACAGCTCCAGTCAAACTGTCCCCTCCCTGTCCAACTGTACAATTAGTAGTGGGGACACAGGTGGTGCTGTGGTCTAAACCACTGAGCCTTTTGGGCTTGCCGATCAGAAGGTCGGCAGTTTGAATCCCTGCGACAGGGTGAGCTCCCGTTGCTCTGTCCCAGCTCCTGCCAACCTAGCAGTTCGAAAGCACGCCAGTTCAAGTAGATAAATAGGTACCACTGCAGTGGGAAGGCAAATGGCATTTCCGTGCGCTCTGGTTTCTGTCACGGTGTTCCGTTGCGCCAGAAGTGGTTTAGTCCTGCTGGCCACATGACCCAAAAAGCTGTCTGTGGACAAACGCCAGCTCCCTCGGCCTGAAAGTGAGTTGAGCGCCGCAACCCCATAGTCACATTTGACTGGACTTAACCTTTCAGGGGTCCTTTACCTTTACACCTACAATTTATATCATTTATTTGCTTTAGTATTTTGCCACTGTAAACTGCTCTGGGTGCCATGTCAGAAAGCAGTATATAAATGTAAGTTGTGGACCCAGATATACGGACTGATTGTTCATTGGCAGGGCTGCTAAGACTTCTCATGAGTGAGTGACTTCAGGATTTGGGACAATAAAAGCAAACAAACCTTTTTTTTCTCTGCTTCTACATACATTTCTTCAGGATTCAATTGACACAGTGCACATGTCGGACTTCCGTGAAGCATTGAAAAAGATTTGTCCGTCCTCTGTTCGAAGTGGAGTTGGGCTTGCAGACTTCAGGCCCGTCGCCTGGGATCAGATTGGTGGCCTTGAAGATGTGAAACTCAAGTTAAAACAGGTAGCGTTACAGAGACGGATTTCAAGGGCGGCTATACTTTCACAGGTCTTGGATTCTGCAATTATTACTTTATCACTTTTTCAGCTCTCTCCCTGTATGGAGCTTGGGGAGATGTTTATAGCACTACTGATGTAGAGACAAAATAGCATGTAAGATTGTAGCCAGATTTAGATGACTTCTTAAACCAGGAATCAGGAAACGGTGGCCCTCCAAGAGGTTGTTAGATCCTGACCATTGTTGATGCTGCTGGTGGGAGTTTGAATCCACCAGTATCCAGAGGACCACACGTTCCTTGTGCTTATTTAAAGATAAAGGTAAAGGTACCCCTGCCCGTATGGGCCAGTCTTGACAGACTCTGGGGTTGTGCGCCCATCTCACTCAAGAGGCCGGGGGCCAGCGCTGTCCGGAGACACTTCTGGGTCACTTGGCCAGCGTGACGAAGCTGCATCTGGCGAGCCAGCGCAGCACACGGAAACGCGTTTACCTTCCCGCCAGTAAGCGGTCCCTATTTATCTACTTGCACCCGGGGGTGCTTTCGAACTGCTAGGTTGGCAGGCGCTGGGACCGAGCAGCGGGAGCGCACCCCGCCACAGGGATTCGAACCGCCGACCTTTCGATCGGCAAGCCCTAGGCGCTGAGGCTTTTACCCACAGTGCCACCCGCGTCCCCTGCTTATTTAGAGGGTTCAAAATGCTTTGTCAGTTTTGTGAGAATTATTTCTCTACATGGCAGAGAGAATGGGGTGGAGAGGGACTTCCCTCTGCAAGCTGGTTTACTGCCTTCAGGACCATAACCTGGGACCAGACTAGAAATGCCATAAGGAGCAACTATTATTATTATTTATTAAATTTTTGTATACTGCCCCATACTCACAGGTCTCAGGTTGGTTACAACATAAAACTGCAATATAAAGACACAAAACACATAATAAAAACAAAAACAACCCAATTAACACCCCCAACACATTTTAAAAGGGCATCGGATATCAATCAGCCAAAGGCCTGGTTAAAGAGGAATGTTTTTACCTGGCGCCTAAAGGTGTATAATGGGACGCGGGGGGCACTGTAGGTTAAACCACAGAGCCTAGGACTTGCCAATCGGAAGGTTGGCGGTTTGAATCCCCATGACGGGGTGAGCTCCCGTTGTTCAGTCCCTGCTCCTGCCAACCTAGCAGTGTGAAAGCACCTCAAAGTGCAAGTAGATAAATAGGTACCGCTCCGGCGTTTTCGTGCACTGCTCTGGTTCGCCAGAAGCGGCTTAGTCATCCTGGCCACATGACCCGGAAGCTGTACGCTGGCTCCCTCGGCCAATAAAGCGAGATGAGCGCTGCAACCCCAGAGTCGGCCACGACTGGACCTAATGGTCAGGGGTCCCTTTACCTTTAAAGGTGTATAATGAAGGCACCAGGTGAACTTCCCTGGGGAGAGCATTCCACAGACGGGGAGCCACTGCAGAGAAGGCCCCAAAGCTCAGTGCAGTTGAGTGTAGAATGCGGAGAAAGTTATCAGCTCAAAGTCTTAAAGGAAACTAAAAACAAGGAATGATATTTGTTTAGCAGAAAGCTATTTCTCTCTGGATTGTGGGTGTAGCACTGTGGGGTGACAGGTACAGTGATCTGAAGTTGTAATAATAATAATAATAATAATAATAATAATAATAATAATAATAATAATAATTTATTTGTACCCCTCCCATCTGGCTGGGTTCCCCAGCCACTCTGGGCAGCTCTCAACAGAATATTAAAAACACAATAAAACATCAAACATTAAAAACTTCCCCAAACAGGGCTGCCTTCAGATGCCTTCTCAAAGTCAGATCATTGTTTATTTCCTTGACATCTGAAGGGAGGGCATTCTACAGGGCGGGCGCCACTACCAAGAAGGCCCTCTGCCTGGTTCCCTGTAACCTCAATCCTCGCAGGGAGGGAACCACCAGAAGGCCCTCGGCACTGGACCTCAGTGTCCAGACTGAATGATGGGAGTGGAGACGTACCTTCAGGTGTAATAACAATTTATTATTTCTACCCCGCCATCTGGCTGGGCTTCCCATCTCAGCTGGGCCGAGGCCATTTAGGGCTTTAAAGGTCAGCACCACACTTTGAATTGTGCTCAGAAACGTACTGAGAGCCAGTATAGGTCTTTCAGGACTGGTGTTATACTGTCTCAGCGGCCACTCCCAGTCACCAGTCTAGCTGCCGCATTCTGGATTAATTGCAGTTTCTGGGTCACCTTCAAAGGTAGCCCCACGTAGAGCGCATTGCAGGAGTTCAAGCAAGAGATAACTAGAGCATGCACCACTCTGGCAAGGCGATGTGTGGGCAGCTGGGTCTCAGCCTGCGTACCAGGTGGAGCTGGTAGACAGCTGCCTTGGACACAGAATTGACCTGCGCCTCCGTGGACAGCTGTGAGTCCAGAATGACTCCCAGGCTCCACACCTGATCCTTCAGGGGCACAGTTGCCCCATTCAGTGTTGCCTTGTATTATCTAATGTTATAAGGAATTAATGGAAGTTTCTGCGGCTTTTTTCTATTTGCAGAGCATTGAATGGCCTATAAAATTCCCAGAGGCTTTTGTGAGAATGGGGCTTGCCCGCCCGAAGGGCATCCTTTTGTACGGACCGTCAGGTTGCGCCAAAACTACGCTTGTAAAAGCAGCAGCCACAAGCTGTCACTGTTCCTTTCTGTCTGTGAGCGGCGCCGACCTTTTCTCGCCTTACGTTGGAGATTCGGAGAAGATTTTGTCTCAGGTTTGTTTTTTATTCTCCTCATAGTCTACAGTCCTTGGGTGAAAATGGACCATGTTAAATAGTTGGCCGGTTCAGACCTAGCCACCCGGCTTTAATAACCCATAGCTAGATTCTAGTTTTATATTGTGGCTGATAGACTGAGATTAAACTTTGGCTTCCTGGTTTGGGTACAAGAAGAAGTGGTGGTTTCAGAAATGGTTTAAGTTTTCTGTTACAATGTGGTAGAGAAGGCAGGAAAGAGCACGCAGGCACAGAACTCATTTTATTATGCCGACTTTATTGCATCTGAGGTGACAGTATGTCCACAGAATAAGATAATTTGAGATAATAAAAAACAGTTAAACATAAAAACCAGGCAGAGGGCCCTCTCGGTAGTGGCACCCACCATGTGGAACGCCCTCCCATCAGATTTCAAGGAAATAAACAACTGTCTGAATTTTAGAAGATACCCGAAGGCAGCCCTGTTTAGGGAAGTTTTAAATGTTTTATCTTTTATCACTTTTATTATTATTATTAATAATAATAATCTGTTGGGAGACGCCCAGAGTGACTTGGGAAACCCAGCTGGATGGGTGGGGAATATATTATTATTATTATTATTATTATTATTATTATTATTATTATTATTATTATTATCATCATCATTATATTTTATGTCTATACTTTCATTATTAAAGGCTACCATCTCACTCTGTATACATCGTAACTTTAGACAAGCCATGCTAATTGAAGTACCTTTCAACTTGATGCTAATTTTTTGTATTGAGCCTTTTTCACAGATTTCTATTTATCTCTCAGTGTGGCAGGGCTGATTTTTTATGCCTTTAAAAATTGTTGGTGGTAGTTTATTAATCACCTTCCAAACAACCACCTCAAGGCAATTTGCACATAAGAGAATTAAAAACAGTTAAACAGAAACAGAAAGAAACATTCGCAAGATTGTTGTAATAACCTGCAGTCTTTTAAGAGTATATATTTACAGTAGGTAATTAAATGAGCAAGTCAAATGAATTTGGATATGCAGAAAATATTAAAAAATAAATTTAAGGAACTGCAGAAAGAGGGGGAAGGAAGTCAAATTTTGAAACGTGAAATTGATTGTAAAACTAATGAAATGTATAAATTTGAAAAGAATAAATAAAAAGCTAAGTAAGTAAATAAATAAATAAAACCATAACAAAATAGACACTCATGGTAAATACCTATTTATCCAGCAGGGAAAGCCTGTCAGAAATATAAATTCTTCAGTTGTTTCGTGAAAGTGCAGATTGTGGTTGCCTGTCGAAGGTCAACAGAAACACAGAACAGAGACAGCCACACCAAAAGCCTTGCTTTGAGTTACTGCAGAGCAAGTTTCTGAGATCTTTATATCATGCAAAAGAAGCTCTCCTACAAATCAGAGTGGGTATATTTGGCTTCAGCAAGTATAGTGCTATCTTGGTTCTCAAACATAATCCGTTCTGGAAGTCCGTTCTGAAACCAAAGCGTTCCAAAACCAAGGCGCACTTTCCCATAGAAAGTAATGCAAAATGGATTAATCCGTTCCACACTTATAAAAGCAATCCCTAAAACAGAAATTTAACATGAATTTGATTATCTAACGAGACCATTGATCCATAAAACGAAAGCAATAAACAATGTACTGCAGTCACACAATCAATCAGTAGCTGAACTGGGTTCCACACAGTCACGAAAACAAAACAAAAAAAGCCACAAAAATGCAAAATAAATAGCAAAAACAGACAGACACTCAAAACGGAAGTGTGGCACTCAAATCGGAAGCGTAACACTCAAAACAGAGCACTTTTGGCTTCCGAAAAAGGTTTGCAAACCAGAACACTTCCGGGTTTGCACTTTTTGGGTTCCAAGTTGTTTGAGTACCAAGGCATTTGAGAACCAAGGTACCACTGTACAAAAATGAATTTACATTTCATCTGAACATAGGAAAAAAATGCATGTCTTCCCCCCATTTGACTTAAATTATGCATTCTCCACAGATATATGCTTTCTACCTTTCTCCCCCACCCACCGCTTAATTTTACTTATTCAAGGTATTTCGTCAAGCAAGAGCCAATGCGCCTGCAATTGTGTTCCTTGATGAGATCGACTCTATCCTGGGATCTCGGTCAGTCAGTAAAACAGGGCGTGGCGTCCAGGAGAGAGTTCTTTCTGTCCTCCTTAATGAATTGGATGGCGTTGGGCTGAAGTTAACAGAGAGGAGAGGAAATAAAGCCGAGCTGGAAAATGACAGTCGAGAACAAACAGAAAATGATAGAGAGGTATCTAATTCTCATAACGAGATGTTTTTCATCCTTTTGCTTTTGTAGATGAGCTCATTTCTATCTGCTGAATCTGTTATGGCAAAAATGTAAAACGAGCGAGGTCCCAACCTAAGAAGAATGGCAGCTTAAATTGACAGAATATGCACAACTTGCAGACTTAACACACAGAGTAAGAGAACAAGAAGAACATACGTTTAAGGAAGATTGGAAAACGTTTATTGAATATATGGGAAATAATTTTGTACACCTGAAAACGCTGGTAGCATTAAGATAAATTCGACAGTGTAAATAAGTTTTGATGGATGCAATAATGGAATAATGAATGGTACAGTTTTTGTAAAATATGCAGGGATTTATGATATGTAAAATAAACCATGGAAAGAGAAGAAGGGAAGTCATTGATATCTTAAGGATGTAAAATTAATATTTTAAATTGTAAAACAGAAAATTTAATAAATATTAGCTAGGTAGGCAGACAGAAGACAGTTAATGTGCAAATGCTTATTTTTCAAGCGTTTAATTTTTGCCAACTTTCTAGCTGGAATTTCAGGAGGTTTTCAACAAAGATGTCATCGTCGTCGCTGCAACCAACAGACCAGACATGTTGGACGATGCCTTGTTGCGTCCTGGACGGTTTGACAAGATCATCTATATTCCACCTCCAGATCGGAAGGTAGGGCACAAATCCAGAAGTGAATTTTAAACCACAGAGATAGGTAATTCCGAGCATTCCGTTTTTCACAAAAAAAGGTATATGAAGCCTGTTGAGACTTGGCTTTAAACTTTTAAATTTTTATTTAAACCCTAAACCCAGGGTTTAGAGCTGATTGTCTGCTTTCATATTCCATCCACTTAGAACTCAGCTTCCCAAGTTTGTGCCATTCTAAAGATGTATCTGCCTTCTGAGACACACAACAGCAGGCTGCAGTTAGCATGCTACTTTGTAAAACAAAAACAACAAACACACAATTAAGTGGTGCATAAATTTTGTGATATAAATAATAAAATAGTAGCTGTGAGTTCCCAGTTTGACAGCCCTTTGCAAACCATAGTTTGTAAGTTGACCTAGTTTTAGATATAATGCCAGTCCATGGTTCGGTGCTGTCTGAACTCAACAGTGTACATTGGTACCTCGGGTTACATACACTTCAGGTTACAGACTCCGCTAACCCAGAAATAGTGCTTCAGGTTAAGAAGTTTGCTTCAGGCTGAGAACAGAAATCATGCTGCAGCGGCGCGGCAGCAGTAGGAGGCCCCATTAGCTAAAGTGGTTCTTCAGATTAAGAACAGTTTCAGGTTAAGTACGGACCTTCGGAACGAATTAAGTACTTAACCCGAGGTACCACTGTATATCATAATTGTTATTTTTCTTTTTTTTAAAGTGTTAAACCTATTTCAGAGTAGACTGGACTTGTACTTTAATGCATCAGAATATTTTTTTTTTTTATAATATGTTTATTAAAATTTTCACATAAAACATACATCAGAAAAAACACAATTCATCATTGTCCGTTTAACATCTCTCAGTTGTTACATAGGACTCCCCCACACCTCCCGCATACACTTGCATCATTATTAAATTAATTTCAAACAAATTATCATTTTACTCATAATCTTAGTTTTGATTAGCATATAATTCATCCTTAAGTCTAATTTAGTGATAGACAATTGTTTTCTACTCTGGCATCCGGTTCAACGCTCAGCCAAATTACAATATTTTTGTAAATAGATCTTGAATTTCTTCCAGTCTTCTTCCATCCTTTCTTCTCCCTGGTCTCGGATTCTGCCGGTCATCTCGGCTAGCTGCATATAGTCCATCAGCTGCATCTGCCATTCTTCCACAGTGGGTAGCTTCTGAGTTTTCCAGTTCTTGGCAATCAATATTCTTGCTGCTGTTGTTGCATACATAAAGAATGTTCTGTCCCTTTTTAACACACTCTGGTCGACGATACCCAAGAGAAAGGCCTCTGGTTTCTTTAATGCATCAGAATACTGGCTTTCAAACTGTGTTCCAGGGAGGTCTGAGGTTCATTAGAAACTTTTCAGAGGTTTCATGGTGAAAAGATCAATAACAGGGAATAAATGTCCCTTATAGGTAGTTTCCTTGCTATTGCTCTTTTTGCCACTATAAGGGAATTTGGGAAGCTGTCTAAAATGGGCAAATACTTTATCTGCTTTGGGAGGCTGTATTTATTTTATGCCGTTCCTGAAATCTGATGTGTGATCCATTAAGGAAAACATCATTCCGCTCTCAGCTAGCCTCCCCAGCTGGCTGCCTTCTAACTTACAAATACGTAACTCTGACCCTTTCTTTTCTGTTTTGTATTAGGGAAAGCTTTCTATTTTGAAAATCTGCACTGAAAAAATTCCCGTTGATCCCGATGTTTCTCTAGAGGATATAGCAGCTTGTGCTAATCTGTTCTCTGGAGCTGACCTTGAAAATCTTTGCAAGGAGGTAAGGCTTTTAATTTTCCTAATTAGGCCTAATTAGTCTTGGGAGAGTTTTCTGAAATGTTCTAATTTTTCCTAATTAAGGGGGAAAGGCTTCATGTAAGCTTGAGAGAGAAGTAAAATCTCAATGAAATGAAGTTTGTGTTTGTAAGGAAGAGACAAAGTCTAGCATTGCAAATAATTAGATGTTATAGTGATTTGATTGTTTTTGCCTTCAAAGATCTCAGCTGGGAAATTCAAATGGCTTCTTAATTTAATTTAGTATCTGGTACAAATTAAGAATACAGTATGTCAGCAAACTCAAAAGAGGCAGATATAGTGGTGAAATCCAACTGGATTGTATTTGGAGTAGACCCATTGTGTTGGACTCGTCTACATTTTGATTGTGTTCTTCCACCAAGAACTTCAGTGTACCTCATGGGTCTCCTTCCCCACCGCACACTTTATTCTCACAACAACCTTGTGGAGGTTGGGCAGTTTTGGCATTTCATGGCATTGTGATTAGCATGAGGGTCACTGCTTTCCATGAGGATATACACGGGCAATGTATATTGAAATGGCTCCCAGATCGTTCTGGTGTTCCATTCCTAATCTAAGAAGATCTTACAGGATCATGTCAATGGTCGTTACAGCCCCCGGTGGTAAGATTACATAGGACAGGAGTGGGTAAATGGATCCCCCACACTTTGCCACCTATCTTACGGACATCAGGCGACCAATTTTCCCTTCGCAGCATGGCAAAAAGAAAAGTCAAGCAAGGCCTGGAGTTACCACCTAACCAGAGGGATATTCCCTCAGGCAAATAGGTCACACCGCCAATTCAGCAGGCTTGGAGTCATCACCTATGGCTGATAGGCAGTAATTTCAAACCTGCTGGACTTCTCCATGCCCCACTTTGGACAGAGGTTGTTATGTACTGAAGTTCTCACCCTGGGCCAGCAGGGGGATACTGTAGATAGTTATGCAAATAAGGGATCGAAAGTGACGTTCAGTGATTGGATAGTTTTAGAAAATTGTTACAGTTACCTTGTACTGGAGCTCTATATACGCAGGCTGACTGAACCCTTCAGTTCTGTTCTGTCCTGGCCTGTGAATAAACAAGAGCTGTTTGAAGAATCGCTGTGTCGGCTGATATGTTCACCCACAACTTAACAGAGGTCATCTGCACTACTGAGTTCCCTGTGAACTCAATATCCTGGCTGATCCCAGCGGGCTTGCTCTGACCACAACTCAGCTAATCGTTTGCCAATGCGCAATCAGAAGCACATTTTAAGGCTCCCAATTGTGCATTGGCAACCGTAGGCATATCTCTCCCATGTCTGATTTCACCCATGGCATCAGGTGCAGGGCAGGTGGGTGTGGTTTGGGGAAAAGAGCCTCATGGGCCACATCGAAACCCTAAGTAGGTCCATGAGCTGGGGTGACTGTGCCCCTGAAGGACCAGGTGCGCAGCCTGGGAGTCATTATGGACTCACAGCTGTCCATGGAGGCACAGGTCAATTCTATGTCCAGGGCAGCTGTCTACCAGCTCCGTCTGGTACGTAGGCTGAGACCCTACCTGCCCATGGACTATCTTGCCAGAGTGGTGTATCTCCTGCTTGGAGTTAGTTATCTCCTGCTTGGACTACTGCAATGCACTCTATGTGGGGCTACCTTTGAAGGTGACCCGGAAACTACAACTAATCCAGAATGCGGGCAGCTAGACTGGTGACTGGGAGCGGCCACCGAGACCTTATAACACCAGTCCTGAAAGACCTACATTGGCACCCAGTACGTTTCCGAGCACAATTCAAAGTGTTGGTGCTGACCTTTAAAGCCCTCAACGGCCTTGGCCCAGTATACCTGAAGGAGCGTCTCTACCCCCATCATTCAGCCCGGACACTGAGGTCCAGCTCCGAGGGCCTTCTGGCGGTTTCCTCACTCTGAGAAGTGAGGTTGCAGGGAACCAGGCAGAGGGCCTTCTCGGTAGTGGCGCCCACCCTGTGGAATGCCCTCCCACCAGATGTCAAAGAGAAAAATAACTGTCAAACGTTTAGAAGACATCTGAAGGCAGCCCTGTTTAGGGAAGCTTTTAATGTCTGATGTATTACTGTGGAACGCCCTCCCATCAGATGTCAAGGAAATAAACAACTATCTGACTTTTAGATACATCTGAAGGCAGCCCTGTTTAGGGAAGTTTTTAATGTTTGATGGTTTTATTGTGTTTTTTATATTCTGTTGGGAGCCTCCCAGAGTGGCAGGGGTATAAATAAATTATTATTATTATTATTATTATTATTATTATTATTATTATTATTAGCAACCGCAGGTTTGTCTCCCACGTCTGATTTCACACATGGCATCAGAGCAGAGCAGGTGGGTGGTGGGTCTGGTTTGGGGAAAACAGCCTCGTGGGGTTAAATTGAAACCCTAAGTAGGTCCATGAGCTGGAGGTATCCCACACCTGGAGTAGAAATAATGGATGGTAGTCAGTTAAGTTTTATACTCAGAGTCGGCATATGGAAATGATTGGTCCTTACTTAGTCGTGTTCATTAACTAAGCTTTGTTCGTGTTGGTTTCTCCTCCCCTACCTTTTAGGCTGCTTTATTGGCATTGCAAGAGAACAAAGTTGAAGCAACACCTGTGAAGCAGAAACATTTTGAAAAATCCTTGGAGATCGTCAAACCGTCGCTAACCAACGAAGAGCTGGAATTTTATGAAAAAATGTTTAGAAATCTAGAATGATTCTTGTGAAAACAGTAGGGGCTTATTATCCACATTGACATAACCAACAACTCTTGGCAATGAATCCAACACATCTGTAAAGACAACAGAGGGGATGTGGTTGTTTATTCATTTATTTAGAGTGTAAATTTCTCCATCGCCTCTTCAGACTTTTTCAAGGCAGCTCATGTACATCACAGAGGTTTCTCTTGGGATTACAGTGAAATTTAGATCCTGTGGATAGAAGTCCCTACCAGAGAAGTCTGGCTGATAAAGATGATGGGCTATGCCGAAATGGCGAAAATGACCGGGAGAATTAGAAACCAAGAAGACAAAAGCTTTAATACAGAATGGGGGAAATGTATAAGCTACTTAGGAGAACACTGCAAAGAATTAAAAACCTTGGCAAGATTGGAAAAACACTTGTGATTTCATAAGAACTAGGGTATAATGAGGATTTTGAGGATAATATGAGATGCAGGGCAAAACGGATTAGTAATGGAACCCATGGAGAGAAGTCCCAAGATTTCAGGGAATCCTATATACTTAACATTTACATTCACATACAAGTCATAATCTTAATTGTGAAACTGAATAAAAAAAATTTTATCCTATGCTGTGGGGAGAGGTTTCTTTGTGACATTATGGACAGCAGCCAAGCAAACTGGCGGGACCAGTTTCCTCTTGTGCATATAAAGAAAATGCTGTGAGTATATTTTCAGAGTGGTCCCAAGATTGTGGGTTTTTTATGTGCCTACCTTATGCCTAGTCGATCAGCTTTTCCAGTTCCAATAAAGACTGTCGCCATGGATCTTGGCTTAACACTGAGTGACTTAACGCTGAGTGGTGCCCAGAATTTGAAGTGCTGTCAAACTTGTCTTGTATTATTTACCACAGTGCTGTTAAATTCTACATATTTATAAAATGAAAAATTCTTCCAAGAGTCAATTACAGTCACATTTCTGCTCTTTTTTTACATAGATAATTTAATCATCTCATAATAAGGTAAAATGTGTTTTTATAAATAATTTTTATAACTGAATATAGCTGATTTCTATCATAATATTCAATAAAGGTATCCAATTTTGTAATGAAGTGTGGATTTTTCCTTTTTTCATTCTTTCATTTAACAGATAAATTGCAAACAGATAAACATTGGCAGGATTATTTTAATAACCTGCAGTTTACATTTAAAGTAGATAATTAAATGAGCAAATTAAATGAATTTGGAGATGCAGAAGATACTAAAAAATAAATTTAAGAAACTGCAGAAAGGAAGGAAGTCCAACTTGGAAATGTTAAAATGATTGTAAAATTAATGAAATGTATAAATTTGAAAAGTATAAATAAAAACTTTGAAAAAACAACCAAGAATTAACCTGATATAATTTCCCCTTGTCTCTGATAACTGTTGAAGATCTTTAAGATTATATTGGAGTTTTGTGTAAAGGAGTACAGTACCGGTATATTATAAGGTTCACTTAGCACATAGGAGAAATAGGTCTTTATCAGTTTAGGGTGGATTTCTGGGGGCGTTCTTCATTTACTCGATTTATTTTGAACAAAGGAAACAATAATTTAATCCCTTTTGCTGGAAAGGGAGGTTTGGTTTCATTAGGTACCAGTATGTATCGGGAAATTTTTAATGTCTGATGTTTTACAATTTTTTTAATATGCTGTAAGCTGCTCGGAGTGGCTGGCGAAACCCAGCCAGATGGGTGGGGTATAAATAATAAAATTATTATTATTTATTTTATTATCACTAACAGAGATTTGCAGGTTGGGAATAAGAAGTATATAATGGTACAAATACTGGGTTACAGTATTAAGATTGGTGCATTATGTGTACGGACATTTACCAAGGCCAAAGTGAATTGCAAAGCGCTGGTGCTGGGATACAAAGCCCTATACTGCTTGGGACCAGAATACCAGAAGGATTGTCTCACTATGTACCCAACTGATTAGTGCATCCTGCAGCAGAAGGCATCTTGCAGACAACCATTCTGAGTGAGGTCAGAATTGGGACTTTATTGTGGTGGTGCATTCCCTGTGGAACTCCCTTCCGTTACATATCAGACAAGCACGTTCTCTCTTGTATTTTCTGGGCCCACTAAAGACAAACCTATATAAACGGATATTTTTTTCTCAGCTGGCATCTGTATTGCATCTGAATAATAATAATAGCAACAACAACAACAATTTCTTATTTATACCCCGCCCATCTGACTGGGTTTCCTCAGCCACTCTGGGCAGCTCTCAACAGAATAATAATAATAATAAAGCGATAAAACATCAGTCATTAAAAACTTCCCTAAACAGCACTGTCTTCAGATGTCTTCTAAAAGTCAGATAGTTGTATATTTCCTGGACATCTGATGGGAGGGCATTCCACAGGGAGGCCGCAATTAGTTTTATGTATGGGCTGCTGCTGTTTAAAACCCTTTTTATTTTTTTTGTGGTGGGGAGGTAGTGCATGTATATGTTTATATACAGATGTAAATCGTGTACTGATAATATGCCAAAATGTTTTTGTATGTGTAACTGATTTGTATATAAAACTGCTCTCATTTTAATTTGATCCTGACTTGTTTTTATGAGGTGATTTAATTCTTGTTTGATTTTATACCAATGTTATATAATTGATGTTAGCCGCCCTGAGCCCCGTTTCGGCCGGGGAGGGCAGGATACAAATAAAAGTTTGTTATTATTATTACTATTGTTGTTGTTGTTTTTCTTATACTGTAAATTGCTTTTGGACGGGAAGTGGAACGATGATGATGATGATGATGATGATGATGATGATGATGATAAAATTAGAAAAAAGACATGCTTTTTCTTTATTTCCTTTTCTTTCTTTTTTCTTTTTTTGAATTTGCATTTTATTTATTAACATCGGTAAACGTTGTCATATTACATTACAGGAGTTACTATAATATAATTTCCAACATGTATACAAAAATTATATACAAATTTTATATACCTAGAAAAAAAATGAAACAAAAAAAGAACAAAGAGAAAAAACAAAAACTATTCCCCCCCCAAAATCATATACATACCAACACACTAGACTTCCTGTCTTTCCCGTTGTATATTCCTTTTTTACAAATGAATGTACTCGTATTATTGTATTTTTCTTTACATATTATCTAATACATTCCTATATCAATATGTGCTCTTAGTCTTATTTCTCAACTCAGTCTCACTCCAACGTCAATCAAATGCTAGCACAGATAGCGAACCTTTACTGTATTTTTGAACATATGTTTTATATCTATCCCACTTTTCCATAAATTTTTGTTTTGAATTGCCTCTCAGGGTATTTGTTAGCTGCGCCATTTCAGCAAACTCTTGTAGCTTGTAATGCCAGTCCATTCTTGTCAGGGCTTCTTGTTCCTTCCAGCTCTTTGCCACCAAAGTCCGAGCTGCGGCCGATGCATATAAGAATACCTCCCTAAAGGCCTTCGGGGTGTCCCTGCCAACAATGCTTAACAGAAATGCCTCTGGTCGTTTTAAAAAAGTTATTCCAAGCATTTTTTTCAACTCCTCGTAAATTAAGCCCCAGAACACTTTGATCTTCCTCTTTTCAAAGCCACTCAAAAATGGGCACCCCATACTCTGCAGCCCCCATCCCTTAAAATATTATCCTCCCCCTGCAGCAACTTGGTTGGCTTCCTTTCAGCCTATGGAACGCTGCCTCTGCAATTCTCGCTTGCAACATCGCCTTGGGACAAGCAGCCTTGCCCACCTTGGTGTATTGCTCTTTGCATTGCAGGCGGAAAAGAGAGAAGGACCATTCCACTCCATCACTCCTAGCTGTCAAGGGTTTTAAAAATAAACCACCGATTCCGGTGAGAGAAGTGAAGAGAAAGGGGGTGACAGAACTGAGCGTGAAATTGAGCCTGGCAGGCCTAGTCCGCTGGGGGCACAGAGAGTGGATGGCGGCTGCAAAATGGGAGGGTGGAGAAAGGAATAAAACATGGCCAGAGGGGGCATCTGTTAAGCGCCAACAACAGCCGTGTGTTTAGGGGCTCCTGGCCTAGTCCTATTCAATGGCCCGCCACGCATCCGGGTTCAAAAGCCTGGCGTGCCGTAATCCAAGTGGAGCTAAAGAAGCAAAGAGACGCCATGCGTCGGTTAATTCCAGGCTGCTTTGGGCCTAGCGCCGGGGTTCCCAACGTGGGGCGCACGCCCCACCACCGGAGGGGGGCCAATTTGATTTGTAAGGGGGGCAATTCGAGAACGAGTTAGACCAAGTGAAGGGCCTGTTAGGCTTCCTCCAGGTGAATAGGAGTTCGCTTTTTGAATAATAAGAATTAGATGGCGGGGGGGGGGGCATAAGGATTTTAGAGATGCTTAGGTGGGGCACGGCCAAAAAAATGGTTGGGAACTACTGGCGTCGCTGGGATGGCACTAGGTTGGGGGTCTGGCTGTGTAGTTGCTCTGCCCTCCCAGATCTTTGGGGGGCGGGTCTCTTTTTATGCCAAGAAACCTTTGTTGAAGAAAGGGGGGCAGGAGTTACTCATTGTCTTACATTCCCCTTCCTAAAGCAGCCTTTTCTGCAAACCTTATTCATCTCTCTCTCTCTCTCTCTCTCTCTCTCTCTGTGTGTGTGTGTGTGTGTGTGTGTGTGTGTGTGTGTATATATATATATATATATATATATATATATATATATATATATAATTTTAGACCCATTGATGATGATATTATTATTATTATTATTATTATTATTATTATTATTATTATTATTATTAATCGCCCTATACCCAGAGGTCTCAGGACGGTTCACAGAAAAGATCAACGTAAAAACCACAATATATAAAATAAAAATTAAAAGGTGTATAATGAAAGGGTCAGGTGAACTTCCCTGGGGAGAGCATTCCACAGACGGGTAACCACTGCAGAGAAGGCCCAATATTGTTTTGGATTAATTGCCTTGGACATAAGAAGAGCGCTGCTGGATCAGGGCCCGTCCAGACTCTCCAAGTGTCCCTTTTTTCCAAGGAGAGTCCCGGATTTACAGAAGCCAGGTCGGTTTCTGATTTGATCCCCAAATGTCCCGTGTTTCCTTAGGACGTCCTTATTTTCATGGGAGAGATGTTGGAGGGTATGCAGTTATGTGACCCCTGAGCCAAGGAGATAAGGAACTATACAGGGAAACTGTATAGGGAAGATTTTTAATGTTCGATGTTTTATTATGTTTTTATATATGTTGGAAGCCGCCCAGAGTGGCTGGGGGCAACCCAGTCAGATGGGTGGGGTGTTGTTGTTGTTTAATCGTTTAGTCGTGTCCGACTCTTCGTGACCCCATGGACCAGAGCACGCCAGGCACCTCTGTCCTCCACTACCTCCCGCAGTTTGGTCAGACTCATGCTGGTAACCTCGAAAACACTATCCAACCATCTCGTCCTCTGTCGCCCCCTTCTCCTTGTGCCCTCCATCTTTCCCAGCATCAGGGTCTTCTCCAGGGAGTCTTCTCTTCTCATGAGGTGGCCAAAGTACTGGAGCCTCAGCTTCACGATCTGTCCTTCCAGTGAGCACTCAGGGCTGATTTCCTTAAGAATGGATGGGTGGGGTATAAATATATATATTGGCAGGTTTGGGGTATAAATATATATATTGGCAAGTTCAGGGTGCAGTTCCTCTACTGCAGGGGTCAGCAACCTTTTTCAGCTGTGGGCCGGTCCACCGTCCCTCAGACCATGTGGTGGGCCCGACTATATTTTGGAAAGAAAAAAAAATGAACGAATTCCTATGCCCCACAAATAACCCAGAGATGCATTTGAAATAAAAGGACACATTCTACTCATGTAAAAACACACTGATTCCCAGACCACCCACGGGCCGGATTGAGAAGGCGATTTGGGCCGCATCCGGCCCCTGAACCTTAGGTTGCCTACCCCTGCTCTACTGTGTGTCTCCTCCAGGCTATGTGACTTGGGACACACCCAGCTGTTGGGTGTTGTTGTTGTCGTTTAGTCGTTTAGTCATGTCCGACTCTTCGTGACCCCATGGACCGGAGCACGCCAGGCACTCCTGTCTTCCACTGCCTCCTGCAGTTTGGTCAAACTCATGCTGGTAGCTTCAAGAACACTGTCCAACCATCTCGTCCTCTGTCGTCCCCTTCTCCTTGTGCCCTCCATCTTTCCCAACATCAGGGTCTTTTCCAGTGAGTCTTCTCTTCTCGTTAGGTGGCCAAAGTATTGGACCCTCAGCTTCAGGATATGTCCTTCCAGTGAGCACTCCCGGTTGATTTCCTTAAGAATGGATAGGTTTGATCTTCTTGCAGTCCATGGGACTCTCAAGAGTCTCCTCCAGCACCATAATTCAAAAGCACCAATTCTTCAGCGATCAGCCTTCTTTATAGTCCAGCTCTCACTTGCATACATCACTACTGGGAAAACCATAGCTTTTAACTATATGGACCTTTGTCGGCAAGGTGATGTCTCTGCTTTTTATGATGCTGTCTAGGTTTGTCATCGCTTAGCAGGCTATATAAAGGGGAAACTGCCTCCTGCTGAATTTTGGAGCAGATCCAAACAGCCAGTTTGTCCTTGTGCGGGAAGCACTAGAACTGACATTAAATCTTGGGACGGAGAAGTGTATATAAAAAAGCTGAAGTGTCAAGCCATGCATTCCTCTTCCCTGGGTGGTACCCAAGGATGCCTACTGAAGGTATCTCTGGAATTTGGTTTTTTCCCCCCCCCAGGTCTGCCCCTGCTTGTTACCATGGCGAATATGGGATTCTTTCAGCTGCTGATGAAGAAGAAGGAGGTAAGTTTTAGAGCAGGTGCAGGACTGATGCCAGAGGGATGGAGTCTGGGTTATCATCCGTTCCTCTGCATATAAGCATATATGCATACAGTGGCACCTTGGTTCCCAAACGGCGAAAACCCAAAAGTAAGTGTTCCGGTTTGCGAACGTTTTTCAGAAGCCGAATGTCAGATCCAGCTGTTGGCTATTTATTCTGGGGTGCCTGCACCAATCAGAAGCTGTGCCTTGGTTTTCTAACATTTGAGGAGTCAAACAGACTTCCAGAATGGATTAAGTTTGGCGCTTTTGTTTTTGCTATTTATTCTGCGTTTTTGAGGCTTTTTTTGGTTCATTTGTTTTTGTGACTGTGTGGAACCCAGTTCAACGATTGATTGATTGATTGATTGATTGTGTGACTGTGGAAATGGATAAAAGCCCCCCATCCAAACAATGACTATCATCAGTGCAGGTAAAAAATAATAATAATTTTAATTTTTATCATCTACAGTACTGTCTTATTTATTTTATAGTACAGTACATTGATTATTGCTTTCATTTTATGGATCAGTGGTCTCATTAGATAGTAAAATCCATGTTAAATTGCTGTTTTAGGGGTTGTTTTTAAAAATCTGGAACGGATTAACCCATTTTGCATTACTTTCTATGGGAAAGCACGCCTTGGTTTTGGAACGCTTTGGTTTTGGAACAGACTTCCGGAACGCATTATGTTTGAGAACCAAGGTACCACTGTATAAGGTTCTTCATTGAGCCAAGCAAGGAGAATGCAAGCACTGGGGAAAGAGATTTTCTGAGAGTCATCTTCTCCTCACTTGTCATCCTTTCAAACTCGTCTTTAGGGACCCCTGACCATTAGGTCCAGTCGTGTCCAACTCTGGGGTTGCGGCGCTCATCTCGCTTTATTGGCCAAGGGAGCTGGTGTACAACTTCCGGGTCATGTGGCCAGCATGACTAAGCTGCTTCTGGCGAACCGGAGCAGCGCACAGAAATGCCGTTTACCTTCCCACCAGAGTGGTACCTATTTATCTACTTGCACTTTGACGTGCTTTCGAACTGCTAGGTTGGCAGGAGCAGGGACCGAGCAACGGGAACTCACCCCGTTACGGGGATTCGAACCGCCAATCTTCTAATCGGCAAGTCCCAGGCTCTGTGGTTTAACCCACAGCGCCACCCGCGTCCCTCTTTAGAGGAGAGATGGTGCTTAATTTAAGTAAGACCTATACATCACCTCGATGTTGCTAAGAGAAATCCCTGTCTTCCTTCTGTCTTCCAGCTGATTCCTCTGATTGGATTTGCGGGACTTGCTGGATGCTTCGCAATCTATTCCAGCTGGCACTCTCTGAGAAAACCTGATGTAGTGTAAGCAACACAGCCCTTCTTTCATCTTAAATCAACCACAGGATTTTTTAATGTGGGGTTGGGAGCTTATTTCCAAGTAGATGAATTTTAAACTGGGCTATAAGGACCAGTTTTGTAAAAGTGATTAAAGGGGGTGGGGCCCCTGTAATAATACAGTTAAATACAAGAAGTCATTTCACCATATCTGATCATCAATACATTTCATTTTTAGTTTTAATAAGTCTGGCAACCAAGAACCATGGCAAGATGTGGATTTTACCAAGCCCCAGAAGGTAATGAAAATGCTTGACCAAGAAATGAATGGTTATAGTTCCTAAGTATATTGTGGGTTTTCATTCAGAAATATTAGCGATTTTTCATATAGGCTGATGTGTTAATAGAGTGGTTGTACAAGTGGTGAAAGGGACGCGGGTGGCGCTGTGGGTAAAAGCCTCAGCGCCTAGGGCTTGCCGATCGAAAGGTCGGCGGTTCGAATCCCCGCGGCGGGGTGCGCTCCCGTTGCTCGGTCCCAGCGCCTGCCAACCTAGCAGTTCGAAAGCACCCCCGGGTGCAAGTAGATAAATAGGGACCGCTTACCAGCGGGAAGGTAAACGGCGTTTCCGTGTGCAGCTCTGGCTTGCCAGAGCAGTGATGTCACGCTGGCCACGTGACCCGGAAGTGTCTCCGGACAGCGCTGGCCCCCGGCCTATAGAGTGAGATGGGCGCACAACCCCAGAGTCTGGCAAGACTGGCCCGTACGGGCAGGGGTACCTTTACCTTTTTACAAGTGGTGAACTTTTGCTAAATACAGAGATTTGGACACAATGCCACCTTTAATGTTTGTAAACTGCGGTGCGATCGCTCTTGATGAAGGATGGTTTTCGTGTGATAAAGTGAAGAAGGGCTTGACTTTGGCTATCTCATGGCCAATATTATTTGAATGGTTTACGTAGTAAAGATCTAGTTTATAATGTTTTAATTACTGCATTTGTTGGTCATTTTATATATACCGTATTTTTTGCTCTATAAGACTCGCTTTTTCCCTCCTAAAAAGTAAGGGGCAGTGTGTGTGCGTCTTACGGAGCGAATACAGGCTGCGCAGCTATCCCAGAAGCCAGAACAGCAAGAGGGATCGCTGCTTCGCTGCGCAGCGATCCCTCTTGCTGTTCTGGCTTCTGGGATTCAGAATATTTTTTTTCTTGTTTTCCTCCTCCAAGAACTATGGTCTTATGGTCCATTCGCATCTTATAGAGCGAAAAATATGGTATATAAGCGTCTCTAAGTGACTTAATAAGAAGGTAAAATGCAAACAGGAAAAATGTACTGTATTAAAAGCCAAATTTCTTTATTATTTTTTTAAAATGAACTATACATTACAAAATTCCTAAATTGCTCAACCAACAATACAGTATGAAGAACAATGGCTTACTCCATTCATAGCTTCCTGTGTAATGAAAATCATGAATGTACAAATTACCCAATATTTTGGGGGGAAACTGCTACTAGATAATTGGGGGGTGTTTGCATTTTTTTAACATGTTGCTCTTTTGTCTCTTTGTCTTGAAATGCCTGGTAGCATATAACATTAAACCAGCAATGGAAGCCCATTGAAGAGCTGGAGAAAGTAAGAAAAATAACAAAGGGATGAGATGTCATTGCTTTGAAGCATGGAGTTCAGTGAGCTATATTCTATCCATTTGTGAACTTTAAAAAGAGTTGGCTTATTTTTCTCTGAAATCATACTGTAATTTGCATTTTCAATAAACTTGTAGTTTAAAGTTAGGTCAGCGAATAGAATTTCTTTTTTGGTTAACAGGGGCAAAGATCAATCCTAGCATGGTTGAAATCCTCTACAGTGGTACCTCGGGTTACATACGCTTTAGGTTACATACGCTTCAGGTTACAGACTCCACTAACCCAGAAATAGTACCTCAGGTTAAGAACTTTGCTTCAGGATGAGAAGAAAAATTGTGCTCCGGTGGTGCTGTGGCAGCGGGAGGCCCCATTAGCTAAAGTGGTGCTTCAAGTTAAGAACAATTTCCGGTTAAGAATGGACCTCCGGAACGAATTAAGTACTTAACCCGAGGTACCACTGTATTATTATACTGTGGAGCAGGAACTCTTAAATTAGTTCTCTAACTTCAACTGATTGAGTCTTTTCTTCGGAGAAATATCTAGGTGCCTTTGTGTTGCTACACTTTCATTTTTGGAAAATACTTAAAAAGAACAAATTTCATTCTCCCAGTTTTTCCCCACGTAAGATAAGAAAATGCACAATCACAAAATGCACAAAAATCGATTTACCACAAAAACTGCTTCTAGTCCCCGGAAGGAGCTTTCTATTTCAACCCACGGAAGCTTTCCTTGAGGAGTTTAATAACAGCCACGAGAGATGGGGACATTTTTTGTCAGGACTGCAGGAGCGGAGGAAAGGCGTTGCTTTCATAGTCTGCTTTTCCTCTTAGTTGCTTAGTGTGGTGCACAGTGTCAGGGGTTCAGGGAGAGAGGCACAGATGAGGGAGGAGACTGAGAGCGAGGGGGAAGAATCCCGGAACGAGGAGGAGGAGGATGACAATGACTTGAGGGTTTCCATGAGTCTTTCAAGTGAATCGGAGGATTCCCTTGGTCAGGCCAAGGGGAGCCACAGGGGGGACTAGTCAGGAGCAGGGGAGCAGCAGGGGAACCCCAAGTGGGAGTTGGAGATCGGGGCCGGCTTCCCCGCGGGAACGGAGTGAAGAGGGTGGAGTTCCCAGTGTGACAGACGAAGCGGAGCAGGAAGCAGAGAGGGGGAGGAGATCGGGGCAAGACGTCCTGCCGGAAGGGGCGGAGAGTAGTACCGAGAGTAGTGTAACTGTCAAAAGGAAGGTCAGAAGCAGCGTACGCGCGCCAAGTTCAAATGTGGAGGCTCGCGGAAATGAGGAGAGCCCGGAGGAGGAGCCTGGTCCCAAAGCACGGAGGAGGGGGGAGCAGGCGTCTGGGGATTCAGCCTCAGGGGAATCTAGGAGGGAAGGAACCCAGGGGGGCAGAAAGACCCTGCGGAAAAGAAAGGACAGGAAGAGGTGGACCAGCACAAGCCTCTTAAACTGGTGTAGAGGCGGGACTGATTCAGAGGGGACTTCAGCGGTCTAAGCCTAACAGACGTGGGGCCGCGCGCCTCGGCTGTGGAGCAAACAAAGTTCTTCAATAAAAGCTTTTGTAAATAAAGTGGACTTGGCGTTGGTCTCTTGTGAGCTGGGACCTGAGGCGGCCCTGACACACAGAATTCTCCCTCTCCACATTTTATCCGCACAACAACCCTGAGACACCACAACCAACCCAAGATGATGTCCGGCTGATGGCTCATGCCCAGTTCCACTTGTTCCATGCCTTGAAAGCAAACCACATAACCAGCTGGAAAATCAGCCTTTCAGGAGTCCTTAAGCACTGCTTCTGATTCATAAGAAAAACTGGCCCAGTCCTCCCTGCAGAAGCTATTAAAACAACCCAAAGAAATGTGATGCATAGGCAGAAAAGGATTAGTTCACTCCCTGCTCCCTTTCTTGTAAGTCCTAAGTGGAGTTCATTTATTTAGCAAAGCTAAGCAGGGTCTGGTATGGTTTCAGATTGGATGGGGAACCGTGTGTTGAGATTTCTTCATTGCAAGAGTTTGGACTACATGACCCCTGAAGTCCCTTCCAACTCTCCATAATTTTATATCCCTTCTTCTCCCCAAATTGGGATTCAAGGCAGCTCCCAGTGTTTAAAGCATCATAAGTAAAGGTAAAGGGACCCCTGACCATTAGGTCCAGTCGTGACCGACTCTGGGGTTGCGGCGCTCATCTCGCTTTATTGGCCAAGGGAGCTGGCATACAGCTTCCGGGTCATGTGGCCAGCATGACTAAGCCGCTTCTGGCGAACCAGAGCAGAGCACGGAAATGCCGTTTACCTTCCTGCCAGAGCGGTACCTATTTATCTACTTGCACTTTGAGGTGCTTTCGAACTGCTAGGTTGGTAGGAGCAGGGACTGAGCAATGGGAGCTCACCCCGTTGCGGGGATTCAAACCGCCGACCTTCTGATCGGTAAGTCCTAGGCTCTGTGGTTTAACCCACAGCGCCACCCATGTCCCTTAAAGCATCATAGGTAAAGGTAAAGGTACCCCTGCCCGTACGGGCCAGTCTTGCCAGACTCTAGGGTTGTGCGCCCATCTCACTCTATAGGCCGGGGGCCAGCGCTGTCCGGAGACACTTCCAGGTCACGTGGCCAGCGTGACATTGCTGCTCTGGCGAGCCAGAGCCGCACACGGAAACGCCATTTACCTTCCCGCCAGTAAGCGGTCCCTATTTATCTACTTGCACCTGGGGGTGCTTTCGAACTGCTAGGTTGGCAGGCACTGGGACCGAGCAACGGGAGCGCACCCCGCCGCGGGGATTCAAACCGCCAACCTTTCGATTGGCAAGCCCTAGGCGCTGAGGCTTTTACCCACAGCGCCACCCGCGTCCCTTAAAGCATCATACAAAGTAATAAAAAGCTAGTTTCAGATAATAATCAAAATGCATCAGAAGCACATTTAGAACTGCCAGGCAAAAAGGTTCCTTTTTAACCAGGCATTTGGTTGCTTTTGATATGCCCTTTTTAAATGGGGGGGGGTTGGGGGGTATTGGGTTGTTTTATATTTTGATTTTATTCTGTGAACTGCCCTGAGACCTCCAGGTATATAAATTCAAATACAGTAATAATAAATAATAAGTCCAAGCGATTTCCTGCTTCTCCCATAGTTTTCTGTTTGCCCCACCACATTCCACAGGAAAACCTGCTCTTTAGTGCTGAATCGGAGCGAACATCAGTATGTGGAAAATGCAGTTGACATTTGCTCCCATTCAGCAGTAAAGAATGGGTTTGCCCTGGGCAAATTGATGGGAAAAGCTGAAGTCTGGATGAGCTCTGCATGGGGATTCACACCCTGCTCTAACAGGTCCTAGTCCAACATCCTAACTACAGCCACACTGCCCAATCTTGATCACTGCTTTGACCCAAACTGTCTTGCCACCACTACTGGTATTTGGTTTCATTGGATCCTAAGCCTATTTATTGAGCACATAGCTGAATTGATATTAGAAACAAAAATGTCCTTGTGGCTCAGAGCTCATATTCAACAGCAACATCAAGTCAGTACTGAGAAAAAACATACCAGTAATCCAAACATACAGAAAATATTCTACAAATTCAGCATGTGTACATTTTGAATCGGGGAATTCTTGGCACCTGGTTTTTATTTTTATTTTTTTGCTGCCCTCTTCCTAGGTGGTAATTTCCCCAATATGTTGCTCATTTTTCTGCACTCTTTTTTTTATTCTCATGTATTTTTTGGTGCAGTTCAGAGCATGTTAGTGGGATAGTCACAGGCTTGAGAGCCGAACGACTTGTTATGTGTGGGAGATCTATTCTCCTGACAAGTTGATATTTACTTCAGAGAAAATATACAGGGCATCAACATTTGATCGGAGAAGGGAGGAATCTCCTCCCCCCACCCTCCAGCAACAACCGCTTGACCACAAGAGTCTGGGGATGGGGTCTTTTCTCATCCTTTCTGTAAAGGTGAGATTTCCCCCACCTGGCCATTTCTCCTCACCTGTGAAAATGTGCTCTCTCCATTAATGTACATTAGCTGTGTACAGGTGTGGAGCTTCACATTCAAATTATACAGGGGTCAGCAAACTTTTTCAGCAGGGGGCCGGTCCACTATCCCTCAGACCTTGTGGGGGGCCGGACTATATTTTGGAGGGGGGAAATGAACGAATTCCTATGCCCCACAAATAACCCAGAGATGCATTCTAAATAAAAGCACACATTCTACTCATGTAAAAACACACTGATTCCCAGAACGTCCGAAGGCTGGTTTTAGAAGGCGATTGGGCCACATCCGGCCCCTGGGCCTTAGTTTGCCTACCCATGACATACATGACCTTAGAAAATAATGTAACCTCTCACGCACCACCCACTTTCCATATTGTGTGACCCCCCCCCCTTTTACCGCACCTTGCAGGGGCATTTAGCACAGAATGGCATTATAAACCACAGCACTGTATTCTGTAGGTAAAAGGTAAAGGACCCCTGGACAGTTAAGTCCAGTCAAAGGCGACTATGGGGTTGTGGCACTCATCTCGCTTTCAGGCTGAGAGAGCTGGCGTTTGTCCACAGACAGCTTTCCGGGTCATGTGGCCAGCATGACTAAACCGCTTCTGGTGCAATGGAACACCATGTCGGAAACCGGAACACACGGAAATGCCGTTTAGCTTCCCACCGCAGCTGTACCTATTTATCTACTTGCACTGGTGTGCTTTTGAACTGCTAGGTTGGCAGGAGCTCGGACAGAGCAACAGGAGCTCACTCTGTTGTGGGGATTCGAACCACCAACATTCTGATCAGCAAGCCCGAAAGGCTCAGTGGTTTAGACCACAGCAACACCAGTATGCCCCAAGAGCAGCTATTGTGTTTGTAGAAAATGCCAGTAGAGTACAGCCTTGCAACAGAAAAGGACCTCAGTGTAGATTGGGGAAATCTGGCAGAGCCATTACCTAAGCCCCAGGACAGAATGACTGTCACTAAGACAGGGGCAACTCCCAAGAGACTGCGATCTACTCACAGGGTTAAAAACTGGCAGTGATCTACCCCATTTGGGGGGTTTCAGGTCAAAGTTGTTGAGTTTCTTTGGGGGAGCCAGTGATCTACCGGTGATCTACCACAAATGTCCAGTGATCTACTGGTAGATCACAATCTACCTGTTGGACATGCCTGCACTAAGAGACCTAAAATAAATAAATAAATAAATAAATAAAGATTCATCATGCAATTGTGTCATGCTTTATGATGAAAGTCTAAAGCACAATCAAAACAGGTACTAAATAATAAAGTTTATATTTTACCTTCTACACGGGTTATGTTTCTCTTTTTCTTTTTCTTTTTCTCTCTTTTATTTACGTCTCACAATGTGTAGTGCACATATAATTATGTTTTTGAACTTTCAATAAAGATGTTAAAATAAAATATCTCCAGGCAATCTAATGATCGCCAGGCAATTTCTCCAACTAGGCAAAGCTCTTTCCAGACTTTTTAAAATTTTTATTTATGCTTTTCAGGTTTATAGCTTTCACTAATTTTACTATTACTTTAACATTTCAAAACTTGACCTCCTTCCCCCTCTTTCTGCAGTTCCTTAAATTTATTTTTAATATATTCTGCATATCCAAATTAACTTAATTTGCTCAGTTTTTCATCTACTTTATTTACTATGTATTCTTATGAAATGGCAGGTTATTAATAATCCTGCTAATGTTCTTATCTGTTTACAATTGATCTGTAAATATTCAATAAACCATTTCCATTCTTTTATTAAAAGTTTGTTATCTTGATTTATTATCCTTCCAACAAGTTTAGCCATTTCTTCCAGTACGTTCCGACATACAGTAGCTCTTTCCAGACTATTAGTCAGTTTTTAAAAACTGGCTTATAAACCTTGCCAGGGGGGGGATAATTGCTTTACAGACTTGGGCATCATACACATCGTGCATTTCAAAGCACAGGGTTTCCTCCAAAGAAATCTGGGAATTGTGCTTGTGACTATGGGGTTGTGGCGCTCATCTCGCTTTCAGGCCAAGGGAGCCATTGTTTGTCCACAGACAGCTTTTCGGGTCATGCGGCCAGTAGGACTAAACCACTTCTGGTGCAACAGGACACTGACGGAAACCAGAGCGCACAGAAACACCGTTTACCTTCCTGCCTATTTATCTACTTGCACTTTGACGTGCTTTCGAACTGCTAGGTTGGCAGGAGCAGGGACAGAGCAACGGGAGCTCACCCAGTTGTGAGGATTCGAACCACCAACCTTCTGATCAGCAAGCCCAAGACCACAGCGCCACCTGCATCCCTTATAATGTGTAGGGAGTGCCAGTGTTGCAAGACTTAGGGGCAGAAGCAGCAAGAGGAACCCCACATGTTGTTTAGTCATTTAGTCATGTCCGACTCTTTGTGACCCCATGGACCAGAGCACACCAGGCACTCCTGTCTTCCAATGCCTCCCACAGTTTGGTCAAACTCATGCTGGTAGCTTCGAGAACGCTATCCAACCATCTCATCCTCCGTTGTCCCCTTCTCCTTGTGCCCTCAATCTTTCCCAACATCAGGGTCTTTTCCAGGGAGTCTTCTCTTCTCGTGAGGTGGCCAAAGAATTGGAGCCTCAGATTCACGATCTGTCCTTCCAGTGAGCACTCAGGGCTGATTTCCTTCAGAATGGGTAGGTTTGATCTTCTTGCAGTCCATGGGACTCTCAAGAGTCTCCTCCAGCACCATAAATCAAAAGCATCCATTCTTCGGCAATCAGCCTTCTTGATGGTCCAGCTCTCACTTCCATACATCACTACTGGGGAAACCATAGCTTTAACTATACGGACCTTTGTTGAAGTAATGTACATTATGGTTATTTTACATCCCTAGATCTCAGGCCGGTTCACAAATGTAAAATCACAATATAACCAAACCCAAAACCAACGTGCCTATTATTTTAATGGAGGGGCAGGTAATCTAAGTGACCCATCGCTTCCTGCAACAAGGGGCACTTCATCTCCCTCCGATTACCGTGGTGGGAATCAGGCTCCCTCCTCCAGTGGCGCAGCTGCGCGAATCCAGCAGGGGGCGCCCCACCCCTGCTCAAGGCGCAACCCACTGGCAGGATCCCGGTGCGGTTCCTGCGCTGGGTGTCTCGTCCGGACTACGTGACTTGGGCCACATCCAGCCCTTTGGGCGTTAGCGGGCTATATAAAGGGGAAGCTACGTCCTGCTGAACTTCAGTGCGGATCAAGCCAGCCAGGTTATCATCGCGGGTGCGTATGTGTTGCACCTGAACGGACGTATTAAATGGGGAAGGGGGAGCGCCAAGGGATGCGGGCCCCTCTCGCCCTGAGTGGTACCCAGGATGCTGGCTGATGATGATGGACCTTGCTTTTTTCTCCCAGGTGTGCGCCTGCTTCTCACCATGGCAAACAAGGGATTCTTCCAGCTGCTGATGAAGAAGAAGGAAGTAAGTTTGAGAGCAGATGCAGGGATGGTGGTGCCAGACGGATGGAGTCTGGCCAAGGAGAAGCTGGAGCATCCTTGGGATGGACGGATAAATCCTTCTCCTTGCGAGGAGGCGCTGGGAAAAGAGGCTTTTGGCTAAGCATCTGCCCCTCCTCCCTCGCCATCCTTTCCAAGCGCATCTTTGGAGAGCAGAGACGGAGCTTAACTTTTAAGGATTTGCTTATGCATCGCCCAGACGTTGCTGGAAAAAAATTGGGGGGGGGGACACCCCTGACTTTCTTCTGTCTTCCAGCTTATTCCTCTGATCGGGTTTGTGAGCTTTGCTGGATTCGGAGCTACCTTCGCTGGCTGGAACGCGCTGAGAAAACCCGATCTGATGTAAGCTCATCCTTCAGCTTAACTGAACTTTGAATTCGGGAGTTTTATTTCCAAGTAGATGTGTTTTAAACGGGGCTATAAGATCCTGTTTCGTAGAAATGCACTATTTTTTTATTTAAAGAAACGTTTAAAAATACTATTAATTACGGGATGTCATTTCTGATCATTAAATTTCATTTTTAGTTTAAGCAAGTCTGACCCAGAACCGTGGCAATATGTGGATCCTACCAAACCCCAGAAGGTAATGAAAATACTTGACCAAGAAATGAATTATTATAGGGTATTTAGTCCCTAAGTAAATGGTGGGGTTTTATACAGAACTATTAGCAGGGTGTGTGGGTTGTGTTGTTGTTTTTTAAAGAATTGCTAATGTGTCAACAGAATTACAGAATTGTAGTATATAGAGGAGCATTGAGTTAAAGTATTAACTCAGGCACTATTTGCACCTGTGTTTCAAAATTCTGCAACTTATTTCGAGTGGAAATTTTGGTTATGGAAAGCGTAAACTAATTGGTAAATTACTAGCCTCATAATAATTTTCCCATAAGCCTTGTTTGAGCAAAGGAATCTTGCACCTGCCAAAAACAAAAGAAGAACATTAAAATTGATTGGAATTGGTTTTTTGTTGCTTTTATTAAAATTTTCTCATAAATTTAAACTGCTCTGGCAACACAGTATTTATTTATTTATTTTTTTGTAATATAATTTAGTATTCTATCAGCTTCCAAAAATTTTGAGTCACTTCTCCATTAAGAAAATGATCAGGGTGCCTGCTCCTTCTTCCTTTAAAATAGAGGACACAATCCAGAAAAAAATAAGCACCACGTAGCATGTACTTTGCTCTTTCCCATTCTTTTATTTTAATAAAGCTGCAATCCTAATCCCTCTTACATGAGAATAAACCTCATTAAAATGCAAGAAGACATACTTCTGCATAGACAAGGATAGAATTGCACTGTAAGAATGCTCTCTAACATTAATGCTGCTCAGAATAGATTCATTTATGTCAGTGAATCTACTTGTGAGTATGACCTAGGTGGAAATCACCCTTCAGCCAAATATACCTTTTTGTTTGTATCATGCTCTGAACAATTTATTCTTTTATTTTGTACAATTGGTGGCTTTGGGCTAAATAATAACGATCTGGACCCAATGCCACGTTTAATGTTTGTGAACTGCAATGTGATCGTTCTTAAAAGTGTGATAAATCATGCTCATAATCATGACAAAGATTTACATTCCGGTGCTATTTTTCTAGAAAAAACGGGTGCCGGAACTCACCATGAACACCTCCCTTGCTCTCTTATAATGGCAATGGCTGAAAAAAAGCTTTGCATCTAGTAAATATATAGTTTATACGATGACAATTAAGTGCATTTATTTGTCCCTTAATAAAAATAGTCTCAAAGTGACTTAGCAACAAGATAAAATAGAAACAGGTAAAATAAATTAAAATCCAGATTTTTAAAGGAGTACTATGCAAAATGCTCAACTGCTCATCTGAATAATACGATAAGAAGGACACTGGTTTGCTTCTATGGTTAGCTGCCCGTGTAATGAAAATCATGAATGTACAACATAACCAGTATTTGGGGAGAAATTGCTACATGATAAGCTTTGGGTTTGGGTTGGGTTTGTTTTAACACTTTGCTCTTTTCCCCTGTTTTTGTCTTAAAATGCCCGGTAGCATCTAACAATCAACCAGCAATGGAAGCCCATAGAAGAGCTGGAGACAGTTCGAGAAATGACGAAGCGATGAGGTGTCACCCCCTCCAAACGACACTCTATGAATCTAGTGGAATCATTTCTGCACAAACTAGATTATCGAAACCAGTGTGCGGAAATGCTTCTGCTACATTTTTAGGGTCTCCCTCCAATTTTTTGGACTCTGGATTAAGGACTTTTACTGTTGGCCTTAGTAAGTTACCGTGTATACATCCACACAGTCCAAAAACAAAGGTTGGCTCACATTTGCGACAGCCACGTTTGCTTTGAAGCACTGTGTCCGACGATCTATATGCTGTCCCCTTGTGAACTTTGAAAAGAGTTGTCTTATTTTTCTCCGAAATAATGCTGTAATATATATTTTCAATAAACCTGGAACCGAAATTTGAAGTTAGTACAGTAAACGGAATTTCCTTTTCGGTTTGTAGGGGGTATACACAGCTTTCACCTCGAGCAAACATACCATAATATGCTAAAGTTCAGGATTTGGTCTGGTAGCTCTTACACTGTTTCCATTGGTCATGCAAACACAGCCTTGAGCTAGGAAGCTAAGCACACTTACCCAGAAATGTGTTCCGACCAGTGCTTTTTTCTGGGGGGACGCATACACCTAAACATTTTGTGAATCGTTGTACTTTTGTCCATTTACTGTATTTATTTTCCCTGATTTGAACTATAAAATGGTGGTTTTCTTGGGTCAAAATGAGAGTACCCCTAAACATTTTTTAAGGAAAAAAAGCACAAGTTCCAAGACAAATGTTTTCTTCATATTTTGACTTCATATTTGCAACTGCTGTACTCAAAGACTGCCTCTCTGCATTTGAACCAACCAGGACCCTGCAATCAGTGCTTTTTTTCTTTAAAAAAATGTTTAGGGGTACTCTCATTTTGACTCTAGAAAATCACCATTTTATTGTTCAAATCGGGGAAAATAAATACAGTAAATGGACGAAAGTACAAAGATTCTCAAAATGTTTAGGGGTATGCATACCCCTGTGCCCCCACGAAAAAAAATTTCCCTGCAATCATCATCTGAAGCCCTTCAAGAGGAACCCCTTCATGAGAGGTTTGGAAACTGGCAACACGATAACAGGCCTTTTCTGTGGTGGCTCCCTATTTGTGAAATGCTCTCTCCCGGGACGCTTGCTTGGCACCATCCTTACATTAGGCGCCAGGCAAAAAAAATTCTCTTCAACCAGGCATTGGGCTGTTTAACAGTCTATGGCTTTTTAAATGTAGGAGTGAGGTTGTTTTGTTTTTGTTTTATTGTGCATTTTGTGTTCTCGTTTTTTATTTTTATGTTATGAAGCGCCCTGTGATCTTTGGGTGAAGGGCAGTATACAAATTTAAAAAATAATAATATTTTGATTGCACCAATAATACCCAGCATTTTGAATGGTGTAATTATTGGCACCTGATTTTTATTTTTTGTTATTCTTTTTCGGTGGTACTCTCCCCGGTATATTTCTCATTCTTTTCCGTTCTGTTTTTGTTCACTTGTTTTAAATCCAGTTCATAGCATGTTAGTGGGATAGTCACACGTCTGGGAGCCAAACGACAGTGAAATATACTCAGAGTCGAGAGTGGATTTCATGCTCTTTATTCAGCTCATAGTGGTGAGGAGGAATGGAAGTTCCCCCAAAATGTCTGCTTTATATACATTATCTACACAATGGGCCCCACGTGATTAGCTAATTCCGGGATTCTCCTGTAGGCCAATCAGGTTGCGTATTCACTTCCACCTGGAGCTGGATTGGGTGGCTCCTGTGGACCAATGAGACTGCTGCATTCTGGGTCCTACTGTTCTAGGACCAATCAGACTGCTGCATTTTGGATCCTGTTCAACTCAATACAAAGCAGACAGGTTATGTGTGGGAGATCTATGCTCCTTATCTCCTAACAAGTTGGTTTTGCTTCAAAGCAAACAGAGGGAACACCCCCATTTGATCAGAGCAGCAATGCTAGGAATGCTTTTGTGGTGGGACTCCAGAAATTGCTGGAGAAAAATCTCTCATCCAGCAAGGACATGGGTAGGCAAACTAAGGCCCGGGGTCTGGATCCAGCCCAATCGCCTTCTAAATCCAGCCCGCAGACGGTCTGGATTTCAGCGTGTTTTTACATGAGTAGAATGTGTCCTTTTATTTCAAATGCATCTCTGGGTTATTTGTGGGACATAGGAATTTGTTCATATATTTTTTTCAAAATATAGTCCGGCCCCCCACAAGGTCTGAGGGACAGTGGACCGGCCCCCTGCTGAAAAAGTTTGCTGACCCCTGAGCAAGGACCTCTTTACCGCAGGAGTTTTGGGACAGCCATTTCTCTGGACCCAGTCTCTTCTAACTCCTTCGGTGAACTTTCATTGGAAGAAAGCGATCCCTTCATTAGCCTGCATGGGAAGGGGAAGACTGCATCCCTAGGAAAAACAATGGGAGGCAAATGTCACACATGCACATGAACAAAGTCCCTTGGGCTAACAGAGTTCTTGCAAGCAGGGTGAAATTTCTCCCCTCCCGGGCATTTCTTGCGATCTTCATTATTCCTCCACCTATGAAAGTCAGCAGAGAATTTGCCCTTTCCATTAATGTGCATTAACTGTTGGCACAGGTGGGAAGCTGTACAGTGGTCATAGCTGTCAACTTACAGATTTGAAAATAAGGGACCAGCAGCCTCGAAAATAAGGGATCAGCAGCCAAAATAAGGGATCAACAATTACTTTGATAAAATACATATTTTGTTGCATGCAAATGGCTTTAGATATCTATTAGGTCCATAAATTACCAAATAGCATATATTCAACACAAAAAAAGCAACAATTTGTTGTTGACAAAGCACAGCTGGACATAGAAAGGGCCCCATTACCTTCAGTAGCTTATTTAAGGGACATCTTCAATAAGGGACAGCAGCAGGACATGGCGCTGGGATAAGAGACTGTCCCACCAAATAAGGGACGCTTGACAGCTATGACAGTGGTACCTCGGGTTACAGACGCTTCAGGTTACAGACTCCGCTAACCCAGAAATAGTGCTTCGGGTTAAGAACTTTGCTTCAGGATGAGAACAGAAATTGTGTTCCGGCAGCGCGGTGGCAGTGGGAGGCCCCATTAGCTAAAGTGGTGCTTCAGGTTAAGAACGGACCACCGGAACGAATTAAGTACTTAATCCGAGGTACCACTTTACATCAATTTTAAAATAATATGACCACTCACCGTGTTGACCTTCCCACTTTTTACTGCACCTCACACAGGCATATAGCACAGAATGACATTATAAACAAAGGAAATACAGCATTGTGTTGCATACAGTAAGCCCCAATAGCAGCAAACCATGGTATACCTAAAAATTTTTAGTTAAAACAATTATATACCATAATCTTTTTTTACATCCCTGTGGATATTTCTGTTTTCTTGTGATAACCATCCTGGCAGGTAACATTAAACAAAGCCTTCTTTTAAAATCAAAATCTTATTCATTTGGCTCACCCCATGTACCCACTAATGCTAATGAAATGAAAAAAAAAAAGGACTGAGGATAACAGAACCAATCTAAACCAGCTGCACTCAGCTTCCCAGAAGGAAAGAACCCAAACGTCAGAAACCTTCTGCCTGTTTCTTACACATAGAAAGAAGCCTTCCAGAACACTCTTGAACTAAGTCGAAGAGGAAAGATCAATACTTTCTGTACTAAAAATTGCAAACTGACAGAGCTGCTCCCTTCCCCTCCAGGCTTCTATTTAGATACTTCCCCTGCCCCACTGCAATGTTTTATTTGGAAGGAAAAAAAACATTGCTGGTGACATGTTATCTGTTTATCGTCTACAGCTGCAGCATGAACATTAGGGTTCGTTTTATTTTTTAAAAAAGCAAGCAAGCATGACTCAACAGAATTCAGGCCCTGCACAGCTGTAGATAGCACACCATCCTGAATGAGTTTGTTTACAAGGCCAGGCTCATATTCTGATTTCTGGAAAGTCAGTTTGCAAGTCAAACAGTTGCAAGTGGGACAGTTAGCCCAAAGTCCCCTGGTGGTTGCTCAGCACAAGATAACACCTTCGTGGGAATTAGGTCGTAACAATCAGCTTGACAGAGCAGACTCCATCAGAATAGAGCATTTAATTCTGCACTGTGCACGATAAGGCTATGAATGACTACTAGCCATAATGGCAATGTTCTTCCTTCACTACCACTTCCTTCACTACTTTATATTTCATTATAAAATTAATTCAAATCAGATTAATGGCAACCATTGGGCTAGAGTTCTGTGAGGATTGCCAAAGGAGGGGGTCAGGCTGTGCCCTGGCCAAAGGCCTGGTGGAACAGCTCTGTCTTGCAGGCCCTGTGGAAAGATGTCAAGTCCCGCAGGGCCCTAGTCTCTTGTGACAGAGCGTTCCATCAGATCGGGGCCATGGCTGAAGAAGCTCTGGCTCTGATTGAGGCCAGCCTAACCTGTCTGTGGCCCGGGACCTCCAAGATGTTTTTGTTTGAAGACCGTAAGTTCCTCTGTGGGACATACCAGGAGAGGCGGTCCCGTAGTTACGAGGGTCCGAAGCTAGTCTACATAGGCCATTGGCTTGGTCCAATAGGGCTCTTCTTTTGTGCTTATTTAAAGTGAAAATAGATCACCTGAACAGTTCAAAGCACACTTCTTGCAAGGCTAAATTGGAGAGTCCAGAGGGATTGCACCTGTTCTGTTATGTGCTGAAGTTCTCACCCTGGGCCAGCAGGGGGATACTGTAGATAGTTTTCACTCAGGTCCACATATGCAAATAAGGAATTGAAAGTGACATTCAGTGATTGGATAGTTACAGAAAGTGGTTACTGTTGCTTTTGTAGTAGAGCTCTATATAAGCAGGTTGGCTGAACCCTTCAGCCCAGTTCTGTTCTGGGCCTGTGAATAAACAAGAGCTGTTTGAAGAATCGCTGTGTCGTCTGATATGTTCACCCACAACTTAATATGTTCCCTGATTCCAACCTCTGTGTGTTCATCTAATGGTGCTTCAATACAGGTAAATAGATGAGAAGCCGCATCAGCCCAATACATTTTTAGCACCTGAGGCAAAATAGTACCTCCGCACTAAGGAAGAAGGGATGAGTGAAGAAGTACGTCAAGAACCAGAGGGAAATCGTATTTCTGTGAGGGGGAAAGGGGTCTCCTTACAACTCTCTTAACAAGCCACAGTTCCTAGGATTATTTTGGGGGAGTTGTGACTCTTAAAAGTGGTATGCTTTAAACGTATGATGCAGCTGAGCCCTGTACAAAAAGTCTAAAATTACCTGAATGCACCAATGTGGCTAGTTCTGTTCTTAGAACATGTTAAGACAGGAATGGACCACGTGGTGCCCTCCGTATGTTGCTGCACTACAAATTCCATCAGTCATGGATGGTAAGAGCTGTGTCATGACCGCTGAATCCAGAAGCTGCAGAGGCAGGAGACGGACCAAATTCAGGGTTGTGGACCTGAAGCTGTCAGGCAGGAGCCCATAGACAGAGATGGTCTTAAGGTATTGCGAACAGTTCCACCACACTGGGCACCACCACACTGCAAGGGGCGCCAGAACAGTGCTGTTGAGAGTGCGAGAGGCAGAAGGCGGATTTTAGCATTGCACAGGGCGCTGCTGAAATCTGAGGGCCTAAAGTTTGACACTGCTCTTCAGTGTCTGATCTTCTTATATATTTACGTTTTATTAGTTTCCAAATTTTAACAAATTGATCCAAATTATTTAACATTTTATACATTTTTTTTAAGTAATTAGGTTTCCGCTCCTGTTACAAACTTATATGTCCATCTCTTCCTGTTGCTGCCACATTCGTTTTTTTCTTAAAATCCACTAAAAATCTTCACCAGCTGCCCAGTATGTCTTCTTTACACACAGCACCACTTTCGTTCTCAATAAATATAAATTCTTTTTCTCGTGTGTAGTCCTTCAAATCAGTATTCTCAGATCTATTGTAAAGTGTCTGATCTTCAGCAATAGACCCTCATCTGAAGGCACCACTGTTTTAAGGAGGAAATAATCGAAGCCAGATGACCTTGTGAGTCTCCCTCAACTAAGAGGACAAGGTTTCATACCTGATTGGAACTCAGAAAATGCAAGCGTATAATTTATACTTGCAATGTAAGTTAGACCTAAAGCAGGAATTGAGTGTGTGCCATAGGAGCCAAGTCCCAGGGCGTGAGGGGTCTTCAGTCCCCACCATAAAATATTAGAGGGGGCCAGCCGCCGCCCCGCCCCCCCCCGCCCCCCGGTTAATGGGCTGAAATATACTCAGAGTCAAGAGTGGATTTCATGCTCTTTGTTCAGCTCATAGTGGTGAGGAGGAATGAATGAAAGTCCCCTCAAAGTATCTGCTTTATATACATTATTTACACAATGGGCTGCACATGATTGGTTAATTCCGGAATTCTCCTGTAGGCCAATCAGGTTGTGGATTCACTTCCATATGGAGCTGGATTGGGTGGTTCCTGCAGACCAATCAGACCGCTGCATTCTTCTAGGACCAATCTGACTGCTGCATTCTGGATCCTAATGTTCTAGGACCAATCAGACTGCTGCATTTTGGATCCTATTGTTCTAGGACCAATCAGACTGCTGCACTTTGGATCCTATTCAACTCAGTACATAACATGGGCATTGTTATTCAAATAGGGTGTGTGCACCGTGTCATGTGATCAGTTATGTGTGGTGGGGCTTACCTCCACCCACCCAATATTTTATTCAAGTTGATACCCTGGTATATCACATGTTAGGACATATACATAGGATCTTTTCTCATATGTTACATTTGATGTTCACAGGTGGACAAACACACTTAGGGTATTGCTAAATTGCTAGTATGCTAGGTGAACCAACTCTTCATTTTCTTAAAAAGGAAAAACGTTAAAAGCTAGCTCAGCATCACAACTATGTGACTCGATACTATCCATTATCCTTGGTTGACCTTTTGGTCCAAAATCAATTGGTTTCTCTGCTCAAAGTGAACCACTTTCTGAAGAAGTAGTTTGGGAAGGGATTTATTGTTGCTAAATTTAGTATTCTTACTGCAATTCAAGAGCGGTTCACTGCAAGGTCTAAAGGTTTTTTCCAGGCTTTTGGGGGGAAATATATCAGGTTGCAACCTGGTTGCTGCAACCTGGGCGTGAGTCCTATTGAATGCAGACTTAATTTCATGTTGCCATGCATAGAATTTGACTGAAAAGCTTCCTTGTACTGAAATGCAGGTGCTGTAAATAAAGGTGATCTGGCTAAACGTCACAGAAGTTGCACAGGCATAAATTGGATATGAGACAATTGCCTGTTTTGCATGTCACACTAAGCCAAGCCATGGCTCGCTGCAAATGCACAAGCAGACTGGTTTCTGGAGAAGAGGTAGCAGTCGCTGCACTTCTTCCCCCCAGCCCTCCATGTTGCCATGAGCTAAGTCATGGTTTGGATCAGCATATTGCTTGTGGTTTGTCTCACTCCTGAGATATTAAACAGGATCAATGTGGGAGGCAAGAAAGACAGCACCTTATCGTCCCGTATTTGGCCACAGCCATGGGCATAGCTGTCAACCGTCCCTTATTTGGCGGGAAACTCCCTTATCCCAGCACCATGTCCCGCTGCTGTCCCTTATTGATGATGTCCCTTAAATTTCCCGGGTTTCAAAGGAAGCAGCTCCTCTCCCTCCCTCCCTGCCGGCCAGGGAGGCGGGAGGCTCCAACTGTGTTGCTTGGCTGCCCACCCCGCCCCCCTCCGGCCTCCTCTCACCGGCCTCAGCCCCCAGGAGCCCCTCCCCGCCAGGACTGAGGAGCCTTGAGAGGAGAGCGAGGGCAACCATAGAGAAAGCAGTTCAGAGAGAGGAGGCGGAGGTGGAGGCAGGTGTTCCAAGGGCTAACCATAGAGGAGGGAAGCGGAGGAAGGACCACAAGCGCTTCTCCCATAGATTTGTAGTGATAGATTAGCATAGATGGTCTGATCTGCTGGTTTACTTCGGGCGCTATTCCCCCCCCCCTTCCTCCTGCCCCGCCTGATGGAACTGAGAGCTACAGATGGAGCACGAGAGAAAAGATACAGAACTGCAGCAGCATCTTCGTAGCTTGGACTTCGTTTTGCGCGAAAAGTGGTTGCTGCTTGCAGATATTTAATTGCAGTGTTTCATCAGCTGGTGTCCAGAGCAGCAGCCTCTGGAAACAAAGGGCTAAAAACCGGCGCTGCTCTCCAAAATTATCAAGTCCCTTTTAACTTCGTATTTCAGCTGGTTGACTAAAATCCCTTATTTTGGCTGCTGATCCCTTATTTTCGAGGCTGCTGGTCCCTTATTTTCAAATCTGTAAGTTGACAGCTATGGCCATGGGGCAAAATGTCCTTTGGCCAATAGTCCCAGGAACACTTGTAATTATATGAATGCACAGCACCACTTTTATGGGGCAGGTGTTCGAGACTGCAGTCTGTGTGCTTTTGTAAAAGCAACTATAATTCAGCAAGACTTCATTTCCTCCTCTGCGTGCTTAAAGGAACTGTGCCCTTGTCACACTGTTAGCCTAATGACTCATGAGAGTTTCGTTTGCCTACGTGCTGCAGGGGAGGAAATAACCTCGCAAACTTTTTGTAATTGACGGGAGATCTATCTATTTAGGAGGTTTCGGGGTTGCCAATGCATACCTTGGGTTTGGTTTCTTTAGCATGGAGGTCCCTGGAGACTGGTGGCACTTTCCATGATATAAGGTATATTTTTACATTTATGCAGGCTGAACATAAGGTGGAAGGATGCAAACATTAAAGGATTTTGCTTTAGGGTTTCTAGGGGGGCATCAAACCCATAGCAAGAAAGTCTCTATTTCTCTTCCCAGTCCTGTTCAAGATGAGGCTTGCTCCAGGTGAGGTCTATTGTCTTCTGACATCACCTCCACCTAGGGAAGGGAAGGGAGAGAAAGGCATGTTCCTTTCCACTCACCTTGCAGAAAGATCATCAGTTTCTGCGGCAACACTTTGCCCTAGCTTACATTACAAAGCAGATGTGTCACAAACCCGGGGAGGTTACTTCCTTCACAAACTAACTGGTTTGACCGTTGAAATATACTCAGAGTCGCAAAGTGATTTCATGCTCTTTATTCAGCTCATAGTGGTGAGGAGGAATGAATGAATGTCCACTCAGTATCTGCTTTATATACATTATTTACACAATGGGCTGCACATGATTGGCTAATTCCGGAATTCTACTGTAAGCCAATCAGGTTGTGGATTCACTTCTATCTGGAGCATGATTGGGTAGTTCCTGCCAACCAATCATACTGCTGCATTGCTCTAGGACCAATCAGACTGCTGCATTCTGAAGCCTATTGTTCTAGGACCAATCAGACTGCTGCCTTTTGGATCCTATTGTTCTAGGACCAATCAGACTGCTGCAGTTTGGATCCTATTCAACTCAGTACATAACAACCGTTTTGGAAGTCCCCTTTATCCAACACAATTCCATTTCACAGCTATAAAATCACAGGATTGCAGAAGATCCCAAAGCCCATTCAGTCTAACCCCATGGTTCCCAACATGGGGCACACGCCCTACAGGGGGCAGTTTGATTTTTAAGAGGGGGCAATTCAAGAATGAGTTATTAACAGTGAGTGGCCTTTTAGGCTTTCTCCACGTGAATAGGAGTTCCATTTTTGAATAATAAGAATTATATGTCACTGGAAGAGGGCATCAGGATTTTAGAGATGCTTAGGTGGGGCATGGCCAAAAAAAAGGTTGAGAACCACTGGTCTAACCACAGCTCTTTAGATATTTAAAGGTAAAGGTACCCCTGACCGTTAGGTCCAGTTGTGGCCTACTCTGGGGTTGCGGCGCTCATCTCGCTTTATTGGCCGAGGGAGCCGGCATACAGCCAGCACATAGGCGCCGACTCCATGGGGCTTGAGGGGGCCCGAGCCCCCTCAAAAATTCGTTTGGGGGGGCTCCGCCCCCCCAATAATCTCCGGCGCCCCTCCAGCAGAGCGCCATCGCCGCCCCTCCCCCAGCCCAAAATGCACAGGGAGGGGCGGGCTGCATGCCTCCTGCCCTCCCTCCCGAGCAAAAGCTCCACCCAATTTCCTTTGGAGCTGATTAATAGGCGCAGCACGCTCTCCCCTATTCGCTCACGAGGAGGCGGCGCCACTTTATTTGCATATTCATGAGCTTATTTATTATTCATGAGCTTTCCCGGGCCCCCCCAATATTTTTTATAAGTCCGCGTCCCTGAGCCAGCATAACTAAACCGCTTCTGGTGAACCAGAGCAGCACATGGAAATGCCGTTTACCTTCCCGCTGGAGCAATACCTATTTATCTACTTGCACTTTCGAAGAGCTGGGACCGAGCAACGGGAGCTCACCCTGTCGCAGGGATTCAAACCGCAGACCTTCTGATCAGCAAGTCCTAGGCTCTGTGGTTTAACCCACAGCGCCACCCACATCCCTTTGAAAATTTAGCATCGTTTTAAAAGAAGAACGGTATAGTTGAAGCTACATTTTCTCAGTGGCGTAGCGTGGGATGGGGGCCCAGGGGCAGTTGTCCTGGGGGCAAAATTGTTAGGAGAGCAAGATTTCAACACTCGGTTCTGTCTCAATGGAACTTTACGCTTCCATCGTGGGCTTTGTTGAAAATGGTTTGTCCATGCGATGCAGGAAATGACATCTATACAACTGAATGATTCTTCTTTTCTCATCTCTGTGGCTGTGAAACTCTCTTGTATGAACTCAGGTCCACGGACAGGTCCACACCCCTGCTTTTGTTTTTGTTTTGTTTTTGTTCTGCAAACCTTGGGATTCCCCTAAGACTGGTGACACCTTCCTCTTGTGTGCAGTTTTGGCTATGAGCAATGGCACTCCCAGCCTGGACATTGGCAATAGAAGGAATGCTCTATGCAGGAAACAATATACAATGGTAGCTTGGTTCTCAAACTTAATCTGTTCCGGACGTCTGTTCCAAAACCAAAGCGTTCCAAAACCAAGGTGCACTTTCCCATAGAAAGTAATGCAAAATGGATTAACCCGTTCCAGACTTTTAAAAACAACCCCTAAAAAGCAGTTTAACATGAATTTTGCTATCTAACAAGACCATTGATCCATAAAATGAAAGCAATAAACAATGTACTCCAGTCACACAGTCAATTCATCAGTCAGTAGCTGAAGTGGGTTCTACACAGTCACAAAAACAAAACAAAGTGAGCCGCAAAAACAAAAATGCAAAATAAACAGCAAAAACAGACAGACCTCAGTGTAACATTCAAATTGTCAGCGTAACACTCCCAAGCGGAAGTGTGGCACTCAAATCAGAAGCGTAACACTCAAAACGGAGCACGTTCAACTTCTGAAAAAAATTTGGCAAGCTGGAAGACTTACTTCTGGGTTTGCAGTGTTTGGGTTCCAAGTTGTATGAGTACCAAGGCGTTTGAGAACCAAGGTACCACTGTAGGTGAAAATATTGCGGAAAAATATAGAAGAGAGGGATCTGAACTGAACTATGTGCAATTGTGAAGGAGAAGGTGATAGATGGCCATAAAATTATGAATCATGTGGAAATAATGGGAGAGAGGTCTGGGGTTTTCTTTCACTCTCTCTCATAGCACCCAGTCCGAAGACTACCCTATAAAATTGATTGGCAGTAGATTCTAGATACACAAAAGAAAGTGCTTCTTTATACAGCACACAATGAATCTGCAGAATTGGCTACCACAATATGTGGTGGTGGGTGGCTGCTTCCATTTTTTTAACTTCATGGCAGGTACAATTGGCCATGAAAACTAAATAGACTGCATCTGAAGATAGAAGTTCTATCTCTGAATACAAATTCTGGTGGCAAATGACAAGTGGCCGGGGGGAGACGTGTTGCTTGCATGTCCTGCTTCTGAGCCTCCCAGAGGCATATGGCTGGTTTGGGAAACACATTCCCAGCATGTTTGCACTCCTGTCTCAGTGATGTCTACACTGGCTTGGAATGGAATGGAAGATGGCAGGATCCCCAAGGATGTACAAGGAGCTGGCTCCAGGCACCAGACCCGTTGGCAGACCAACTCTGCACCACAAAGATGTCTGCAATTGTGACATGAAGGCTGGCGACATTAAGCTTGCTGTGTGGGAATCCGTTGCAGGAGGCTGCAGTGCCGGGAGACAGACATTCTGATCGTGCAACCATAGCAGTGACCAAAGGAAGAATGACACAGAGAGAAGAAACGTCTGCACAAACAGACACCTTCATCTGCCCCAGCTGCAACAAAACATGTATCTCCCTTAACAGTCTCTACAGCCACAGCAGGCACTGCAACCTCTTGGTTTCTCCCAAGACAGACATATAATAATATCATAATTTATTATTTATACCCCGCCCATCTGGCTGAGTTTCCCCAGCCACTCTGGGCGGCTCCCAATCGAGTGTTAAAAACAATACAGTGGTACCTCGGGTTACATACGCTTCAGGTTACATACGCTTCAGGTTACACACTCCGCTAACCCAGAAATAGTGCTTCAGGTTAAGAACTTTGCTTCAGGATAAGAACAGAAATCGGGCTCCGGCAGCGCAGCAGCAGCAGGAGGCCCCATTAGCTAAAGTGGTGCTTCAGGTTAAGAACAATTTCAGGTTAAGAACGGACCTCCGGAACGATTTAAGTACTTAACCCAAGGTACTACTGTAAAGCATTAAATATTAAAAACTTCCCTAAACAGGGCTGCCTTCAGATGTCTTTTAAAGATATGATAGCTGCTTATTTCCTTCATATCTGAAGGGAGGACGTTCCACAGGGCGGGTGCCACTACCGAGAAGGCCCTCTGTCTGGTTCCCTGTAACCTCACTTCTCGCAGTGAGGGAACCGCCAGAAGCCCCTCAGAGCTGGATCTCAGTGTCTGGGCTGAACGGTGGGGGTGGAGTCGCTCCTTCAGGTATACTGAGCCGAGGCCGTTTAGGGCTTTAAAGGTCAGCATCAACACTTTGAATTGTGCTCGGAAACATACTGGGAGCCAAAGCAGATCTCTCAGGACCAGTGTTATGTGGTCCTGGCAGCCACTCCCAGTCACCAGTCTAGCTGCCGCATTATGGATTAATTGCAGTTTCCGGGTCACCTTCAAAGGCAGCTCCATGTAGAGTGCATTGCAGTACTCCAAGCGGGGGAATAACGAAAGCATGCACCACTCTGGCGAGACAGTCCGCGGGCAGGTAGGGTCTCAGCCTGTGTACCAGGTGGAGCTGGTAGACAGCTCCCCTGGACACAGAATTAACCTGCGCCTCCATGGACAAAATGACTCCCAGGCTGCTCACCTGGTCCTTCAGGGGCACAGTCACCCCATTCAGGACCAGGGAGTCCCCCACACCTGTCCGCCCCCCGTCCCCCAAAAACAGTACTTCTGTCTTGTCAGGATTCAACCTCAATCTGATGCCAACCAATCCTGTATTAAACAGACCTTTGGTCTGGTCCATCAGGGTTAGGCCAGATTTAACACCCCAGTTATATGAATATTTGCGGCTGCATTGCCTCCAGCATGGACATTTGTAGCATGATGACAGTGGTAAAAATGGTCGTCTAAACATGCATGTCTAGAGCAAAAGAGACACACACATACCCATGTGGTCGCCTAGGATCTAATACTGTATCTTTATGGTTTTAATTGCTTTAAACCGCTGCAGAAGGCAATCTTGGCTGAAAAGTGGGGGTAAACATTAATAAATGAATAAAAAACACAAGTTGCAAAGCAGAGCTCACATCGTGGAGAGAGGTCCCACCCTTGGAAAGCTGCATTTGTTCTTTTTCCTAGTTTGCTGGACGGCTGCACCCATCTGTGAAATCCATAGCTGTCAACTTACAGATTTGAAAATAAGGGACCAGCAGCCTCGAAAATAAGGGATCAGCAGCCAAAATAAGGGATCGACAATTACTTTGATAAAATACATATTTAGTTGCACGCAAATGGCTTTAGATACCTATTAGGTCCATAAATTACCATATAGCATATATTCAACACAAAAAAACAGCAACAATTTGTTGTTGACAAAGGACAGCTGGACATAGAAAGGGCCCCATTACCTTCAGTAGCTTATTTAAGGGACATCCATCAATAAGGGACAGCAGCGGGACATGGCGCTGGGATAAGGGACTGTCCCGCCAAATAAGGGACGCTTGACAGCTATGGTGAAATCAGCTCTCTATTTGCATGTGCACATACAGCATCACTGTAGCTCTCGAAGCAGCAAAGAGTTGCACGCAGGAAGTCCCACGTTTCCTGTTGGAGGTGGACTCAAGCCTTGATCTAACAGATCAAGTTGTGCAGAAGGTAGTTGTGCAGACTGTCAGAACTCCAAACACCAGCTTTTTTTGCCTCTGTGCTGTCTCTCTTTCTTCGGGCAGATATGACGGTGCAATTAGCTAGGATAAAACTGGGTTGCAGCCACAATCGCTCGGTCCCCAGACTTTTGCAGATAAATCTTACCCTGTCTCCAGACATTAGATGGGGTCCATTTTTAGAAGTGTTGAGGCTTGCTTCCTTGGCAAACTTCAAAGGACTTTGGATATGTTTCCTTGGGAGGGCACTAATGCGAGCCATTAATTGCTGCATTTGTACTTTTCCATCAAGAGACCTTTTGAAAAAAAGAAATCAAGTCTGCCCAACTCCATTAACAATTGGATGGGCTATAGATATAGTCATGCATAATAGATTCTTCTTCTTCGCTATGGAGAAAATACACTGGTAATTAATTTTGAAACAATAATGTCCACATGGGCAAAGCAGAAGAAGCTATTTTAAATTGGAGGGTCGAGATGAATAGACCTTCCTGCTGTGGAAATTCTGGGTCAGGCATAGGCAAACTCGGCCCTCCAGATGTTTTGGGACTACAACCCCTATCTTCCCTGACCACTGATCCTGTTAGCTAGGGGTGATGGGAGTTGTAGTCCCAAAACATCTGGAGGACCGAGTTTGCCTAGTCCCAAAACATCTGGAGGACCGAGTTTGCCTAGTTCTACTCCAAATAGACCTATGGATGTTAATGGACATGACTAACTAAATTAGGTTCCTTAATTTAAATGGTTCTAAAACTGGAAAAAAATGTTAAAATAACTTTTTCTTTAAAAAACCTGAAGCGTTTCTTTTAGGAATTTTAGGTGCCGAAATCCCACTGGAGCAGAAAAGACTATTTATGCATGCGACCACAGCTGCCCAGATGTTATTGGCCCAGAAATGCAAAGATGATAAAGTCCTGACCAGAGAAGAATGGCAGATTAAGATGGATTATGCCGAAACGGCAAAATGACTGGAAGAATCAGAGATCAGGAAGAATACAAAATTTTAATAAAGAATAGGGGAAATATATAATTTATCTTAAAAACCATTGCAAACAGTTAAAACCGTTAGTAGGATTGGAATAACACTTGTAGTTTAATTTGGATATAATGGAGATGTAAAAGATTTGGATTATTATAAAAAGATGCAGGAAGAAATGATTAACAATAGGACCCACAAAAGGGAGGAGGGAAGTCCAGGAGATTCTTTGGAATCTTGTTTGTATGTTGTATATGTGATTGTAAAATTCTAATTTGAAAAACCAAATAAAAAAAATTATTTAAAAAACAAAAATAATAATTTAAATGGGTCCCCTTTCTGTAAAGGTAAAGGTAAAGGACTTGTGACAGTCAAGTCCAGTCGCAAACAACTCTGGGGTTGCGGCGCTCATCTCGCTTTACTGGCCAAGGGAGCCGAACGTTTGTCCACAGACAGTTTTTCTGGGCCATGTGGCCAGCATGATAAGCCAGAGCAGCGCACTGAAACCAGAGCAGCGCATGGAAACACCATTTACCTTTCCGCCGGAGTGGTACCTATTTATCTACTTGCACTTTGATGTGCTTTAGAACTGCTAGGTTGGCAGGAGCTGGGACCGAACAACAGGAGCTCACCCCGTCACAGGGATTTGAACCGCCGATCTTCTGATCGGCAAGCCCTAGGCTCAGTGGTTTAGACCACAGCGCCACCCAGTTAAACTTTGGACCATCAATTTCCATTAAGATCTAAACTCGTTGAATTTGATCCTTTCTGAAAAGGGGTCATTGTTCAGTAGTGGAGCACATGATCTGCATGAGGAAGGACTCATATTCTGTCATCTCTGACTAAATGGATCAGGTAGGACAAGGGTGGCGTACTTCTAGCCCATGAGCCAAACTTGGCCCAATTGGGATCCAAAAATGGCCCATGAAGCCATTTTCCCCAAACCATGCCCACCTGATCCAAATTTTGTTCAGCAGAAATGTTCTTAATCTCTCTTCATTCAATTATTATTATCACTTCATAACATTTGCTGCTGCAAGCTATGGAAAGGATAAACACTGTAACCCAGAATATTATTATTATTATTATTATTATTATTATTATTATTATTATTAAATTTATAAGCCCATACATATCAGCTGTTGCTTAGGGTTCTAGCTTCATGCTCTGAGTCTCTCTAGACTGTTTCCCGCCTTGGGACCCAAAAGAAACACTTTGGTTCCTATCGCCATTTACAGTACCTCCATAGTTGAAATTTCCATGCAGGTAATGGATTTGTGAATGAGCCCTGCTGAAATGAGATTGCTTCCGTGTTGCATTCTCAGTAAAAATAAAATAAAAATAAAAATCTTTGCGTGACAAAAAAATATGAGAACTTCAAAGGTTAAACTGGAGAACGTTAAGTTGTCAGCAGCATATCCACCCAAGGCCATAATTCTATAAAAACATCACTAAAACCAAATACACCTAGGAGAAATGAAATCTTGTTCAATAATTAACTACAAAATACAGATAGCACATCGTTGGTAGCAACACCCACAGATTTCTACTGAACACAAAATTCAGTAAAAGAATAGAGATAGAGAAGATGTAGCTGAGATACATATCTATATCACAGGGGTGGGGAACCTCAGGATCGGGGGCCAAATGTGACCCTATTTGGCCCTCGGGACTCTCTGCAAGCCATACACCCTTCCAACAGGCTGCAACCTTCCTGGGTGCTTTTGTTTCCTGGAAAGAGGATGGAGAGAGGAGTGTCATGTGTGTTTGCAGACTCTTCTGGCTTTTTCAGGGCTGGAAGGTAACTTGCTGCACAAAGGTAAGGGTCACACCCATTGCTCTGCTCTCTTAAAGGCCTACATTGGCTCCCAGTACGTTTCAGAGCACAATTCAAAGTGTTGGTGCTGACCTTTAAAGCCCTAAACGGCCTCGGCCCAGTATACCTGAAAGAGCATCTCCACCCACATCGTCCAGCCCGGACACTGAGGTCCAGCTCCGAGGGCCTTCTGGCGGTTCTCTCACTGTGAGAAGTGAGGTTACAGGGAACCAGGCAGAGGGCCTTCTTGGTAGTAGCACCCGCCCTGTGGAACACCCTCCCACCAGATGTCAAGGAAATAAACAACTATCTGATTTTAGAAGACATCTGAAGGCAGTCCTGTTTAAGGAAGTTTTTAAAGTTTGATGTTTTATCGTGTTTTTAATATTCTGCTTGGAGCCGCCCAGAGTGGCTGGGGAAACCCAGTCAGATGGGCGGGGTATAAATAAATAAATTATTATTATTATTATTATTATTATTATTATTATTATTATTATTATTATTGGGACCCCATTGCAACAGTTCTTTGAATAAATATCAGGCTTCCTAGCCACTTTGCTTCTCAGATATACTCTGGTTGTCTTCTGTTATTTCCTCCTACCCTCAAGGAATAACCCATAAGGTAAAGAGAGCAGTTTTCCTTATAACACAGCTACCGCTGGTCTTATTTTTAAAGCACACTTGTTGCCCTCAGACGAGCTGCAGCGCACCAATAGCAGTTATGGAAATGATTAATTGATTCTGGCAGCTGGCGGCTCTTGGACAATGCCCAGGAAAGCTTTCACGTTAAATAAATACACCTTCTCCCCACTCGCTGCTCTCAGATGGTTTGGTTCATCGATCAATCAGAGGCTTCTAATATACCACCCAGTCTTGTCATAGCAACAGCACACATCAGAGCCAGCAGAATATCTGCAAAAAGCATTGAAATGGCAGAGATATTTATGTGGTGCATCTATCACACGGTCTAGTCCTTCCCCTGCCCAGCCCCCTAATATTCTTAAGAGGGTCTTCAGAGAGTAGCTGGAAATGGGGAGGCAGAAAAAGGTCCTCCTTTCCTTCCACTCCACAGTTTTAATCAGAAATATTAGGCGCAGTACTGCGCCCAGAGCTCAGAAATGGCTCGCACTAATGAAATTCCCTGTCGCAAAATGCGCCCAAACCAGCTGTCAGAGTACACATTGGGTGCAGAAATAATGGAAGTGTGTAAGGTAAAGGGACCCCTGACCATTGGGTCCAATCGTGACCGACTCTGGGGTTGCAGCGCTCATCTCGCTTTATTGGCCAAGGGAGCCGGCGTACAGCTTCCAGGTCATGTGGCCGGCATGACTAAGCTGCTTCTGGCGGACCAGAGCAGCGCACGGAAACGCCGTTTACCTTCCCGCTGGAGTGGTACCTATTTATCTACTTGCACTTTGACATGCTTTCGAACTGCTAGGTTGGCAGGAGCAGGGACCGAGCAACGGGAGCTTACCCCGTTGCGGGGATTCAAACCGCTGACCTTCTGATCATCAAGTCCTAGGCTCTGTGGTTTAACCCACAGCGCCCCGCATTCCAAACAAATACATGATTATGGAGCAATATTTTCATATCCGGATGGTCAAGACAATGTTCCCATCACAACGTTTTTTTGTTCCAAATGACTCTTTGTACCAATCAATGAAAGTCGGTAGCAACTGATGTACAGAAAGAAAGACTGATAAAGAATGCAACCATGTATTTTCCAATGACTGTGGGCAATTTTGCAAATGTTTAGAGGAGTTGTGGTTTTTTTAAGAGAGAGAAGAAGAGAGATAGCAAAACTGACGGGAAAGATCAGAAACCAGGAAGATCAAGTATTTCTAAAAGACTGGAATAACTTTTTAACCTACTTAAAAGACCACCGTAAACTGTTAAAATCATTGGCAGGGATACAATGACACTTGTAATGTGAAAAGAACTTTGGAAACTATGAATATAAAACAAATGGACAATGGTAAAAGATGCAGAAAAAGAATATATTTTCTTTGAAAATGGAACCCATAGAAGGAGGGGGGGTCTGAAGGTTCGATAGAACCTTTTTATTTTAATGTTTTGAAATGGTTAAAGTTAAAATGTATAAAACTATGCAAAACCAATAAAAAATTATTGAAAAAATAGAACAGTAATACTAGCTTCAGATGCAGGAAGTCATTTTCAGACAGGTCAATTACACTCTCTCAGCATTATAGTCCAGTCTCTGCTTTTTCTGCTACTTTGCTCCCCACCCTGTGGCACTATCTGTACTTTTACAAACAAATTAGAAAAAGATGAGTATTACAGCCAATTCTCAGAGAGCATATGGCTCTGAAAATATTGCATTATTTGCCTGATAAAAACAGAGTCACCACAGCAAATGAAGCCTAGGGGAAATTACAGACACAGTGAATTGGCAATTTTTGAATACACCACATTTTTACAGCTCAGCAATATATAAATGATGAGCTATTAGACTATAATAATAGTAACTGAAATGGAGGAGAAATTCAGTTCAGTACACACTTGAAGCCAAATCTGTTGACTTTGCCCTTTCCGGAACACTATGTGAACCAAAACACAGCTTTCCTTTGAAATCCACTTTTCCAAATTTTGCAACACAGCTCTCCAAGCAATGTTCACAAAAATGCATATATATGGGGGGAGTGTGCATTAAAATGCAGATATTAGTGAAAATAACCTACAAGCAAAGAACAGGAAGGGTTTAGGGCAGAGAAGGAGTGCTGTTCTTCCAGCTCAATTCATGAAACAACGCAGGTTTGCCTTCTGGTATCTAGTGGCGTCTAGATTTTGACAAAAGAATTTCTGGAAGCCTTGCAACATAGGTGGATCTGAAATTTGAGATGCCAAGATCTGCTACTGCTTGCAAACAAATAATAATAATAATAATAAAATTCTGAAGGCTATTATAATGTCAAATGTGGAAGAAGGCATATTTAACATGTCAAACCTACTCAAGTCGTTTAAGACTGAATGATATTTACTCCGCCCTGATCGCAAGGAAAAGAAAACCACAACCCAAGTTTCACATGGTCAAGCCCAGTGCACAAATTGTGCAATTCGATTCTTGTGTGCAAGGTGTGTTTTTCCTGTAACAGCCTTGGATTTCTGCAGCGGGGTGAAATCCAGGGTTGCTCAACTTCTTGAACTTGAAAGAAGGAAATGAGACAGAGGAAGGAAGCTACAGTTTTAGAGGTTCCTAGTCTGGTATTCAGATGCTGTTTCTGAACATGGAATTGGTCATATTTCTCTACACTTTTAAGAATTGGCAGTTCAGAACATTAAGAGCACCTATGCCCATCATACTATTGGTTTTTTGTAAAATCTTGGTGTTTTATTGACAGACCCTTAAGAACAGCCATATCAAGCGTAACTTTTAAAAGTTCCAAAGGACTGACATGAAATACAAGGTTTAAAAAATGAATAAAAATAAAAACAGAGATTAGAAATATCCAACCAGGGAAACACAGTGCATTCTCCTGGGTTTAAAAACCAAACCAGCCCTGCAGTGTGGGATAAAGCAGGAGCAAGGCCTCAGCCAGTGAAAAAAATAAATAAATCAATGTTTCAGCAGCTAAAATCAATCCTTTTCAGCCGACACTCTTTCTGCAGCAAGCAGAGCTTTTCTTGTCCGGCATTCACTGTTATGTTGAGTGGTCTTTTCTTGACAGACATAGTGAAACCGTTTGTCAAACTCTTCCAAAAATACAACAACAACAAAACACAGTCGCTGGGTTTGTTTGCTTTTTGTTTAAAGGTAATATAGCTAAAACCAGTGCTTTTTACTAAAAAAAAAAAATGTTTAGGTGTACTCTCATTTTCCTACTCATATTGAAATACTGCCCCTCAATGAGGCCAAGGTTAGATTCACAAAATGTTTGGGAGTATGCATCCCCCCAGAAAAAAAGCACTGATCGCCAAATAATTGATACTTTTGAATTATGGTCTGGAGGAGACTCTTGAGAGTCCCATGGACTGCAAGAAGATCAAACCTATCCATTCTGAAGGAAATCAGCCCTGAGTGTTCACTGGAAGGACAGATCCTGAAGCTGAGGCTCCAATACTTTGGCCACCTCATGAGAAGAGAAGACTCCCTGGAAAAGACCCTGATGTTGGGAAAGATGGAGGGCACAAAGAGAAGGGTATGACAGAGGACGGGATGGTTGGACAGTGTTCTCGAAACTACCAGCATGAGTTTGACCAAACTGTGTGAGGCAGTGGAAGACAGAAGTGCCTGGCGTGCTCTGCTCCATGGGGTCACAAAGAGACGGACACAACTAAACATAGGGAAAGGCACAAGCACATCTTTTTTTGGTTTCTCTGGCAATGGCCATTGGAAAAACAGGATGTGGCGCTCTGGCTCATGGAGCATGTAGTGAACCCAGCCCTGGCTCTCCTGGACCCCCAGGTTCTGCCACTCTGACGCAGACATGAGGTGGGTCTTTGGACCAACTTGGCAATGTCCTTGGGAAGCATCCCATGCCTTTCCTTCTAAGGAGGCCAAGATGGAGCCATCAGACTATTGATTGATCTAACCCAGTATTGACTACACTGGCTGGTTGTGGTTCTCCAAGGTTGAGGTTCTCCAAAGTTGTGGTTCTCCAAGGTTGATGTGAGCAATTGAATCTGGGACCTTATTCCTGTAGGAATGTTATGGATAGTAGGGACGGATATATTGAATAAGTATTATCCTTCCTTCACCCACGCTAGTGAGTGATGTAGCAGAGCAGATTCCCCTCAATATAGCAGGAAGCTAGTTTGCAGATTCGCTTGAATCTCTTTAGTTAAGTAATCCAATCTGGCTTGCCCAGATGATGATGATGATGATGATGATGATGATGATGATAATTTTTATTTATACCCCACCCTCCCCAGCCAAGGCCGGGCTCAGGGCGGCTACCAAGCAATAATAAAAATAAGTTGAATGAATACAACTTAAAAACAAGATTAAAATACATTAAAATATTGAAACATTGAAATATTAAAATGTAGCCTCATCGCAGGAGGAGAAAGGAAAAGAAAAAAGAAAGAGGGGGAGGGAATCAAATTGGCTCCAAGCCAAAGGCCAGGCAGAACAACTCTTTCTTACAGGCCCTGCGGAAAGAAATCAGATCCTGCAGGGCCCTGGTCTCATGAGGCAGAGCGTTCCACCAGGCCGGAGCCAGTGCTGAGAAGGCCCTGGCTCTGGTTGAAGCCAATCTAACTTCCTTAGGGCCTGGGACCTCTAGAGTATTGCTATTTATGGACCTTGAGGCTCTCCGTGGGGCATACCGGGAGAGGCGGTCCCATAGGTACAAGGGTCTTAGGTCCAGATGAGTTATTCCTGGTGTTCCCCTTGATCCCTCTTTAAAAAATAGAGACACAAGTAACAGGTAACAAGAAGTCCTTAAAAAGTAACAAGAAGTTTACCCACATTTCCATTTTTTTGAATAAATAATTATTATTAAAAATAATAAATGAGCTATCGGTGTCATGGTTTTTGCCAAAATATGATGTCATCCAATTCACTCGGAAATGGTGCCAATCACCTGCAAATTGCCCCCTGCAACGTCTGGAGGTGCAAACGCCGTGTTTCCAGGTAGGCCAAAAAATAAGCCCTTGGCACCCTTACAACTTCTCACTCCACTTTCACAGTCTTGGAGAATCCTGGCAATCCTGTAGTGCAGGGATATCCAAGCGGTTGATTGGGATCGACAGATCGATCCCCGGGTGACAGCAGTCGATCGCTGGCTATAGAAGGAATTTATCCGCCCCCGCCCCCTAGTGGTGTTTTTCATTTTTGCATGATCACTAAAACAGAAGACAGAGTTTTAGCTGCCTTTTTTGTGTTCTGCTGAGCAGTTCGTCCTACCGTCAACAACTTTGACTTGCTCTCCTAAAAAAAGGTCAACAACAATAATGCCACTGTAACGGAATGGAAGAGTAAAGATTTATCAATGCAAAAGGTGGAGAATGAATGACAGCCTGCTAGACAATACAGAGATATTTGAAAGAACTAAGAAACATCTAAATTCATATTTTGAACTAAAGGTAAAAAAGGTAAAGGTAAAGGTACCCCTGCCCGTACGGGCCAGTCTTGCCAGACTCTAGGGTTGTGCGCTCATCTCACTCTAGAGGCCGGGAGCCAGCGCTGTCCGCAGACACTTCCGGGTCACGTGGCCAGCGTGACAAGCTGCATCTGGCGAGCCAGTGCAGCACACAGAACGCCGTTTACCTTCCCGCTAGTAAGCGGTCCCTATTTATCTACTTGCACCCGAAGGTGCTTTCGAACTGCTAGGTTGGCAGGCGCTGGGACCGAGCAGCGGGAGCGCACCCCGCCGCGGGGATTCGAACCGCCGACCTTTCGATCGGCAAGTCCTAGGCGCTGAGGCTTTTACCCACAGCGCCACCCGCATCCCTGTGAACTAAAGGTACTGACATCAATGTAGCGTGGGACGCAAGCAAGGCTGTTATACGAAGATTCTTCCTGCAGCAGAACTGTATTAAGAAAGATTAAGAAAAGTGATGGATAATGAAAATAATAAGAAGCAAAATGTGTAAGGAAACTAACATAACTAACAGTAGTGGTAAATGAATACAGACAGACAACAAGAATTGTATAAACATGAGGACTTATTTGGTTATGGATACACTATGGACAAATATGGAAAATGAATAACAATATATAAACTGGAAGAAAATAATGTGATAAAATTATATGTCATTAAAAAACCAGAAGAAGGAAGGAGGGAAGTCAGCTCTGGAGAGGAAGTATAAATGTAAAATGTAATACAATATGTGTATGCGGAGTATCTAATTGAAAAACTAATAAATATTATTTGAAAAAGAAAAAAAACCATCAACAACTTTGACCTGCCCCCCCCCCTGAAAAAAGGTCAACAACTTTGACTCCCCCCCCCAAAAAAAATGGTAGCTCACTGGTAGTATTTTTTTCTGTAAGTAGATCGCAGTCCCTTGGGAGTTGGACATCCCTGTTTGTGTTCAGGGTGAGAGAACAATGACACACAGTCATTCTCAGCAGAGCCGCCTCCTTGCAGGAGTAAGGAAGCCAAGGAGAACCAGATGCACTACAAGAGCATCTTGGGTGAGATGGCTTTCAAAGAGGGTGAGACAATTGCATGGAGGAGAGGCCTATCCATGGCAGCTATCCATGATCGCTATGCTCAGCCTCCACAGATAAAACTGTGGTGCTCGAGCGGCAGCTATCCTGAGGGAAACTTCGGAGGGAGCTACTAGATGGTTTGAACCTCTAATCATTCGCTTTACCAGATAAAACTGGGTGATAAGAAAAACCCTGCCAATTATAGACCCATTAGTTTCTTAGATGTAGCCTCTAAACTATATGCCAGGCTCCTTCTTGGGAGACTGGAAGAATGGGCAGATACAAATAAGGTGATATCTGAAGTCCAGGCAGGTTTCCAAAGAGGGAAATCCACATTGGACTAGTGCTTTGTGATGAACTTTCTGCTATGTAAATACATCCATAATTTGAAGCAAAAATTATATGTCGCTTTTATCAATCTAAAGTCAGCTTTCGATACGGTCCCAAGACATGCATTGTGGCAAAAATTGGAAAAGACAAATATAGACCCCCGTCTATTATTTCTCATCAAAACATTATATACTGACACATCAATACAAGTAAAGGTGGATCTGGCTGGCCATCTCACCACTAGAATTAAGACCATTACTGGAGTCAAACAGGGATGCATTTTGGCACCTTTCCTGTTTAATTTTTATATTAATGACATGGTTAAAGAACTGGAGGGCCTACAGTTTGCCCCTGTCACAATTCTCGACCAAAAACGCTCAGTATTAATGTATGCTGATGACCTAGTACTTGTATCTAGAACCCAGGTGGGCCTGAGACGGCTGCTTGCAAAATTAAGTTCAGCCTCCACAGTTGAGGGAGCAATGCTTCTGAAAAGCACTTTCTGGAAGTGTTGCAGGAATTTATGTATAGGTTGGGGGGGGGGGGTTTGCCCCTCCAGCAGATATCATGCACTTACAGCCCACTACCAAAATCAGCACAATCACTTTTGTGATTTGTCCCCACAAAACACTTCATCACAGTTTCTTCCTATCTATTCAAAGGGCCTTTGCTGCACGATACCAAATGTAACAATTCACTGGCTCACAGGGAAAACTTCAGAAATTCATATAGACGTGTGAGCTCAGCTACTCAGCTGCCCCTCTGCCTGAGTGATAATTCCTGGCATCCTGATACCTGAGTGCCAGACAGGTAGCCATCCCAGAAATAACAAACCCAGATGAAGACAAAAGGGTGGGATGAACTTGGCTGGGAAACAGGGAAATGTAAATATCTCTTTTGTTACACTTGATGAGTGTTTGGTGGAGGGCAAGGAGAACCATGGGGCAGGGTCCAGGATGCTCAGATTACTGCCACCAGACCTCCCCTTTCATGATGTAACCATGATGTATTAGTGATGTAGTTTGGGGGGGTGTAACATGGGGATTAGCAGCTAATAAAAGTTTGGGGGCTCTTTTGTTTGGGGCTTCCATCTTGTTCCACCTTGTGGCAGGTGTGAGTCCTGTTGTGACAGTCTTCAATAAAGACCAAGCCTACTGCCTGCTAGGGACGCGGGTGGCGCTGTGGGTTAAACCACAGAGCCTAGGACTTGCCGATCAGAAGGTCAGCGGTTCAAATCCCCGCGACGGGGTGAGCTCCCGTTGCTCGGTCCCTGCTCCTGCCAACCTAGCAGTTCGAAAGCACATCAAAGTGCAAGTAGATAAATAGGTACCGCTCCGGCGGGAAGGTAAACGGCGTTTCCGTGCGCTGCTCTGGTTCGCCAGAAGTGGATTAGTCATGCTGGCCACATGACCTGGAAGCTGTACGCCGGCTCCCTTGGCCAATAAAGCGAGATGAGCGCCGCAACCCCAGAGTCGGCCACGACCGGACCTAATGGTCAGGGGTCCCTTTACCTTTACCTTACTGCCTGCTGTTTTGCTCTGGTATTCCTGACTGGTGCCCTTGTTTTTTTGTCCAAGGGAGCCCTCAGATTTCTCCATTAACAGTAGCCACAGGTGGGGAGAGTGTTCCTACAACTCCTCAAGCGTGTTTCACAAGGACCCCTTCCTTCCCTCTGCCCCAGTTCCTGCGGCTTGTCATGTCTCTCCAGGGATTTGGCCAGAGCAAGTTAAATGCTGGGGAAAGGCTCCATCCTTGCAAAGAAAACAGAGACATCAGCAGGCGCCTGGCTCCCAGCCATACTAGCACCCGTGGCACATGAGGGTGGGGGACATGGAAAGGAAGCATTCCCATAATATAGGGCACTCAATTGGCATTTCCTCCTACCTGATCTTAGAAGGTTTCCCCACTTTGCCTCCCTGCAGGCATCTCGGCTCCATCCCAGCCAGCTTAGCTCAGAAGCAGCAGCCAAAGTCTCCTCTTTCTCTGAGCTGCTCTCTTAATTAGAAGAAACTTTGGCTGCTGCTTCTGCATCAAAGATGTGGGGAAGAGGCGCAAGGGATGGCAGCTAGGAACCACTGGGATGTTCTCTGGTCCTTCATCCTGGGAGCTGAAGCCATGGCCCTGTGAAGGAAGCAGAATATAGTATGGACTCTCATGTGAATGGGCTCTAACTGTCCATGGGTTCCCCAATTATCGCGTTGCCACACCATGCTGCTGTGCATGAAATCGCTGACGGCGCCTGAGTTTTGTAATGCTCACAGTTGTACTCTGCGTCCATCTGGGAACTATAGCACTGCACACAAACTGAGACTGGGAAGGTGGTGGAGGAGGCCCTGTGTTGTTACAGAGGTTACAGAACTTTCCTGCATGAGAGCAGAAAGAAGATGCTCTCGTCTGGAAGTGGGTGGGCCAAGCTTTCTTTGGGGAAAATGTCAGGGCAGGGGCATTGGGCATCCATTCCCCACATCTGCCAGGAGGATACCAGGTCCTTCTTCCTCCACAGGGCCATGCTTCAAAAGAATGGTCTCCATCGCCACTTCCCAAGCTGATGGACAAGAGCGAAACTCCATCATCTGTGGCATTCTAGTCCAGCCTTTGTGGATTGTAAAGTCCTTCCAATTTGTTGAAGGAATCCATGCTACTCAGTGCCTTGCATGTCTTCTGGGATGTCCCGGTTGCTGTCTGAATGTGCCAGTCCCTGACAAGAGGAGAACAACATGACTGGCACATGTCAAAACTAAATAAATAAATTGGAGCAACTAGTTGCTTTCAATATGCCAGTGATCAAATAATATTTCGTAATAACCATTGTTAAAAAGGAAAAATAACAAGTAGTTTTCTTTCCTTCTCTGCCCTTTTCTGGCTGCTGCTTTGAGCTCTGCTTAAAAAGGCTGGAGCCAGCTGGTTCTCATCAGTGCCTTCTCCGCGGAGTCCTTGGAGCTGCAGGTGAAGTCACTACACCTTCTCCCTGTTCAGGTTGCTGTTCAGCAGGTGAAGCTGATTCATGCCCCATGACGCTATTCCCTGCCCCAAGATGCCCCTCCACCTGCCAGATGGGTGCTGGCTTTCGGGAAGTAAGACGGCGGAAGTGTTGGACCAACTAGGGGGAGGGGGAGCATGCACATGTGAGGCAGGTTCCCAAGAGCATTCCATGAAGTCCATGTCCATGAAATTTGCCGTAGACCCCAAATCTATCATCTTCTTCTTTGGTGATCACTTGTAGCCGAGTAAGATTGTCTTCCATGAACACGGTCTTAACAGTGAGCCCATAAGTGACTGTGGAGGCCAATTCTGGATCCACACAACCTTCCACAGTGGGGACATAAGTTTCTGGGCGGGAGTTGATCACGGTGAGGGTTTGCCAAGCATGCCTTCCCCTTAGCTTGTTTCTTCCTTTCGTCCTGAGTTCAAGCGTCTTCAAAGTCCATGGCACCTTTGGTAAAGGCTGTTACACAATTGGAGCACTCGCAGGCCAGTGTTTCTCGATTGTTGGAGTTTATACTACGTTTTAAAAGATTTGCCTTGAGCAGCGGTCAGCAAACTTTTTCAGGAGGGGGCCGGTCCACTGTCCCTCAGAACTTTGGGGGGCTGGACCCCCCCTCTCCCGAAAGCACCCCCCTCCCAAAAGGACCACACACCCCCGCGCCACCACTCATGCCGCAGCTGGCAACACCACCTCGTCTTCAGCAGCGTCGTCATTGTCCTCTGCCTTGGCCAGGGATCCACGGGGCGCAGAGCCCATGCCTCTGGCCTGGGTGATGGAGGCAGCCTCCCTGCCACTGCCGCTTCCTCCCGCTCGGCTCTTGGCCATATGCGGCCGCCTCAGCAGGAAGGAAGGGGCGTCACCCAGAGGTGTCTGCGGCTTTGGATTGGCTGCAGGAGCTTCCTGCAGCCAATCCAAAGCCACGCCAGCATCGCCGCCCGCCCAGAGGCGTCCACGGCTTTGGATTGGCTGCAGGAGGTTTGTGCGCCAGCGTCTTGGAAGTCAGTGCCACGCTGGTTTAGCACACGGAATGACCAAGTGGGCGGCAGGTTCGCGGGTCGGATTAACAAGCCTGGTGGCCCACATCCGGCCCCCGGGCCTTAGTTTGCCGACCCCTGGCCTTGAGAGAGTCTTTAAACCTCTTTTGTTTGTTTGTTTTGTTTCCATTTTTAAGTTGCTTGGGAAGATGGTAATCAGGCATAGCCCAGGTCTGTAAAGCTGCTTTCCAGGGGCTTGGAGGGGGTGGCGTGAGGCATGTGGGCATTAGGAATACAAGCCAAGCCCTGGCTCCATGTCCCTCCTAAATCGAGGCAATTCTGTTTCCTGGACAGCTGGCAGAGCCCCTCTTCACTGGGCATGGGACTGCCACATGCCCTGGCCTCCGCAGGAGACTCACAGTCCCTCTCTGTGTTCTCCGTTCCTTTTCAGCCACCGTCAAACAATGGCGATGATTACTGTCCTACTGATCCTATGCTGAATAGCTGCCCAGCCCAGCTTCAGGTCCCCCACCAAGTGCCCCCCCTCCAGAACCCACCGCTCTCAACCGACTCTCAACTGCCTCTCCTCTAGCATTCAAACTCCCTTTCCAAGCCTCCTCCAACCTTCCCTCACCACCAGAATTCCACTCTCTCTCTTTCCCCCTCCCTCCCTCCCTGCATGACATTCTAATAGAATTACCTTAATTACCTTATTACACACACTACTACTGTTATAGATTTAGGGGGGGATCCCACTAAGAAATAATTCAAGCCCCCTGAGAGACTAAGTGGAAATGCAAGAGAACTCCTTCTCCCTTGCCTAGAGGTGTGAACAGAGATGGGGGATTTGCAAGGGGGGCAGGATAACTGGGTGTGAGGTGACAGGAAAAGAGAGGCTTTGAGTAAGGGGTGCTGAGGAGGAGGAAGAGCAGGAGAGGAGTCTGGAATCCAACTTGGGAAGGCTGGCTACCCTGCTGTAAGGTTGCAAGTCCCTCTTGCAATGTCCCTCTTGCAATGATTCTGCTATAAGATCTGGACTCCCTCCGTGCAAACTGAAGGTGTAAACATGTGAATGTGAATGTGAATTCACCTCCTGGCAAATAGAAGGGGAAGAAATGGAAGCAGTGAGAGATTTTACTTTCTTGGGCTCCATGATCCCTGCAGATGGTGACAGCAGCCACGAAATTAAAAGATGCCTGCTTCTTGGGAGAAGGGCAATGACAGGCCTAGACAGCATCTTGAGAAGTAGAGACGTCACCTTGCCAACAAAGGTCCGTATAGTTAAAGCTATGGTTTTCCCAGTAGTGATGTATGGAAGTGAGAGCTGGACCATAAAGAAGGCTGATCGCCAAAGAATTGATGCTTTTGAATTATGGTGCTGGAGAAGACACTTGAGAGTCCCATGGACTGCAAGAAGATCAAACGCATCCATTCTTAAGGAAATCAGCCCTGAGTGCTCACTGGAAGGACAGATCGTGAAGCTGAGGCTCCAGTACTTTGGCCACCTCATGAGAAGAGAAGACTCCCTGGAGAAGACACTGATGCTGGGAAAGATGGAGGGCACAAGGAGAAGGGGGTGACAGAGGACGAGATGGTTGGATAGTGTTTTCGAGGTTACCAGCATGAGTTTGACCAAACTGCGGGAGGTAGTGGAGGACAGAGGTGCCTGGCATGCTCTGGTCCATGGGGTCACGAAGAGTCGGACACGACTAAACGACTAAACAACAACAAAACATGTGAATAAACCGTATTTCTTAAAGCTACGACGGTGTCTGCCATGTCTCAGTTCCCTAAAGGTGAGAGCCTGAAACCCCATGGGCTCTTGCCACCGCTCGGTAGAGAAAGGAGAGGCACCCAACTTTTGGAACAATATTTTATACACCCTGCTGCCTGAAATCATCCTGTTAGAAGCACCGGAGCTTCGCGTTTCTGGTTCCTAGGAAATCGGGGAAAGCAAGCTGCGGGTTCTTCATCCCTGTTGTAAAAAGCAGGTGTCTTCCCTCAAAGGATCCTGGGAATTGTGGTTTGTTAGGAGTTCTGGGAACTGTAGGTCTGTGTGAGGGAAGCACTTTAAATCGTAGGATGATAGAATTGCACAGTTGGAAGGGACCCCAAGGCAGTGGCGAAGGAAGCCTCGAGGGCACCTGGGGCGGTGTGCCCAGGGGCGGGGCAAACTGACCATAGGGGCGGGGCACGATGTGCCGCACAGCGCGGCGCCCATAGAGACTAGGGGTGGGGCATGTAAGGGCGCCACACCAATAGGGATGGGCAGAGGCGGAGCTAGTGGCAGCACACATCCCAGGGGGGTGTGCCAGTGGCGGGGAGCGTCCCGGGGGGGCACCACCCGCAGCGATGTCACTCACCCTCGGGGATGACACCTGGGGCAGGCCACCCCCACCACACCCACCTTGCTCTGCCACTGCAACCAAGGGTCATCTAGTCCAACCCCCTACAATGCAGGAATCTCAGCTAAAGCATCCATGGCAGATGGCTTTCCCACTTCTGCTTAAAAACCTCCAAGGAAGGAGAGTCTACCACCTTCCGAGGGATTTCTTCCCACTGTCAAACAGATCTTACTGTCAGAAAGTTCTTCCTGATGTTGAATTGGAATCTCCCTTCTTGTAACTTGAAGGCTTCTGGTCCCAGCCTCTGGAGCTGGAGAAAACAAGCTTCCTCCCTTCTCCCTGTGATGGCTGTTGAGATATTGACAGGCCTGCATGGTGTGGCTCTAATATCCATGTTCTGAGAGAGACAGCAAAACGTTTCTCTGTCCCCGTTTTTCACCCCATTCAGAACTGCAAGGGGTTGGTGCATCTGGTTCATGCGTAGGCAAATTAAGACCCGGGGGCCAAATGCGGCCCAATCGCCTTCTCAATCCGGCCCACGGACAGTCCGGGAATCATCGTGTTTTAACATGAGTAGAATGTGCCCTTTTATTTAAAATGCATCTCTGGGTTATTTGTGGGGCATAGGAATTGGTTTGGGTTGGTTTTTTTTCCAGAATATAGTCTGCCCCCCCCCACAAGGTCTGAGGGAGTGTGGACCAGCCCATGGCTGGAAAAGTTTGCTGACCCCTGATCTGGTTGGTAAAAAGGTGGTCAGAGTTTGGAGCCCAGCCAGGGCTGGCTGTGGGCAAGATCCTGGCATTGCCAGGGGTTTGACTACATGACCTTTGGGATCCCTTCCAACTCTACCATGCTATGAAGGGGCCAGGGAGCAAGATGCAGAACAAGGAGAGGCACAACCACATACCACAACACAACACTCTGACCTGACCCACAGTGGCCTCATCCCAGCACACTTTGACCCCCCCCCTGATTTTATTTTTCTTAATTCAGCTGCCTGACAATCCAACAGCCTGGCCCCCGTTTGCCAGCTGATGTCACAAAGTGCCGCTTTGCAAGCAAGCCCTATATTGCCCTGCAATGCCTGTCAGATGATGGTGAGAGACTTACTGAGACAAATCATGATGAGAAAGAACTGTGAAGGTAGGAGGAGCTCCGATGCCCAGAGAAGAGGAGTGGCATATTATTATTATTATTATTATTATTATTATTATTATTATTATTATTATCACCTGTAAGTGGTGCATGTGGCTTGGCTCCCTGGCTTGACTTGTCCGCAGCTGTTGAGAAACTTGGCAGGTCCTCAGCTGTGGTCCCCAGACGATATTTTCTGTTGTCAATATCTGGTTGGTGACAAGGTTGAACCATATGGCCTTTCCATGCCTCTATTCTCTTAACTCTAAGGCTGTGTAGACATCACACCTTGAAGTCACGAGTCGTTCCATTAAATGTCAAACTACTTTCCTAAGCATGTTCTAGATCATTTGCAAGAGAATTTCCCAAACTTTCACGAACTTGCCACTGTGTGGGATGGGTTTGAACAGGAAGGAGAGTATACGTTAATTGGAATGTATCCCTCCAGATACCCACAAATGTGAGCTGAACAGGGTTTTAAAAACCCCTCCTTGACAGCAAAACTAAAAGCTTAGGGATTAGGCTGCGAAACCTTGTTTTGAGCAAGTCCAGCTATGAAGTCAGCTGCCTTCTGTGATGGAAAGGTTTGTTGAGTCACTGTTTTTTTTTCCCCTGCCAGCAAATAGTTACCTAGCAACAGCTTCTGATTGGCCAGAGTTCCAAGGGAGGCAGTTGGAGTGGAGTGAGAAACTGTGAGAGATTCATTTGGTCCATAGCTGTCAACTTTTCCCTTTTCTTGCGAGGAATCCTATTCAGAATAAGGGAATTTCCCTTAAAAAAGGGAAAAGTTGACGGCTATGATTTGGTCTGTGAGGGGAATTCTGTCAGGAGAGTTCGTTCTGACTAGAGATGGGAAGTTCCTGGGGAAAAACTGGGAACATGGGGGATGACTGTATTTTCCCCAATTTTTCTGGGTTTTTTCCAGGCCTTCCCATCTCTAGTCAGACAGATGGTATAGCTGAGCAGACCCGATGACTCTCAGTATATACTCTAAGGTTCTGAATCACAGATCACTGTTAAAATAGACAAGACACAGTCCCACATGGTATTTTACAGGGAAAAGGGTCCTCAGAGGGAATACTCTGACAGGAAAGGGCAATAGTGATTCCAAGGCCAAGGAGGATTTGGCGGTCTGTAAGGAAACAGTCCAGCTGAAATCCTAAGTTCCTGAAGTGTGTGTGGAGAAGTCTGATCTATGAAAGTTGTGTAAAAGAAAGGAACCTTAAGCCTGAACAGCATATAGCATATATCTTGAGACAGTGCAGTGGTACCTCGGGTTACATATGCTTTAGGTTACATACGCTTCAGGCTACAGACTCTGCTAACCCAGAAATATTAGCTCAGGTTAAGAACTTTGCTTCAGGATGAGAACAGAAATCGTGCTCCGGCAGCGCGGCAGCAGCAGGAGGCCCCATAGGCTAAAGTGGTGCTTCAGGTTAAGTACAGTTTCAGGTTAAGAACAGACCTCCAGAACGAATTAAATACTTAACCCGAGGTACCACTGTATACGTTCATAATAAGCAACAGCAGTGTTTGTTATATTTCTGTGGAAGAAGAAGAACCAAAAACTCCTGGTTTTGTGGTTGTCATTTAGTTGTGTCCGACTCTTCGTGATTCCATGGACTCTTGTCTTCCACTGCCTCCTGTAGTTTGGTCAAATAAAGTTTGCTTGCAAAAAGCTTTCGCCAAAGTTTTCGCCAAAGAAAAACCCACTGTGGCTCGTGATTCATTCGCCATTGAAAGATTTCACCTGAGGGAAAGGGAAACAGATAGAAGTTGTGGCATGTTAATTCCACGGGGAATCCATTCCCCACATGTGCCAGGAGGTTATGGTGCCAACCTGAGCGAAACAGGGCTGGGCTGGAGTGGGGGAGCAGGTCCGTCTAGCCCCAGCCCCTTGGCCCCCTCCTTCCGTGCCAGGGGTCAGGCCGTCGTGTGCCCAGGCAGGAGCAGCGAGCATCGGCAGCTAGTGGCAACGTGGGCATGGGCAGCATGGCAGGGGTGCTTGTTCTGCCCCCCTCCTTCCCTTGGTCAGCTGGCCAGGCACCCTCAGCAGCACTCAGGATGTCCCCACAGTAGTCATGGTTTTTGCCAAAATTCTGACATCCTCTGATTCACTCTAAAACTGTGCCAAACACCTGCAAATTGCCCCCTGCAACGCTTGGTGGTGCAAACTCTGTGTTTCCAGGTAGGCAAAAAAATGAGCTCTTGGCGACCTTACCCACGGGTCACAGTTTTCGCTAAAATTCCTAGGTCTTCTGATTCACTAAAAAAAAACAGTGCCAAACACCTGCAAATTGCCCCCTGCAATGTTTGGCAGTGCAAACACTGCGTTTCCAGGTAGGCCAAAAAATGAGCCCTCAACGCAGTGTGAAGAACGCCCTGTAATGTTGTTTTTGAAACAATTCACTTGCAAAACAAATTCAGTCCTGTTTTCCTGCAATTCTGTGAGAAATCATTAACTTCCTCAAGGCTTTGCCTTTTAGCTCTCCTAACGGAAAGAAAGCCAAGTCACCATTTCGGACGGTGTGGATTATGTTTTTTGAGGAACAGCAGAGGATTTCCTCTGGGTGGCACCAAACGCACAGAGAGGCAAAGAGGAATACTTTTGCCACCGTTAAGTGGCAATCGCACATTACAATAGCATCACACATTGTCGTCAGAGGCAGTATGCCTGTATAGAATTTTACAGATCACTCAGGAAGACAGGCGAACTAATGCCAGTGTACTGGAAGAAGCAAAGTTCACCAGTGTCAAAGCAGTGATTTTTCAACATCAGTTTTTTTGGACTGGTTATGTTGTGCAGATGTCTGATTATCGTCTTCCAAAGCAACTACTCTATTCCGAACTTAAAAATGGAAAGCGTGATGATGGTAGTCAACAAAAGAGCTTTAAAGACTCTCTCAAGGCAAATCTTTAAAAATGTAGTATAAACACCAACAACTGGGAAACACTGGCCTGCGAGAGTTCCAGTTGGAAAACAGCCATTACCAAAGGTGTCATGGGCTTTGAAGACGCTTGAACTCAGGACGAAAGGGAGAAACACGCTAAGAGGAAGGAATGATTGGCAAACCCTCACCATAATCAACTCCCACCCGGACACCAATGTCCCCACTGTGGAAGGACATGTGGATCCAGAATTGGCTTCCACAGTCACTTACGGACTCACTGTTAAGACTGTGTTCATGGAAGACAATCTTACTCAGCTACGAGGGATTGCCAAAGAAGATATACCTTAACTAGTAGCTGGCAATTGCAAATGGAGAGTGCTGTTGCTTACAGGTCACCTTGACAGGCCTCCTCTGACCTTATCAAGAAGGACTGTTCTTCTTGTTTTTTGTGGGGTGGTTTTGGCATGTTGAGCTTGCCATTGTACTGGCTCTTTCTGCCGTAAACAATGGAACAGGAAGGAGGAAGCTTTCTCTGCGATGTAAATTGCAATAATCTGTTGACCTTGGCTCCCTGGTAAGAGTACAGTGGTACCTCGGGTTAAGACCTTAATTCGTTCCGGAGGCCTGTTCTTAACCTGAAACTGTTCTTAACCTGAAGCACCACTTTAGCTAATGGGGCCTCCTGCTGCTGCCGCGCCACCGGAGCACGATTTCTGTTCTCATCTTGAAGCAAAGTTCTTAACCCGAGGTACTATTTCTGGGTTAGCGGCGTCTGTAGCCTAAAGCATATGTAACCTGAAGTGTCTGTAACCTGAAGCGTATGTAACCCAGGGTACCACTGTATCAGTCTTGGGGGCAGAATATCTGAGGTTCAAATTCCCAGCATCTCTAGGTAGGGCTGGGAGAGACTATTAACAACATGGCCACGGACTGAAATCTGGGAGTCGTTGCCAGTCAGTATAGACAATACAGTGGTACCACGGTTCTCAAATGCCTTGGTTCCCAAATGCTGAAAACCCGGAAGTGTTCGGGTTTGCGAATGTTTTTCGGAAGCGAAACGTCCGATGCGGCTGTCAGCTATTGTTTCTGGGGCGCCTGCACCAATCAGAAGCTGAGCCTTGGTTTTTGAACATTTTGGAAATCAAACAGACTTCTGGAACAGATTAAGTTTGGCGCTGTTATTACTGGCCTTGCTGTGGAGGAACCTAAACTTCTGTGCACTAGTGGCCAAAATTGTGGAAACCTTTCGGGGGGAAAGTGTATTTCCGAGGTTTGATGGCTCATAACACCTGATTGGCTCTCCAAACACTCATGCTCATTGGCTACATTCAAATGAAGGAAAGCTTACTGCATATCAACCTAAGCAAGTTGTGCTTCCTTTTTCTTGTTATTTGGCTATAACTTTTGATAGAATACAGATAATTCAACAAACGTTGTTGAATTCCATTCTTCATTAAATTATCTTTCCATTGATATATAATATTATGGTATTACTAAAAAAAATGGTGTTATGAGCCATCAAGCTTCAGAAATACTTTCCCCAAAAGTTTCCCACAATTGTGGCCACTAGTGTACGTACACACACTGCACTCTATGATTAAGCACAGGGCCTCACCTGTCCTTTGAATAAAATATAGAAATACTGTACGTAGATTGAAAACAGCAGTTTCCGTATTTTTCGCTCTATAAGATGCACCAGACCACAAGACCCACCTAGTTTTTGGAGGAGGAAAACAAGAAAAAAAATATTCTGAATCTCAGAAGCCAGAACAACAAGAGGGATTGCTACGCATGAAAGCAGCAATCCCTCTTGCTGTTCTGGCCTCTGGGATAGCTGCGCAGCCTGCATTCGCTCCATAAGACGCACACACATTTCCCCTTACTTTTTAGGAGGGAAAAAGTGAGTCTTATAGAGCAAAAAATACTGTAACTCTCATTGCACAAATGCACACATACCACTGAGATAAAGAAACAGGGCTTATACTTCCAAGCGACGGTACAATACCATTGGAATGCCCTCCCTATGGAGGTATGTCTGGCACTGACTCTACAACTGTTTCGGTGCCAGGTCAAAACTTAACTCTATTTGCCCAGGCACTTTAAAGTCTGCTCTTGGCTAGGCAAGCAAAAAAATAAAATAAAAATCATCACTTATCTACTCATCTGCAATCCAAAGTGAGCTCAGAGTTCACAAAAGAGTAATAAGAATAACTCAGAAGTGGGCAGTATAATAATCAATTTAATAAATCCACAGTAAAGCAACACATTTGTTTCATTAAACAAATATATAGTATATAATTACAATTAAAAAAACTCCAAGTACAGTACAGATCTACCAACCCCCCCGTTTCTAATTAGGTGTACTGTAAACCCCAGTTTAATGAAATACCCATTATGAATATCCATTTGTGTGCAAAAATACCTGACTTCCGAAAAGGTCATAAAGAAGGGATACACAAAAAGTTTCACAAACTGAGATATGGCTTTGCATTTCTATTGTCGTGTATCAAAACAACAGGGTCCCAAATATGCCAGTTCTTCATTTCGATATCATTTAGTGCAGCTTGCTCATTCTAATACTGAAATTTTGTCTTGGGGTTGAGCAGAAGGGGGGAAAGTTGGCTAGGCCCAAGCAACATAAAATCCAGCAAATGGGCATATTTTTATCCATCAGTGGATGGAGAGAGTTTGCTCTTCAAGGAATCTCTTGCTCTCTAGATCTTGTTGAACTCCAGATTCCATCAGTTTTAGCCAATTGTCAATGGGCACTAGAGTCCAATAAAATCTGAAGTCATCCTTCCTTTGCATGAAGCATTTGAATAATAATTTAAAGTTAAATAACTATGCATATTGCTTTCATGAAGTGTTAATTTTAAAAGTCACCCTTCATGAGAAGATATTGGTCCTTAAAAACAATAACAAGTATCTCTTCTGTGAAGGAAAAAGAACAGATTTCAAACTATTATGCTCCAAACAGCGAAATAGTTATCCAATTAGTCAAAACATGCTGGCAATTGTTAACGTTGATACTTATTTCTGTTGTTTGTTGGGATTAAGTGGGCTTATTTTCTTTTTTTGGCTTCTTTAGCCCTATTTACGGGCGATACAAAAACTACGGTGGAAAATAAAATGTGGCAAGCTAAGCTTTAAAATATTGATTGCTTCGGATTTCAGAGTTGAAGATCAAACCTTTCCAAGAGATTATACCATGTATTTGTTACACCGCAATCTTATTCACACCGATAGTTCTGTTTAGATGTAAAGGATCGGAGGTCAAATCCCTGGCATTTTCAAAATATAAATTTCTACACCACTAATTCTCATGGTATCCGGCTTTGGATTAGCTATGCTCCAGAAGAAACATCTCTCGTCTTGCAGTTCTTTCTCCTGATTTCACCTTCTCTATACTCAAAAGTTTTAGGAAGAATCCAGCAATAATTTGGTGCCTGGAAAAGAGTTCTGAAGGCCTGCAATTCAACACAGGTCAAAAAAGTGGAACATTTTACTTTTAGACTGCTAGGAGAAGAACGACAACCAAAAAAATAATGGACAGTGGGTGTCCTTCTGTTTGACTAAAAGGCAGTACAGTTCACCAAATCACTAACATTTCACTGGCACACGTTAGCATACATTACCATGCAAAATCGATATTTATCGGGAGGAAATGTAAAGGTGAAATGGAAACCATATGCTCACAACTGTAGGTTTCAGGGGCTGTAGTGTATCTGACGCCTTCGTTCTCTTTATTTCCTGAATGTCGACAACTTTCACCAACCCAGTGCCCTCCAGATGCAGAAGGACCACAATTCTGTGCTGGCTGGGGATGATGGCAGCTGGACAACATCTGCAGGGCACAGAGTTGGTGCAGGCTATTCTACAGTACATCTACTGATTGGATCTCTGCTTTAAATGTGGTTTCTATAAGCCTCCCCCCTCTCTTGCAAGAGGCAAATCAATCACAAAAAGTCCCCTACAACATATTTATTCACTAGAATTAAGGTTCATGCTTAACCAAACAGCCTCTTGAAGCAGGTTAAAATGTTAGATATCCAAGAAGATCGATAAGAATCGTCTCAAATTATATATATATTTGAAAAGAAATTTAAATATGCTTTTCTATGGTAAAAGTCCTACGCCGAAAGATACGAGAGAGAACTATTCCTTACAAATGTAGTGGGTCCAGCCCCAAAGTCTTCAGATAAACAACCGATAGCTTGTCCCAGGAAAAGACCTTTTCTGGTTTGGATCGTAGGTTAAAGCTAAAATTTCCAGGACTGGTTACTGCAAAAGCTATACTTCTCAATATGTATTCAGGTTTGAATGAAGAGAGACAACTTATAAAAAAATGTTCTGCTATACCTGCAGCATCGTTTTTGTTTTAGGCAAGGTAGTAAAAAAAACCCATAGCTGTTGGAGAGAGATAAAATACGGTGTAACCAGTTCAGGGATCATTAACCTTTTTGATCACAGACATGATCAACCTTGGCAACTCTTTTTAAACTCAAGTAGGTAATTCTTGGCGCCCTTTAGGAAAGCAGGCAAGCACTGTTGGAAGTTAACAAATGGCAACGAGGAAGTGTGCTCTACGAGGTATCCGCCAACCGCAACGTGATCTGTAAACAATTTGTTGGATATGTATAGATATTGGCATGAAAACCCTGGCCGAAAGGAACGGCAGAGAGAGAAAGTTACAACTCGTTTTCACGGAAAGGGAAATTCTGACCCCGTTCCAAACCCTTCTTGTTGCAAGAGGATTGCCAATACTAGTCCAGCCCCAAGGGATTCCGTTCTGTTTGCAAATCTTGCATTTATTGCTTCGTGGTCTTTTGGCTGCAAAGGTTAAGAAGAATAAGGCAGCGAGTCCTCCCAAAAAGAAAAAAAGCATGGAAAAATTAGGCACTGGAATTCTGGCAGCTTGTGCACGGTTTGTTCTCTTCTCGCCTGTAACTCTGAAGCTGGATTGAACATTGATAGACTCCGAATGTGCTCAGCAACAACCGCCGGGCCTTCGACTGGATTTCCTCCCACTTTGATGAACTGCCAGGAACTGGGAAGCAAGGAAGACACAGTAAGTACCACCAAAACATGGGCAGAGCTATCGTATCGGTGGGTTGGGGGTGGTGGTGGTGGAAAATGGCAGATATCTCCAAAGCACTGCTGGGCAGGGGGCTGTGGGAAGAGAGGCTACTTTCACATCACGCATCTAAAGCACTGGGATGCCACTTTCAAGAGTGACGGCTTCCCCCAAATACCGTATTTTTCGCTCTATAAGACGCACCAGACCACAAGACACACCTAGTTTTTGGAGGAGGAAAACAAGAGAAAAAATATTCTGAATCTCAGAAGCCAGAACAGCAAGACGGGTCGCTGCGCGGTGAAAGCAGCAATCCCCCTTGCTGTTCGGGCTTCTGGGATAGCTGCGCAGCCTGCATTCGCTCCATAAGACGCACACACATTTCCCCTTACTTTTTAGGAGGGAAAAAGTGAGCCTTATAGAGCAAAAAATACGGTAATTATGGGAGCTATAATGTGCTGAGAGGGAAATTGTAGCTCTGTGAGGAGAATAATGGTCAATTGTCAAGGATGATTGCAACTGAAGTCCAGCAACATTTAAATGACCCCATATTCCCATCCCTGATCTAGAAAGAAGAACACAGGAAACAATAAATTAATTTATAGTTAACAAACCACAAATATGACCCCCCCAAAAAAAATTTAATTTATTGATTGAATTTAATCACGATTCTGCTTTATTAACACAACCGTTAGCTCTGCCTGCTTCCCAGTTTTACCTAATTGCAAGTGGACTATGGCAATGGTTTTTCCAGCAGTCAACGACCAAATATTCAGGCTTTCCACTGAAAACACATCTTCAATTTTCATTAGCTCCTCTTTAATGCGATCCACATTCAAATGCCTTGGAACTCCTATAAGGAGGACATGAGTTTTAGATGTTTAGAATTATTGTTGATTATTATGTGGTGCCATTATATTAAACTTGAGCAGAGTATTTAGAAAAGGATAAAAAGCAGCCATTTAGTCACATTGTGAAAGTGCCTCAAGGGAAAACACTCGTGTAAACATTTTCATCTTCTGCATTTCTAGGAACTGAAATGTTATCAGTCACTTTGAAGTGATAACATTTATTCGGAAATAGTAGTGCACTGGTTCTTAACAATTTTGGAGAACCATTGACAAATTGGCCCAGTTTTCACTTAGCATTGAAGAAGCCACAGTTGCCCCTCCCATCCAGTGGCATAGTTGCAACAAAGAGATGGGCAGTGCCGCTTAGAACATTTTAACATCATATTCAAAAACTAAACTGTGGATAATCTTAACTAAAGTTTGTTGAAGCAAGGCTCCTTCGAAAGGTAAAGGTACCCCTGCCCGTACGGGCCAGTCGTGTCCGACTCTAGGGTTGAGTGCTCATCTCGCTTAAGAGGCCGGGAGCCGGCGCTGTCCAAAGACACTTCTGGGTCACGTGGCCAGCGTGACGAAGCTGCTCTGGCGAGCCAGCACCAGCGCAGCACACGGAAACGCTGTTTACCTTCCCGCTATAAAGCGGTACCTATTTATCTACTTGCACTTAGGGGTGCTTTCGAACTGCTAGGTGGGCAGGAGCTGGGACCGAATGACAGGAGCTCACCCCGCCGCGGGGATTCGAACCGCCGACCATACGATCAGCAAGTCCTAGGCACTGAGGTTTTACCCACAGCGCCACCTGCGTCCCTCAAGGCTCCTTCTACAATAATGTTATAAAGCGGGCTTTTCTCAACAAGCCCTGGAAGCGGTCCCAACTAAAGAAGAATGGAAAGTTAAGCTGACAAAGTATGCGCAGCTTGCAGACTTAACATATAGAATAAGAGAACAAGAAGAACATACCGTATTGGCCTGAATATAAGCCTCATTTTATTTTATTTTCCAAATTTCTACCGTGAAAAGTTAAAGTGCGGCTTAAATTCGTGACAAAAACTGGCTTTTATGATGTCGCTGCTGAAACAGACATACGGTAAAACGGAACGAACGGGTGTGAGTGCCTATGGAATTTTAAAGGTGCGTCTTATATTCGGGCCAATACGGTATGTTTAGAGAAGATTAGGAAAAGTTTATTGAATATATGGGGGGAAATTGTGTACACTTGAAAACACGGGCAGCATTAAGATAAATTCAACAGTGTAAATAAGTTTTGATGGATGCAAAAATGGAATACTGAATGGTATGGTTTTTGTAACATATGCAGAGATTTATGATATGCAAAATGAACCATGGAAAGAGAAGAAGGGAAGTCATTGATACTTTAAGGATGTTTAAATGAGTATTCTAAATTGTAAAACAGAAAAATTAATAAAATTTATTTTTTCAAAAAAGCCCTGGGAATTTGTTAAGTGTTCACCTTTTGTTTACAGGTATATTGCCTTGTTGAAACACTTATCAGGATGTGATTTCAATATGGTGATTTATCACACAGCCCTACACCTGAGTAAACACAAGAAGGCAAATCTAGAATTGGGTTGAGATTGCAAAAGACCTGCATGAAGCTGTTAACATAAGATGAAAACAATTCATGGCAGCTGGCTAGGAATTTGATGGATGAGTTCTTGTTAATCTGCAGTATAAAAGGGAATCAACATTCAGTAAAGAAGAATGGGAGAGCCATTTGCAGCCTTATTAGGGTTATCCGTCAACAACAGCTAGCACAGCTTCTGACACTGTTGGCTGATAGATGGTAACTTGTGGAATCTCCCAGAAAAACATGTGTTTCAGTTGACAGCATAATAAAAAGTTAAAGTCCTCTGGGTGAAGTACAACCAGTGCTATTTTTCTAGAAAAAGAGGTGCCAGAACTCACCACGAACACCTCCCTCATTCTCTGAAATCGCTTTTATTTCATTTTACAAATACCAAGTTATAAGAATACGAAATACATATTCATATACAGTGGTACCTCGGGTTACGAACTTAATTCGTTCCAGAGGTCCATTCTTAACCCGCAATCGTTCTTAACCTGAGGTGCGCTTTCGCTAATGGGGCCTCCCGCTGCTGCCACACCACCGGTGCACTTTTTCTGTTCTCATCCTGGGGCAAAGTTCGCAACCCGAGGTAACTACTTCCAGGTTAGGTTCCAGGTTAGAGTTTGTAACCCAAAGCGTTTGTAACCCAAAGCGTTTGTAACCCGAGGTACCACTGTAAAGAGATTTCTCTGAATCTCAAGACTTCCCACCATCCCCTTCCTGGGTCCTATTGTCAACATTTTCAACTGCATATTATTTTATAATCTATATTTTGTATCTGTCCATATTGTCCATATTATTTGTTACATTACAAGTGTTATTAAAATCCTGCTAATGTTTTCATCTGCTTACAGCAGGTTCCTAAATAAATTATAATTCCCCCCCAATTCTTTCTTGAAGTTTTTGTCTTCTGGGTTCCTGTGCTTTCCGGTCAATTTTGCTATTTTGGCACAATCCAACAGCTTAGTTTGCCATTCCTCTCTGGTAGGGAGTCTTTCTTCTTTCCACACCTCCCTCATTCTCTTAGCATGGCAATGGCACCCACCTGAGTTTCACTGAGTTCTGGCTTGGTGGGGGGGGGGCCTGAGCACGACTGAAATGATCGACGAAGATTTTGAGTAAATCTCAGATGCCCGGCTGAGATTCAGTGCCAAATCACCTCGTAAGACAACCACATACAGTGAAATGCATAAATCTTTCAAAACTATTGATCAAGATTTTGAAAGTTATTTAGAAAATCAAAGCACCGTATTTTTTGCTCTATAGGACGCACCCGACCATAGGACGCACCTTGTTTTAGAGGGGGAGAAGAAGGGGGGGGAAATTCTCCCCCTCTCTGCTCAGCGCCCCTTCAGCGAAGCGGCAGGAGAAACGGAGCCCCTTCCATTTCTCCTCCTGCTTGGCTGAAGGGGAGCTGCACAGCTCTCCCTCCCTGCTGAAGCCAGGAGAGTCTTGCTCTCCCGGCTTCAGCAAAAGGAACCCAAAGCCTCCGAGCGCAGCAGGACCTCCCACAAGACTCTCCTGGCTTCAGTGAAAGGAACCTGAAGCCTCCGGAGCGCAGCGGGACCTCCCACTGTGCTCCAGAGGCTTCAGGCGACTATCCCTGAAGCCTGGAGAGCGAGAGGAGTCGTTGCGCACTGACCCCTCTCGCTCTCCAGGCTTCAGCGAAAGCAACGCAACACTTCTGGAGGGCGGAAGGAGCGCTCCCTCTGCGCTTTGGAGGCTTCGCGCTGCTATCACTGAAGCCAAGGAGCCTGCATTCACTCCATAGGACGCACACACATTTCCCCTTAATTTTTGGAGGGGGGAAAGTGCGTCCTATAGAGCAAAAAATACGGTAAGTAGTACAGCCATTGTTGCGTCCACTTGCTCATTGCTTCTATCTGCTCTTGAAAGGGCACCTCAAATATAGGAGTTCGATCAGTCATTACCTTCAAGTACAATTATTCCGGTGTCCCGGATGATCCGAAATGTTGTGAAAGCCACCAGGACTGAGAATACATATGTGCATATAGGGTCCGCAATCTTGTATTCTGGCTGAAACAAAGGAGGTTAAAGCCTGGTAAGATTACATCTGCATAAATAACTATAATATAATAATGTTTAATTTATATCCCACCCATCTGGCTGGGTTTCCCCAGCCACTCTGGGCGGCTTACAACATATAAAACACAACAAAACATCAAACATTAAAAAACAAATATCCGATACAAGCGACAAACAAACCAATAAATCAATAAAAAAACCAATAGTTTATAGTTATACCCAAACTAAAATAACCGTCAACCCCAACTAAACATTTAACCGACACCAACCCAACAAACATGAAACGGAGGAACCAAAATTAGAACCGTTTAAAACATTTTAGTCAGTTGTGTTGTTCCAGCAATGTCCCAGTGCCCTCCCAGGAGCCTTTTAGCTATTCAGGATGAGTGTGGGCCCTGCTCCTCAGGCCGGGTGGAAATGGGCCTTGCAGCAGGGAGCAGATTAAGATGGTTTAATCTATTATTATTATTATTATTATTATTATTATTATTATTATTATTATTATTATTATTTATTTTTCAAATAAATAAATAAATCTGTATACTGCCCTTCATCCACAGATCTCAGGGCAGTTCACAACATAAAAATACAAAATAAATATATATATAAATAATTTTAAAATAAAATATCAAACGTGTGTGTGTGTGTGTGTGTGTATGTATATGTATATATATATATATATATATATGCTTTCGTAGATTTTCACGGGTACAGGAATGCAGGTTTTGGTGTCCTCGGGTGTCTTCCCGTGTAAAAGATGGGGTGTCTAGGCGACGTTTCGACGAGGTCTCACTCGTCATCTTCAGGCTGGTGCTTTCGGCTTCTTGTTACTGGAATAGAGCAGGATCTCAGTGTTTGAGTTCCTATAAATACTGTTGAGGAGGTGTGTTGTATAGCCTCCAATGTTCTGGGCAGAGAGGAAGTTCCCAGGCTAGTGTGCCTTTTCTTCTTTTGTTCCTTAATTACTTGAGGGATATCTTGAGTGATTTCTTGAGTGATATCCTGAGTACCACTTAGGTGGGTCATTAGGTGTGGATTAGTTGCTAAGGCCTTTGTGTCTTGACCTCTTGAACTTTGTGAAGAGTTTTTCTGAGAAGATGGCTGTACTGCACTTAGTTGTGCTCTGGCTTGGCTTCGTGTATAGGGGCGAGCTGTGGTTTTGTGGCCTGTGCCAGCCAGATCTGTGTAGGGATTGCAGGGGGGTGCAGCATCCGGAGGTGCCACCATGGTTTGGCTACTGGATGGTGTCTGTAATTTATCTGTGGAGAGGGTCTGGGTTTGGGTCTGGTGTGGTTGATTGGTGATGGCGTTCTGTGTGCCTCTGGCTCTGGTGTCAGTTTTTGTGGGGAGGGCTAATTTCCAGATGTCTGGCAAGCGGGATGTGTCGTCACGCTTGTTCATGTTGTGAGGGTGTTGTGAGGCCACAAAACCACAGCTCGCCCCTATACACGAAGCAACAATGTATAGGGGCGAGCTGTGGTTTTGTGGCCTCACAACACCCTCACAACATGAACAAGCGTGACGACACATCCCGCTTGCCAGACATCTGGAAATTAGCCCTCCCCACAAAAACTGACACCAGAGCCAGAGGCACACAGAACGCCATCACCAATCAACCACACCAGACCCAAACCCAGACCCTCTCCACAGATAAATTACAGACACCATCCAGTAGCCAAACCATGGTGGCACCTCCGGATGCTGCACCCCCCTGCAATCCCTACACAGATCTGGCTGGCACAGGCCACAAAACCACAGCTCGCCCCTATACACGAAGCCAAGCCAGAGCACAACTAAGTGCAGTACAGCCATCTTCTCAGAAAAACTCTTCACAAAGTTCAAGAGGTCAAGACACAAAGGCCTTAGCAACTAATCCACACCTAATGACCCACCTAAGTGGTACTCAGGATATCACTCAAGAAATCACTCAAGATATCCCTCAAGTAATTAAGGAACAAAAGAAGAAAAGGCACACTAGCCTGGGAACTTCCTCTCTGCCCAGAACATTGGAGGCTATACAACACACCTCCTCAACAGTATTTATAGGAACTCAAACACTGAGATCCTGCTCTGTTCCAGTAACAAGAAGCCGAAAGCACCAGCCTGAAGATGACGAGTGAGACCTCGTCGAAACGTCGCCTAGACACCCCATCTTTTACACGGGAAGACACCCGAGGACACCAAAACCTGCATATATATATATATATACACACACACACATACGCATACATATATATATGTGTGTGTGTGTGTGTGTATGCATATGTGTGTATATATATAATTTAATAATACAATATATAAATATAAATAAAGGTAAAGGTAAAGGTACCCCTGCCCGTACGGGCCAGTCTTGACAGACTCTGGGGTTGTGCGCTCATCTCACTCTATAGGCCGGAAGCCAGCGCTGTCCGCAGACACTTCCGGATCACGTGGCCAGCGTGACAAGCTGCATCTGGCGAGCCAGCGCAGCACACGGAACGCCGTTTACCTTCCCGCTAGTAAGCGGTCCCTATTTATCTACTTGCACCCGGGGGTGCTTTCGAACTGCTAGGTTGGCAGGCGCTGGGACCAAACGGCGGGAGCGCACCCCGCCGCGGGGATTCGAACCGCCGACCTTTCAATCTGCAAGCCCTAGGCACTGAGGCTTTTACCCACAGCGCCACCCGCGTCCCTATTCTCTCTCTCTCTATATGGAGAATTTTTATATATTTATAAATATAAATATAAATATATAAAAATTCTCCATATATATAGAGAGAGAATCTTTTTGATTAAGAGGCCTATAACTGTTTCTAAATAACATTTTAAAAATCTACGCTGGTTTTAAAATATAAATATGTATCGAGTACTACAATGCATAGAAAGGTAGGTTGACAATGATTCTACACATCAATTGTTTTGAGCATTCACAGGCTTCTCTTGGAAGAAGCGCCACTGAACTGGCCCAAAAGGAAAAAAGGCCCTGCCTCTCATCACCGCAGATGACACTCCCTGCCGTTCCCAAACAAAAAGGAGAGCTTTCCTTGCCTATTTCAGTAAGCAGGTATGGGGCAAAGCATTTTGCAGCGAGGCAAACTCCCATCAGAGGATTGCACCCAGAGGACATACATCATGCTAAGCCAAGAAAACGTAGCGGGAGAGGGGGCAGGCGCTCAGCTCAGTTGGTTAGAGCGTGGTGCTGGTGACGCCAAGGTTGCAGGTTCGATTCCATTGCAGGGGGTTGAATTAGCTGATCCGTGCGGTCCCTTTCCAACTCTACAATCCTATGATTCTATATACAGAACAGATAATCTGATATTCCGTGTGCCGCTAGGCTGATTTAAGCAAGGCAAGCTGTTCAAATTTTCCATATCCCATAGTTACAGGGAACAAGGCAGAGGGCCTTCTCGGTGGTGGCACCCGCCCTGTGGAACGCCCTCCCATCAGATGCCAAGGAAATAAACAACTATCTGACTTTTAGAAGACATCTGAAGGCAGCCCTGCTTAGGGGAGTTTTAATGTTTGATCTTTTATCGTGTTTTTAATATTCTGTTGGGAGCTGCCCAGAGTAGCTGGGGAAACCCAGCAAGATGGGTGGGGTATAAATATATTATTAGTAGTAAAGGTAAAGGACCCCTGACCATTAGGTCCAATCGTGGCCGACTCCAGGGTTGTGGCGCTCATCTCGCTTTATTGGCTGAGGGAGCCAGCGTACAGCTTCCGGGTCATGTGGCCAGCATGACTAAGCCGCTTCTGGCAAACCAGAGCAGCGCACGGAAATGCCGTTTACCTTCCCTCCGGAGCGGTACCTATTTATCTACTTGCACTTTGACGTGCTTTCAAACTGCTAGGTTGGCAGGAGCTGGGACCGAGCAATGGGCACTCACCCCGTTGCGGGGATTCGAACTGCCGACCTTCTGATCAGCAAGTCCTAGGCTCTGTGGTTTAACCCACAGCGCCACCTGCGTCCCTATATTATTATTATTATTATTGACACACTCCCCCTCCCCACTGCTAAAAATTAAATATGTAACAGCATGCCACTGAAATGCATCACCTGTATATCCCCAGCACCTAGCCCCCAGATCCTAATTTGTCCAACCCTGCAGTTCCTGGAAGGGGTGGAAGCTCCACAATAATTTCCCCACTGAGCTAAGCAGAACTACAGTTCTGCATGCAAAACCCTGCACACTGGGGGGGAAAGTTAAGAGCACATACAGGTTCCTGTGGAGTTCAAGCGCTGGCCAGCCCAAGGTGAGAAATGCCTTTGTTTGCAAGTCTAATGAAAAGCCCTACCTTGAAACGAATGATGTAAGCAGCTACAAGAACGCCGATGCTTTGCACCAGGTCTCCCAGGGCATGCACAAAGGCGGCTCTCACTGCCAGGCTGCCGTGACCGTGCCCGTGCCCAGGAGTTGAGGCAGAAGAGGAACTGGAGGGAGGAACAGGGGCAGGGGAATGCGAATGGGAGTGCAGGTGGCCAGACTGGTTCAGCAGAAAGCCCATGCTGAAAGGGAAAGGAGAAGGAAAGAAGTTGAGAATAAAACAGAGATAAGGAGGGAGACCCAAAAAAACACCCAGCCCCAAATGTTAGAACCAGCCCCAAATGTTAGCACGTTTCATCCTTTTCGTAAGAATGAAGAGAGCAAACCACAAATGCAAGCTGCTAGGATAGTGGTACCTCGGGTTAACGCTTCGGGTTACAAACGCTTCAGGTTACAGACTCTACTAACCTGGAAGTAGTACCTCGGGTTAAGAACGTTACCTCAGGATGAGAACAGAAATCGTGCGGCGGCAGCAGGAGGCCCCATTAGCTAAAGTGGTACCTCAGGTTAAGAACGGTTTCAGGATAAGAACAGACCTCCGGAACAAATTAAGTTCTTAACCAGAGGTACTACTGTAAGGTAAAGGACCCCTGGACACATATATTAAAACCTTTTTGAAAATTCATTTTTGTCTTAAACGTTAAGGCTGCCTCAGAATGAAAGTGGTGTTCCATCGCTAGCTATTACTGTAGATATAGCCATGATTATTACTACAGGTAAAAGTAAAAAGGGTAAAGGACCCCTGGAAGGTTAAGTCCAGTCAAAGGCAATTATGGACTCGCAGTGCTCATCTCGCTTTCAGGCCGAGAGAGCCGGCGTTTGTCCACAGACAGCTTTTCAGGTCATGTGGCCAGCATGACTAAACCGCTTCTGGCACAACGGAGCACCATGACAGAAACCAGAGCGCACGGAAATGGCATTTACCTTCTCACCGCAGTGGTACCTATTTATCTACTTGCACTGGCGTGCTTTCGAACTGCTAGGTTGGCAGAAGCTGGGACAGAGCAACGGGAGCTCATTCCATTGTGGGGATTCGAACCACCGACCTTCCGATCGGCAAGCCCAAGAGCAGGCATAGGCAACTTGGCCCTCCATATGTTTTTGGACTACAACTCCCATCATCCCTAGCTAACAGGCCCAGTGGTCAGGAATGATGCGAGTTGTAGTCCCAAAACATCTGGAGGGCCGAGTTTGCCTATGCCTGCCCAAGAGGCTCAGTGGTTTAGACCACAGAGCTACCTGCATCCCCCCATGTAGCTAGAATTAAATGCACAGCTGATGATGGTCTACCGTGCTTTTTACTGCTAGGCCACCGTAAACAGAGGGAAAGAACACACATAACATATATTGAAAAGTGATTAAACTGTAGTAGACCGAAAACAATATACAGCGGAACCTCAGTTGTCGAAGGTAATCTGTTCCAGAAGACGGTTTGACTTCTGAAACATTTGACAACTGAGGCGCAATTGCTGGTCAGCAAAATCCATTGAAAGAATGGAGAAACGCGCCTCAGAAGTCAATCGACTTCCGAGGCGTGTTTGAAAACGGAAGCATTCATAGGCACCCCATCGCGGGGATTCGAACCGTCGGCCTTCTGATTGGCAAGCCCAAGAGGCTCAGTGGTTCAGACCACAGCGCCACCCGCAGTCAGTAAGGTAGCACAGAAAGGGAACCGTTGTTCTCCTGGCTTCCCAACAAAGCTGGTTGCGAGTGGTCAGTAAGAAGGGAGAGGTGTGACACACTTGCCTCTTGATAAAAGCCAACAAGTGACCGGATTGTGAAGCCAGGAGAGCAACGGTGGTCGCACTCGCGCTGCCTCATTGGCCGGCAGATCAAATCATCCCACCAAGAGAAAGGCTCGTCCTCTTCCTGCTTTTGCACCGATCCTAAACTTCCAGTACCAGGAATTCTAAGCGTCCAGGCACATGGGGATGCTAGAACCTCGAAGCTGGCAATCGCATCCACCGCAGTGGTGAAATTAGGAGACTTCGCTAAAAACGAAAGGTAGAGGGAAACCAGGCAAGAGCCAGAATGCAAAATAAACCAGAGCACCGCAGCTCCCAAAAGAGGATTAAGAAGATTCCACAGAATCTCCTGGACTTCCCTCCTGCCCTTTTACATCTCCATTATGTCCAAAGTTCACCATGTTATTCCAATCCCACTAACAATTTTAACTGTTTACAATGGTTTTTAAGATAGACCATAAATTTTCCCCATTCCTTATTAAAATTTTGGTCTTCCTGATTTCTGATTCTTCCGGTCACTTTTGCCATTTCGGACTAGTCCATCAACTTGATCTGCCATTCTTCTCTGATAGGGACTTTTTATTCTTTCCATCTCTGGGCTAATAGCAATCGCGTAGCCGTGCTTGCGTACATAGATAAACCTTTCTGCTCCCTTGGGATTTCGGCACCTAAAATTCCCAAACTGGACTAATTCTAGCCTATTGACTACACCATAGTCGTGAGGCTAGTCAGCTTCATAGAAAGTCCATTCTGAAACCCTGATGGTGGCAGGGGAACATTGAGGGCAGATGAGTTTTTTTGAACCTCTCTTCTGAAAGATGTGACTTCTGGCTAAGGTTACCAGACGTCCCCGTTTCCCGGGGACAGTCCCCGGATTTACAAATCAGTCCCCATACAAAATCCTATCATTCCTACTGAAGTTGAAAAGTGCCCCCGGATTCACTGAAAAAAAATCTGGTAACCTTACTTCTGTCTCTTTCTGACAAATGAGGTCCAGTTGGTACCCTTTTTGGCAATTGAAGAGGATTGACAGGAGATACGTGACAAACCAGCATAAAGAAACGGTGGGGCAAAGGAGCAAATTAAATGAATTTGGATATGCAGAAGATATTTAAAAAAGCAAAAAAATTAAGGAGCCACAGAAAGAGGGGGAAGGAAGTCAAATTTTGAAACGATAAAGTGATTGTAAAACTAATGAAATGTTTAAACTTGAAAAGTATAAATAAAAATTTAAATAATAAAAAAAGAGAAACGGTGGGGTGGTTCTGGGACTTTCTTCACAGGAGTCCCTTGCTAAGAAGGCGGCGAACTTTCAACAGAAGGAAAAGGAACACTTACATAAGGTTGACCGCTACCCCAATGGCTGCTGTAATCAGCATGATATCCCCATTGATTTCGTAGTCCATGTGGATGGTCCTTTGAACAGCTTCGTACAAGAGGAAAACCATGAGGATGTAAATCAGCAAGACGCTGAACATGGCAGACAACACCTCTGGGAAAGAGAAAGAAAAACAGCAGCACTGTTACAAGAACATCTGCGCACAAACATCATGCAGCGTTTAGCATTTCTACAGTACTTTTAATTACACTGAATCCAGGCTGGGTGAGGTAAATGTTAATAATGTAAGTTTAAACATTTCTAATGTTTTCTTAACAAAGGCTTTTCTATTAGGAATTTTAGGTGCTGATATTCCAAAGGACTCCTGCCAACCTAGCAGCTCGAAAGCATGCAGTACCAGTAGATAAATAGGTACCACTCTAGCGGGAAGGTAAATGGCGTTTCCATGCGCTGCTCTGGTTCGCCAGAAGCGCCTTAGTCATGCTGGCCCCATGACCCGGAAGCTGTACGCCGGCTCCCTTGGCCAATAAAGCGAGATGAGCGCCGCAACCCCAGAGTCGTCCGCGACTGGACCTACCGGTAATGGTCAGGGGTCCCTTTACCTTTTATTCCAAAGGAACAGAAAAGACTTTTTATGTACGTGACGACAGCCGCACGGATATTACTAGCCCAGAGATGGAAAGAAGACCCTACCAGAGAAGAATGGCAAATTAATCTGTTGACAAAATTGACTGGAAAGCTCAGGGACCAAGAAGACCAAAACTTTCACAAAGAATGGGAAAAATTAATGATTTATCTTGGAGATCATGTAAGCAGATGAAAACATTAGAAGGATTGCAAAAACACTTGTAATGTAGCGTATACAGTCGTACCTTGGAAGTCAAATGGAATCCGTTCCGGAAGTCCGTTCAACTTCCAAAACGTTCAGAAACCAAAGCACAGCTTCTGATTGGCTGCAGGAAACTCCTGCAGCCAATCGGAAGCCACGTTGGACGTTTGGCTTCTAAAAAAGTTCGAAAACCGGGACATTCACTTCTGGGTTTCGATCGTTCAGGAGCCAAAACGTATGAGTACCAAGGTGTTTGACAACCAAGGTACAACTGTACTATGGAGATAATGGAGTGACATAAAATATGGGCTACTGAATAATATGCAGCTGAAAAGTCTGACAAGAGGATCCATTGAGGGGAAGGTGGGAAGTCCAGAGATTCAGAGGATTCTTTAAATATGGATGTGTATGGTTGTATTGTTATAATTTTATACTTGTAAAATCAGATAAAAATTATTTCCCCCAAAAAAAGGAAATAAAAATGTGAGAAGAGGTTCCTGGATCAGGCCGATACCCCAACTATTCCAGCATCTTCTTCTCACAATGGCTGTGACCATATGCCTGGGAGAAACCAACAGATAAGCTATGGAGAAATCCCATTTAAGCTTTTGAGGAATCTAAAGTTTCCCTGGAACCCTCAGTTTGGAAAGTCCATGCCGTACAACATCACAAGCTCCTTTAATTAGCAAAAACTGCACCACAGATTAGCTGGCTGCAAGACAGCTACTCTACAAAGCTGTCACAGGTTCTTAAAAAAAACCCACACAACAGTAATAGGCTATCTTATTAGGAGAAACTGAACTCAAAATCCTTCAGCTGCTTCCCAGTCTTATGAGCCCAATATAAGCTATTTTCCCTACTATCTTAAAAAAAACACACACACACACAACAACAACAACAACAACAACAACCAGGGTGACTTTGAGGAGATGCATACATCAAAAATACAACAATACTGTATTTTTTTAATTTCTGATTTTGTTATACTGTTTTGCTGTTTGTATTTCTGTACACCACTTAAATACATTTTCAATACTGAGTGGTTTAGAAATTTAGAAATAAAAATGAACAAATATTAAGGGAGTAATCCAAGTAGCTGTTCCAGGAAAAAGCCCTATTTAATACCTGGGAGTTACTTCCGAGTAATCATACATAGGACAGTGTGGTAAAACCATGTAATACAAAAGAAAAGAAACATTTATTAGGATTAAAGTAACTGATGCTGTCATATAATAATGCCTGAGTGTTCTCAAAACAATTTGTCTTCAGTTTGGTTATAATTATTTTTCTAAAGTTGTTTTGCCTAAACCAAAAAAATGGAAAAAAGAAAGAAAGAAAACCATGTAATACATGCAAACAGAACATAAAAGCAGCATAAAAATTGAAGAGTGAAACTATTAACGGGCCCTGTGAGGAAAAAAATATTTCCAAAGTCTCCTTTTACTCCATCTAGGAGGAGGGTTAAATTTCATAACTGAGCCTGCCAAGTTTTTATTCCTAGATAGAGACATTTCCCTGCACACTGGGCTTACAGTATAAGCCCATCAATTCATTATAAAGCCATACTGTACTATACTGTACGGTAGCAAGTCTTCCTCCGTCTCAAGCGATAAGGAGTTTGGCAGCAACGAACCTTTTCTTTCAAGAGTTTTTAATTTTGTGGCATGAGTATCCTTATGACTGAAATATAACCCACCGGGGCCAGGAGTCGTTTTCAAAGGCATTTAAATACACCCCATTGCTTGGGGTTATTATGTCCATCTCCCATGGGGCCCCATTACAATTTGGAACTAAAAACAAAAAGCACGACTGAAAAAAAATCTAATTATAGCTTTAAAGAAGAAGTAGTCGTCATGTGAACAGTGAATTAAATAATCTGATCAGAGACTAACCCAACACAGGCTTGAAGCAGAGCTGAGTCAGTGCATTTTTTAACTGCAACACACTTTTTTGTTTCGCAACTTTGCTTTCTAAGAGTTGATAAATGTTCTTGGGAACTTTTGGTGGGTGCTGCCCTGGCTTTAGGAGATAAACTGGAATAGTTTCTAAAGACACTGAGGTCCAGCACCGAGGGCCTTCTGGCGGTTCCCTCGCTGCGAGAAGCCAAGTTACAGGGAACCAGGCAGAGGGCCTTCTCGGTAGTGGCACCCGCCCTGTGGAACAACCTCCCACCAGATGTCAAAGAGAAAAATAACTACCAAACTTTTAGAAGACATCTAAAGGCAGCCCTGTTTAGGGAAGCTTTTAATGTTTAATAGGTTATTGTATTTTAGTGTTTTGTTGGAAGCCGCACAGAGTGGCTGGGGAAACCCAGCCAGATAGGCAGGGTATAAATAATAAATTATTATTATTATTATTATTATTATTATTATTATTATTATTATTATTATTATCAACTTAACCACAATCCAATACACAGCTCATCTGAAATCAATGGGCCTAATTCAGCATTTATTATTAAGAACGTTATATTGTTTGCTTGTTCATTTGTTACACTTATATCCCACTTTTTTTCTTCCAAGCGGTGGCAGACTCGATTCTCCCCCTCCTCATCTAATCTCAACAACAACCCTGTGAAGCAGCCTAGGCTAAGAGGCAGTGACTGGCCCAAGGTGAGCTACATGGCCAAGCGGGGATTTGAACCCTGGTCTCTCAAGTCCTAATCTGACATTCTAACCAAGAAGCACAAAGCTACACATGATTATGGGCTTCCCACAGGTATTTGGTTGGTCGCTGGGCGAACAGAACAGTGCTGTAGCATGAGAAGGCCCCATGCGCAGATTTGTTAGCGGATGGAAATCTGAAAATGGCTTCTCCATGCAAACCAGGAAGTGACCTCTCCGTACAATGGAACAGCTCTTCTTTTCTTTATCTCTGTGGGTATGATCTGCTGGGTGACGCAGACGCCATTAGGCAATTAAACACACATGCATACTCTGTTCATGTCCCTCCCACCAGCCTCCATACGGCCCCGGGTTCTGGCAACCCACGCTACGCCACTGGAACAGAATGCTAAACTGGGCAGACCTTTGGTCTCTGACAGTGGGGCTGTTATGTTCTTAGGTTGCAAGTCAGAAGGAGGAGCTGTGTGCTGCAAGAGTATTGTTAGCCCAGAAATGGAAACAAGAAGAAATTCCGACGAAAGAAGAATGGCAGACGAAATTAATGGACTATGCAGAATTGGACAAAATGACAGGAAGGATTCGAAACCTGCGGGACCAGAGATTTACAGAAGACTGGAAGAAGTATATGAATTATTTGAAGAGCAACTGTAATCAACAAATTACGCAAGAAGTTTTGCAAGGAGAAATATACGAAGTGTTACAAAGTAGAAAAAGACAGAGATATTGGTTATAAGTTTGAAATGTAAAAGGGAAGATAAGAAATGCATACTGAGAGATTAGATTGGAAAATTTTCAGACAGGATTGATGGAAGTCAAAAATTTGAATAAGATGTAAAAGTACAGTGGTACCTCAGGTTAAGTACTTAATTCGTTCCGGAGGTCCGTACTTAACCTGAAACTGTTCTTAACCTGAAGCACCACTTTAGCTAATGGGGCCTCCTGCCACTGCTGCGCCACTGTAGCACGATATCTCTTCTCATCCGGAAGCAAAGTTCTTAACCTGAGGTACTATTTCTGGGTTAGCGGAGTCTGTAACCTGAAGCGTATGTAACCTGAAGTGTATGTAACCTGAGGTACCACTGTATGTTTAATTACTGTTGAAAATGATATGTTAAAAAAACTAATAAAATATTATATATATGGGGGCGGGGAGAAGGAGGAGATGTGTGAGACTGACCCAAGATCACCCAGTGGGCTTGATGGCTGTGTGGGGATATGATCCAGTTCTAAGACTGACACTCTGGCCTGACAATGGGGAAAACCTGTAGCCCTCCAGATGATGTGGGAGTCAGCATGGCCGAAGGTCAAGGAGGATGGGACTTGTAGTCTAGTAACAGCTGGTGGACCACAGGTTCCCCAGCCCTGCTCTAACCACTGCAGCACAGCAGCTGTCTTAGAAGGTATGCCTTAGACCTGTGCTTACACACAGGGAAGCGAGTGTGGGATTGCTGCTTTATATCTTCAGAACATGGGAAGCTGCCCTAAACCACATCAGTCAGACCCTTCATCGACTGAGCGCAGAATTTTCAACACTGACTGGCAACAGCTTTCCAGGATATCAGACAGGGTTCTCTCCCAGCCCTACCTAGTAAAAAAGGTAAAAAGTAAAGGACCCCTAGACGGCTGAGTCCACTCAAAGGAGACTATGAGGTTGTGGCGCTCATCTCGCTTTCAGGCCGAGGGATTCAGCATTTGTCCACAGACAGCTTTCCGGGTCTTGTGGCCAGCAGGACTAAACCGCTTCTGGCGCAACGGGACACCGTGATGGAAACCAGAATGCATGGAAGAGCCATTTACCTTCCTGCCACAGTGGTACCTATTTATCTACTTGCACTGGTGTGCTTTCAAACTGCTAGGTTCGAGGAGCTGGGCCAGAGCAACGGGCGCTCACTCCGTTGTGGGGATTCGAACCGCCGACTTTCTGATCGGCAAGCCCAAAGAGGCTCAGTTGTTTAAACCATAGCGCTACCCACATCCTCTACCTTGAGATGCTGAGGACTGAACCTGGGACCTTCTGCATGCAAAATATATTCTCTAACCACTGAGTTACAGGCCTTGACCTTGACCTCTTTTTTGTGCACATGGGAGCTTCTGCCTATGGAACCTCACACTACAATAAGCCTGTCAGGGTCCTGATGCAAAAAACATTGAACACCAAAGATATTTTGAACATATAGGTAAAGGGACCCCTGACCATTAGGTCCAGTCGTGACCCACTCTGGGGTTGCGCGCTCATCTCACTCTATAGGCCGAGGGAGCCGGCGTTTGTCCGCAGACAGCTTCCGGGTCTTGTGGCCAGCATGACTAAGCTGCTTCTGGCGAACCAGAGCAGCGCATGGAAACACCGTTTACCTTCCCGCCGGAGCGGTCCCTATTTATCTACTTGCACTTTGACGTGCTTCCGAACTGCTAGGTTGTCAGGAGCAGGGACTGAGCAATGGGAGCTCACCCCGTAGTGGGGATTCGAACCACCGACCTTCGGATCGGCAAATCCTAGGCTCTGTGGTTTAACCCACAGCACCACAACACCACCCACGTTCCATTTTGAACATATATAGGAAAGCAAAAAGAAGAAGGGTGGGAAAGTGTTTGCAAAAATGTGACTCCTATATACAGGTAAAAGTGGGCTTTACATTCCTCCCCTCACCCATACCGCCAACTTTAAGTTCATAAATCAACTTTTAAACATAGTCCTCACAGGCTACTAGACCCTGAAGTAAAAGGTCACACTGTTTAGAGATTCAGCACTTACATATATTGATACATACAGCTCTACTAGAATGACAACAATAATAATTTAAAAAGATTACGTACCTAAGCGGTGAAATCCGAAGGTGAATTTTTTGGTCGGTGATTTTGCAGATAGCCACAAAGCAAGCAGGGTCAAAATAATGCCACTGAGGTCTGTTAACATATGAAGCGCATCCGTCATGATTGCTAGGCTGTTGGCAACGTATCCACCTTGACATGCAAATTTAAAAGAAAATATATGTTAGGTCTATAATACTGAGGGGCCTATGCTTAGAGAGAAGTAAAACCAAGTGTACCCTCAAAAGGGAGCAGCCGCCAATCACACACAAGCACATCATTTGCCATATCCACACATTACAATTTAAAATGTATATCAACAAATGAATAAATGCAGCTGTGCCGGGGTCGTAATAATTCCAGGCCATTACAGCATATGAAGCCCTTAGCAGAAAAAAAACATCTGGTACAATGCACATACAGTGGTACCTCAGGTTACAGACTCCGCTAACCCAGAAATATTGCTTCAGGTTAAGCACTTTGCTTCAGGATGAGAACAGAAATCGGGCTCCGGCGGCGCGGCGGCAGCGGGAGGCCCCATTAGCTAAAGTGGTGCTTCAGGTTAAGAACAGTTTCAGGTTAAGTACGGACCTCCGGATCGAATTAAGTACTTAACCTGAGGTACCACTGTATATGAAACATGGTTTATAGCCCTGGTGTAAATATGCTAGGGTGTGTTTTAAAGGACCTGTAGCAAGAAGCACATACAAGTTAATAGAGTGGAACCTCAGTTTTCAAGCATCTTGGAAGCCGAACAATTTGGAACCCGAACACTGAAAACCCGGAAGTAATTGCTTCCGTTTTCGGACGTGTTTTCGGAAATCGAACGGCTTCCACTGCATGCTTTTCCATTTTTCAATGGATTTTGCCGACCGCCCATTGATCCTTGGTTTTCAGAAGTCGAACGGTCTTCCGGAATGGATTACATTTGAAATCCAAGGTTCCACTATATTAGGCAGCGAAACTACCCCCCTTCCCCCCACAGCTCAGGGTCAGCAGGAGTCATGGGCAGGCAGCGCGCCGAATGTCACCCCCCTTGGTGATGACACCCAGGGAGTCCGTCCTACCACCACCTTGCTCCGCCCCGATTAGAATATGCCAAAATGGCAAAGTTGACCGGAAAGCTCAGGAATCAAGAAGACCAGAACTTTTAACGAAGAATGGGGGAAATTCATAATTTATCTTGGAGACCACTGTAAGCAGGTGAAAACATTAGCAGGATTGCAGCAACACTTGTAATGTAGCAAGTACTATGGAGTTATATAAAACTCAGATTATTGGAAAAGATGCAGTAGAAAAGGTTTAATAAGAAGGACCCATGAAGGGGAGGTGGGAAGTCCAGAGATTCGGAGGAATATGTAAAAGCGGATGTGTTTGGATGTATTGTTATGATGTTATACTTCTAAAAACAAATAAAAACTATTTCAAAAAAAGAAGCACTACTTGCAGTGGTGGGACGCAACCATTGTAGCCTTGGAACTACACTGAAAAACAGACAAACCTTTTCCATGGCTTTTTTCCAGGAGCAACAATAATCACATGTACCGATCTGTTGTGTGGGATTAATGTGCCTCTCCTGCCCCTGTGATTAAATGGCGGAACCTGGGCGTGGAGGAAGAGTGTGGGCATATGCATAGTACCATGAAAATGAGGTACAGATCCTAAAATAAAGTTCCTCCTCCTCCTCTAGGTCTTTAGCCCTGCTCTAAATAAGTACTTGGGATGCAGGTGGCGCTGTGGGTTAAACCACAGAGCCTAGGACTTGCCAATCAGAAGGTCGACGGTTCGAATCCCCGCGACAGGGTGAGCTCCCATTGCTCGGTCCCTGCTCCTGCCAACCTAGCAGTTCAAAAGCACGTCAAAGTGCAAGTAGATAGATAGGTACCGCTCCGGTGGGAAGGTAAACGGTGTTTCCGTGCGCTATTCTGGTTCGTCAGAAGCGGCTTAGTCATACTGGCCACATGACCTGGAAGCTGTATGCCGGCTTCCTCAGCCAAAAAAGTGAGATGAATGCCGCAACCCCAGAATCATCCGTGACTGGACCTAACAGTCAGGGGTCCCTTTACCTTTACTTTTAAATAAGCACTTGGCTGACAAACTATTCTTCCTGTCCTCCCTTCCTCCACCGGGAAGCGCCTCTCCGCCCTGCCACTGCTGCCACCACTACCTCCCTGCTCCTGCCGCTGCCCGCTTTGCCACCACTGTGCACCCCGTCGCCATCGCGCCAATTTTGGGTGCGATCTTGCCCCCAATGAGCACGATGTTGCCCAAAATCAGTGCCAACGGCAGAGGCACTTCTCTGCCGATGGAAGCGGCAGGGTGAGGTGTGTCCGCAGCAACCCGATCACCATAGGCGAGTAAGAAAAAAGAAGTCTCCTTATTTCCTCCTCTGTAGAAGAGATTTCAAAAAGGACATGTTAACATCCCGGTCAATAATGTCTGTCTCATTGCCGCCTTCAATGAGCCATGAAGGACAAAGGCCCATCTCATGGCTGGCTGATCACAAATCTTTGTGCAAGCAGCTTAGGAGGTTCAGAGCTGAAAACTGGTGCAGCGTGGGGATAAATAATAGGCCAGGTGGCATTTTTTCCTGCGGAGACTGAGAAGTCAGCCACTGCACCCAGGTATCCAAAAATATTATTTATGTATGCTACTACCGCGGCCCGTGTTTTGCTAACCCAAAAATGGAAAATGAGTGAGGTCCCAACCAAAGAAGAATGGCAACTTAAACTGATGGAATATGCACAGCTTGCAGATTTAACATACAGAATAAGAGAACAAGAAGAATATATGTTTACTGATTATTTGGGTGAAAATTGTGTTCATTTAAAAACACTGGTAGCATTAAGATAAATTCAGCAGTGTAAAGAAGTTAAACCACAGAGCCTCTTGGGCTTGCCGATCAGAAGGTCGGCGGTTCGAATCCCTGCGACGGGGTGAGCTCCCGTTGCACGGTCCCTGGTCCTGCCAACCTAGCAGTTCGAAAGCACGCCAGCGCAAGTAGATAAATAGGTACCGCTCCGGCGGGAAGGTAAACGGCGTTTCCGTGCGCTGCTCTGGTTCGTCAGAAGCAGCTTAGTCGTGCCGGCCACATGATCCGGAAGCTGTATGCCGGCTCCCTCAGCCAGTAAAGCGAGACGAGCGCTGCAACCCCAGAGTCGTCCGCAACTGGACCTAATGGTCAGGGTTCCCTTTACCTTTACTAACAATGGATTACTGAATGGTTTAGTTCATCTAAAATATGCAGGGATGTATTGTATGCAAAATGAACCATGGAAAGAGAAGGAGAAACATTGATTTAAGGTTGTCTAAAGGAATATCTTGAAATGTAAATTAGAAAAATTTAATAAAAACTATTAAAAAACCACACTACTGCATTTGCTTTGGTTAACTTGACTCTCTGAGGGTTTCCAAACTGCAGAGTCTCTCTTAATTTCTGCCACGGTGCAAAGACTCCTCAAGTGCCGCAAGAGCTACGTCTCAGGAAAACTGCATTTCCATTAAGTCCAAGGAAGCTGCAAGCCTCCAGCCCAAGAGTTTTATTAACCATATTTGCCTACACCAAGTATATGCCAAGTTATTTATGACACTGAACATCTAAACGGGAGACACTTCCCATGCTGAAAGCACAACACAGGCCTTTGAAACCACATTCAAAACCACATCAACGAAGTTTGAGTTGACAGGAAACAACCCTCATTTGCCGCCATTGACCAAATGGCAAGTTTATACGGGGAACTTTATGCAACAAAACTTTTCACATGACTTTTAGAAACATGCGGAGAAAAGTAGAGTAGATCCAGTTGCTGGACTTCAGGACAAAGGGTTTTTTTAAAAAAAATCCAAACACTGCTTAAATAAATCCTCTTGTTTTTTGGTAATTTATCTGAAAAGTTTCATTGCTTAGTTACCGATATCTAACAAGGGTGCTGCTAGCTGCGAGAACTCAGAATGTCAGAATAATTAACCCAAGAGATATTAATCTGAACAGAAAGTCCAGGAATACAAATTATAGCAGGAAGAATACATCCAAGTAATCACACCAACTAAAGGGATTGCTCAGTTGGTACAGTATACGACTCTTAATCTCACGGGTCATGGGTTCAAGTCCCACGTTGGGCAAAAAGATTCCTGCATTGCAAGGGGTTGGACTAGATGACTCTTGCGGTCCCTTCCAACTCTACAATTCTATGAACAAATTCTAATTTGCAGCTACTTAAGGCTTTTGTGGGGTGCGGGTGGCCCTGTGGGTTAAACCACAGAGCCTAGGACTTGCTGATCAGAAAGTCGGCGGTTCGAATCCTGTGACGGGGTGAGCTCCCGTTGCTCGGTCCCTGCTCCTGCCAACCTAGCAGTTCGAAAGCACAAAGTGCAAGTAGATAAATAGGTACCGCTCCAGCGGGAAGGTAAACGGCGTTTCCGTGCGCTGCTCTGGTTCGCCAGAAGCGGCTTAGTCATTCTGGTCACATGACCAGCTGTACACCGGCTCCCTCGGCCAGTAAAGCAAGATGAGCGCCGCAACCCCAGAGTCGGCCATGACTGGACCTAATGGTCAGGGGTCCCTTTACCTTTAAGGCTTTTGTAATATCTGTACCTGCGAAAGTTCATGGTTGTGCATACTTTGAATGCTGTCGATATGAATGGGGTTTAGGAATGCCTATGTATGCTAGATTATGGCCGGTAATTTGATGATTTGACGGATTTGTTTTTTCAAAATGAAAAAACCTAACCATGTGACTTTATTCTGGGCTTTAAATCTTGACATGTATTTATGCAAGCATTACACAAACAAACATACATAATGTTCACAGTTGGCATAAATCCAACTGTGGTGGGTTGAACATTCAACATAAGAAGTAGCTAGTGGGGGAAACATTGTGGTTTTGAAACAAAAACAAAAGCACATGGTCCAGAATAACCGCACGATTTCAGACAGAATGAATGTCAGATAAAGAGCTTGAACTATGCATGTAACAAATACAACGGTCACAATCAATTATGATCATCCCAGTTAAAACAATGGAATGGGACTAAGCTGAGGCCCATTGATTTTCACAGAATTTAGCTGCAACTAACTTTTTCGGAAGTGTCACCATCAGAGGGATAGTTTCCGTGTAAATTCTACACATTTCAAGAGAAAGCCTCAAGGCTGTTACTTCTGGGCATGTGACATACAGCTAATCATAGATCTATGATTAGATCTATGATCTATCACAGAATCATAGAAGTGTACAATTTCAAGGGACCACAATGCAATGCAGGAAACTTTCATGACCCTGGAAATCGGAGTCTCACACACTACCGACCGAGCTACATAGTGCCCCATTGTTGTTGTTGTTTATTGAATTTATATACCACCCTATACCCGAGGGTCTCAGGGCGGTTCACAGAATAAAATCAAGATATAAAACCACAAAATACCTAATAAAAATAAAAACAGCAACCTAATTACCCCCTGCACCCCAAAACCCCACATTTTAAAAGGGCATAGGATGTAAATCGGATGTAACCAAGGCCTGGTTAAAGAGGAACGTTTTTGCCTGGCACCTAAAGGTGTATAATGAAGGAGCCAGGCGAACTTCCCTGGGGAGAGCATTCCACAGACGGGGAGCCACTGCAGAGAAGGCCCTGTTCTCATGTTGCCACCCTCTGAACCTCTCGAGGTTAAAAAGAGAGAGAAAGGGAGTTTTATTATAATTACGACTACAGTGGTACCTTGGGTTAAGAACTTAATTCGTTCTGGAGGTCCGTTCTTAACTTGAAACTGTTCTTAACCTGAGGTACCACTTTAGCTAATGGGGCCTCCCGCTGCTGCCGCCGCGCGATTTCTGTTCTCATCCTGAAGCAAAGTTCTTAACCCGAGGCACTATTTCTGGGTTAGCGGAGTCTGTAACCTGAAGCGTCTGTAACCCGAGGTGCCACTGTACTACTAAACTTCCTTTATCCCTTTCAGAAAAGCATCACCAACAGGAACACGAAATCTCCACTTTGCAAATGGAGACGTACTATTCAGGAGAATCGATGAATGTAGCAGTAATTTGCAAAGGTGGCAATGCCCTTTTCCACCCTCACATTGCTTTGACTTACTCAAGATGCCCTCTGAGCTTGCCGTCTCTTCATAATGAGATATGTTACCCGACGGTCCCACCAAGTAAATAATTAAAAGACTGTCCCCGAAGGCACAGCGAAACAATTGAAAGATCTCCTTCTCAGGAGAGATCAAGGCATTCTTACCTATCAGCTCCCCTGTCATAAAGAGGAGATAGAGGACGGCTGCTAGAACCAGCCGCCTCTTCACCTTCCTCTGCTTCGAGAGTTCCCTTTGCTTGTTGCAATTGTTACAAGGTTCTGCGCCGGGTCCGGTCTGCGCGTTCCGCAGGGCAATGTCTCTGTCCAGCAAGGACTCGTCGTCGGAGTGGGGGCCCAGGTGGGCCCCGTTGGCCGAAGCGTCCGCCGCATCCTCCGAAACCACCACCCGCAGCTTGTTGAACCTGGGGAAGTCCTCCTCGCCAACTTCGTCCGAGAAGTCAAAGGCACTGCAGTCGTTCAGGAACAAGGGGTCATTGTTCTTCCTCAGCACAGACTTGAGGCTGTTCCAGATGCTGGAATGAGCCATGGTAAGGGTTGCCGGCCGGCACCGCAGCCAAAAGCCGGCCCAATCGGCCCTTTTCTCCTCAGGCAACGTCCCCTCGCAGGCCAGAGGGCTTCATTTTGCTATTCACCCGGGTCATCTCTCACCTGGGAGAAGCCGCATGCGCCGAGTTCACCAAGAGATCAAAACTGCAACACGGAAAAAGAAGAGGGCGGGTTAGGAACTGAGGTAAACTTCTGCCCGTTGATATTGTGCCAGGATTGCAATAAGCTGCCCGGCCTGATGGGTTACAAAGTCTAAGAAGGTGTAGCCCAGTTTCCTCATACTCGTCCCATGCCTCTCCCATCTGTATAATTCCTTTAACTGTAAGCGCCTCGAGGCAGGGAACTGCTTCCATTAACAATTATGCAAAAAAAAGTGCCATGGATGTTGGTGGCACCCTGTGACTCATCAGATCAGGATGTTATAGGGAAGGAAATGTTTCTAAGAAACAGCTGGGGAAAGGGTTCGAGGAGCACCGGTGACCTATTTATTATTATGACAGTGGTACCTCAGGTTAAGTACTTAATTCGTTCCGGAGGTCCGTACTTAACCTGAAACTGTTCTTAAAACCTGAAGCACCACTTTAGCTAATGGGGCCTCCTGCTGCTGCCAGAGCACAATTTCTGCTCTCATCCTGAAGCAAAGTTCTTAACCTGAGGTAATATTTCTGGGTTAGCGGAGTCTGTAACCTGAAGCGTATGGAACCTGAAGCGTATGGAACCTGAGGTACCACTGTTTTAATTTCATTTCTATACCATTTTGTATTTTAAAGAAAAATCTCAAAGCGCTTTACAGCATATTAAAATATCAATGAAACAATCCAGAATCAAACATTTCTGAAGAAAGTCAAATATAAAGTATATAGTCAAAGCAACATAATTTAGAGGATTATTACCCCCTCCCTCATCCACCCCCGGGGTCCCCATAGAAAAGCAGAGAGGGGCGACCCTGCAAGTGACAGAGGGAAGCGCAATCCCTATGCCTCCCTGCGCGGAACAAAAACAATAGCGCGCAGTGGCACAGCTGGCGTGCCTCGGGGACAATGGCATGTTTCCTACCGCCAGGGAAAACCGCAGCCGCTATCCCGATGCGGAAGGGGGACATCGCGGCACGTCTGCACAGGAACAGGGTCCCTAACAGCAGCGCCTAAAGACGCGCGGTCTACCTGCCCCCGTGGAGAAGGCGCCCTGCGCTTTGCGCGCGATCCAGCGCTTCAGGATACGTCCCTCGAGTCGGAGAGAATAGATTCCTGCGCTCTTCTCCCCCGCCGGCAGCCAACTGAGCAGAGCCAGCTTGCAAAGGGATTAGCAAAAAAAGAGGGTGTGGGCTTCTGGGGAAGAATATGCATGCCTGAATATTCATCCAAGCAGCCTCGCCTCCCCCTGGAAAGGGAAGGTTTCTCCGCCGATCGCGCCATCCCCCCCATTCACCTCCCAAAACAGGGGGGGGAAACCCAAAAACCAGCCAGTCCAGAGGCGCACAGCTTCCGAGAGGCCTTTAGATTTCCCCATGGCGGATGTGCAAGCCGCTGTCCCAGCGTCCGGGTCCCGGGTGCTGCGCCCAGGTGCCCCCCTCGCCCCCCAGCAATTCGTCCCCGACCATTTTTTATTTGCTGTTTTCTTTGGGAGGCTGGCTGATCGGTTACACAGAAAGGCGAGACGCGTTCTCACGATGCGGGTCCGGGGATCACGGAGTTACAGCAAGAAAAAAGGAGGAAAAAAGCGGGGGTTGCAATGCACATACACACGCAAACGCACCGCCTTTCCGAGACGAAGAAAAGCCAGCTGCCGTTTCACGTGCCTGGATTCTCTTGACACCCATCTGAGCTCCGAATCTCAACCGCTGCAGCAACGGCGCCCAGGATTCGAAAGGGTTAAGCGTGCACATGGAGTCGGAGCGCGGGGCAGGCTGGGAATTGTAGGCAGTTCTAGAAGGGGAGTTGTTGCATGACCTCCTGTGCAATAAATAAGCCTTAAAGCAAATGCACGCATGCAGGTTGCTTTGTTGCTTTCCTGTCTGCATTCTGTTGTTTGTTTGTTTGTTTGTTTGTTTGTTTACTGTAACCTACAAGAGTTGTACAAGCTCATCTCCCCCAATTTTTCATCCTCACAATAACCCTAAGAGGTAGGTCAAGCTGGGAGACTAGTGATACATCCCTGCATATTTTACGTGAACAAAACCGTTCAGTAATCTATTGTTATAGGACCCTAGGACGCCTAGGACCCTCGTACCTACGGGACCGCCTCTCCTGGTATGCCCCACGGAGGACCTTAAGGGTCCATATATAGCAACACCCTAGTGGTCCCGGGCCCTAAGGAAGTTAAGATTAAGATCTTCAACCAGAGCCAGGGCCTTTTCAACACCGGCTCCGGCCTGGTGGAACACTCTGCCTCATGAGACCAGGGCCCTGCAGGATCTGATCTCTTTCCGCAGGGCCTGTAAGACAGAGTTGTTCCGCCTGGCCTTTGGCTTGGAGCCAATTTGATTCCCTCCCTCCCTCTCTTTCTTTTTTCTTTTCCTTCTCCTCCTGCAATGAGGCTACATTTTAATATTTTAATGTTCCATTATTTTAATGTTGCATTTTATTTTTGTTTTTAAGTTGTAATCATTCTTCTTGTTTTTATTATTGCTTGTAAGCCGCTCTGAGCCCGGCCTTGGCTGGGGAGGGCGGGGTATAAATAAAAAATTATTATTATTATTATTATTATTATTATTATTATTATTATTATTATTATTATATCCATCAAAACTTACTTACACTTGAAATTATCCTAATGCTACCAGCGTTTTTAAATGCACACAATTTTCACACATATATTCAGTAAACATTTTCCAGTCTTCTCTAAACATATGTTCTTCTTGTTCTCTTATTCTATATCAGGCACGTCCAACTCCCAAGAGACTGCGATCTACTCACAGTATAAAAAAACCGGCTATGATCTACCCCATTGTTGAGCTGTGTGTGTGTACTTCATACCATGATCAACCTGGGACATCCCCGTGATCAACTGTTGGGCATGCCTGTTCTATACGTTAAAACTGCAAAATGTGTGTATTCCATCAATTTCAGTTTTCCATTTGGGGGCCACAGTAGTAAAGTAAAGGTAAAGGCAGTGGCGTAGCGTGGGTTGTCAGCACCCGGGGCAAGGCAAGTAATTTGCGCCCCCTAACCCGTGGATTTGCACCCCCTAACCCGTGGATTTGCCCTAACCCCAGATGTTGCGCCCGGTGCTGCCGGCCCCCCCTGCACCCCCCGCGCTACGCCACCGGGTAAAGGGATCCCTGTAGCATACATAAATAGTCTTTTTTGACAACTGGGAATCTCCCTCTGAATTATCCCCAACCAAAAGGACTCTGGATTTTTTTGGAAATGTGCTTTTAAACATCTATATACTTTACTCTCACTGAAATCAATGGGGTGTGGAAGTAAATCTTGCCTTATATTAATTATAGTTCTTACAAGATGCGTCAATTGGCATTCTGCACTGACAGTACAACTTGCTAGACCATCACCAAGAAACCTCGGTTGTGCTCCATGCCGCTTCCCACCAAATGTTTAACAAAACTGTTAATCATTTCTCATGAGAAGCAAGGACACTACCCTACGCAAACGGAAAATCTGCTGTTCTTTGTAGAGCACAAAAAAGTCACATTGTACATAACCAGCAGCTTTATCTTTCAACCACAAAAACTAGAATAGCAAAATGCTTGCCGTGGTCATTTGGTCATTAGCAGAAGTGCAATTTTTACAATGCTTTTAAGAAGATTGGACAAAGCAATGCTCTGCAATGAAAAAGCGCTGACATAACAGTACAAAATCCTCGCCGTAGATACCTTTTAAATTGCTCACAGCGTGATTAACAGCAGTCATTCTGGCTTGCATCGGGATTCTTTGCTTTGCTAAATGCTGTGGCTTCCTGGGCTTAGCAAAGTGTTACCACCTTCTTATGGGCAGACATTCTGCACCTTCAAGAGCTATATGTTAGGCAGAAAATCAACAGGTGATGCCTGTGTATATCTCGCCTTTCCTGCAGAACTCAAAACAGTAAACAAGCTCTCCAATCTTGGCACTGAGCAAATCTGCTTATATTCAAACAAGTTTGTTGCTTCTCTTCCCTTTTCAGCCCATCCTTATGCTAAAGGGAAAAAGGGGCTCCTGTATCTTTTAAAGTTGTGCAGAAGATTATTAACAGCTTTAGGTAGGCGGAGAAAAGCTGCAGCTGCAGCTAGTGTAAAATCTAGGAGCCAAATTAATAGCTAGGGTCAGAGCATCACCTTGTAGCACACCTGTTCTGGCCCAACTGCTCTGACAGCTTATACATTTCTGAGCACAATTCAAGAAGTTCTGGTTTTAATTCATAAAGACTTATGTGTGAGTGTCAGGAGGTGGTTGGAGGATGGATGGCAGCTAACAGATTGAGGTTGAATCCTGACAAGACAGAAGTACTGTTTTGGGGGGACTGGGCGAGTGAGTGTGGGGAATCCCTGGTCCTGAATGGGGTAACATAATAATAATAATAATAATAATAATAATAATAATAATAATAATAATAATAATAATAATAATTATTATTATTATTATTATTATTATTATTATTATTATTATTATTATTTATTATTATTTGTACCCCGCCCATCTGGCTGGGTTTCCCCAGCCACTCTGGGCGGCTTCCAACAAAGATGAAAGATACACTAAAATGTCACATATTAAAAACTTCCCTGATGTCTTCTGAATGTCAGGTAGATGTTTATCGCTTTGACGTCTGATGGGAGGGCGTTCCACAGGGCGGGCGCCACTACCGAGAAGGCCCTCTGCCTTGTTCCCTGTAACTTGGCCTCTCGCAGTGAGGGAACTGCCAGAAGGCCCTCGGAGCTGGACCTCAGTGTCCGTGTAGAACGATGGGGGAGGAGACGCTCCTTCAGATATACTGGACCGAGGCCATTTATGGCTTTAAAGGTCAGCACCAACACTTTGAATTGTGCTCGGAAACGTACTGGGAGCCAATGTAGGTTTTTCAAGACCGGTGTTATATGGTCTCGGCGGCCGCTCCCAGTCACCAGTCTAGCTGCCGCATTCTGGATTAGTTGTAGTTTCCGGGTCACCTTCAAAAGTAGCCCCACATAGAGCGCATTGCAGTAGTCCAAGCGGGAGATAACCAGAGCATGTACCACTCTGGCGAGACAGTTGGTCTTCAGGGGCACAGTTACCCCATTCAGGACCAGGGAATCCTCCACACCTGCCCGCCTCCTGTCGCCCAAAAACAGTACTTCTGTCTTGTCAGGATTCAACCTCAATCTGTTAGCCGCCATCCATCCTCCAACCGCTTCCAGACACTCACACAGGACCTTCACCGCCTTCACTGGTTCTGATTTAAAAGAGAGGTAGAGCTGGGTATCATCTGCATATTGATGGACACCCAACCCAAACCCCCTGGTGATCTCTCCCAGCGGCTGCATGTAAATGTTGAAAAGCATGGGGGAGAGGACAGAACCCTGAGGCACCCCACAAATGAGAGCCCAGGGGTCTGAACACTCATCCCCCACCACCACTTTCTGAACATGGCCCAGGAGGAAGGAGCGGAACCACTGTATAACTGTGCCCCTGAAGGACCAGGTGTGCAGCCTGGGAGTCATTTTGGACTCACAGCTGTCCATGGAGGTGCAGGTCAATTCTGTGTCCAGGGCAGCTGTCTACCAGATCCATCTGGTACACAGGCTGAGACCCTACCTGCTCGCAGACTGTCTTGCCAGAGTGTTGCATGCTCTAGTTAAATCTCCCACTTGGACTACTGCAATGCTCTCTACTTGGGGCTAGCTTTGAAGGTGACCCGGAAACTACAACAAATCCAGAATGTGGCAGCCAGACCGGTGACTGGGAGCGGCTGCCAAGACCATATAACACTCTTACCCAAGGCGGTTTAGTTGAGTAATCACATCTAATTCAATGAGCATTACTCCCTAGTAGAGCAAAGCAACTGGGAAGTTAAGTCCTACTGCACTAAGTGGAACCAATTTCCAAGTAAACATGCACAGGATTTGGCTGCTAACGTTGTAAATTTAAGAGCAGCAAAAGAAAAAAAATGTTTTGGAAATGTTTTAATTTGTTTTAATTAAGGTTTAACATTCCTGGTTTACTTCATTTTGATTTCTATTTTTGCTCAATGAACACTCTGACCTCCTCCACCCTCTGGACAATACATTCTTAAATCTCTGAAGGCTGTGAAACGGTCTGTTTTTAGCTGTTTGAAAGGTTGCACGTTTCACTTATTAACTTACTCAATTTCTGCATTCCATGGAGGCAAGGCCAGAAAATATTTGACAACTAATTCCCTTTTCACAATATACAGAAGTGTGGTAAACAGATTAATATGCAGATTGGTGTAATTGATTCCAATCCAAAACCATTCAATGTCAGGAGAGGGTGGGGCTTTGTTTCAATATATCATCATCATTCTTATTATTTACATCATTTAAAGCTTGCTCTTCATTAAACGTTTTCAATCCTAGAGCAAGGGATATGGGTGCTTCTGTTTTTCTCAGGCTACTAACTCTTTCTGAAGAAATATGGGATTACTAGCTTTTGGAGCAATCACTGAAGCTGTGCCTATTGGAGTCAACTGATGCACAGTCAGGGTATAATGTTTATACTTTGAATAACTTGCCTTGCTGGTTTGTGCATATCAAGCTGGTTAAAATGGTTTAAAATGATGGCAGGCAACCCCTTATAACAGATAAATCAATTAAAATTCAGGATAAACCAATTTATCCTGCAGCTGTGCCCAGGAAGGTGATTATCCCCCTAGTAATAGCAAGCAGAAAGCCCCCAAAGGATTCAAGGTTTGTCACCCAAAAGCTTTGGATCAGCTTCATACAAAGCTCCGCAAATCCCCTAAGGGACCCTGAAATTGGCATAGTGAAAAATTGCAAAGCAACATTCCCCGTACCTACTGTCTTGGCTGGCACAAAGCAATTGAGCTGCCATGTTGCACTTTCTCCCTGACATCATTTAGGATTGCTCTGAAAAAACTGGAAGGCAGTTTTGAGGAAATGTGATCAAAAGTCAACTGCTCAGCATGTGACATAACTTATGGAAATAATGGATAATTATAAACTAGATATTATTCAATATGCAGTTAATACAGAGATGTAGAGGACCCATGTTGGGGTGGAGGGAAGTCTCAATACTTCATTATACAACTGTACTTCATTTCCAACACTTTAGGATTGCTTTTGTGAATATTCTGGATGGAGAAGGATAACCGTGATGTATTTTGAAAAACCAGTAAAGATTAAACTTGGAGCAAAAGTCAACTGCTCATGGTCTCCTTTAGTGTCACCATGAATAGTTTTCTTTTTAATTGGCAGCTTCTGCTTTTATTGTGAGGTGGCTCCTAGTTTGCCCCATAAAATTTATCTGTGGAGATTTCTACACACCCACCCCAGCTATATACTCTGGTCTCCTGGTTTTTTTGGTTTTGTTTTCTTTTTTGTTTTTTTTAATTATTCAATTTCCAATATAAAATTTAAACATACATTTTCAATATTATCGCAAATACAAATTTTGACTTCCTTTGACTCATCCGCAAATCTTCCATTATCAAATCTTCTATCCGCAATTCTAAATTTAACATTGCCTTTTGTTTTAAATAAACTTACTCCCTTGTTCCCTTTTTTACAGTGTTTCTAATATTATTTCTTCAACAAAGCTTCCTCCTGGTTTTGTTTTGTTGCCTTCTTCTCTACTTGTGGAATACTATGGTGCTGCTTGTTTCTCTTTTTTTCTTTCATTTACGTCTCACCTTGTTTGGCGCACTGATGATGATGATGATGATAATAATAATAATAATAATAATAATAATAATAATAATAATAATAATAATAATAATTTATTTATTTATTTATTTATTTATTTATTTATACCCCGCCCATCTGGCTGGATCTCCCCAGTCACTCTGGGCGGCTTCCAACAAAGATTAAAAATACATTAAAATTATGTACTTTCAATAAAGATTTTTCAAAACAACAACAACATTGCTGTTCGCCTCTAGACTTTTATTTTCTTATCTCTATGGTTCTCAGGCGCCCGTCTTCCTTCCTACGTCGAGGCTGGCTGCCTTTTTGACCGGAAGGCCTACTTCAACTTCCGGCTTTGGCGGGGCCTGGCGTTGCCTTGGCTTCCCCTCGAAAATAAATATCTTGTCTGTCTGTTTCGCGAGGGAGGAAGCGATGAGTCTGGCGGACCCGCTGGACGTGGAGGCGGCTCTGCAGGCCCGAAACGACCCTGCTTTGGGTATGTTGGCTTCGGCGGCCGGGGCTGCCGTTGCGGGGGGTTGGGCTAGATGACCGCCGGGGGTCCCCTCGCGGGGCCCTCAAAGTCTGAACGGATTTGATCCGCCCGCTCTTGGTCCGTTTGGGAAGACATCTAGGCCGCTCACAGATCACAGAGCTGCGGATCGTGCGGCTGAAGCCTTCCAGGACCGCAGCCAAAAACGGCTCGCTTCCATCAAACGCCGTGAAATGTATATTAAGTCCGTAATAAAATATCACGGGGTTGCATCCTACTCGGAGTAGACCTGTTGAAAACTGTGGGACATGGCTGGGGAAATCCAGCCAGAAGGACGGAGTATAAATAATGATATTATTATTGTTGTTGTTGTTGTTGTTATTTATTAGACAGATTAGCGGGTATAAATATCATCATCATCATCAATAATTGTATTTTATTATTGGCTAACTCGGGTTCCATTAATCTCGACAGGACTGTGCTTCAGTATAACTGTTTGTTGGGATGCAGCCCCTCAGTTCTTGAAAGATGCCACCGGGTTTTGGGGTTTTGTTCCAAAGGATGTGTTTTCGTTCGTTTGTTTGTTTGTTTGTTTGTTTGTTTGTTTGTTGCATTGCAATGACATCTTCTAGATATGGCAAAAGAACATCCTAACTGCTAGAAAGCTAGTGGAAAACCTCCATGTGTCGAGTCCTTATTGCTTCATTTCAATGTAACATGGAGGTTTTTTATGTCGATGTTTCCATGTACTCGACTACTCAAATTAGGGAAAGAGCAAAAAAATGACTCTGCTGTAAGCAAGGCCAATTGGATTTTTTAATAATAATATTGTTTATACCCCGCCCATCTGGCTGAGTTTCCCCAGCCACTCTGGGCAGCTCCCAACAGAATATTAAAAACACGACAAAACATCAAACATTAAAAACTTCCCCAAACAGGGCTTCCTTTCGATGCCTTCCAAAAGTCAGATAATTGCTCATTGCCTTGTCATCTGGTGGGAGGGCATTCCACAGGCCAGGCGCCACTACCAAGAAGGCCCTCTGCCTGGTTCCCTGTAACCTCGCTTCTCATAGGGAGGGAACTGCCAGAAGTCCTTCAGATCTGGACCTCAGTGTCCGGGCTGAACGATGGGGGTGGACACGCTTGAGAGCCAAAATGGGTTACCCAACTTGGTTGCAGATAATAAAAAGCATGCTTTAAAAGGTTCTGCTTACCTTTGTTTGTTTGGTAAAAGTGTATGCGCCTCTTGATTGGTTTGGTTTGTTTGTTTTTAAGACTCAAAAGCAGTTTACAAAAGGTGAAACAATAAAATAAAAGTCACAACCGTACTCTAGCAAGCGGCAAAAAGAGTACAGTGCGACTTCACAGGAAAACTGCCAAAAATTGAAGAGATGGGTGGGTGAATTTGCAGGCTGAAGATTGAAAGGTGAGCTTTCTCACCTTGGATAAACGTGGAAAATAAGGCAGCCTTTATTTATGCATGTTGTTCAGATCACCCAATAATGATCACCACAGCATAAAATAATTTTAGCAGGGATCTTGCATTACTCTGCTCTTTAGTGTTTAGGGTTTTTAACTGCTTGTTATGTGGTTGTATTTTGTATGCTTATTCATTGGGTTTTTAATTTTGCATTTACATAATTAACATTTGTGTGCACACGTATACACATTTGACAAAAATGTATGTCATCTGTTACAGATTCTAACGATAATTCTCCCGATGAAGGATTAATAGAAGACTTCGCTGTTATAGACCAGAAAGCTGTGGAGCAGCTAACAGAAGGGCTGATTTCACATTATTTACCTGATCTACAACGATCAAAACTATCCTTAAAAGAGCTAACGTATGTAAACAATCGAAATGCACATGTTTCTTTTTCTTTCTTTCAGATGCTAAATACTGTAGATTGTTTGTAAGAAAAGAACAAGTTTCCTTTTATATTTGACTCTTCTGGCACGCAGCATTTGCTCTTCACTAAATTCTGTAATTGAATACGTGGTTTTATTGTGAAATATATGTAAACTATTGTGTTCTTCTTTCAGACAGAACCAAGAAGTACTACTAGAAACTCTGCAGCAAGAAATCTCAAAGTTTAAAGAATGCAATTCTGTTCTTGATATCAATGTGCTGGTAAGTGTGTTCTGTCATATAACTGTTTGCTTTTTCCTCAGTTTTAAAGGTCGTGTTTGTACAAAAACACTACAAATGGAATCTTGTATTTTGAGAAAATCTTTGCTCAGTGGGGAAACCTAAACACAGGATAATTAACCACAACCAGGGAAACTTAGCATCTCGTTCTGAAGTTTCATATCTTGCATATTTGTATTCACAATTGTCTCTCCTTTGTCCTTGGCACATGTAACATGGGAGTACAGTGGTACCTTGGTTCTCAAACTTAGTCCGTTCCAGAAGTCCGTTCCAAAACCAAAGTGTTCCAAAACCAAGGTGCACTTTCCCATAGAAAGTTATGCAAAACAGATTAATCTGTTCCAGACTTTTAAAAACAACCCCTGAAACAGCAATTTAACATGAATTTTACTATCTAATTACACCATTGATACATAAAATAAAAGCAATAATCAATGCACTGTACTATAAAATAAATAAGACAGTACTGTAGATTATAAAAATTAATTCCCCCCCCCTTACCTGCAGTGATAGTCATTGTTTGGATGGGGGGGCTTTTATCCATTTCTGCAGTTACACAATCAATCATTCAGTAGCTGAACTGGGTTCCACACAGTCACAAAAACAAATGAACCGAAAAAGCCTCAAAAACAAAAACGCAAAATAAATAGCAAAAACAAAAGTGCCAAACTTATCCCGTTCCGGAAGTCCATTTGATTTCTGAAATACTGAAAAACCAATGCGCAGCTTCTGATTGGTGCAGGCGCCCAGGAATCAATAGCCGACAGCCTCATTGGACGTTCAGCTTCCGAAAAACATTCGAGAACCTGAACACTTACTTCCGGGTTTTCGGTGGTTGGGAACCAAGGTGTTTGAGAACTGAGGTACCACTGTACTCCCCATCACACACTGTAAGACTTACTTTTGAGCAAACATACATAAATGAGAGTGCAGGTCAGTCTTCAGGAGTAGCTCTTGATGTGGTACGGCCTTTTAAAATAGATGGATTTTTAGCACATTCTAGCATCGTACATCCCAATCATGCAGGTTTACATGGAAGTAACTCACTGAGAAGGTGGAACTTAACTTCCAAGTACATATGCATTGTATTACAACTTTTCACTTATTTCAGTAACTTCAGGCCATTACGTGAGTTGCTGATGTTGAAGTTATATGTTCTACTGAATTCTTGCTTTTTTTGTTGTCGCTCTCTCAAGTTTTCAGAAGCAAAGTACTATCACAACAAGCTGGTAAACATTAGGAAAGAGATGCTCCTGCTGCATGAGAAAACATCAAAGTTGAAAGTGAGTCTTGTTTCACTTTGACTAACAAAGGTTAAAGAGTACTTCTTATTTCTTTGTTCTTTGAGGTCTTGCAGATCAAGTTTGATCTTCATCCTCTGCTTTTGCTTTATATTTCTATTGGGAACTAGCATTTTCTTAATTTTCCAGTTTTTGAAGTTGTTATCTTTCTGATGAAAGGCTAGGGAAAGCAGAATCCCTAGTACCATTAATGCTACCATGAGGAGAATTTATCAGGCTACCGAAGAGCAGTTACCGTAATATTATGATAGTGCAATCTTGTTAGTATGTTTGGGCTGCAATCATCTATACTTAGTGAGACTTACTTCTTTGTTAATATACATGATATCCAGTTGTACATCTCATATTTAGGTCTCTAATGAATGAAGGTGACAGTCCTATGCGCTTGCTTACCAGCAAGCAAGCACCACTTAACAAAACAGAACTTCCCTACAAGTAAGCATACATGTGCTGTATTAAAATTATCTAAAAGGTAAAGGGACCCCTGACCATTAGGTCCATTCATACCAACTCTGGGCTTGCGGCGCTCATTTCGCTTTATTGGCCGAGGGAGCCAGTGTACAGCTTCCGGGTCATGTGGCCAGTATAACTAAGCCGCTTCTGGCGAACCAGAGCAGCACACAGAAACGCCGTTTACTTTCCCCCCAGAGCGGTACCTATTTATCTACTTGCACTTTGACGTGCTTTTGAACTGCTAGGTTGGCAGGAACAGCAACCAAGCAATGGGAGCTCACCCCATTGCGGGGATTCGAACCGCTGACCTTCTGATTGGCAAGTCCTAGGCTCTGTGGTTTAAGCCACAGCCCGACCCGCGTCCCTTGTTATCTATAGATGCTACCTAATGATGAATTTATCTTTTATTCATACATAGGCTAAGTATTCAGTCTATATATTGGCTACTCATAAGTGTTGTTTCAATTGCTGTACGGGTAGGAGTGTATGTAAACATGAATAAAATTATTTGAATTGTTTGTGTGTGTTGCATGTAATTTTTCCTTAGACCAACAGCACTCCCTGTAATAGCAAACTCAGGTGGTGAGGACTGGTAGAAAAAGAATAAAAGCAAGGCTGCTGGAAAATAAAAAGAAGGTACAGTCGTACCTTGGATCTCGAACAAATGCTTTGGCTCCTGAACAAATCGGCTCCCGATCAAAACCCGGAAGTGAGTGTTCCGGTTTTCAAATGATTTTTGGAAGCCGAATGTCTGGCATGGCTTCCGATTGGCTGCAAGAGCTTCCTGCAGCCAATCAGAAGCTGTGCTTTGGTTTCCAAATGTTTTGGAAGTTGAATAGACTTCTGGAACGGATTCCGTTCGTCTTCCAAGGTACGACTGTATTGTCATCGGCCTCTTTGGGAGGGACCTGTGAGGTTGCGGAAAGACTAAGTATCCACTTAGGGAGCATTCCACACACCCCTAAAAAAAGCCTGATGTTGTCTGGGCACACTGAATAGCCATGGAATCCAGTATTGAGTGTCAATTGGAAAAGCAAGTGGGGAAAATGTGTGAGTGGGGAAGAGAACAGGATACTACGCTTAGAGCGAATGGCTGGCTAAAATCCTGAACAGGAGCACTTCTGTTAGGTCGGATCCACCGTGACATTATGTTGCAAATCCCACTTGGTGGGCATTTTTTTGGGTGGGTGGAGTTTTCTGAAAAACCTCAGGAGAAATAACAACGGGATATCATTGCTGCTGTCCTGTCAAATCTAATTCTACAGCTTCAGGAAAGTCACATTCTTTTTCTGGCTTTTCGTTTCAGAGAAGAGCTCTCAAACTCCAGCAAAAGAGGCAGAAAGAAGAACTGGAACGAGAGCAGCAACGGGAAAAAGAGCTCGAAAGAGAGAAACAGTTAACGGCCAAACCCGCAAAAAGAACATGAAAGCCGAACATGTATTGGCTTGTCGAACTAATTACACTATTCTCTGGACTTGGTGGGGAGGCCCATGTACGCACCTCATGAACCTGATGTTCTTCCTTGCCAAGAAGTCTTATTAGTTCAGTATTAGCGTTTCCAGGTTGCTGTTTCCTAATCAGGAAAGCAGGAACAGGGAGCTTACCAGCAGCTCAAGATGCCTTTTCGATTAACGCTATACAGCTTAACGTTGCTGCGTCAGCCTTTTTCTTACTTCCCACAAATAGAATCTTGCATTCTTTAACAGCATCTTAGATGGTCTTAGGTTGGTGCATCCTTGCCCTAAATGTACGAATGTTTTGTTGATAGCTGACCTCTACCTCATTAACTATAGGCTTAATCTTTAAGTCTGGTTTACAATTCTTGGCTCGTTGGTTCTCCCTTTCCTGTTGCCGTGTACAAAATAAGCATGGCAGCTGTAGACCGACTAGGAATGAGAAGCCGCATGACAACCTTGTCCGTTTTATTTCAACTCGGAGAACAATAGGCACTGCGGGCGAAGTGAGGCTTTTAGATTCAATTATGTCGTCTTCCGATCATGTCAGAATTAAAGTGTGTCTGTAAAAACCCACAGCAAATGAGTGCTCTTGCATAACACTGATTTCGGTGGTGGCAGTAGTGAAGTTTACGTGGCAAAACTCTTGGCTCTGCATACGCTGCAGGTACCTGCTGAAATCGCAAAATGTGGATGATACAGGGCCCACCAGATGTGGTAATACTACAATTCCCATAAGCCCTAATCAGCACAACACAAACAACAGGGATAGTGGGAGTTCGAGTCTAGCAGCATCTCAAAGGCCAAAAGTCCCCCATCCTTTCCATATTTAAACGCCCATGTTTAGAGGGTTGGAGGGTTAGGGCAGGCATCCCCAACCTTCGGCCCTCCAGATGTTTTGGACTACAATTCCCATAAGCCCTGAACACTGGTCCTGCTAGCTAGGAATCATGGGAGTTGTAGGCCAAAACATTTGGAGGGCCGCAGGTTGGGGATGCCTGGGTGATGGTTGGAGGGTTAGGGATGGGGTTAAGGGAGAGGGCTAGAGGGTTAGAAAGGATTAGAGACATATCTAGGGAGCCCCTTGAAAGTTCTTGTAGATTATAACCATTGGTTCCAGCTTTCCTAGTGGTGCTCCGTAGCGTGGTTTTAGAATTGTTCAATGTGCATTGCAATGACATCTTCTAGATATGGCAAAAGAATAGGATGACATCTGAACTGCTAGAAAGCTAGTGGAAAACTAGCCTGTGTTGAGTCCTTATTGCATCACTTCAGTTTCACAGATATATTTTTTATGTCCATGTTTCTATGCCCTCAACTACTCAAATTATGGAAAGAGCAAAAAATGACTCTGCTGTAACTAAGGCCGATTGGATTTCAAACAATCTTCGGAGCCAAAGTGGGTTACCCGACTTGGTTGCAGATATTGCAAATTATTAAAGCATACTTTAATAATTAATTTAATTGCGTACTTCTCAGTGGGAAAAAAAACCTGATAGATGCTGTGGTTTCCACTTATTTCTAATATATATATATATATATATATATATATATATATATATATATATTAAAGTCCAGGGGGGTTTTATTGTTTTGTTTTGGGACAGAGTATCTCCTGTTAAAACACCTTATTTGTAATCAAATGTAAATGAAATTAGATTGCAGGTCTATATATATATAGCTTAATTAATTCCAATAAAATGGAAAAAAATAAAGACACAATATGAAAAATAATAAAGAAACAATTCAACCAACTCCAGTATATCAAATTTCTTTGTCTTTAACTTTTTTAAAAAAAATAAATATATTATTATTATGCCTATCATTTCACTTCCCTCTCCCTTTGGGGGAAGAGTGTGTTCCATCCATCTTTTCTGTAAGAGCGAACAAGTGAACTTTCATCAGACTTGTGAAATGATGCATTTTCAAACATTCTCAAAGGAAACTTGCAGGAACTTGTGCTAGAGTAATCACAGGCTCAGTAATTTAGACCTATCTCAGTACTGTCCACACTGACTGGCAGCAGCCTGCCAAGGTTTCAGAAAGAACACCCCCCCCCCACCTGCAAATGGCAGGAGCTGCTGGCATGGGAATTTTCTTGGTACACAGATGCCCAGGGAGATGCTGCTGTAGCAAGACTGATATGTTATCACTGCCTAACACTATGTGAGCCTTGAGCAGGTTGGCCAGACAAACATGTTGAGTTTACGGATTAATTTAGTGCTGGTAGCCCTGAGCTTAAAAGATCAACAAGCCCTGAGCATGCAAATAATGACAACAAGCTTCTGCACTGCAAGGCACCTACGGAAGTGCGGAAGATCATGAATCCTGCATTTGAGAGCGATTCTGCTGTGTCAATGCCATTAGAGACAGTTTCAGGGCAGCGCACTGGGTGCCACACTGCAGGGGGCGCCAAAACAATGCTGCAGAACAGAGCATGAGAGGTGGGAGGGCTCCAAATTTTAGCTTCGCATGGGGTGGTCTAAACCGCCAAGGGCTTGCTGATCGGAATTTTGGTGGTTCGAATCCGCTCGACGGTGGTGAGCTCCCGTTGCTCTGTCCCAGCTTCTGCCAACTTAGCAGTTTGAAAGCAGGCTGGTACAAGTAGATAAATAGGTATCACTGTGTCAGAAAGGTAAACGGAGTTTCTGTGCACTCTGGTTTCCGTCACAATGTCCCATTGCACCAGAAGCGGTTTAGTCCTGCTGGCCACATGACCCGGAAAGCTGTCTGTGGACAAATGCTGGCTCCCTCAGCCTGAAAGCGAGATGAGGCCCACAATCCCATAGTCGCCTTTGACTGGACTTAACCATCCAGGGGTCCTTTTACCTTTTTTTTTTTTTTTTTACCTTTGCTGCTGAAATTGGAGAGCTCAAAAGTCCTGCTCGGGGTGCAGGGCTGCATTCTCTTCTGGGCAAAAGCCACTAGCTTGACTCAGAAAGACAATGGAGTGCACCTCCAGGGGTGAAGTCAAACCACTGGAGAATCACAGTGCCTGCTGTGGCTGCAGAGACTGGTAATTTCTAACTCCTAACGGCTGCCTCCCATAGGCATAGGGGGGCAGCTGCCCCCCCAAATGAAGTAAGGTAAAGGGAGCCCTGACCATTAGGTCCAGTCGTGGCCGACTCTGGGGTTGCGGCGCTCATCTCACTTTATTGGCCGAGGGAGCCGGCGTACAGCTTCCGGGTCATGTGGCCAGCATGACTAAGCCGCTTCTGGCGAACCAGAGCAGCGCACGGAAACGCCGTTTATCTTCCTGCCAGAGCAGTACCTATTTATTTACTTGAACTTTGACGTGCTTTCGAACTGCTAGGTTGGCAGGAGCAGGGACCAAGCAACGGGAGCTCACCCCGTAGCAGGGATTCAAACCGCCGACCTTCTGATTGGCAAGCCCTAGGCTCAGTGGTTTAACCCACAGCACCACCTGCGTCCCTCCTAAATCAAGTAAATCATTACAAAATACTCTTATTTATTTATTTATTTATTTATCTATTTATTTTATACTTTTCGATTTTATACATTCCACTAATTCTACACATTTCACTGATTTTACCATCATTTTGACATTTCAAAACTTGACTTCCTTCCCCCTCTTCCTGCGGTTCCTTAAAATTATTTTTAGTATCTTCTGCATATCCAAATTAACTTAGTTTGCTCATTTATTCATCTTCTGTAAATATATACTCTTATAAAACTGCAGGTCATTGCAATAATCCTGCCAATGTTTTCATCTGCTTAGAATTTATCTGTAAACATTCAACAAACCATTTCCATTCATATATATATGTATGTGATTCCTGCCTTGCACCAGGTTGGGCCAGATGACCGCACGGGGTCCTTTCCAACTCCACGATCCTACGCGAACTGTGTTAATTCCAATGGGCCTACTCTTGAGTAAAACTGAGTTGGGTGCAACTTATTGCCAGCCAATAAAAGAGGGTGCGTGTGTTTACAGATAACTCCATGCAGTCCAGAGTCTAAAATCACCTAAGCGCACCGGCGTTTCTGGAGCGCCCAGAATTTATTGCGCAGGGAAACATCATGCCGGGGCGCAAGTGTGATCCGGAGAGGGAGCGGCGTTTGTTTGCCTTCAGCCCCGGCCTCCGCCCGGCCCCTCCGGGCTCTTCCCTCTGATAGGCGAAAGAGCAGCTCTTGCGCAACAGGCGGGCGGAGGCTGCGCAGCCATCGGCCATCAGCTCTGAAATTAGGGAGAGCAGAACTGGGAGGTCGGTTTCTCTCTCTCTGGCCGGTGAGTTTTCTTTCCTGGGGGGATCAGGGTTGAAGTTGCCTGCTTCTTCCTTCCTTCCTTCCTTCCTTCCTTCCTTCCTTCCTTCCTTCCTTCCTTCCTTCCTTCTTTCTTTCTTTCTTTCTTTCTTTCTTTCTTTCTTCTTGCAGCGCTCCTTTTTCCCCTCTGCGCTTTTAACAGCTGCGCCAGGTGGAAATTCAACCGGTGAAGCTCCGCCCGTCGCCAGATCTTTTTTTCCCGCCAGCAAAACTCCACCGGGGGAGTTTGAGGGGTTTGGAGGGCAATGAGGAGCAGCAGGGCAAGAGGATTTTCGGCTTGGGGTCAGAGGTGGGGGGAACTGGGATCCCATCAAGCCCAGGCAGCAGGGCCACTGGTCAGGGATGATGGGAGTTCAGCCACAACAGGGTCCCCACCCCCGGAATGACTGGCTTCCTTCCTGACAAATGGAACAGAAGAGAGTGTTTCTGAGCATGTGGAGATTTGGCTGCAGCCCAGTAAGCTACTAGGCGGCGTTGACAGAGCAAAAAAAATATCATATTCAATTTTATGTGATTTTGTTGGTTAATTGTTAATGAGAGCAATACTTCTCATGTATTGGGGGGGGGGTTCCTTTAATTTTTGTTTTATTTTGGGGATGTGTGTATTTGACATGACAAGGCTCCATCATGTTAGGAGAAGCTTTCTTTCCTGGGTGACTGGAAAGGGTTGTGACTTCTAAGAGGCCACATTTTACCTGCAGTTTCACATCATTTGAAATCTATTATTGGTATTGGTATTGGTACAGTGGTACCTTGGGTTAAGTACTTAATTCGTTCCGGAGGTCCGTTCTTAACCTGAAACTGTTCATAATCTGAAGCACCACTTTAGCTAATGGGGCCTCCTGCTGCTGCCGCGCCGCCGGAGCACGATTTCTGTTCTCATCCTGCAGCAAAGTTCTTAACCTGAAGCACTATTTCTGGGTTAACGGAGTCTGTAACCTGAAGCGTATGTAACCTGAAGCATATGTAACCCGAGGTACCACTGTATTGGAATTGCCGGTAAAACAGACTTGCCTGCTCAAACCAAAGTCCATCTAGTCTATTTCCACCAGAGGTTTCTGGGAAGTTTGCTAGCAGGGTGTGATGGGCATGACCCTTGTAAAGGTAAAGGTAAAGGACCCCTGACAGTTAAGTCCAGTTGCGAACAGCTCTGGAGTTGCGGTGCTCATCTCACTTTACTGGCTGAGGGAGCCAACGTTTGTCCACAGACAGTTTTTCTGGGTCATGTGGCCAGCATGACTAAGCCGCTTCTGGCGAAACCAGAGCGGTGAACTGAAACGCCGTTTACCTTCCCGCCGGAGTGGTACCTATTTATCTACTTTGCACTTTGACAAACTGCTAGGTTGATAGGAGCAGGGACCAAACAACGGGAGCTCACCCCGTTGCGGGGATTCAAACCGCCGACCTTCTGATTGGCAAGCCCTAGGCTCAGTGGTTTAGACCACAGCACCACCCACGTCCCCATGGGCCTTGTACCTGTCTCTAAAAAAACAGGTACCGGGAGGTATACAGCCTTTGAGGTTCCTTTTGGATATCACAACTACAGAGCTTTCGTCCATGAACAGTATTGCAGTCATGTAATCTACAGCTGGCTGCTAGTGATAGACTACTGCTGCTAGACTTACATTTGCTTGTGTGATTGATTTGGGGCGTGTATAGGGTGTTCGGGGAAGGGGACACATCATGCTCCTTCTGGGGTAGTTTGTCCAAGTTTGGTCCTCACCCTACACTCAGCTCCCACCTGTGGCTGCTAGAAGCTGTGAGCATGCGACAGCGGCCACAACCCCAGAAATGGCTTTGATTGGCAGGCTAAACCAGGTAAGGATACCCAATGGGTCTCAAACCCTTGGTGAGTTAGAGACTTCCCCTGCATGCAAAGACAGACTCCGGCAGATTGAACAGACCTGTGGGTCCAACGGTCAAGAAGGCGGTTTCTGCACATGCTGTAGAGGGAAGGGAAGGGCAGAAAGAACTTGTCAACCTGGGAAGGTAGCCCATCAATTGGCGGAGGAACGGGGGGGTGGAGAGAGCAGACCGCCCCCGGCACCACGGTAGGGTGCCATCTTGGCTGCCCCCCCCCCCGGCGAACATGTGCTGTGGAGCCCCGCATGCACTGGGTGCCACACCCCCACAGGCAGTGCTCCACGCACCCAGAATGTGTGCCACACCTCCATGGGTGGCATGCCACGCCCTCAGGGCGTGCGCCACACCCCGGGGGCGCCAGCCACGCCCCCACCCCCAGTAGCGGAGCATGTACCTTCGCCACTGAGCCCATCTAGGGGAAGGAAAACTCTGGTCCTAAACCCTTGCTGCCTTGAGGGATATATAGTGGTACCTCGGGTTAAGTACTTAATTCGTTCCGGAGGTCCGTTCTTAACCTGAAACTGTTCTTAACCTGAAGCACCACTTTACCTAATGGGGCCTCCTGCTGCCGCTGCGCCGCTGGAGCACGATTTCTGTTCTCATCCTGAAGCAAAGTTCTAAATCCGACGTACTATTTCTGGGTTAGTGGAATCTGTAACCTGAAGCGTATGTAACCTGAAGCGTATGTAACCCAAGGTACCAATGTATTTGGGAAAAGAAAAAGGCTGCAGAGTCAACCCTACACAAACCCATAGTGGAGTCCCTAAAACAGTTGGTTGGTGCCTTGTACGCCAGTGTGGTGTAGCGGTTAAGAGCGGTAGTCTCGTAATCTGGGGAGCCGGGTTCGCTTCCCTGCTCCTCCACATGCAGCTGCTGGGTGACCTTGGGCTAGTCACACTTCTCTGAAGTCTCTCAGCCCCACTCACCTCACAGAGTGTTTGCTGTGGGCGAGGAAGGGAAAGGAGAATGTTAGCCGCTTTGAGACTCCTTAGGGTAGTGATAAAGCGGGATGTCAAATCTAAACTCCCCTCCTCCTCCTCCTCCTCCTCCTCCTCCTCCTCCTCCATCTTCTTCTTCCGGCAACTCCTTCAGCCAAGCTGGTACCAAACATATTGCTCTGCTTTCCTTTGGACCACGTCAGCGAGGCTGAGAAGGGGGTCTTGTTGTCTGGGCAGCCCAGGACCTCCACACACTGCCCAGGCTTGCGCCCCGGGGAGGTCAATTTGGTGCTCCCCACACAGCTGTTCGACTTCGCCCCTGGAGCAGCGCTCTGTTGTCTTTCGAGACCGACGGATGCCAACAACAAGATTGGTTTTTAGACTTGCAAAGTGCTTACTGGCCTCAAGTAGATACAGTAGATATCATACTCTAGATATGCACACCTCTGGTTGTGTATCTTTCAGGATGCGAACGCAGCAAACCCGGAAGTATTTTTCCGGCTTTCGCCCCTCGTGCATGCGCAGAAGCGCTCTACCGCACCGCGCGCATGCGCAGAACAGGCACCTCAAGTTGCAAATTCCTCAGGATCCAACTGGAGCTCTGGAACGGATCACGTGCGCAAATGGAGCTCCCACTGTATGAATAAATACAGAAATACAGTGGTACCTCGGGTTACATACGCTTCAGGTTACAGACTCCGCTAACCCAGAAATAGTACCTCGGGTTAAGAACTTTGCTTCAGGATGAGAACAGAAATTGTGCCTTGGCGGCGCGGTGGCAGCAGCAGCAAGAGGGCCCATTAGCTAAAGCGGTGCTTCAGTTTAAGAACAGTTTCAGGTTAAGAACGGACCTCCAGAACAAATTAAGTACTTAACCCGAGGTACCACTGTATTCTTTTTAGGAATTGCTACAAGGTAGTCTAAATGGGACGCGGGTGGCGCTGTGGGTAAAAGCCTCAGCACCTAGGGCTTGCCGATCGAAAGGTCGGCGGTTCGAATCCCCGCGGCGGGGTGCGCTCCCGCTGCTCGGTCCCAGCGCCTGCCAACCTAGCAGTTCGAAAGCACCCCCGGGTGCAAGTAGATAAATAGGGACCGCTTACTGGCGGGAAGGTAAACGGCGTTCCGTGTGCTGCGCTGGCTCGCCAGATGCAGCTTTGTCACGCTGGCCACGTGACCCGGAAGTGTCTCCGGACAGCCCTGGCCCCGGCCTCTTGAGTGAGATGGGCGCACAACCCTAGAGTCTGTCAAGAATGGCCCGTACAGGCAGGGGTACCTTTACCTTTTTTACAAGGTAGTCTGTGCAGCTGATGGTCTGCTCAGCCATGTTTATGGAAGCTATCATAAAACCATTGGTTTGTCTGTAAGGAGGAAGTACTTGCCCCTCTCCCACTTTATGTAGAGCATTGAGAAGCCATTAAGTTTGCTGGGTGTGTGATTCCCGCCCCCCTTACATGACAGACAGGAATTCAGCAGGTGGAGCGTGCCCCCCCTCCCCCCAGAATAGAGGTGATATAATGGGGAAGGCTGTGCTGCCTTTACTATCCTTTAAAAAAATAAAAATAGCATAGCATTTCTTTCAGAAAGTGGTGGTAACCCTAGAAGTCTGCGTCTACTGACCTTTACACTCAAATTGCATTGCACTTCTTTCGAAAAAGCTGTAGCTTAGTGGGAGAGCATGTGCTTTGTATAGGGAAGGTTCTGGGTTCAATTCCTGGCATCTCTCGTGAAAAGTCTAAAGTGTCAGGTGATAGGATTGTTGCTGACAGCCCGAGTAGGCACTGCTGGGCTTGATGGAGCCTGGTGGAAGGCACTTCCTCTGTAAGGAAATGTGTACAGGACTGCAGCTGAATGGTTTATTGAAACCCCAGGGTGTGGCAAGGAAGCTAAAGAAACAAACTTAGGACCGTTGGCCTTGGATAATCAAATATAAGCTTACATCAACTTCTGTTCTGCCCTTCCCTGTGGCAGGAAAAGCTTTTCTTGTGCAAGAAAAGGGCATATAGGCAGCTTTTAGGAAAGGGGTGGTGGAACCTCAGCGCCACTAGCCTCTATGGGTAAGACGCACCTGCATATTTTGTTATGTGCAAATGGCTTTAGATACCTACGAGGTCCATAAACTAGGGACGGAGGTAGCGCTGTGGGTTAAACCACAGAGCCTAGGACTTGCCGATCAGAAGGTTGGCGGTTCGAATCCCCGCGACGGGGTGAGCTCCCGTTGCTCGGTCCCTGCTCCTGCCAACCTAGCAGTTCGAAAGCACATCAAAGTGCAAGTAGATAAATAGGTACCGCTCCGGCGGGAAGGTAAACGGCGTTTCCGTGAACTGCTCTGGTTCGCCAGAAGCGGCTTAGTCATGCTGGCCACATGACCCGGAAGCTGTATGCAGGCTCCCTCGGCCAATAAAGCGAGATGAGTGCCTCAACCCCAGAGTCGGCCACGTAAAGGTCCCTTTACCTAGGTCCATAAAATACCATAGAGCAGTGTTTCCCAACCGGTGTTCCGCGGCACACTGGTGTGCCGTGAGACCTTGCCTGGTGTGCCGTGGGAGGGAGGCGGGAGAGGCGGGGCGGCGGCGGCATCTCCTGCTGGATGCAAATCCAAACATGGCGGGCGCCTCCCTCGCTCCTTTGTAGGCGGACCATCGAGAGAGAAAGAAAAGGAGGCGAAAGAGCGAGACAAGGCGCCTGCGCGGAAAGAGGAGCGAGCAGTGCGCCTGCGCGCCGCGGCGCCCGAGATTGCTTCTCCCCACCGCCCCTTGCTTCAAAAGAGGTCCGGGGACAGCGGGAAGCGCTTCGCGCTGCCCCCGGACCTCTTTTGAAGCAAGGCTTTGCGGGGAGAAGCGATCTCCCCGCAGCCCCTTGCTTCAAAAGAGGTCCGGGGGCAGCGGGAAGCGCTTCTTCCCCGCTGCCCCCGGACCTCTTTTGAAGCAAGGGGCTGCGGGGAGATCGCTTCTCCCGGTGCTCCGAAGCGGGGCGGGGGGGCGGGAACACCTGCCCCAGCCGCCCTGCTTCGGAACGCTGCCCCGAAGCGGGGCGGTGGGGCGGGAACCTCGCACCCCGCCGCCGGGCATCGGAACGATGCCCCGATGCCGGGCGGTGGGGCGGGAACCTCTCCCCCCGCCGCCGGGCATCGGAACGATGCCCCGATGCCGGGCGGTGGGGCGGGAACCTCGCACCCCGCCGCCGGGCATCGGAACGAGGTCCTGGACCTCTTCTGAAGGCAGGCGGGGGCAAAAGTCTTTGCTCCCCCCGCCTGCCTTCCCGGGACAGCGGAGACTTCTCCGCTGCCCCGGGCGATCTTAAAATGCTGGCGGGCGGGAGCGAAGCGTTCGCTGCCGACCCCCAGCATTTTAAAATCTCCTCGGGGCAGCGGAGACTTCGCTCCCGCCCGCCAGCATTTTAAAATCGCCCCGGGACAGCAGGGGCTTTTAAAATGCTGGCGGTCAGCAGCAAAGCCCTCCTGTCCCCGGAGCTTGCGGGGCGGGAGGTGGGAAGAAGGGCTTTTCTTCCCACCGCCAGCCTTCAGAACAGCCTTCTGAAGGCTGGCAGTGGGAAGAAAAGCCCTTGTCCCCCCCCCCCAGCCTTCAGAAGAGGTCGGGGGACAGACTGTCCCCGGACCTGGTCTGAAGGCGGTTTCCCTAGGAATGCATTAATTGATTTTCAATGCATTCCTATGGGAAACCGTGCATCGCAAGACGAAAAACTCGCAAGACGAAGAGACTTGCGGAACGAATTAATTTCGTCTTGCGAGGCACCACTGTACTTTTTATATAGTCAATATAGGCACAGAGTTAAATTTTTTAACATTTTCTAATGGTGGTGTGCCTCGAGATTTTTTTCATGAAAGAAGTATGCCTTTGCCCAAAAAAGGTTGGGAAACACTGCCATAGAGCATATATTCAACACAAAAAAACAGCAAAAATTAGTTGTTGACAAAGGACAGCTGAACATATAAAGGGGTTGCATTACCTTCAGTAGCTTAGGGCCTCATCAAACCTAAATCCGGCCCTGACTGTGATCAACTCCCGCCCAAAACCTATGTCCCCACTGTCAAAGGATGTGTGGATCCAGAACTGGCCTCCACAGTCACTTACGGACTCATAGTTAAAACTGTGTTTATGGAAGACAATCTTACTCGGCTACGAGTGATTGCCAAAGAAGATGATGTACGGTAAGTTCAGGCTCAATGGCCTGGGTCTGCACTAAGAGGCAGCCAAGATGGTCCCCTATCCCTGCTAAATAGCTCCAGCGCTAACAGGAGTCAACTTCAGCTCTGTATTGCTCAGCAGTAAATTGCAGCCTTTTGCTTACTTGGCATTGAGCTGGGCTGTATGTAGCATAAACAAGACCTTGGAGGACAACGTCTCTGCTTTACATCAAACATTCTCGCCATCCAGAAGACGCTTTTATATGTGTGTTTACCTGACCTCTGGCTGCTGTCTCTGCAGCCATAATTCTTCCAAACTAAACATATCACCGTTATGGTCTGTAGGGGTGGGATGAAATAGAAGGCCAAGTTTTCCTGATTTCCACCATCTGTCTGCTATCGCATGTTGAACCGTAGTGCAGAGCATAGGTTCTCCCTCACTCGAGTTTCACGCTGAGAAAAGGTGGTGGTGTTGTTTAGTCGTGTCCGACTCTTTGTGACCCCATGGACCAGAGCACGCCAGGCACTCCTGTCTTCCACTGCCTCCCCCAGTTTGGTCAGACTCATGTTTGTAGCTTCGAGAACACTGTCCAACCATCTCGTCCTCTGTCGTCCCCTTCTCCTTGTGCCCTCCATCTTTCCCAACATCAGGGTCTTTTCCAGGGAGTCTTCTCTTCTCATGAGGTGGCCAAAGTATTGGAGCCTCAGCTTCAGGATCTGTCCTTCCAGTGAGCACTCAGGGCTGATTTCCTTCAGAATGGAGAGGTTTGATTTTCTTGCAGTCCAAGGGACTCTCAAGAGTCTCCTCCAGCACCAGAATTCAAAAGCATCAATTCTTCAGCGATCAGCCTTCTTGATGGTCCAGCTCTCACTTCCATACATCACTACTGGGAAAAACATAGCTTTAACTATACGGACCTTTGTCGGCAAGGTGATGTCTCTGCTTTTTAATATGCTGTCTAGGTTTGTCATTGCTTTTCTCCCAAGAAGCAGGCATCTTTTAATTTCGTGGCTGCTGTCACCATCTGCAGTGATCATGGAGCCCAAGAAAGTAAAATCTCTCACTGCCTCCATTTCTTCCCCTTCTATTTGCCAGGAGGTGATGGGACCAGTGGCCATGATCTTCGTTTTTTTGATGTTGAGCTTCAGACCATATTTTGCGCTCTCCTCTTTCACCCTCATTAAAAGGTTCTTTAATTCCTCCTCACTTTCTGCCATCAAGGTTGTATCATCTGCATATCTGAGGTTGTTGATATTTCTTCTGGCAATCTTAATTACGGCTAGGGATTCATCCAGCCCAGCCTTTCGCATGATGAATTCTGCATATAAGTTAAATAAGCAGGGAGACAATATACAGCCTTGTCATACTCCTTTCCCAATTTTGAACCAATCAGTTGTTCCATATCCACCTGCTGGATTTTTGTCAAAAAGCAGCCAAGTAATTTTGGCATAGCATCGGGACATCAGCTCCACGCAAGGCATGACGTATAGGAGCAACAACTGGTAAAAGATAGATGTAATATTTTCCAAGGACAGGAAGAAACAATATGGACAGAATAAATGTCACACACAGGAAGAACAAGGATACAGTATGAGATTTTCACTTGTAGACTTATAAACCATTTAATGTGTCACCACGAAAAGAAGTTATAAATACTGCAGCTGTTGTATAAGGGGTTACTATGATGACTGGAATGTAACTGAGATCAATAAGATTTTGGAACGCAGAAATAAAGTAAATTGTCAAACCATAAATTCTAGCACGCTGGAGGGGGGCACCTAAATTATATACCATATTTTTCGCCCTATAGGACGTACTTTTTCCCCTCCAAAAATGAAAGGGAAATGTGTGTGCGTCCTATGGGGTGAATGCAGGCTTTTGCTGAAGCCTGGAGAGCGAGAGGGGTCAGTGCGCGCCGACCCCTCTTGCTCTCCAGGCTTCAGGAAGCTTTGCGCAGCCCTCGGGAGCCCGGCGTGACGGCTGCGCGGAGGTGCGCACTGCAGCCCTGGGCTTCGCGCAGCTCTGCGCAGCCATCCGGAGCCCGGCGCGAAGTCGCGCTGGGCTCCCTAGGCTTGCGGATAGCAGTCTGTTCTGGGGGCTGGGGTCGGGGGAAGCTCGGGCTTCCCCCGCGCCAGCCCCGCGCCTGGGGGGGAAATAATTTTTTTTCTTTATTTCCCCCCCAAAAAACCTAGATGCGTCCTATGGGGCGAAAAATACGGTAATTTGGTGTTTGAATGATTGATATTAGGAACTGTATTATAATTTAATTTTTAAAAATTCCTTCCAGTAGCACCTTAAAGGTAAAGGAACCCTGACCATTAGGTCCAGTCGTGACCGACTCTGGGGTTGCGGCGCTCATCTCGCTTTATTGGCCGAGGGATCCGGCATACAGCTTCCGGGTCATGTGGTCAGCACGACTAAGCCGCTTCTGGCGAACCAGAGCAGTGCACGGAAACACCGTTTACCTTCCCGTCGGAGCGGTACCTATTTATCTACTTGCACTTTGACATGCTTTTGAACTGCTAGGTTGGCAGGAGCAGGGACCAAGCAACGGGAGCTCACCCCGTTGCGGGCATTCGAACTGCCGACCTTCTGATCAGCGAGTCCTAGGCTCTGTGGTTTAACCCACAGCGCCACAAAAGCTCATACCAAGAACAAACTTAGTTGGCCTCTAAGGTGCTACTGGAAGGATTTTTATTTATTTATTTTTTTGTTTCGACTACGGCAGACCAGCATGGCTACCTACCTGTAACTTGTACTATAATTTGTCTGATATAATGAGGCTATTATTGGATTATTGTAATTGAAAACTAATAAAAATTATTACCAAAAAAAAAAAAGCAGCCAAGTAGAATAAGTCCGTTCAAGTTTCTAGTCCACAAGATGCTGCTGGGAGTGGACAGCATTTTGCTCTCTATAAAATCCAGGTGGGCACCAAATTTTTTCTCTGTTGCAATCAATCTTGGGACAGCTGCTCTTGGGTCTACTGAACTGTTGCACACAGAGGACTGTGGGGATTATATTGCGTGCTTTCCACCACTTTTTTACAATTTGAAGGAAGCTGCTGTTTAATCATTAAGCCACAGAGCCTGGTGGGGAAGGAAACTTGCAGTCATCCCCTTTTCACTGAGCACGAGTTTGATAGCAAGAGCTTTATTTACAGGGCAATGATGGAGATATGGAGCATATGCTGTTGGTTTATATGTTTACGCTTCCACTGCTAAAAGGGGAGAAAGGATTGTGCTTTTATTGCTGTCTAACTATAAAACTAGTCCAAAAGTTAGCTTTAATTTTTGAGCTTCGAACAGCGAGTCCAGCCATAGTTTTATACCCTCTAACACGGTGGTCTCCCTTTTGGGGGGAACCACTTTAAAATCACTGGGAAGTCTCAGTAAACCACCTAATAATAATAATAATAATAATAATAATAATAATAATGTGTGTGCATTCTGCAAATCAAAGCACATACAAAACATTTGGTTTCCCATAACCATGGCCTTGCTGTTCTAATGAGATGGGTGAAGAAAAGTAAAATAAATATATTTTCCATCAGCGAGCAGCATCCATGTTCAAATCAGCACCCAGCCAAAGGACATTTCCCCTCTGTTCAGTAATCTGGTCAGTCTCATGTTGTTGTTTAGTCGTTTAGTCGTGTCCGACTCTTCGTGACCCCATGGACCAGAGCACACCAGGCACTCCTGTCTTCCACTGCCTCCCGCAGTTTGGTCAGACTCATGCTTGTAGCTTTGAGAACACTGTCCAACCATCTCGTCCTCTGTCGTCCCCTTCTCCTTGTGCCCTCCATCTTTCCCAACATCAGGGTCTTTTCCAGGGAGCCTTCTCTTCTCATGAGGTGGCCAAAGTATTGGAGCCTCAGCTTCAGGATCTGTCCTTCCAGTTAGCACTCAGGGCTGATTTCCTTTAGAATGGATGTGTTTGATCTTCTTGCAGTCCATGGGACTCTCAAGAGTCTCCTCCAGCACCATAATTCAAAAGCATCAATTCTTCAGTCTCATAGAATCATCGCCTTGTAGAGTTGGAAAGGACTTTGAGCATCATCTAGTCCAGCCCCCTGCAATGCGGGATTTTTTTTAAAAAAAATTATTTGATTTCACAAGTATAAAATTAAAGGTAAAAGGTAAAGGTACCCCTGCCCATACGGGCCAGTCTTGACAGACTCTGGGGTTGTGCGCCCATCTCACTCAAGAGGCCGGGGGCCAGCGCTGTCCGCAGACACTTCCGGGTCACGTGGCCAGCGTGACAAGCTGCATCTGGCGAGCCAGCGCAGCACACGGAACGCCATTTACCTTCCCGCCAGTAAGCGGTCCCTATTTATCTACTTGCACCCGGGGGTGCTTTCGAACTGCTAGGTTGGCAGGCGCTGGGACCGAGCAGCGGGAGCGCACCCCGCCGCGGGGATTTGAACCGCCGACCTTTCGATCGGCAAGTCCTAGGCACTGAGGCTTTAACCCACAGCGCCACCCGCGTCCCTTAGTATAAAATTATAACACTACAAACATGCACATCCACATTTAAAGATTCCTTCGAATCTCTAGACTTCCCACCTTTCCTTCCATGGGTCCTATTATTAACCTTTTCTACTGCATATTTTCCAACAGTCCATGTTTTAAGTCACTCCATTTTGTCCATAGTATTTGCTACATTACAAGTCTTATTGCAATCCTGCTAATGTTTTCATCCAAGCTAAATTATAAATTTTTCCCATTCTTTTTGAAGTTTTGGTCTTCCTGGTTCCTGAGCTTTCCAGTCAGTTTCGCCATTTCAGCGTAGTCCAACAGTTTAATTTGCCATTCTTCTCTGGTAGGGACTTGATCTTCTTTCCATCTCTGGGCTAGTAGCATCCGTGCGGCTGTCGTCACATACAGAAAAAGTCTTTTCTGCTCCTTTGGAATATCAGCACCTACAATTCCTAACAGAAAAGCCTCTGGTTGTTGTTTTTTAAAATAAAAGTTAGTTTAAACATTTTTTTCAACTCATTATACAGTATATCATTTCCCAGAATGCTTTTTTTAACCTTACACTTCCACCACATATGGTAAAAGGTGCCTTATTTCTTTACATTTCCAGCAGATATTTGTACCTGTCTTATACATTTTTGCTAGTTTACTACGAGTCAAATACCATCTGTACATCATTTTCATTTCTTTCATGCATGCCGAAAAATGTAAGTCAGTTTTCCATAACCTTTCCCAATCTGAAAATTGCATCCCTCGGCCAGCCCTAACCCTGGTTTAAATGCATAGATTTGCTGGCATTCCATTAAGTTTGGCTCATTAGTGCTACTAAAGTTGTTTATTTTGCGGCTTATCCAGAATTGATCCGAACTAATGGCCTCTTAAACATCACGCTGGGTTTTTCCAGCAAAAACAACACAATCTACTTCCTTCATCTGATATGACTAATGAAGCCGACTGCAGTCCACAAAAGCTTTAGGCATAATAAATTTGGGATAGCCTTTAAGGTGCCACAAGACTCTTGTTTTAGCCACCAGATAGTCTCTTTGCCCCCAACGTTTAAGGAATTAAATTCAGGGGGGTGGATGCGAGGTGGCAAAAGATCTCTGAGCCTGCTTTGCAAAGCCTGCGTCTGGAAAGGAGAAGGAAACGGTCGAAAGAGCTGAGTCATTTGTCCCGAGTACAACATGAATGCTCTGTGTATATCAAATATAGCAGCCTTGCGAAATTTCACTGAACGTCATCCACTTTCCCCAACTTCCTCCTGTCAGGAGAAGTCTGCAGGGCGAGGGAAAATAGAATAATAGGGAGCAACTCCCTTGGGTGGAAAAGTTGCGACATTCAGGACTTTTTAGTTTAGAAAAAGATGAGTAAAGGAGGGGGAATGCGACAGAAGTGTTTAAAATTATGTTCACAGGTGGTGGGGATAGAAATATGTACATTGGGGGGGGGGGGCAAAGGGTGTTTAAGGAGATAACAGAAATCACTGGGTTAAAGCTGACCAAAAGTCCAGAGGTAGCATTATGGGTGGCGCTGTGGGTTAAACCACAGAGCCTAGGACTTGCTGATCAGAAGGTCGGCGGTTCAAATCCCAGTGAAGGGGTGAGCTCCCGTTGCTCGGTCCCTGCTCCTGCCAACCTAGCAGTTCGAAAGCACGTCAAAGTGCAAGTAGATAAATAGGTACCGCTCCGGCGGGAAGGTAAACGGCGTTTCCGTGAGCTGCTCTGGTTCGCCAGAAGCGGCTTAGTCATGCTGGTCACATGACCTGGAAGCTGTACGCCGGCTCCCTCGGCCAATAAAGTGAGATGAGCGCCGCAACCCCAGAGTCGGTCACGACTGGACCTAATGGTCAGGGGCCCCTTTACATTTACCTTAGCATTATTATCAATTTACGATGGGGTGGAAGGTTCGCAGGCTAGGAAGGTCCTGCTCACAAATTTATTGGCAGCTGCGCAAATTATTATAGCTAGGAAGTGGAAGGGGCAAGCAGAATACAAAATGGAAGAAATGGTATAAAGAGGTGTGGGATATAGCTGTTAACGATAAATTAACATGTGCCATTAAGGTAAGACGGGGAAGATGCAGGAGAAATGATTTTGAGGAGAATTTATAGAATTCACCAGGATTTGGGTGATGGTGGAGGAACTGCTTAAAGTGGTATGATGCTGCTTTAAATGTGTGGTGCTTTCTGGTACCAGAGAAGAATGGCAAACTAAGCTGTTGGACTACGCTGAAATGGCAAAACTGACCGGAAGGCTAGGGAGCCAAGAAAACAAAAACTTCAAGAAAGAATGGGGGAGAATATATAATTTATTTAGGAGACCACTGTAAGCAGAGGAAAACATTAGCAGGATTTTAATAACACTTGTAATGTAAGAAATAATATGGACACATACAAAATATAGATTATAAAATAATACGCAGTTGAAAATGTTGACAATGGGACCCATGGAGGGGAAGGCAGGAAGTCTGGAGCTTCAGTGAAATCTCTAAATATGGATATGTATTTGGTGTTGCTATAACTCTACACTTGTTAAATCAAATAAAAATTATTTCAAAAATAAATAAATGTGTAGTGCTTACTCTGAAAGCAGCCTTTCTCAACCTGTGGGTCCCCAGATGTTGTTGAACTACAACTCCCATCACCCCTAACTAGCAAGGCCAGAGCTCAGGGATGATGGGAGTTGTAGTCCAACAACATCTGGGGACCCACAGGTTGAGAACCGCTGCTTTAAAGGAACACTGTGGATGTGACCTTTGACACGGCACCCGAGTATTCCAGGTTATCAACATCTGTTTGTATAGCGCCTTCGGGCAGCTCGCACTCATGGCTCTACCCACAGAACCTGTGATAGGAGCGGTACCTGTCAGGCTTCAGGGAATTGGCTTCCCTGCAACGCGCTCTACGTGGGGCTACCTTTGAAGGTGACCCGGAAACTGCAGTTAATCCAGAATGCGGCAGCTAGACTGGTGACTGGGAGGGGCCGCCAGGACCACATAACACTGGTCCTGAGAGATCTGCATTGGCTCCCAGTACGTTCCCGAGCACAATTCAAAGTGATGGTGCTGACCTTTAAAGCCCTAAACGGCCTCAGTCCTGTATACCTGAAGGAGCGTCTCCACCCCCATCCTTCAGCCCGGACACTGAGATCCAGCTCTGAGGGCTTCTCATTGCGAGAAGTGAGGTTACAGGGAACCAGACAGAGGGCCTTCTTGGTAGTGGCACCCGCCCTGTGGAACACCCTCCCTTCAGATGTGAAGGTGATAAGCAGCTATCCTATCTTTAAAAGACATCTGAAGGCAGCCCTGTTCAGGGAAGTTTTTAATATTGAATGCTGTATTGTTTTTAAGACTTGATTGGAAGCCACCCAGAGTGGCTGGGGAGACTCAGCCAGATGGGCGGGGTATAAATAATAAATTATTATTATTATTATTCCTCCCTCGTGGCAGTAGATAAACAGAACAAAGGAAAAGAAGTCTTCCTACCAGTTAGAAACTTTAATAATCACAGCGAGAGAAAAAGAACCCATCTCCTAGGAATGGTGGTGTTCCCCCCTCCATCCCTATTAATCTTTGTCACTTCTACGTCTTGTAACCTGAGCTTGGAGCCACTGCGTTTTCTGTTCTGCCACTTTCTGAGCTCTCCGGGACTTTGGGGAAGGGAGGTGGATACTATCCAGAGACAGTGAATCTGTTAACTTTCTCTCTTCTGGTGTTTCTTCTGCTAGCTGTATTTCCCAGTATTTCCCAGCTTCTGCTTTCTAAACTATGCCCCTCTGCAAACCACTGTTCCAGATCTATACAGTGGTACCTTGGGTTACATACGCTTCAGGTTACAGACTCCGCTAACCCAGAAATAGTACCTTGGGTTAAGAACTTTGCTTCAGGATGAGAACAGAAATCGTTCTCTGGCGGTGCGGCAGCAGCAGGAGGCCCCCTTAGCGAAATATAATAATAATAATAATAATAATAATAATAATAATAATAATAATAATCCCCCAGCCACTCTGGGTGGCTTCCAACAAAACACTAAAATACAATAATATATTAAACTTTAAAAGCTTCCCTAAACAGGGCTGCCTTTAGATGTCTTCTAAAAGTTTGGTAGTTATTTTTCTCTTTGACATCTGGTGGGAGGGTGTTCCACAGGGCGGTTGCCACTACTGAGAAGGCCCTCTGCCTGGTTCCCTGTAACTTGGCTTCTTGCAGCGAGGGAACCGCCAGAAGGCCCTCGGCGCTGGACCTCAGTGTCCGGGCTGAACGATGGGGGTGGAGATGCTCCTTCAGGTATACTGGACCAAGGCCATTTAGGGCTTTAAAGGTCAGCACCAACACTTTGAATTGTGCTCGGAAACATACTGGGAGCCAGTGTAGGTCTTTCAAGACTGGTGTTGAAAGTGGTGCTTCAGGTTAAGAACAGTTTCAGATTAAGAACGGACCTCTGGAATGAATTAAGTACTTAACCCGAGGTACCACTGTACTGTCTTCCTGCTCCTGGGAAGATTCAGGATCAGGATCAAGAGGAAGGCAGCCCTCAGCATGGTCCCTGACGGTACCCAAATGGTAATGTAAACCAATGTTTTCACCACTCACATCTCTCCTTAACGCTTCGCAGATTTGACGCTGTCCCAAGATGGCAACAGTTGGATTGGTGTCTTCGTGTGCCGGTGTGCGTCCCATGGTGCCTTTGCTGAGGCAGGGGGTTCAGAAAATGAGATCGTCCCAGTTGCACACCACAGCCAGGTCTGCTTCGAAGGATTACTACGAGGTGCTTGTGTTAGGAGGAGGCACCGGCGGGGTCTCTATGAGCGCACGGATGAAGCGAAAAGTCGGAGCTGGCAATGTGGCGGTTGTGGAGCCCAGTGAGGTAAAAATGTGGCTCTCCCTCTTCTCCTCCTGCCTCCATCCCAGTGGGCAGCAAGTTCCTAATATTAATAGTTACCTCCCATGCATCGCATTCCTCTCCCACTGGCATTCCAGACAGAACAATCTTGAGAAGTTCTCTCTCACAGCTGAGCAGGGGTGGGGTGTATATAAATTTGCTCAAAAAGACCCAATGTGCATAATTTTAATTAGGTGGTGCTAGGTCTGCTGGGACTTGGGTAGCGCTGTGGGTTAAACCACTGAGCCTGGGGCTTGCCGATCAGAAGGTTGGCGGTTCAAATCCCCACGACGGGGTGAGCTCCCGTTGCTCGGTCCCTGCTCCTGCCAACCTAGCAGTTCGAAAGCACATCAAAGTGCAAGTAGATAAATAGGTACCGCTCCGGCGGGAAGGTAAATGCCGTTTCCGTGCGCTGCTCTGCTTTGCCAGAAGAGGCTTAGTCATGCTGGTCATGCTGTATGCCGGCTCCCTCGGCCAATAAAGCGAGATGAGCACCGCAACCCCAGAGTCGTCCGTGACTGGACCTAATGGTCAGGGGTCCCTTTACCTTTACCCTTTAGGTCTGCTGGGGGAGAAATTTACCGGTACGTTTCGAAGTTTGTAAGCCTCATTTAAATTAAAATAAGAACACTATAATTTATTTAGGAGACCACTGTAAGCAGATGAGAACATTAGCAGGATTCTAATAACACTTGTAGTGTAACAAATACAATGGACAATATGGACAGATATAAAATATAGACTATGAAATAAAATACAGTTAGAAATGTTGACAATAGGACCCATGGCTGGGATGGGAGGGAAGTCTCGAGATTTAGAGAAATCTCTTTATACGGATATGTATTTGGTGGTATTATAACTTTTCATTTGTAAAATCAAATAAAATTGATTAATTTTTTTTAAAGAACAATACTTCATCGCGGGATTTTAAGCAAGCAATCAGAGAGAGTCTCCCTCAGATCATTTTTGCCTGAGACAAGATGTTCTCCTGTTAACAGGGTAGGATTGAATGCTGCTCACCCACGTATTAATTGTCTCAGTTTTGGCCTTCATTTTTGATACCTAGGGGGCTGCAACATTCCTGTCTTTTTGCATTGCATCTAGAAGAACAAATGCTTCTTGACCTGGAAAGATCACTCACCGGGCGGGGTGTGGGTTGCTGTTCTCATCTAGAAATAGAACATCCAGGACTTGGGCTGAGTTTACGCATTTTGAAATATTAAAATTTGTCGCCAGGTGGTGAACATAATCTGCAGCTGCCCTATATGGAGTCGGAGCACGCATTCAGCTGTAGGCTAGGGAGACATTTGATTCACTACACTTTTAAAGACAAATCATTGTAACTCGCACCATGTGAGAACCAAAAGGCAGCAATCCATCAGAATTTGCACTTCTCTGAATTTTGCTCTGCTGTTCTCCAGCCATGTATTGTGTACAAAACTACATACAGTGGTACCTCGGGTTACATACGCTTCAGGTTACATACACTTCAGGTTACAGACCTGAGCCAGAAATAGTACCTCGGCTTAAGAACTTTGCTTCAGGATGAGAACAGAATCGTGCTCCGGCGGTGCAGCGGCAGCAGGAGGCCCCATTAGCTAAAGTAGTGCTTCAGGTTAAGAACAGTTTCAGGTTAAGAACGGACCTCCGGAACGAATTAAGTTCTTAACCTGAGGTACCACTGTACATTAGAATAAAGCATGTATAAAAAATGCCCATACAGTGGACGCTTGGGTTGCGAACGTGATCCGTGTGGGAAGCAGGTTCACAACCCTCAGCACCGTATCTGTTCACGTGCGGGTTGCGATTTGGTGCTTCTGCGCATGCACAAAGCGCGATTTAGCACTTATGTGCAAGCACCGAAACCCAGAAGTAACCCGGTCTGGTACTTCCGGGTTCGTTGTGGTGCGCAACCCGAAATCGCGCAACCCGAAGCGTCTGTAACCCGAGGTATGACTGTATTAGTGAACATAACATGAGGGGAATTTGCTTTGCAGAAATTTATAATGGGCAAAATTGCATACAAGTGTATACCTTAGGATAAATTCACATTGAATACTGCTGAATTTTTATAAGGACCTAAGAAATATAATTCGCAATGTGCCGACTTCCGGGATAGCGCGAACGGGTAATGGCGGATTCCCTCCGAGCTCTGGAGGGAATCGGCTCCGCTAAGGACGGGTCTTGCCGTGCCGGCGACACGGGGACCCTTAGAAACCGCAGGCGCGGAAGCCTGCGGACATGGTGACTCGGTGGGCACCTTAATCGCCCTCCCTGACCCGCGAAGAGCCTTTTTAAAGGCTACGGAGTGGACCGGAGAGTGGCGTGGTGCTGAGAGTCGATCGCTGCCTTGGCGGAGCGAAGCCGCGAGCCATGATCGGAGAGCGCTATCTTTCTTCCTGAAATTTGGACTGAAACAAATAACCCGTGAGTAGAAGGGAATTTTGGCATTAAAAGTTTTTATACCCAAAATTGAGTACGATCGGGGGTGTGTTAAAAGGAAGTCCGCACCCCCCCCCCCCACAGAAAGATTCAAAGCAAAGAGAGGAGTACTAAGGCGGAAAGACTTTGGCTTTAAAAAGATAACTCTCACGAATTGGATGACAAAGTTATTGTGCTGGAGTGGAAAAGAGAGAATTTTGAAAGTTTCCTTTTCTCCTGGTAATCCCCCCCCCTTGGACCCGGGAGCGCCCTGCGTGAGAGCCCGAGGAAAAAGAATAAAGAGTTTGACAGCTGTCAAAAGAGCTGTCAAACGGGAGGCAAAGACTTGGGACTGTGTTATTGGTACTTTTTCGGACTAAAAAAAGCTACATTAAAATTGACCTTTTTGAAACAAAGTGACTGGGAATATTAAAGTGGCTGGGAGCTACAAAGAAACGGATTGTTGGAACAGAATCATGATGGAAACCCCCCTGGAGGGAACTAGAGACATTGCAATGGCTGCAGAACGGAAACTATGGGCAGAGATTGAAAGGATGTTTTTTCTCGTGGGAACTTTACAAGAGCAAAGTACCACAATAAGTAAACAACTGGAGACTTTCGGTTTGGAACTGAGCAACTCTGCCAATGATACAAAGTTGATGGAAAGAAATTCTGCAGCTGCAGAGAAGGAGATAACTTTGGAGCGGGGGGAAAAAGAAGAAGAAGAAGGAGAGGAACTTCAGGTGGAAAAAACCAACCAAAAGCCTGCAACCTCTGGGAACAAAGGAAACAAAGAAAACGACAAGTGGATTACAAATCTGCAAAAGGAGAGAAAGATAAAGGAAGAAGCCCCCAGAATAACTGGAATATTGGACTATATAAGAGTAAACAAGTATGATTGGGGCTTTTTCAACAAGCAGGAGTATGAGAGACTGAGTGGTCCTGAGCAGAAACTGAAACTTATTGAATTGGAAGGAGGAAAAAATGAGAGGCTGGTGACAGAACCTCTTCAAGAAGAGAGGGCCAACAAAATGGATTACCAACAAAATTGGTGGAGAGAGACTAACTGGGGCTTAAGAGCCTCTGATGTGAGAAACCCGGGCTAAAGCAGCCAATCTATTGGGACATTGGTTTGGGAAGGGACAGAAACCGGGGCAGGGCAGGAGGGGAGAGGAGAATAGTTATAATCTGAGATTTAGAACTGCTATATTATGATTTTTTGATGCAATATGTGAAGGAAGGAATTCATGGGAGAAGAATTTAGGCCGTCCTTAGAGAAAAGATTTATTGTGTAAAACTGGATAAGTTTAAATTGGGTCAAGCATAAGTGACAAATTTTAAGAAAGGATGAGACATTTAAGGGAGGAGAGCAGATAATTTGCTGAGATAATTAATGAAACTGGAATGTGGGAAGGAGGGTGCGGGGAAGCCAACGTTATGTAATTATGTATGTTTTTGTTTTGTCTTTATAAGTCTGTCTGCCTTTTAAAAATTTGAAAACTCAATAAAAATTTATTAAAAAAAAAAAAATATAATTCGCAATGTGGAAAAATGAGAACTAGAGAGAAACAAAAATTGACAGATTTCCGCATTCCTACTGTAACCCCGTATTGTTTATTCTGAGCTGTGGGCTGCTAAAGACAGGTGTTCACTAGCCCCCATACTAAAGATTATTAATTGGAGATGTTACAATTTAAGGACTGAGGTACAGATGCCCCTTTCTTACCACACCTGCGTAGCTGACTTTTGAAAGAAGTCCCTCCAGTGCTCAGGCTGTGTGGCTTCGGCTCCTGTTTTTCAGAAGCACTATTTTATTTTTTATTTTTTTAATTATAATTTTTATTAGTGTTTTTTTTAACATATCATTTTCAACAGTAATTAAACATACTTTTACATCTTATTCAAATTTTTGACTTCCATCAATCCTGTCTGAAAATTTTCCAGTCTAATCTCTTAGTATGCATTTCTTATCTTCCCTGTTACATTTCAAACTCATAACCAATATCTCTATCTTTTTCTGCTTTGTAACACTTCGTATATTTCTCCTTACAAAACTTCTTGTAGTCCTGCTAGCGTAATTTGTTGATTACAGTTGCTCTTCAAATAATTCAGATACTTCTTCCAATCTTCTGTAAATCTCTGGTTCCGCAGGTTTTGAATCCTTCCTGTCATTTTGTTCAATTCTGCATAGTCCATTAATTTCGTCTGCCATTCTTCTTTCGTCGGAATTTCTTCTTGTTTCCATTTCTGGGCTAACAATACTCTTGCCGCAGTTGTTGCATATAAAAACAATTTAACATCTTGCCTGTTAACAGTGGCGTAGCGTGGGGGGTGCAGGGGGGGCTGGCCGCACCGGGCGCAACATCTGGGGTTAGGGCAAATCCACAGGTTAGGGGGCGCAAATCCATGGGTTAGGGGGCGCAAATTGCTTGCCTTGCCCCGGGTGCTGACAACCCACGCTACGCCACTGCCTGTTAATGTCCTGACCTATAATACCAAGTAAAAATGCTTCTGTTTTTTTAAAAAATGTATATTTTCAGAAGCACTATTATCAGCCGCTCTGGACTTTGGTTGGGGCCGGAGCAAAACCACTGGCACCCTGTTCCCGTCCAACGGCAAGTGTGATTCCTTCCGGTGTAAAGTGGATCCAATCCAGAGTTCAGAAGCTGGATCCAGACAAGAACTGTGTCCACCTGGAGAACAACCAAAAGGTAAGCTCTCAGCTGCCTCTTCATTTAATCCTCGTTGCTACAAAAACTGAAGCTCCGTACTTTACGGAAACTTGTCACCTTGATGGAGAACATTGGAAACTTGGGCTAGAGACAAGCAGTTGCATCCAATATTAGCCCTGCTCACAGTAGACTCATTGAAACAGATGAACATCACAAATTAATTTGGAGATGCTATTTGACACCAGTCAGATTAAATCAAATAAACAAGGAATATTCGGTGTTATGTTGGAGGGGATGCCAGGAAACCGGGAATTGTGTTCACATGTGGTGGAGGTGTAAAGACGTACAATTATTTTTGGTAAAGGGTGTTTAAGGAGATAACAAAAATCACTGGGTTAAAGCTGACCAAAAGTCCAAAGGTAGCATTATTATCGATTTACGATGGGGTGGAAGGTTTGCAGGCTAGGAAGGACCTGCTCACAAATTATTGACAGCTGCACAAATTATTATAGCTAGGAAGTGGAAGGGGCAAGGAGAATATAAAATGGAAGAATGGTATAAAGAGGTGTGGGATATAGCTATTAACAATAAATTAACATGTGCCTTTAAGGTTAGATGTGGAAGATGCAGGAGAAATGATTTTGAGGATAATTTATAGAAATTGTACCATGAAAAGGGAAAGGGGTCAAACCATCGCAAGAGGTGTAGAAATTTTGGGAGGTTGCTTAGTTACAATGGAATGGTCTCGGGGTGGGGTGCACATTTTATTCTTATTTATTTATAGATTATTACTTTGCCAAAAAGAAAAAGAAAATGAAAGAAACTGGTGAACATGACTAACTTAGATCCATTCATTTCAATGGGCCTACTCTGAGCAGGAGTTGGGTACAACCTATTGCTTCCAGATGGGGTGTCATAGGAGATTCTACAACTTGCCCCTTATGTGATTGTTTTAGAGCTGCGATCCTATACACACATTGACCTGGGAGCAAGTCCCATTCAACTTAATAAGGCTTACATATGAGTGGACATCTATAGGATCACACTGTTAAAAGTGATGTGTAGGCAACTCCCAATTTACGCAGGGTTTATGTTCCAAGGCACCGTGTCCTAAGTGAAATATATATTTGAAACATCCCTGGTTAATGTAATGAATGACTTTCTTATCTTACAGATATCTTACAAGTATTTGATCATCGCCCTTGGGCTCCAGCTGCATTTTGAAAAGGTATTTTTTTATTTAAAAAAATCTCTCTGCTAGTAAAAACCCTGGTGTGAAGCAGGAGACAAAGAGTTACTTTGGGCATCATTTTACTGCCCATCCTGCATTTGTCTCATGCAGCGCCGCTTCCGTTCTGCTGCAATCCACATTATTCAACTTGCCGTCTGCTGCGGTGAAATGACACAGCTTATGTAGTGTTTGCAAGTGGTCCCAAAATTATGTCATTACATTGTCGTTTTGTTAATAATAATAATAATAATAATAATAATAATAATACATTCCCCGCCCATCTGGCTGGGTTTCCCCAGCCACTCTGGGCATTTGCCAACAGAATATGAATAATAAAAATAAAAAAGCGATAATCTGTGGCAGTTATAGTCCAAAACATCAACAGTCCACCAAGTTGGTGAAAGCTGCTGCTGCCCAGTGCCCACTTACCAGAGAGTAAGCCCCCCTGAAATGCACTCCGGTGCCCTGAAAATTCACTTTCTGATTCTGGAGGGTCAAATTTCCTTAAAAGAAGGCCGGGCCTTCCCCGCTGGCTGGATTGTAAAGGTTTCTGCTGGAAAAACTAACACCAATGAAAAATCATGTTTTGGTTTTTCCTTGAGACATTATATTGTTTCCCAAAACTGGCAGGGGTGGGTGGACAAAAAATTCATCCCTGGGAGGAATTTCAGTCTGGAAAACGTTGCAGTTATTTGCATGCAGATGTGGGGCCAATGTGCATTTAGAACACTGTATTTTTCCGTGTAAAACTCGCCCCTGTGTATAAGACAACCCCTATTTTGGGGGATTCCAAATTAAGAAAATGGGGCGGGGGGTTGCCCCAAGTTGTTGAGCTTTTTTGGGGGGGGTTCCATAAGTCGCTCACCCGCCTGACCAACGCTGACAATCGCATGCCTTGCCAAAGCCACAAATCGCCTGACCACTCGCCGCAAGCAGCCGCCAATCACCCGCCCAATTGCCGCAGTGGCTGAAACCAATCGCCCGTCCCCACTCTGCACTATCTGTGTATAAGACGACCCCCAATTTTTAACATTATTTTATAATAGAAAAACATCATCTTATACACGGAAAACTATGGTATCTACAATCCAACACAGAGTTTAATGCCACCGATTTCAGTGGTTTTAAGTGTACTAGAATCTTTGATGGGCTGGGGCCAGGATGTTCAGGGTCTGGGTGCTGTGAGGGCACTATTTTTTAAATTGGGAGTGTGTGCATGCAGACTGTTTGTTCCAGATGGTGATCATGACAAGACAAGTTGCATGTACAGTGGTACCTTGGGTTAAGTACTTAATTCGTTCCAGAGGTCCGTTTTTAACCTGAAACTGTTCTTAACCTGAAGCACCACTTTAGCTAATGGGGCCTCCCGCTGCCGCCACGCTGCTGGAGCACGATTTCTGTTCTCAACCTGAAGCAAAGTTCTTAACCTGAAGCACTATTTCTGGGTTAGCGGAGTCTGTAACCTGAAGCGTATGTAACCCGAGGTACCACTGTATTTCCTGAAGGCTAACAGAGAAGGCCTGCAGGGGCCCTCTGGTGGTCTATCTTAAGAAGTTGAATATATCCGAAGGTCTAGCACTCGCTTCATGCATGGGATCAGTGTGAGAATGAATGAACTCTTCTTCAAATCGGAGAATACTCGCAGTTCATGTTAGAATATGACAGTTAATGGTGGAATTTTGGACATGTTTAGAAGTACATCCAGAATCGGATTTCATTTCCATCATCAACAATACAACCTCTTTTATTTAAAAAATAGAAATAAGTCAATTGCTCTCTGTTTCAGACTGCTCTTGTTATGTGGAGGAAGACTTCTTTAACTTACGCATGTGCAGGTTTTAAAAAATCTTTATTGAAAGGTCAAAAAGTACATGACTATATGGGCACCAAACATGGTGAGACACAAACAAAAAAGAGAAAAGGAAAATGAGAAACAGAACCCGTGCAGAAGAGAAAACAAAGGGGGGAGGAACCCCCAAAATTGTATATTTTCCGAGGTTGCTATTGTACTTCACCAGATCTTAACCTATTACAGTATTTGTAAGAATGGATTCCAAATATCATTGAATTTGTCCATGGAAAGTCTGCATTTATATGCAAGTTATTCATATGTTGCGAGTTTGTACAAGTCTTCAATCCAATCGTAGAAGGGAGCCGCATTTTTATTTTCCCAGTTTATCAGGATCAGTCTTTTTGCTGTGGTAAGGGCACCGAGAGTCTACTCATGTCTTTTTGTAGGGTTCCATGTGCTGGGTATATAATTCAAATGGATATTTTGCTCTGTAAATGTAAGGTTGTTCCATTCAGTTCTGTTGATGGTTTCAGTTACCTTCTGCCAAAAATCTATCAAAATAGGACAGTGAAAAAACATGTTTTAGAGAAGCATTATCTCTATTGCATCTCCAACGCATGTGCAGTTTTTACCAAATTATGACCCCATAGCCATCCATACTTTCAGGGAGGCATCAGTAATTTGAGGACCAGTTAATATCTGAGACAGGAGCCTGCGACCCTCCAGATGTTATTGGATTGCAACTCCTATTGCCTCTAGTTAAAAGATGCCCAACGCCCCAATGGATGATGGGAGTTGCGGTTTAGCAACATCTAGAGAGCTTCAGGTTACTCACTGCTTGCATATACCAACCAGGAGACTCCATGTGATGTATTACACAATAATATGCCTTGTTGTTTATGCGAAGACTTGATCTGAATATTTTACCAGTTACATTGGTACCTTGGTTTACAAACTTAATCCATTCCGGAAGTCCGTTCTTAAACCAAAGCGTTCTTAAACCAAGATGTACTTTCCCATAGCAGCAACAACTATCTTTATTACGGTCCAGAGACCCAACAAAACATTACAAATCAATACAGAGTTCATACAGCCTACCTCCAGGTTAATCAAGCACTTTGTTTGGAATATAGGGCTCATTTGTTCTTGCAACCACCGATAAAAACTTTGCCACTGCCAACGTTCTAGCTTTTGTCCGGTCTTCCAGTAGGAACCTGACATAGTGAGCCTCTGACTTTCCCGGGAAAGGCACCAGCAAGGGTAGTATCAGTTCAGCCCTGGCCTGCTCATACTTCGCACAATGTAACAAAATATGATCTATGGAATCGATGTCTTGAGCACACGAGCAAAGTCTGTCCTGGTAGGGAACTCCTCTCCACCTACCATCCAGCACTGCAGAGGGGAAGACATTCAGTCTGGCTTTGGTGAAAAGCCTTCGATAGTTAGGTACTTTCCCATAGCAATGGGGGACTCAATTTACAAATGGAACGCACTCAACAGGAAGTGAAACGTGTTCTTATTCCAAGGCAAAGTTCACAAACCAAAACACCTCCTTCCAGGTTTGCAGCGATCTTAATCCAAGTTGTTCATAAACTAAGCTGTTCTCCAACCAAGGTACCACTGTACTGAATCAAGATAAATGCTCATGTAATAGCTCTGATCATGATCTTGGTCCCAAGAAAATCTATAGGATTTGTGTTACTATGTTACTGAGGTTGGCACTTTCTTCTCATACTCAGCGGGTTTAATAACGTAGCTGGAAAGAAGCCACTCTCAATTTGCATTTCCCACGCGCCTGGCACAATTAAATACTACACAGCTAATTTTGTTTTGTTGCAGATCAAGGGCTTGCCCGAAGCTTTCAGCACTCCTAAAATAGGTTCCAATTATTCCGTTCACACCGTGGAGAAAACTTGGAAGGCTCTGCAAGATTTCCAGGGAGGAAATGCCATCTTCACCTTTCCAAACACACCCGTGAAATGTGCCGGCGCACCGCAAAAGATCATGTACTTGTCAGAGGCGTACATGAGAAAGGTATGCGCTGTCTGTTACTGGAAGCTAGCAGACTTGATAGATCTGCGTTGTGGCTTGAGCAGGTGGCATGATCTTTGCAATGCAAAAGGGCCAGATCTTCATCTGCACAGATATTACGCTCTTTCAAACTGCTGGGACTCTCAGCCTCTGTTCACAAAAACTTTTTAGCTATTAGGGTGGACTTCTCTCTCCTCTGCTGAGAAAGATGGTGGCAGGGAGGCTGTCCCTTGATTATGTTATAATAAAAAAACTGCTCCCTTTCCCTTATGGGGTATTCCAAAGCCCGTATAGAGTCCTTAAGTGGGTTCCCTATCGGTAGGAGGAAATAACAGAGGTCAACCAGAGAATATTGAGAAGCAAAGCGGCTAGTAAGCCTGATCTTTATTCAAGGAACTGTTGTGACAGGGTCCTCACTCACCACATGCAGGAGGGAGGAGAATCCCGAACAATGGTGCACCAGCCCTTATATAGACTTTTGAAATTGCACACCCTGTAGCCCAAAACCACCCCCCAAAACATACATACATCACCGGAGGAGGCAGAAATTTGAGTGTTGCTTCTCTTCTGTCTGCCAAGATACCTGATAATTCCCTACTTGGTTACATTATTAATAATAATAATAATAATAATAATAATAATAATAATAATTTATACCCCGTCCATCAGGCAGTTTCCCCAGCCACTCTTGGCGTCTCCCAATCAAGTGTTAAAAACAGTACAGCGTTAAATATTAAAAACTTCCCTAAAAAGGGCTGCCTTCAGATGTCTTTTAAAGATAGGATACTACTACCGAGAAGGCCCTCTGCCTGGTTCCCTGTAACCTCACTTCTCGCAATGAGGGAACCACCAGAAGGCCCTCAGAGCTGGACCTCAGTGTCCGGGCTGAAGGATGGGGGTGGAGACGCTCCTTCAGGTATACAGGACCGAGGCCGTTTAGGGCTTTAAAGGTCAGCACCAACACTTTGAATTGTGCTCGGAAACATACTGGGAGCCAATGCAGATCTCTCAGAACCGGTGTTATGTGGTTCCGGCGGGTAGCCTGGCCATTCCTTTGGGATGGTAAATACTTAGTTCCTGAATCTCTTACGCATATTGAAAGTGCACTCAGCTTAACAGATACTTGCCAAACTGTATTTGAAAAGGGAGGGTTAAGCCCCTACAGTCAAAAGACCATTCAAAAGCTTTTCCCATTTCCTTCCTCCTTGCAGAGAAATATTTGAGGTCAATTTGGGAGAGTCAAAATGGCTTCAGGATTGTTCTCCTGTACTATTTCAGACAGGCGGTTTATATACTTATGTATGCGTTTGCCTTGTACATTTATTTTATATTTTAGACCTTAGAATTCTTATAACAATTACGTTGATTCATTAATCACATTTTTTTCCAGCTGTGTCTGCATATATTTGCAAAGGACTAAAGCAATTGTTTTGAAGAAAGACGTGCACTTTGCTTTATAGATGGTGTGTGTGCAATAGTGCGATGTTGAATTCCACCCTTTCCCCAAAAAAGTTGTACTAAATTATGTTGGATATTTTTGGTGGGTGTTGTAAAAAATAGCATTCTGTCTCCTGCTTCTGGTTTGCCACTCATAACTATGGTTTTGAACCGTTACTTTTGAATTATCCTCTTGGTAGACTGGAAAACGACCGAAAGCCAAAATAATCTTCAATACTGCCCTTGGAGTGATTTTTGGTGTTCAGAAGTATGCCGATGCTCTGCTAGAGATTATCAAATCGAGGGACATTACAGTCAACTACAAATACAACCTTGTTGAAGTTCGAGCTGATAAACAGGAAGCGGTCTTTGAGAACTTGGACAAAAGTGGGGAGACGGAGGTCTATCAGGTCAGCAAAATGAGATTTTTTCAGGTGCATCTATGTACAAAGCGAATTACAGTGACTATCGTGATTTTCCTGTTTGTTAGAAAAGGCAGGAAATAGTAAATCAAAATGTTGATCGAAGTATGTGATGTGAGAAGGTGAAAATGGTTGATACAGTGTAGATGAAAAACTGACCAAACAACTTTGAGCGCTGGGATGGTTGAAGTATGTGGATGAGATTGCAACAGACCCCTCCACCTATGGCACACTTTGGTGAAGAAGTGGGGGGGAAACTTTATAAGGACATTAAAAAGGTAAAGGGACCCCTGACCATTAGATCCAGTCGTGGCCGACTCTGGGGTTGCAGCGCTCATCTTGCTTTATTGGCCGAGGGAGCTTCCGGGTCATGTGGCCAGCATGACTAAGCTGCTTCTGGCAAACCAGAGCAGCGCACGAAAATGCCATTTACCTTCCCGCCCGAGCGGTACCTATTTATCTACTTGCACTTTGACGTGCTTTCAAACTGCTAGGTTGGCAGGAGCAGGGACTGAGCAACAGGAGCTCACCCCGTCGCGGGGATTTGAACCGCCGACCTTCCAATTGGCAAGTCCTAGGCTCTGTGGTTTAACCCACAACACCACCCGCGTCCCTATAAGGGACATTATATAAGGACATTATCTTAATAATAATAATAATTGCAACAACAACAAATATTTATTTATTTATTCATTCATTCCCCAGCCACTCTGGGCGGCTCTCAACAGAATATTAAAAACATGACAATCATCCCTGGGAATACCGTTTTTCTGAAAGAATTTTTATTGGTATGACAAAATAAATCACACAATTATCCTTTTTTTCTTAACATCTTAAAATAAAACAAGATTCGTCCGAATCCTGAGACTTCCTTCCTCCCCTCCGCAGGTCCTTTATATATCTTAATCCACTGCATATTAATAGTTCCTTCCAATTACGGTCCTCCAAAATATCCAAAGTCTTTATAACATTGCAAGAGTTATTCAAAGCCTGCCAAAGAGTTCAAGTGTTTCCAGTGTTCTTTTAAATATGATCTATATCTGTCCCGTTCTCGGTTGAAGTTTTGATCCTCTTGATTTCTGATTTTCAAAGTCAATCTACTCCAATAATTTCATCGGCCAGTCTGCTTTTGTTGGCATCTTACTCTCTTCCTGTCGCTGGGCAAGCAACATCCTTGCAGCTGTAGTCGCATAAATGCATCTTAGCCAGGGAAAATTCTCTCATTCTCTCTCTCTCTCTCTCTCTCTCTCTCTCTCTCTCTCTCTCTCTCTCTCTCTCATGCTAAGCTATAGTATCAGATATCCAATTGTGCTTGAACTCAGGGCCGGATTTAGGTCTGATGAGGCCCTAAGCTACTGAAGGTAATGGGGTCCTTTATATGTCCAGCTGTCCTTTGTCAACAACAAATTGTCACTGTTTTTTGTGTTGAATATTTGCTGTCTGGTAATTTATGGACCTAATAGGTATCTAAAGCCATTTGCATATGCAGAATGTAGGCACCCTATATATAGAAATGAGCAAACCAGTGATATTTTAGGGAGCAGGCTAGCAGACGGGGCCCATTATTTACATCCTAGGAGCCTACACAACACAAAACACTGTTGCTGTATGAAGGTTTTGTTTTATTTGTTTTTTATCTTATATTTTGGAAATGTTCATCCGGTGGTTTTTTTCCCTTTAAATTTTTGGGGGGGCCCCAAGAGAGTGTGGCCCTAAGCTATAGCTTGTTTAGCTTATACGTAAATCCGGCACTGCTTGAACTCTTTTCTCTTTCTCTGGATGCAGTACGAAATGCTTCATGTCACACCCCCCATGGGACCCCAAAACGTACTTCTGAACAGTCCGGTTTCAGATGCTGGGGGCTGGGTCGATGTAGACAAGGAGACATTGCAGCACAAGAAATACCCAAATGTGTTTGGGATCGGAGACTGCACTAACCTCCCCACTTCAAAGACAGCTGCAGCTGTAGGTAAGAGTGGCTTTTGCAATTAGCTAATTCAATGTTAATTCAATGTTAGGGACGCGGGTGGTGCTGTGGTCTAAACCACAGAGCCTCTTGGGCTTGCCGATCGGAAGGTCGACGGTTTGAATCCCCACGACGGGGTGAGCTCCCATTGCTCTGTCCCAGCTCCTGCCAGCCTAGCAATTTGAAAGCATGCCAGTGCAAGTAGATAAATAGGTATTGCTCCGGCGGGAAGGTAAACGGCATTTCCGTGCGCTGCTCTGGTTTCGCCAGAAGCGGCTTAGTCATGCTGGCCACATGACCCGGAAGCTGTCTGCGGATAAACGCCGGCTCTCTCGGCCAGTAAAGCGAGATGAGCGCCGCAACCCTAGAGTCGTTCACGAGTGGACTTAACGGTCGTCAGAAGAAGAAGAGTTTGGATTTGATATCCTGCTTTATCACTACGCTAAGGAGTCTCAAAGCGGCTAACATTCTCCTTTCCCTTCCTCCCCCACAACAAACACTCTGTGAGGTGAGTGGGGCTGAGAGACTTCAAAGAAGTATGACTGGCCCAAGGTCACCCAGCAGCTGCATGTGGAGGAGCGGAGACGCGAACCCGGTTCACGAGATTACGAGTCTACCGCTCTTAACCACTACACCATACTGGCCCAGGGGTCCTTTACCTTTTTTTCTTAATTCTGTGTTAACATAAATACTACATTTAATTCTTATTTAATGTAGCCTTTTTCGCTCTCTTTGCAACCCCTTTTGATATCTGAAGAAAAGCAGATTTGCTTGCTGCAAATCTGGCCTTAAACACTGAGTCTTAAGCTTCGTATACTGAAAGAAGCCTTTTATGGATCTGATGTCAGAAAGATCAGAAATAGGATTTAAAAAAAAAAAGTTTATTTGACTGACCGAGGGTGCATCTACATACAGGGGGAAAATGCTATTAAAATTAAATCATTATAACAAAAGGGAAAATCGCTATAGAAAAATCACACAGAAATTCTTTTGCTCTCTGGCTCCATCTGGTGTTGCATGTTCATAACGCATTCAAAATACTGTTTTTTGACTAATGTAGCTGAGTTAGAATAGATTTAGTCCCTGAGCCTGAGGTTTCGCATACTTGTTCTACCCCAACCCAATTTTTTCAAGGCCTCAGATATCAGCCTTTCCAGCCTTTGTATCTGAAGCTCCAGTTTTGTTAAACTGGAGATACCAAGGATTAGATCTCAGACCAATTCAGCCAGCTAGCCCTGGGGATTATCTAATTGATTGTCTATTTTTATTGTTATTCATGTTTTTACACTGTATTTTATGCTGCTTTTATAATTAAGTGTTTTAAAAGTGTTTTAAATTTGTTGTTAGCTGCCCTGAGCCCGGTTTTTGAACCAGGAAGGGCGGGGTATAAATAAAAAATTATTTCTTCTTCTTATTATTATTTCTTTAGATCTTCTCTGCTCTGCTCCTGAGCTACACAACTGCTCTCTCTAATCTGCCCTGTTATAAGCAAGCATTGGTCTTTAGTTAGTCATGCCTTAGAACAAATTAATAGGACTTATTTACAACCAATTTTAGCTAGACCAGGGTCCATCTATTTTATAACTGACTAAATTATGGTACAAATTAGTGGATATTCTAACAGAGGAAGCTGTGTTGGTCCGTTTAGAAACAGAAAAAGAAATTGCAACCCAGCACCAATTAGAAACTTTGGCAATGAAGTGGTCTATGAGTAGCTTAAATAATAATAAATAAAAACGATAAGAGGAATACACAGAGAAATGTTTCAAGGGGTAGCGCTTAAAAATAGAATTTTATTTTTAGACTCTAGTGTTCCTATTTCGGGAAGAAAAACGTTGCGGCACTAATGTAAACAAACCATTATCTCTTCTGTAGCTGGCCAGTCTGGTGTGCTTGATAAAACCATTTCTTGCGTAATGAAGGGCAAGCCTCCAGCTAAAAAGGTAAGCTGGTTAATTCAATTAATTGGTCATTAAATGGGTAGTATTATCACTTCGAATGAAGAATTATATTTTTGATAAAGATCCCATGGGCAATGACTTAAGTTTTGTTACATATTTTGAGGCAGTATTCTTTAACTTATTAAAGATTTATGATATGCTAAACTCTCGCAAATTTATTTATGGGTTTTTCTGCAATGTTAATTGTTTAATACTGCTAACATACAACAGCAGGCAAGAGAACTTCCAAATTGCCATTATATCCCTGCTTTTGGACGTAAGCCAAGCCAGTAGAAAAAGACAAAACATCATAATTAGAACTGCATACTGGGGAGGTATACTCTCTCTTTGCATCTTTATTTTAAATTTTATTTTGACAAATTAATAGTAATAAATAAATAAGAATAAAAATGTGCATCCCACTACCGAGACCATTCCATTGTAACTAAGCAACCTCCGCAAATTTCAACACCTCTTGCAGTGGTTTGACCCCTTTCCATTTTAACAGTACAAATTCTACAAACACCCTCCATATCTCCTCAAAATAATTTCTACTGAATATTCCGTTTTGCCTTAATGGCACGTTAATTTATCATTAATAGCTATATCCCACACCTCTTTATACCATACTTCCATTCTATATTCTGCTTGCCCCTTCAACTTCTTCGCTATAATAATTCGTGCAGCTGTCAATAAATTTGTGAACAAGTCCTTCATAGCCTGTGAACCTTCCACCCCATCATAAATTGATAATAATGCTACTTCTGGACTTTTGGTCAGCTTTAACCCAGTGGTTTCTGTTATCTCCTTAAACACCCTTTGCCCCCCAAAATTGTACGTTTACACCCCCACCACATGTGAACATAATTCCTTGTTTCCTGGCATCCCCTCCAGCATAACACTGAATATTCCTTGTTTATTTGATTTAATCTGACTACATTAAGTACCATCTCCAAACTCATTTTTAATAATTTATATACCATGTTGTATGAAAGAGGTAAAGAGATAGAATTACACAAAGGCTATTAGTCGTACCTTGGTTTTCAAACAGCCTGGGTCTTGAACGTTTTGGCTCCCAAACACCCCACACCCAGAAGTGAGTGTTCGGTTCTTTTGGAAGCCAAGTGTCCAACGGGGCTTTCAATTGGCTGCAGGAGCTTCTTTGGTTTTCGAACATTTCGGAAGTCGAACAAACTTCTGGAACAGATTCCGTTCGACTTCCAAGGTACGACTGTATTTTACATAAGCCAGGCATGTCCAAGTCCGTTTGGGGGGCTAATCTGGCCTGTTAGCCGGTTTAATCTGGCCCCTGTGGCAGTTTATGTCCTGAGGTAAAATCCTTTAAAAAGCTCAACAGCTTCAATCCTTAAAAAAGGTTAAAAACTTAGGTCAGCCCTCACGGCCCTTCACTTCATCGAATCTGGCCCTCGACATAAGCAGACTGGAAGGATCCTTCGGGGGTTGGGGAAACCTGAGAAATTGTTTTGCAATATTCAAGTGAAGTTTATTTGGTTCCATTATGTAAAATGTACACCACAAAATCTTTTATAGTATGATGGATACACATCCTGTCCCCTGGTAACCAACTACAACCGTGCGATCCTGGCAGAATTTGATTACAGCGCGCAGCCTTTAGAAACGTTTCCTTTTGACCAGAGCAAGGAGCGGCTGACAAGTTTTCACATGAAAGCTGATCTCATGCCTTTCCTTTACTGGCATGGGCTATTGAAGTAAGTATCCCTTGTGTCTATAAGCCAAACTAACTTGCGCGGGTGTCAGGGCCGCCTCAGGTCCCAGCTCACAAGAGACCAACGCCAAGTCCACTTTATTTACAAAAGTCTTTATTGAAGTACATTGTTTGTTCCACAGCCGAGGCGCGCAGCCCCACGTCTGTTACGCTTAGACCGCTGAAGTCCCTTCTGAATCAGTCCCGCCTCCACACCAGTTTAAGAGGCTTCTGCTGGTCCACCTCTTCCTGTCCTTCCTTTTCCGCAGGGTCTTTCTGCCCCCCTGGGTTCCTTCCCTCCTGCTTTCCCCTGACGCTGAGTCCCTAGACGCCTGCTCCCCCCTCCTCCGTGCTTTGGGACCAGGCTCCTCCTCCGGGCTCTCCGCATTTCCGCGCGCCTCCACATTTGAACTTGGCGCGCGTTCGCTACCTCTGACCTTCCTCTTGACAGCTACACTACTCTCTGTGCTACTCTCCGCCCCTTCCGGCAGGACGTCTTGCCCCGATCTCCTTCCCCTCTCTGCTTCCTGCTCTGCTTCGTCTGTCACACTGGGAACTCCACCCTCTTCACTCCGTTCCGGCGGGGAAGCCGGCCCCGATCTCCAACTCCCACTCGGGGTTTCCCTGCTGCTCCCCTGCTCCTGACGAGTCCCCCCTGTGGCTCCCCTTGGCCTGACCAGGGGCGCCCCCTTTTGGGAATCCTCCGATTCACTTGAAAGACTCATGGAAACCCTCAAGTCATTGTCATCCTCCTCCTCCTCGTTCCGGGATTCTTCCCCCTCGCTCTCAGTCTCCTCCCTCATCTGTGCCTCTCTCCCTGAACCCCTGACAGTGGGTTTTGGAAAAATTGACCGACGTAAAATGCATGGGCACTTTTTGCGGCACAGGTTTGTGCAGTGCGGCAAACCAGGTGCACATTTCTTAACTGCACAGGTAGGTTTTCGTCTGAACGGTGAATGTCTAAAATAAAAGCCATTTGGACCGTCATAGAGAAAATTTAACATCTTATATTGGGGGAGGAATTAAAGATGCAGTTATATGTTTCAAAGACTCTTTGATAGAGGGAAGTTCTATATGTGCTATCAGTTTAATGCCGAAGTACACAAAACAAGCAAAAGGGACGTGAGTGGCGCTGTGGGTTAAACCACAGAGCCTAGGACTTGCCGATCAGAAGGTGGGCGGTTCGAATCCCTGCGACGGGGTGAGCTCCCGTTGCTCGGTCCCTGCTCCTGCCAACCTAGCAGTTCAAAAGCACATCAAAGTGCAAGTAGATAAATAGGTACCGCTCCGGCGGGAAGGTAAACGGCGTTTCCGTGCGCTGCTCTGGTTCGCCAGAAGCGGCTAAGTCATGCTGGCCACATGACCCAGAAGATGTACGCCGGCTCCCTCAACCAATAAAGCGAGATGAGCGCCGCAACCCGAGTCGGCCACGACTGGACCTAATGGTCAGGGGTCCCTTTACCTTTCCTTTACACCAAACAAGCACTTTAAATTTAAAAAAGTTTAGCGATCTGCCGTTCCAAATGGTTTGACGCAGCTTTCGACTTACATAGCTGCAGAGAGGGAAATTTGACTTGCAAAGTTCATTTTTCAGAGGGATAGCTTTAACTGCAGTCCTAACGCCTGGGTTGGCCATAGTGAGGCTTGACACAACCATCGCACCAATTTAGGGTCATAAGAGTCTGCTGGATTACACCAGTGCCCTCATCTTGTCCAGAATCTGGACAACTTGCTGCCCATGGGAAGCCCACAAACAGAACCACCTCATAGGAGAAGCTGCCATTTCCAGCAGTTAAGTATTCAGATCCTCAATTTATTTTATCCTCTTTGAAAGAGATCCAAGTTGGAGGCCGTCCATCTCTTGTACGCAAGGCAGGGGAGCAGGGAAGAATGGCCCTTTACTGAGCCATCTCTCTAGCTGGTGCAGCAAAGATGCCCAGATCAGGCCCATTGCTGTCAAAGGACAGCAACTCTCATGCCAATCCCAGAAATCCCCAATTTCATGGGCTTCTGCCTGCCTGTTTGGGTGGGTACACCCAGTGGCAGTCCCTGACAGTGGAGCTCAACTATAGTAAACAAAGTTATACGTACACTCGTACATTGGAAGTCGAATGGAATCTGTTCCGGAAGTCCGCTCGACTTCCAAAACTTTTGGAAACCAAAGCGCGGCTTGATTGGCTGCTGGCAGCCCCTGCAGCCAATCGGAAGCAGTGTCGGATGTTCAGGTTCTAAAGAACGTTTGCAAACCGGGACTATCGCTTCTGGGTTTGCAGCGTTTGGGAGGCAAAACGTCCGATTACCAAGGCGTTTGGGATCCAAGGTACGACTGTATTTCATTTCACAGTCCTAAAGAAACAGTGTTTTTGGTAGGTAATGTGTATTTAAAAACAAACTAACACAGGTATTGTATTCTGTCCCCCCCTTTTTTTAAAAAAAACACCACCCAATTTTCCCCTTGGTTTCGAAATTTTACATCACAGATTAAACACGAGCTATACAAACAAGCCATCACTTCAGTCAATAGCAACCATTTCAATTTATATTCTGTCATGCCAGTTACATAGCTTACGCAAATAAGAGAAGGGAATCTTGATTGCAAGGAAAGCACCAACATTAAATACAAAAGGTTTTTTTGGTGAATAGGATGATGAAGCTTGAAGGGATCTTTATCCCAGTTCTAACCCTTGAAAAATTTCTTCTAGGGGATACTGGGGAGGTCCGGCTCCGATACGAAAACTGCTACACCTAGGGTTGAAGTAGCCGCCAGTCCTTTTGTACCTGCTATGAACCACAAAAGTACGACCACAGCTTTAAAAGGTATACAGCAAGATATAGAAACAGATGTCCTGTGGTTAGTATATCAATAAAAGTTTCTGAGCAGACTAGAGCTTCAGACTCATAAATACTTGGATTTTATGTATTATTTTTTAAAGCAAATAAACTTGGTACTTTTCAATGTCTTTGTAGGTCCCGAATCTACATTTTAAAGAAAACTTTATCCAGCTAGTAAATGCACCATCCAGCATAGTGTAGCAACAGTTGCATTTTTAGCTGTTGACTTTCTATTTTGAGTCTACCCATGAGATAATATACTGAGTTGTGTTAGCTTATATATGCGCTCTCTTCCCAGCTTTAACAGCTGGTGTAGTGGCTAACCGTTGACCTTGAATGATCCCAGTTCAAGAAGTGTTACAAGTCTGTAATACAGAGATAATGGTCTACCTTACAAATCTGTCAGAAGGGCTACAGGGAAAATTCAGAAAGCGTTCTATAAAATGTCATGTCATCGTTACAATTGTACCAACTCCTTATCAGCAAGTGTCTCCTTACATAGAACTTATCTTTGTAACAAATATGGAACATTCTGCACTTGTTCAATGAAAACCAGGCTTTATTTTGTGGCCTTTTCTATCAGTACTGCCAATATCTGCATTGTTAAACGTATTGTATCACACTGCTGAAGTCAATATTCCCTAGATAGCAGCCAAGTCAGTGGGAACTGTCTCAACTGCCTGTTTCCTGTGATTTGTCAGCAATTGCAGAATTTTCTTGTGTTGGGGAGGAGTCATGGCTCAGTAGGATTGAGCCTATGTTTTGTAGGTAGTGTCCCAGGCACAATCTCTAATTCAAAGAATGAGATGGGTGGTGTAAAACACCTTTTTGCCTGGAAAGCAGCTGGCAGTAGGTAATACTAAGCTAGAGAAGCTCTGGGGTGGCCAGGGGCACATTTGCTGTTTGCCAGCTGCACCCATTTTCTTGAGATGCCCGATTTGATCAGTGACACACACTTCAGTTACAGCATGTTACAATAATCTAAACAGGATATATGTGCAGCTGCCTTTGAAAAGTGCTCGGAAACTTCAACGGGTTCAAATAATTGCAGCCAGGTTGTTGACTAGGGCTGGTTATAGGGTGCATACGACTCCCTTGTTAATAATTAACAATTTTATTATTTGTATGCTGTCCATCTGACTGGGTTGCCCCAGCCACTCTGGGCGGCTCCCAACAAAGTACTAAACATGCAATAAAACACCAACCATTAAAAACTTCCCTCAACAGAACTGCCTTCAGATGTCTTCTAAAAGTCAAATACCGTATTTTTTGCTCTATAGGACGCACCTTGTTTTGGAGGGGGAGAACAAGGAAAAAAAATTCTCCCCCTCTCTGCTCAGCGCCCCTTCAGCGAAGCGGCAGGAGAAACAGAGCCCCTTCCATTGCTCCTCCCACTTCGCTGAAGGGGCGCTGCGCAGCTCTCCCTCTCGGCTGAAGCCAGGAATCTTGCTCTCCGAAAGGAACATGAAGCCTGCGGAGCACAGCGGGATCTTGCGCTGTGCTCCGAAGGCTTCAGGCGGCTATCCCTGAAGCCTGGAAAGCGAGAGGGGTCAGTGCGCAACGACCCCTCTCGCTCTCCAGGCTTCAGCGAAAGCAACGCGAAGCCAAGGAGCGCGGAGGGAGGGCTCCCTCTGCGCTTTGGAGGCTTCGCGTTGCTATCGCTGAAGCCAAGGAGCCTGCATTCGCTCCGTAGGATGCACACACATTTCCCCTTAATTTTTGGAGGGGAGAAAGTGCATCCTATAGAGTAAAAAATACGGTAGTTGTTTGACATCTGATGAGGGCATTCCACAATTGCTCCACTAGCCCTCTGTCTTTCCAGGTGCAATTCAAAGTGCTGTTAACCTATTAAGCCCTATATGGCTTAGATCCAAACTATCTGAAAGACCGTATTCCCTCATGTGAACCTGCCTGGATTTTGAACTCTTCAGGAAAGTTCATTCCCAGATTTTGGTACTCCCTCCCTAGAGAAGCTAGACTCTTTGTTGTCCTCCTGCTGGCAGGAAGACCTTTGTGTTCCAACAGGCTTTTGGGAACTGTTTTAATGAAAGGGCTGTTGCTGTGCTGTTTCTATTGTAATTATTTGCATGGTTTTAACAGATTATAGTTTTAATTATATCAGTGTTTAATTGTTCTTTAATTATTGCTTATTATTTTAGTGGTTCTTATTTTTAGCTGTAAGCCACACTGAGAAAAAGGTGGGTTATAAATAATAATAGACAAGGCAGTCTGACCAGGTATTAGGAAGCATCCTGTACTATTGACAATATAATTTGCACAATACAACCTCTAGGATTCCTATGCAAATATAGATTAGTGTTAATTTAAAAAAAGCACAAAATAAATCTTAAAAGCTTTGAAGGTGGTAAATGCTTTTTAATCAAGGCCACATTTTAGAGACTTATGTCAGCAAGAAAAATGTATTTATTAACAGCAAAGGGAAAAAAATCTTCATAGAAGTTGGAACTTTACTGCCAAGCCAGGCATATGTAGGAGAAAAAAAATAAGTTACTGAACAAGTGTCTTCTACTTCACAAGAATCCTCCAACCACTTGTCTATCTCTGTAAAAAGAAAGAAAGAAAGAAAACAAACATTAAGGGAGTGACTGCTGCACATACTTTAAATAAACACATTTTCTAATAGAGGTAATTATATGCTTATAACAGTTGTATGACATGGGATGTAGTCTTTATATAGTTGAAATAATCTGAAAAAAATCAATATTTGAGAGATTTCTCACCATCAAGTACCTGTTAGCAACCCTAGCGGGTAGCCCAAATTAAAATACAGAGCATTGATGCACATGCACACAGATGTACTTTTTTCGAACTGTAATGAGAGTTAATCATCTTACATGGGACAATCTGCAACTCATTTTGCCCCCCTACTTAAGAACAATTCCTACCAGCAGTTCTTCTAAGCTGTTCTGAATGTGTTCATAGACTTCATGAAAGAGCTCCTCTCTTGATTTTGTTCCATCCAATTGAACTGAAATATAAAACACCACCATTTGAAGAAGGAAGCAAGCAAGCTGAAACAAGCCAGTTATTTTAAGTATTGCTATTTCTGTGTATGCCAGGCGCACAGATCTGCATATGTAATACATTTTTAAATCTGGCCAACAAGAGTTAGGGGGAGGAGGAAAGAATGTTGTTTAAGATTCACAAAGATCTTCCTGAAGAAATGCAGTTTCATTTTCATGAATATATACTGGATTATTCAAAGTTTTCAGACCATTTACAGGCCTGATTCAGATGTAACAAAATACTGGTTTGCTTTTACAATGTTTCTGATCCTAGCAACAAACCATGGCAATTCAGCAAACAGGAAATAAAGGAGAGTTCAAAGTACAGTTTGTTAACAAGCTAGGACAGTGGTTTTCAACCAGTGTGCCGTGGCACTCTGTGGTGCCTTGAATGATGGTTGGGTTACCCTGGCCTCTGCTTCTCTTTCCTCCCCTCCTCTGATGCCCTCAACACATCTCTGCCTCCCAAAGGCTTGCACAGCTGTTTGTTGAGCTCCCCAGGCAAACAGTGCCTCTGGGGATGGCCAAGGGTTGCTTCCCAGGCACCTGTGGGGCAGTATGAGGCACCTCTCTTTGGGACAAGGTGGGCAGCTCAGAGATCAGGGGCAGCAGCTGCCCAAAGGACTCCCCAATGAGAGGGGAGAAGACAGGAGGCTGAGGGAATCCTCCACAAAGGAGGGGTGAGGGGCTGCCAGCTCTGCAGGCAAGGGGTGACATAACTGGGCTCCTGAGCCCCACAGGGGTGCAACAGAAAGAATGTAGTTGGGTCAAGGGAGCCGTGGACCCAAAAAGGTTGAAAACCTCTGAGCTAGGATACTGATTACAGATTACTGTAAAGTTATGTGCCTGCAGTGAGTAAAATGGCCCCAGACAACTAAGCAAGCCCATCCAAACCACCTACCCTTTTAGCCCTATAACTATAACTCTCTTCAGCCCCATCAAGAGAGATGGGAGTTGTAGTTTAGCAACATCTGGAGGGCCAAAGGTGTCCTAGCCCAAAGACAGATTTGTGAGCTTTGAGTACACTATATCCCACCCATTTTTAATTTGAAAACTTGTTCTGAATCGTGGGGAAGAACGTTTAGTCTCCATATGGCATGGAAGCATCCTTTGCAGCCCTAGCCATTTGAAGCTGTGTAAAGGAGAGAATCTGGGCTGCTGGAAAAGGACTACTTTGAAGTGAAGGCTGGGCAGATACACAGTTGTTATCAATTCAACACTGCCCTACTCAGTCATATACTGAGTCAATTCATTATGAAGTTATTTAATGAGCAAAAGTTGCAGCTTGAGCAAATCGATCATTTCAATAACACTAATATTTCACACCGGTAAAATCACCGTGGGAACACTGCCTTATAAAATCTTAAAATAAACTTATAGCACCTACCTCACAGAATACAATCATCTTTAAAACTGACCCCACGTCCCAATTTAAACTTACCCACATCAACATTAAGGTCTTCCATTAGCATCTTATGCTTGACATACATGGGCCAGACGTGACCGTCAAACAAACCCGGTGGATCAGGTACAGTGTAATTCCTTGAACTAAATATTTGGGGAGGAGGAAGAAAAACACACCATAAGTTTCAGCTTGAATGTGATTACTATCGAGCAAATTAGGAGTCCTTTGCTCATGCAAACCCCATTTACTTATTCGGTCACCTCAACATGACTTTTCAGATTATCAAACAACTTGTGCTTTTTGTAGGGGGTGTGTTTGGCTTACCTTCTCCTCCTCTTGCATTCTTCATAGGGAATAGAAAGAAAATACCGGTAGTCAAATACATCAATCAAGGGCCTAAAAAGAAAAGAAAAGGTGACCTGGGTGGTTTTTTTAATACAACAAAACAAAGGAAAACCCCTCATGAATACCAAATGGTCTAGCTTCCTTTATCCAGCAATGGGCATCAACACAATAGTTACATCCAGCAACCAGGACATTGCCTCTTATGTGGCTCATAGCCAAGAACTATTGACAGGCGTATTCCCCATGAATTGTCTAATCCCCTATTAAAGGCATTTAAGCTGCAACCATGTTCTGCAGCAGTGAATGTAATACATTAAGCTCCTGTGAAAGAATATTTTCTTTTCTGTCGCAAATGGTCTGCTCATCGAATTCATTATGTGAAATCCATAACCATGAATAATATGTCATGCCCTCTCCCGCACTGGTTGTTATAAACTGAAAAGCCCACATGCTCTGCCTTTTAACCTGTTGATATTTTATATTTCCTTTTTTTACACCTTTACAGCTCTACCATACTTTTATTAAGCAAACAAAAGTATACACAATACAGTGACTCTCAACTTACCCTGGGGGTTATGTTCAGAAGATAGCACCTAAACCCAACAGTGCATATAGTCAAAACTCACTGGGATCAACAGCAGGTAGGATTGCCAGGCTTTTCCCCATATACCTGCCTCCTCTTCTATTTATTTTTTAAACTGCCAAGCGCATAAAAGCTGAATGCTCACAAGCTAAACGCTTGTAAGTTGCGAATCACCTGTACTCTGAATGTGGTCACATTAAATTTCCATCAGGGCAACAATGTGTCATTTTACTTTCAATTCCTAGCATGGACCTTTACTTTCAAGGCTGCCACAAAGAGGCTTGATGATTTTATATTACTACACACTATAACAAAAGATCTTTCCTGAAGAGTCGGTGCCAGTTCATATCCTTGCACCATGCATGTGAATGTCATTGCCACAAGGTGAATCATTTTACATTTATTACCATTGAAACCCATTTGCCATTTTGTTGCCTGTTCACTCAACTTGGACAAGTCCTTGAGAGAACTGGACTTCAACTGGTGGGTCCTTTCGACTTCCAAAACATTTGGAAACCAAGGCACAGCTTCCAATTGGCTGCAGGAAGCTCCTGCAGCCAATCAGAAGCTGCGCCAAACGTTCGGTTTCCAAAGAACTTTCACAAACTGGAACACTCACTTCCGGGCTGGCAGCGTTCAGGAGCCAAAACGTTCGACTCGCAAGGTGTTCTGGATCCAAGGTACAACTTTACAATATATGATTAAAAAAATTAAGAAATGGGGCCCCAAATGCATGTTTGGGTTAAAAGTGGGTGTGGGTCTGAAAAAGGCTGAAGAGACCTGCTTTAGAGTTCTCTTTAATCAGCTTGGATTTTCACCATCTCAGACATTGTGGTGTCACATTCACAATTTTAACTATTTCACAGCTCACCCGGATAGTTAAGAATAGATTAAATAGTACTAGTCCCAACACGTATTCTTGGCAGACAGCACAACGTAACTCTCTGTTCTTGCTGTTTTCTGCTCTTGAACTCAAATGACCCATAAAAGAACTGGTAATTCTAACCCATGATCATTAAGTTCACTCAGGAGATTTTGGTGAGGGAGATGATCCAAAGCTGTTTGGAAGTCCAAGTCCCTTACTACAGGGATTGCTCATATTCAAGCTGCAACCAGGAATATAAATTTTAAAAATGCTTGCTAAGATTTGAGTTTCCTCATTGAAAATATGCCAACCTAGTCCTTCATTTCTGCTATTCTGCCCTGGTCAGCCCCACCAAAAGGTAATCACATTGTGAAAGAACTGCCCATCAGAACAGCAATTATCTATCATGCACCAGAACAAGTAATGGTTATGTTATCACAGTCTGCTGTTATGTGCCCATACAATCAAAAATAATCACACAACACTCAATTCATTATCAAAGACCTGCCAAGCAGCTGCTAGCAGTTATGTGATTAGATACAGACGGCTGGAACAGCTTTAGGAATATTATGTTTTACTTACAAACAGAAGGGATCATTGAAATGTCATGACTCTATAAAGTAATCACCTAGTTAGAGCTCATTAACCGTGTGCTTCAGTTACCTGTAAGTATAAAGCAAGAATCCTTCCACGATAAGAATATGGATGGTATCGTTCTCCTCTGAATCCTCTATTGCTCTAGTATCTAGTGTGTTAATGCCATGAGATCGTTCAAACTTAATTGGGTTTTTCTTCCAAGCGTTGATGGTACTCATCATGGCATCCATGTCCAAAGCACTAATAACTAAGACAAAAAAAGCAGTAAATTCATTAGATTCAAGGAAAACACATGTTATCAAAGTTATGAATTCCAAGGGACTCTACCAACTCATGCCCTATTGTGCAGTTCCAGGACTAGAATTTTTATTTTTAGTAATTGCATGGATATAAGCAGAACTTACCATCATACTGTTTAAATCCATCTTCAACCTTTATCTCATCCTGGGGCTGAAACAGAATAAGAACTGTCTACAGAACTGCTGACAAATTCAACATCCATTTTAAGAAGAGCATGATGGGTAAAGAGCCCGTTGAAACTGATTTCTGGTAACTCAGTGCCCTTAAAAATGTATTACAGCTGCATTTTCAATAAATTTAAGTAGTGCAGATGGACAAGGCAGAAACAAGACACTTCACCCTTTATCTAATCACTACCACAAGCACACCTAACCTACTTTCAAAAACAGAAATGTCATCCAGAGGCCACACCAGGTCTTATCCACTGACTGCAGAACAACTCCTGTGCTTCAACCCTCCTCCCAAAGTAAATTGATATAGCAAAACAAAAACAAGGCCAAGAGGACAAAGACGGCTTAAAACTTCAGGTAGGAACAGTATGAAACCCCATTAGGTTAGCAAGTTGGGGGAAAAAAATGTTGCTGGATATGGAGCAGTTTCACTAAGAGTGGAATGATTCTATACTCCTAGGATCAAAGTTACCAACTGAATGGTCAATGCCGGAGGCAGGGAAAAGAGAAAGAAGGGGAGGAATTTGCACACAGCGTGGGGGAAAAGGACTAGGTGGGCTAAATATGTCCAATATTACATCTGTTTAAAGTAGAGGTAATTAGATACAGCTATAGGAGACCTGCATATTTGAAACCAAATTTCTCTTAATATTTAAAGGTAAAGGTAAAGGTACCCCTGCCCGTACGGGCCAGTCTTGACAGACTCTGGGGTTGTGCGCCCATCTCACTCAAGAGGCCAGGGGCCAGCGCTGTCCGGAGACACTTCCGGGTCACATGGCCAGCGTGACATCGCTGCTCTGGCGAGCCAGAGCCGCACACGGAAACGCCGTTTACCTTCCCGCTAGAAAGCGGTCCCTATTTATCTACTTGCACCCGGGGGTGCTTTCGAACTGCTAGGTTGGCAGGCGCTGGGACCGAGCGACGGGAGCGCACCCCGCCGCGGGGATTCGAACCGCCGACCTTTCGATCGGCAAGCCCTAGGCGCTGAGGCTTTTACCCACAGCGCCACCCGCATCCCTTCGCCACCCGCGTCCCTTAGAGTATCTAATTTTTACAGCAAAAAGAGGTGGTGCGCCAGCCCTCCATCTAGGTGTGTGCTTCTCAGCTAAGTTCCAATACTAGCTAAGCTGTAAGATTAAGAAAGGCTATGGGGAAGTAAACAATGGACACAGGGCCCTCACTCACCATCCCATTCAGCTGTTAGAAGTGAATACCTTGTCCCCCATTTTAAATGTATGGATGTGCTGCTGATGCTATCTAGAGTCTTATTGTAAAATTAAGAATTCAGCACCAAGGTGAACATTCTGTGCTAAAAGCAGCCAAGACTTGCAATTAGGTAAGGGAACACCAGCAAACCAACATGTTTCTGCATATTTTATCATGTTAGTCGTGAGGAAAACAGGCTATGCTTATCACCGAAGCCCCACTCCCTAACCTCTGCAAATAGCAGGTTATTTTCTAACACATCTGCAAAACTCTCCTCAGTTATAACAGCTAGAAATCTGCCTCACCAAGGTGTGACCAGTACAAAAATCCATTTTAGCAGGACCATTTGTATTCTAACATTTGCAAGATGACCTCCCTTCCCTGCCTTTCAAAACATTACTATGGCTGTGGGACAAAAGGGGAAAATACCACTTTTATAAGAGATGAGCAACTTCTATATGCTTTACTTACACAAATGAGTCATAAGGTTAATAACTGGTGCCTATGATTGCTTTTTACATCATTCTTTTTGAGTCACCTATTTTAGATTATAAGCTGGGCGGAGGGCAGGGACCGTCTTACTACTTGATCTTGTTAAGCGACTTTGGGAGCCTTCTTGATGAAGAAGTAGAGTTAAAAGTACTTTAAATAAAGAACACTGGTTTTAACAGCTTACTGGACAACATATGATCAACTAATATTAACTTCTGCATACAGTGGCCATTATTCATTACACAGAGGTAGTCAGATTGCTGCCCTAGAAGGTCACAACAGCAGTTCTGCCCATGTTATGTGGACGTTCAGTTGTGTTTGTGCAGATGACAGCACAACAGAAATTTCTCAATTAATCATGTAGATATTGACAGGAATACACAATTATGGATATTAGATACTACAGCATCCTTTGTGGCTTACTTGCTGCAGCAGAAACTGCAGCATTCTGTTACTGTTGTGGGACTGTATGGGAGATTCCAGCCACCAGACAGAAATAGGATGTATTTTGGACTTGGCATTCAGAACACTGGGTGCTGATGGCCCTAGCACTGCCACACAGTACAACCCTCATCTTAAGAATTCAACCCATTTCCCAAAGCCACCTTATATAGAAAGAGTCAAGTGAAGTACCCCTTACAGACAGCAAGTCTGTAATAAGCAGTCTACTTACAGCATATGCAGGTTGCAGGATTTCTTGTATTCAAAACAGGATATGGTAGGAGGTGATGCAAGGAAAGTGGGGATCGTAAAAGGGTATACTAACTGAATTCTGCCTCACCTTAAAGAAGTCGTCTTGGTGCACAACACTGCAATTAGGCAGTGCCTGCATAAGTTTGTTGGTCAGGGTGGTCTTCCCACCATTGGTGATCCTGAAATAAGAATATGGGAGGAAGGAAAAAGGTATGAATTAAATTAGAAAACATGCAGACTCCAAACACATCTGTGGGAAGCAAGAAACATCTCTGTGTGGGAAAACTTTACTAGGAGATGAGTGAACCAAAGAGATAAAGAAGGGGAAATATGAAACTAGCTGCTAGAAAAGACAGCTGTACTTCCTGATTCTGCTTATAGTGGCTGCAAACTATGTCCTGACTACCGCCCATAAGCTTCCCTTCCCTTGCACGCGCCCTTTCTCTCTCTCTCTCTCTCTCTCTCTCACAGTGTCTACCATTTTAAAACATCCCCAGTAAGAACAAAAACTTAAGACTCAAAGGCCTAGCCATGTCAGCTTACTGCAGCTAAACAGCAAGGCACCATTTATTGTAGCTTTGGAGACACACAATTTGCTTAGTCAGATGCATTAAGTCCTTGTTTTATCACTGCTTTTATTCATAGACAAGCCAAAGTAAAGTACTAGTTAAAGGTTTTAGGGCAGCCCAACCAGCCGTAAAGTTCATAGGATAACTATCACACCCTTTCAGCCCAGCTCAGAGTTGTCAATGCAAAGTAGAACCACTTTTGTGCATGGTGAGAACCACATGCACCATTCGGCACTCAAGAGTTCCAATGGCGCAAATCACAGTCCCATCTAGGCCAGCATCCAGTCTCCCACAGTGGTAAATCAGATACCTAGGATAGCCCACAAGCAGGACATAAGGACAATAGTCCTCTCCCACTGTCTTCTCCCAAAACTGGTATTCAGTGCTATGCTGCTTCTGTTCCTGGGGGGGGGGGGGGGGGGGGGCAGGCATAGGTGCCACTGTTAACTTAATCTTCTGTGAAGCTGTCTTAAGCCCTTTCCTTAAAGAAAGGGCAAGATAAAAATATAATTTTTAAAAAGCTGTGCCGTCGTCGTCATCATCAGCGTGGGTTCTTAAGCAGCCTCCCCAACCAGCCACAGAATCTAGCTTCTGACCACCCAACTGGCTTTAACTCACACGTTTATTAAACAATATCATACAATGTAATTTTTATTTCCATAAAAATCAAGTAACAGAAATCACTGGGTTAAAGCTGACTGAAAGCCCAGAGGTAGCATTATTATCAATTTACGATGGGGTGGAAGGTTCGCAGGCTAGGAAGGTCCTGCTCACAAATTTATTGGCAGCTGCACAAATTATTATAGCGAGGAAGTGGAAGGGGCAAGCAGAATACAAAATGGAAGAATGGTATAAAGAGGTGTGGGATATAATGATAAATTAACATGTGCCATTAAGGTAAGATGGGGAGATATGCAGGAGAAATTATTCTGAGGAGATATGGAGGGTGTTTGTAGAATTTGTACTGTTAAAACAGAAAGGGATCAAGCCATCGCAAGAGGTGTTGAAATTTTGGGAGTTTGCATAGTTAAAATGGAATGGTCTCAGTGGTGGGGTGCACATTTTTATTCTTATTTATTTATGATTATTAATTTGTCAGAATAAAAAAGTATAACATTATTTTTTTAAAAAAAGAGAGAAAATGAAACAGTTCCATGAGGCCAGCAACCAGCCCCGCCTCACACTTTTAACATCCCACACCATAACCTCAACAGCTGCTGCGGCACAGAATGGAAACGAAGCATGTGGAAGCAAGCCTCCTGCTGCAACGGCTGCCAGATCTTGCACATGTGCAGCAGGGCTGAAGGCCATCCCCAGAGGAGGGTGAAAACCATCCTGGCCCCATTCATCCAACACAAGCAGCAGCAACTGCAGCAGACTCAGCTCCTCTCTCGCTACCCCCCCCCAATCACTTTCCCTACCGGAAATAATGCTCAGCTCCACTTGCCCTGCAAAGGTGGAGGCCTGGAGGGGGAAGGTGCCCTCTAAGCCAACTGCTACTCAAATAAAAATACCAGTAATAAAGAAACGACAGGGAGGGAAGCCTATCCTGGATTCTCCAAATAAGCGCCTGTGCAATTCGCCACTTTGTTCTGGCTCTTTCCCTCCCATCTCTCCACCTTCCCCTTTTGCCCTTGGCGCGCCTTTTCTGCCAACCTGATGGCATCACAAGCCTCTCCCCAAAAATCTGTTTTAAAGGCCGCCTTAGTTTTCAAAAAAAAAGTGTTTTCTGTAACCTATTGCTGCTGCTTGTTTTTAAATCCAGCCAGTTATGTAAACAAAATTTATTTGTTGGGGTCAATCATAATACAAACGAGAGCAAGCATTAAATAAGTTAAAAAATAAAAATTCAGCCCCCTCTTCTTTCTCCCCAATCCCCTAGAAACAAACGTTCAAAACTGAACCGCTCTGGGAGAAACAAGCCATCTGAATAGAGGAGATAATGAACAATAATAGCAGCAGCATGGCAAATATATGTCGATCCAAAGCCATGCGCCCCATCCCCTCTTGATAAATTCAGTAATAATTATAACAAAGTAATAATAATAAAACAAAAACAAATGAAACTAAAATAAAATAATAAACAGCAGCAGCATGGCAAATATATGTCGGTCCAAAGCCATGTGCCCTCGTCCCCAGTAATAATTATAACAAAGTAATAATTGTAATAAAACAAAAACATGGAAAAAATAAAAAGAGCAGCATGGCGAATATATGTCGGTCCAAAGCCATGTGCCCTCGTCCCCGCTTGATGGTAATAATTATAATAAAGTAATAATTATAAAAATAAGAGCAAGTGAATATAAAATAAAATGAGCAGCAGCAGCAGCAGTATGGCGAATATATGTCGGTCCAAAGCCATGCGCACCCGCTTGATATAATTATTATATCAAGTGAAAACCATCTTGATATAATTATTATTACTTTATTATAATTATTACTAATAAAACTAAAATAAAAGCAAGTGAAAAGAAAATAAAAAGAGCAGCAGCAGCAGCAGCATGGCGAATATATGTCGGTCCAAAGCCATGCGCCCCCGCGCCCGCCCGCTCGGCTCCCGCGCGCGCCTTCCTCGCTCGCGCCCGCGCCCCGCGCGCCAAAACCCTCCTCTCACCCGCCAATGCCGACGATGACTTTCATGCTGGTGATGCTGCTGCTGCGCGCGAGGCCCGGAGGCGTCGGCGGCGTCGGCTTCCCTCACGGTCGGTCCCTTCCGAAGCTTAGAGGAGGAGGAGGACGAGGAGGACAGAGAAGGGGAAAGAGAGGAACCACGAACGTCAGCTCCCGAGGGGCGCCATTATCTCCGGGAAACGGCGGCAAGAGCGAGAGCCGTCCGCGCCGCGGCGAAGCGCTCGCCGAAAAGAAGAGCCAGCTAACGGCTGCGCGCGCCTCTCGCCTCTCCGCCGAGGCGACACGCGCGCGCTCATTGGGCGGGAAGGGGCGCCGCAGCCAATCAGCGGGCCCGGAGCGCCGGCGGAATGTCCGCGGTGTCCAACCCGGGGCCAGAAACGAAGGCGGGTTCGATTCCTATTGGCCAATCGCTGGCTGGCCCTCGGTCCCCGCCCCCCAGGCAACCCTGGACACGCCCCCCTCGCGCAACCTTGCAATGACTCTTCGCCCAGCGCACGTTTTCCTTTTCTTTACAGCTTCCGGGGAGGGTGGAGGCAGCAGATTTGGGTGGGAGAAGTTATTGGCAGCACCAAGCGGTGTTTGTTTTTATTTTATTTTTCACTGAGGAGGGTAGATGGAACCATGAACGGTAGCTTATGATCAGTGCTTATTTCTAAAAAAATGTTTAGGGGTACAGTACCATAGCTGTCAACTTACAGATTTGAAAATAAGTGACCATCAGCCTCGAAAATAAGGGATCAGCAGCCAAAATAAGGGATTTTAGACAACTGACCGGCAGGGAGGGAGGGAGAGAAGCTGCTTCCTTTGAAACCCGGGAAATTTAAGGGACATCATCAATAAGGGACAGGAGCGGGACACAGCGCTGGGATAAGGGACTTTCCCGCCAAATAAGGGACGGACAGCTATGTACAGTACTCTCATTTTGACTCAAGAAAATCATAATTTTGTAGTTCAAATCGGGAAAAACAAACACAGTAAAAGGACATTGGGGGTAGCAATAGAACTGATGATTCACCATGCTAGAGAAGAACCTAAAAAATTCAAAAAAAAAAAAAGTTTCTTCTCCCATTAGATTCACAAAATGTTTAGTGGTAACCCCAGAAAAAAAAGAGCACTGCTTATAATAACATTTATCTTGTAGGCTCATTCGATCATATGTGGTAGGTTTTATTTTATTTATTTTAATTATTGAATTTATATGCTGCCCTATACCCAGAGGTCTCAGGGCAGTTCACAGAAAAGATCACAATATATAAAATCAAAATAAAAACAATAACCCAAAAAGAGCCACATTTTTAAAATGTCAATCAGGTCAGCCAAAGGCCTGGTTAAAAAGGAATTATTTTTGCCTGGCGCCTAAAGGTGTATAATGAAGGCACCAGGCGAACTTCCCTGGGGAGAGCATTTCACAGATGGAATTAAAAGGATTTGTGGAAATTTCAAAAATGATAAAAACAGACGTTCATATAAGAATCACACATTGTCTCAAACATTAACAAACGAGCCCGGCAATCCTATATACACTTACTTGGTTTTAGTCTCGATGTGGTCAGTGCAGCTGACTTAGGTTGAGCGTATTGCCAAGCAGCAATACGTTTACCTGGGAGTACCGTAAGTCCTATTGAACTCATTGGACTTACTTTCGAGTAGGCATTGTATAGGATTGCACTCTTGAAAGGGCACAACAGTTTTGTGGACTAGCATTTTTCAGATGCCACAAGAAGGTTCATTGCTTTTGCTGCCACAGGCTAACATGTCCGTCGCTACAGAAATTAAAACAGATGTCTGCAGATTCAAAACTGGTGCTGCTGTCTATATCTGCTGGATATTACCGTGTATATATCTTGCTTCATAAAGAGCAGGCCCCGTTTTTACTTGGTCAGTTTGTATGGAAATACTGTAGTGAAAAGGCAGGGATCCAGTGACTAATGTGAGACCCCCTATTCCTCATGAATGTGATTTTGGTAGCAATTACAAGAGATCGTCGTCATCAAAACACCACTCTATATTTCTCCCTCTTTCCGCCTATGGAGCTCTAACAATTCTACATGAAGCAGTGACTGTAGACAGGCATTACTTTGTCTTATTTTATGTTCTGCCTGACTTTTAGTGACATTAGGCCGCTTGCTTCTAATTGGAATTCCTTGTTGAAGAACTCCTGTTATGTTATTATCTGCAGGGCTGGCAGCCGCACTGATGGACACCAAGGTTCAAAGAACAGCTTGATCTGTTGTATTTTGACCTGTCATATAGCTGTTACTGTATATATTTATTAAAATTCTATTTTATTAAATTTCTGTTAAAAGAAACAAATGGCAATCCTCATACACACATATAATCTACCTCACCATGAAATGCTGCAATGCAAACCCAGATGTGGACTGTTTAATTGTGATGAGTTTATTCCTTTCACAGGTCATAATCTTGAGTGGTGATGGGAACACAAATAGTCCCTATATATTCCTCATAAACAAAAATTTGGATCTCTTGTAGTACCTCGCAACTATGCAAGCTTGAAAACACTGATTTATATTGGTGCTCAAAATAGTTATAGACATCTCAGTGACTGCTATCGTGTAGGTTCGAAACCTTAATGAAAAATATGAAGGCACAATTAAGTCCACAAACTCATGCATGTTTACTTGGGATTACATACAACTGAATTCACTTATACAGTACTTACTTCCAAGTAAATATGCCTCAGCAAATGAGCCCTAACAGGAGAAGTATATGTGAGGAGGGCTCCACCCAGAGGAAAACAAAACAGAATGCAGTGGTGATAAACCAGAGGAAATACAGGTGATAATTTTTGTGCCTTTATAAGAAGTGCATACCATATTTTAACCTTCATTTTAGGAAAACTACAGTATTTAGAGGAGTGGCTGGTTTAGAAGACTTGGCTGTGAGTTTGTTCCTAAATGTTGTTCCTTGCTTTGTAGCACCTCACATTTATTTCATTGGGCTAAGTAAAAATGGATTTGGTAAAATATGCTGTCAAAAATACAGCTGATGGATTTTACTCAAGAGCTTGCATTAAATCAACTCTATTTGGTATTGAATGATAAAGCAAAATATCCTCATATACTATAGACTCTGTCTATTCCTTGTTCAGAAGCTGCTTTTGTGTTATAACTTCTGAGGTAGTCTAATGAAATATCTTACAGGAGTTAACATTTTATACTCCTGTAAACGTCTTTATCTAAGACCTTTCTGGTGACACAGTATTGCAAGATCAGCAAAAGCTTCTGAAATTTTATAAGAATGACTCTCTCCCTGTTCTTGTACAGAACAGCACATGAAAGTTTTTATTATGAGGAAATGGAAAGTGAGCCTAGCCTGATGAAATCTTAGGAAACTTAAGTTTGTATGCAATTTCACGAATTACAGTTAGTCAAATATAGGTATTGCCCTAATGTATTATGGAATTTATTCCATTAATAATACTTAAGCCAGGCATTGGGAGTTAGTTTTAAAGCAGTACTTTGACACAATCTTGTGCATGCTCACACAATTCTCACAAGCCAAACTGACCTCAGTAGCACATATTCTCAGGTGTATATTGGATTGCAACCTTAATAACAATGTCCAGTCAGGAAAGTATAGTGAATGCAGGAATTATGGACTGATACAGTTATACTTCTTCTAGGTCGGGCAAATTCAGGAACAAATGAATTCCAAAGGAGGCTACAACAACAATAATTCTTCAATTATTCTTCAGCCAGATGGGCAGGGTACAAATAATAAATTATTATTATTATTATTATTCAACTGCAAAGGTGTAAGATGTCTGAATGAGAGAATGAAATACCAATTTGGGGATGTGATGCTTTGGAAGCAGCTGGCTGTAAGGCGGAGAACTGACCAATTTTATTTTATACATTGTTATATTTAGACTACTAATCTGCTGGTAAAGCTGTGAAATGCTAAATTTAATGCCAACTCTTGTTTCTGTCTAAGCCTGTTCATGCTGGAGACTGAATCTTGACATAACCATTTAGATAAAGCATCATGACCACAATTTGTTGTCTAAAAGCAGTATTTAAGATGGTAGCTACATTTTAATGAACAACTCCACTAAAGATGCCTCAGGTTTTGTAGTTCTGCTGGGGAATGGGAGAAACTAGGTTACACTGCTTTAAATTTAGAAAATTGCAGAGTGATTCACAAACTTTGGCTCCCACTGCCTCCCGCAGTTTGGTTAGGCTCATGTTTGAGCCTCCAGTAAGAATCTTGCGCAGGGAAACAGGCATGAATTGCTTGGTTTTGGTGTCCCTGATCTTTGGAAATCCTGCTTGAGCAGACACGTGTTGCTATATTAAGCATTCAGTATATTAAATACTATAGAATTTATTCTGGGCGTGAAATTCTACAAACAATATTGCCTGTCTTTCTGAACAAATATTGTGGAGGCTGATCTCACTAAAGGCTAGTTTGTTTTTTGCTAATATGCTTCTTGTCATAGAGAATGGGAGTGTAGTATGATCCTATCTAGACAGCATCTTAAAAAGCAGAGACATCACCTTGCCAACAAAGGTCCGTATAATAAAAGGTATGGTTTTCCCAGTAGTGATGTATGGAAGTGAAAGCTGGACCATAAAGAAGGCTGATCGCCGAAGAATTGATGCTTTTGAATTATGGTGCTGGAGGAGACTCTTGAGAGTCCCATGGACTGCAAGAAGATCAAACGTATCCATTCTTAAGGAAATCAGCCCTGAGTGCTCACTGGAAGGACAGATCGTGAAGTTGAGGCTCCAATACTTTGGCCACCTCATGAGAAGAGAAGACTCCCTGGAAAAGACCCTGATGTTGGGAAAGATTGAGGGCACAAGGAGAAGGGGATGACAGAGGACGAGCTGGTTGGACAGTGTTCTCGAAGCTACAAACATGAGCCTGACCAAACTGCGGGAGGCAGTGGAAGACAGGAGTGCCTGGCGTGCTCTGGTCCATGGGGTCACGAAGAGTCGGACACGACTAAACGACTAAACAACAACAACAACAACATGATCCTATGCCTTGAATAATAATCAGGCACTGGCAAAAAGTTTATTTAAAACAGCTTTTTTCACCACAACAGCCGTATCATATTCCCTGGAAGACTTTGTGAAGCATGCAAAGTAATGGGTTTGGTGAAGAATGCTCATGTAAAAATAGCTGAGATCATGTCTCGTTCAAATAGGAACAGGTAAGGGATTTTTGTTGTTATTGTAATTTGTAATATTAAAACTCTAGAAAGGATTCAATTTTAGATGTTGCGTGGTTATCTGTCAAAGTTATTACCCATGTCCTAAACTCAGACTCATAATTACAATTGCATTGCTATACAATTAACCTTTTCGCTGCTGAATTCTGTTGTCTCTTACAAGTAAACCACTAGTAGTGGAAAAACTGTGTACATATTCTGCAAATCTAGCAACATTATCTGAATCATCAGGAAAAATCTGCTATTGGCACTTGACTTCTTGTAGTCTGGGCTAAGTATGCAAGTACTTCTGTTCAAAATTGTTTTGATGGGAGTAAGTTGAATACACAATGGTCAAAAGATACTTTTAGAACAGAACTGAAGCATCCCACTGTGACCTTCAAAAATGAGAGTACAGTAATTGCAACATACTTTCAGTTTCATGAAGTGAAAGCGTAGCGCTGAAGTCCCGGTTTTAATAAATATGCCAATCTCACCTCAATTTCCTTTAAGAAAATGGTACCAATTCATTTAACTATTGATATCAAATGCCTCATTGCTGTTTTAAACATAATTTTTTTATTGAAATGTTTGTGCATATATGTAAATGTACTGCTCAAAGACGTCTGCAGAGTTGTGAGAAAAGGAAATACTGGTAATACTGTTAAAATCACTGTTCTTGAGTACAGGTGCTGCCACAGTGCTGATGTTCATTAATTATCCAGTGCAGTAGACTTAAATACTTAAATTAAAAGGGCCATACTTCAGTGGCAGAGTGTCTGCCTTGCAAGCAGAATGTCCCAGGTTTCGTTCACTGGCGGCATCAGGTAGGGAGAGATTCCTGCCTGAAATCCTAGAGAGCTGCTGCCAGTCAGTGTAGGCAATACAGTGGTGCCCCGCAAGACGAAATTAATTCGTTCCGCAAGTTTTGCTGTCTAGCAAATTTTTCGTCTTGCGAATTATTATTTAGACAAAGGAAACAAAGTCGCGAGACGTTTTCGTCTTGCGAAGCAAGCCCATAGGGAAATTCGTCTTGCGAGGCAACTCGCAAACGGAAAAACCTTTCGTCTAGCGAGTTTTTTGTCTTGCGAGGCATTCGTCTTGCGAGGTACCACTGTACTGAGCTAGATAGATCAATGGTCTGACTTTTATGGCAGCTTCTTATGTTGTTCCTAATGGCTGCATTACTGACTGGGTAGTGTTGTAGATCATTAAATGGCAAACACAGCACAAATGAAATTGTACCAATTTAGATCAAACATGACACACATATACTAAAACATTTTTGAAAATTCATTTTTGTCTTAAATGTTAAGGCTGCCTCAGAATGAACATGGTGTTCCATCAATATTACGGTAGATATATCCATGATTATTACTACAGGTAAAGGTAAAAAGTAAAGGACCCCTGGACGGTTAAGTCCAGTCAAAGGCGACTATGGGCTTGTGGTGCTCATCTCGCTTTCAGGCCAAGAGAGCCGGCACTTGTCCACAGACAACTTTCCAGGTCATGGGACCAGCAGGACTAAAATGCTTCTGGTGCAATGGAACACCGTGGCGGAAATCAGAGCACACGGAAACGCTGCTTACCTTCCTGCCGGAGCGGTACCTATTTATCTACTTGCACTGGTGTGCTTTCGGGACTGCTAGGCTGTCAGGAGCTGGGACTGAGCAACGGGAGCTCTCTCCGTCACTATGTCCCGTTGCACCAGAAGCGGTTTAGTCATGCTGGCCACATGACCTGGAAAGCTGTCTGTGGACAAACACCGGCTCCCTCGGCCTGAAAGCGGAGATGAGCGCCACAACCCCATAGTCACCTTTGACTGGACTTAACTGTCCAGGGGTCCTTTACCTTTACACCCAGAATCACCTACACAAACATGGTAAATCATAACATTTCTTCTCCTTCCTGACTCTAAACTCATGCTTGGAGCAATGATTGACATTTGACTGTGTAACCTGAATACCATATAAATCCACTGGATATTAGTAGATTCCAGTAGGGCAGGCCCACACCTGGGGCAAATGACAGGCAACCTGGAATGTCACATGCATCCAAAAAGGGTGACATTTGAGCTCATGATTACCAAATATTCTGAGTTTTACTAGCCTCAGCAGAACATGCATTCTTTCTGTCCAATATAAATATTTGGCAGTTTACACTATAAATAAATAAATATTTACACTATTAAAACAAAGACCAAAAGACTTGTCCTTGGGCCTTCTCAATAATAAAAGAAACTCTTAAAATTTTAAAAATCATATGCCCCACTCATCCTCCCAAAAGGGAGCTCAGCTGGGCTTGCAAGGTAAGAAAATACGGGGAGGTGGGGGGGGGGAAGAATTTCAAGTGTTTTTAAATGGTGAAATTGTTCTGGGGAGGTTTCATACACCTAGTGCCGCCTTGTCTCCTTTACAAAGCCACAGGGAAGAGACACTTCGGTATGAGGCGTGTGTTGTTTTGGCTTTTGGGCAACTCCGAACAGGCGCGGGAACCCGGCGAGGAATTCTGAATATGCTCAGAGAACCGTCGGCCGCTCCAACTCGCCACATTTCCCTACAAGACAGCCGGCAAGCCCCGGGGCCTCAAAAATAAGCCGCCGTCTCTTTCCCCCCCGCTGCCCAAAGGCCTCGAGGGCTGCCCGAGAGAGACCTTTGAGACATCTTGGGCTTCCCCTCAGGCGGGCCGCCTCTCCCCGCGGCGAAATCCCGCCCAGAAAAAAGGCGACCCGTTCGGGACTCGCCGCTTCAAGACGGCCGGGCGAAACGAAAGGAGAAGCGGAGGAGCTCGGAGGAGGGCGGCCGGCCTCGCGGATACGACGAGAGAAACCGGGGCGTGATTTCGTGTGGGTCTGTTTGTGAGTTAAGAGAAAGAGAGGCGCGGAGGAGAAGGAAGGGCCGCAAGGTGCGGCGAGGGAAGAAGACCCGTTTCCAGACCCGGCGGAGGCGGCGGCAAGGAGTCGAGGAAGGAGGATGGGGGCCGCCCGGCTGCTCCGGGCCGCCCTTTGGGGCCTGCTCCTCCCGCTGGTAAGGGGTTTGCCTGGGCCCGGAAGCGGGCCTCCGAAGCACCGGGCGCCCGTCGCGCTACTCCGGCGTGCCCCGGGGTGGCGGTCGGGGCGGCTTCCTGAGGGAAACATGGGGGAGCTTCCCTAGCGAGGGGCGTTTCTGAGGGGCAAGGGGCTCGGTCCCGTGTGTGTGTTTGTGATACCGGGTTCTTCTAAAATGCTTTGCCACGTAAACAGAATCACAGCCCGGGACTAACGAAACTATGGCTGTGGGTAGATCTGGGGGGTGGGAAGAAAAAAGAAACCTCCATGGCTATTGGTAGGTCGGGACGAGGAGCAAACCGGTACCGTGGCCATTGCCGGCGCTCCCGGCTTGCCTCCCTCCTCCAGGGGCACCGGATTAGGAACTGAATGTGGAATTAGAATCAGTGGTTCCCAACCCTTTTATTTTTGCCATGCCCCACCTCAGCACCTCTAAAATCCTAATAGACTAATCCTCCCGTGACATTATTATTCAAAAAGCGAGCTCCTATTTGCGTGGAGGACGCCTAGAAGGCCATTCACTGTTAATAGCTCATTCTTCAATTGCCCCCCTTAAAAAACAAATTGCCCCCCTGTGGGAAGTGTGCCTCATGTTGGGAACCACGGAGATCTGATCGGAGATGGTGTGGATTTTTCTTTTCTTAACCTGGCTGTTCCTATGAATTTACAAAAAGCCTCCAGTTCTAGTAGGTATGGCTTGGTTATGTCAAAGATTCCAGGAGGTAATGATGGGTCTCTGTGTAGACGTTTGCTGTAGGTGTGCACAGTCATACCTTGGGTTACAGGCGCTTTGGGTTGTGTGTTTTCAGGTTACGCACCGCGCCGAACCCAGAAGTACTGGAACAGGTGACTTCCGGGTTTTGCGCTTGTGCATGCGCAGAAGCGCTAAATTGCACTTTGCGCATGCGCAGAAGCGCCGATTTGCAACCTCCATGTGTGCAGATGCGATGCTGCAGGTTGCGAACACTGCGGGTTGCGAACGTGGCTCCTGCACGGATCACGTTCGCAACCCGAGCATCCGCTGTAGATGTGTGTGTATGTACACACACCCTGGCATGATCTCATTCAGCGGCTGTCGGGATAACCGCAAGTCCAGGATGCAGGTCAAGTTTTATCCTTGCCCCCCCCACAATGTCCCCAAGTACAGCATTTCCCCTCCCCTTAGAAAAGTGCTTAAAGCACCCCCCCCCCCGCTTTCAATTTTCTGAGGGAAAGTCAAAAGGTGCAATTCACACCATTAGGTTTGGGAGCTAAAGTTGCTCCCTGCCTTTGGTAATTGCAGGCATTGAGAATTATGCCTGAGACTTTATCTGCATCACCCCAACTGAGGTTGTGCTATTAATGTGATGCAATGGCTCTTAGATTGTTACCAGGCCTAGATTTGTATTTGCAATCACTAATGCGGTTTTAAATAAATGATTTATTTATTAGTTAGTTAGATTTCTGCAGCACCCTTCAACTGAGGATTGCACTGCAGTTTACAGTGTAAAAACACAAAAACACATAAGGCAATAACAATAACACCACACACACTTTAAGATTGTTTACTTAGCCAAAGACCTGGGGAATAAGAATGTATTCACTTGGCATCTAAAGATATGTAATGAAGGTGCCAGGCAAGTCTCCCTGGGGAGAGCATTCTACAAGTGAGGAGCCAACGCAGAAAAGACCCGTTCTCATGTTGCCGCCGCCGGACTTCTTGTGCAGCACACGAAGAAGGACCTCAGTTGATGATTGTAGGGTCCAGGTTGGTTCATATGGGGAGAAGTAGTCCTTGATGTATTGTGTCCTGAGTCATTTAAGGCTTTCTGGGTCAAAAGTAGCACTTTGATTTGGGCCCAGAAATTGGAAGCCAGTGCAGTTGGGCCAGGATTGGTGTTCTAGGCTCAAACTATTTTGTCCCGGAGAGCAACCAAGCCACTGAAGTTTCAGAACCATCTTCAGAGGGAGAAATCTAACCTAGACATTACTAGAGTATAGACGACAGAAGTTAGGTTATCCCTCTCCGGATAGTGCAGCTTGAGCTACCAGCCAAAGCTGATGGAAGGCACTCCATGCCACCGAGATCACCTGATCTTCAAGTGATCCTGAAATAACCCCAAGCTATGGATTTGCTCCTGCAGAGGGAGTGCAAGCGGATCAAGAGCAAGCCACATCCCATTCAAATGGTCTAGGGAACCCCCTACTAACAGTGCCTCTGTCTTATCTGGAATGAGCTTCAGTTTGTTGGCTCTCATCCAGTCCAGGCAAGAAAACGGTCCAGCACATCCCATTCTACACCTACAGATGTAAAAGAGAAGTAAAACACCAGGAAGAACTTTCTGTTAGTAAGAGTTGTTTGACAGTGGAACAGCCTTCCATGAGAGGTGGTGGATTCTCCTTCCATGGAGGTTTTTGAGAAGAGGTTGGATGGCCATCTGTCATGTATGTTCTAGTTGAGATTCCTGCATTGCAGATGGGTTGGACTAGATTAGCCTTGGGGTCCCTTCAAACTCTACAATTCTAAGATTCCTTTATTCTAAGTAGTGCTGTGTCATCAGCATACGGCTGACAATGCACTCCAAAACTTAGATGATTCTACTCATTGCTGAATTGCTCATTGAAAAATAGATATTGTGGGTATCAAGCTTTAACAACTCAGATTTTGAGTATGGTATAATAGTAAAGGAGGCATGCTGGAACCAGCATAGTATAATGGTTTGAGAGCTGGTCTAGGAATATGGAGACTATCTCTTAGCCTAGCCTACTTCCCAGATTGTCCTGAGGATGAAAGCAAGATGAGCACCGCAACCCCATAGTCGCCTTTGACTGAACTTAACCGTCCAGGGGTCCTTTACCTTTTTACTAGTGGTCTGACTATATAAGGAAGGTTCCTCTATTCCTGTGTTATGTCTAAACCACTGAGCCTTTGGGGCTTGCCGATCAGAAGGTTGGCGGTTCAAATCCCTGCAACGCAGTGAGCTCCCATTGCTCTGTCCCAGCTCCTGCCAACCTAGCAGTTCGAAAGCACGCCAGTGCCAGTAGATGAATAGGTACTGCCGCGACAGGAAGGTAAATGGCATTTCCGTGCGCTCTGGTTCCCATCACAGTGTACCTCCATATGAACCTGCCTGGACCCTGAGATCATATTCTGAGACCCTTCTTCATGTGCCGCCTCCTTGAGAGGTTCAGAGGCTGGCAACATGAGAACAGGCCTTCTCTGCAGTGGCTCCCTGTCTATGGAATGCCCTCCCCAGAAAAGTTCACCTGGCGCCTTCATTATACACCTTTAGGCACCATGCAAAAACGTTCCTTTTTAACCAGGCCTTTGGTTGACCTGATTGACATCCTATGCCCTTTTAAAATATGGTTCTTTTTGGAGGGGTGTTATTGGGTTATTGTTCTTATTTTGATTTTATATATTGTGATCTTTTCTGTACATACATTCAATCAATCAATCAATCAATCAATCAGTAAAAGTTCTTGTGCAAACATCAGTAGCAGCTTGCTAAAAATGTCTACTTGTCTACTTGTCCAGATGAACTAAGTGCTTTCTGCTCAGATATGTAGGCTCCGTTTGAGGTAAAGAGACCTGCACAGTGAATTCTGTTAACATTCTTCCATGAGTGGGATTGAGGAAGAATTGTGTTACATCAGATTTCTATGTTAAAAAGCTTTGATAACTGCAAAGGGACAATTGGGAGAAGAGGTGGGAGGAGAAGCTTAACCCTTTCCCCAACCTTCATTTCCCCACAACCCCTCCCCACTATAGGGTTGTAAAGTTAGATGTATCCTCACAAATGTATGTTTGGAATCTTGTTTGGGAGTGAGAGGTTAGGGGGGAGTTGCAGGTGAAAAGTTTCAGGAGTACAACTCTTCTGTTTGGGATGCGGGTGGCGCTGTGGGTAAAACCTCAGCGCTTAGGACTTGCTGATTGCATGGTCGGCGGTTCGAATCCCCGCGGCGGGGTGAGCTCCCGTCTTTCGGTCCCAGCTCCTGCCCACCTAGCAGTTCGGAAGCACCCTTAAGTGCAAGTAGATAAATAGGTACCGCTTTCTAGCGGGAAGGTAAACGGCGTTTCCGTGTGCTGCGCTGGTGCCGGCTCGCCAGAGCAGCTTCGTCACGCTGGCCACGTGACCCGGAAGTGTCTCCGGACAGCGCTGGCCCCCGGCCTCTTAAGCGAGATGGGCGTGCAACCCCAGAGTCGGTCACGACTGGCCCGTACGGGCAGGGGTACCTTTACCTTTACCTTTTTACTCTTCTGTTTCTGAGCTGCAGCTGCTGCTTCTAGTGAAAAGTACCATTGGGAGGAATACATTCTCTGAGAAGCAGCAGTTGTTGCTTTTTATTACACACATTATTTATTGTAACATGAAATTCTGTCCTTGGATGTGTGTTAGAAATAGGACTTGATTCTGAAGTATTAAATAAGTGTTTGCTGAAGCTTTTAAAACACTGTGCAAATCTGTATGAGGCAATTGATCCTTGATAAGTATTGTTACTATACTGTTACAATCTGAGAAATCTGAACATCCACTAATACCAGGGATGAGCAAACTTTTTCAGCAAGGGGCCTGTCCACTGTGGGCGGCCAAACTAATTTTTTTTTGGGGGGGGGGGGAGGAACAAATTCCTATGCTCCACAAATAACCCAGAGATGCATTTTAAATAAAAACACATTCTATTCATGTAAAAACACACTGATTCCCGGACCATCCACAGGCCGGATTTAGAAGGCGATTGGGCCAGATCCGGCCCCCGGGCCTTAGTTTGCCTGCCCATGACTAATACTGTTGGTACTGTTTTCATTTCATCTTTTGTGCAAACTGTGTTTGGCCTATCAAATCCTTGCTTCTTAAACGAGGGTTAGTTCAAGTTCTGTGCACCTTTGCACAAGCCTGGAAGCTGCAATTGACCATAGTTTCCTGTTATGTTTGGACCAGGAAACTATGGTTAATGGCTTCTAAACAAGCCAGGATTTCAAAGCATAGTTTAAAGTTATCTTTGTTTGGAAGCCCTTAACTGTAGTTCCTGGTTTACGCATAATGGGAAGCTCTGGTTATCCTTGTCTTGCTAGTTGGTTTCCCATCTCACACCAAGGCAGGAGCATAGGTGCATGAGGATCATGCTTAATAATCCAGGATTTTATGGTCCCAACAAGGAACTACTGCAATGCACTACTATATGTTGGGCTGCCTTTGAAAATGGTTCAGAAATTGTAGCTGGCCAGTTGTTGACTGGGGCAGGACAATCTGAACATGTAACACTGATTCTGGAACAAATGCGCTGGGCTACCAGTTGGAATAAGAACACTGCAAACCCGGAAGTAGGTGTTATGGTTTGTGAACTTTGCCTTGGAAGCAGAACATGTTCCTCTTCCTGTTGAGTGTGTTCCCTTTGTAAATTGAGTCCCCCGCTGCTTGGTTTAAGATTGGACTTCCAGAACGGATTAAGTTCGTAAACCAAGGTACCACTGTATCAGTAAATATGTGTTAGGCTTATGCAAATTTCATAGGGCAAATTTCATAGTTTTTAATATGTTGTAGATCAAGCACATGCCAATGTTAGAGTCCCTTTCCCTCATGTTCTTAACATATTAATCTTTCAGTTTTGGGGGGGAAATCTAAGCTGTATGAAAATGCTCTGAAAGGCCCTGCTGTGTTCCTAGTATTGGGATCCTAGTAGTATGCTTTTATAAGAAATTATTTGGCATTGCATAATCTAAAACCCTTTCAAAATGATGCTAGTCAACATTTTCATTCGTATTTTAAAGTGGTTAATGGAAAAAATCTTTTTCAATTATAGGTCAGCGGCGGTCAAGGAATCTTGCATGCAATTCAGATCGATAATCCTCTGTTAACAAAGGACTACTGCATATATTATAACTCTGAGTGGACCTCCCTTCCTAGTGCCTTAAATAACGTTGTAAGTAATTATACTCTTGTATTTCCTAAGAATCAAGTGACTTTTCCTTGGGAAAATATGTCACAATCATTCACATCCTAATGGCACAATCTTTCCATCTAGACTATGCCATGTATGGTATGGGTGTGCCAGAAAAGGCAATGTGTGCAACAAAATGTGTGCAACAAAATGTAGTGAGAATGAAGTGGTTTTGAGGCCTGAAAACGTAGAATGGTTTCAGATAATAGTTGCAAAAATTCCCCGGGTAAATGAAACTTGCTGCAAACTACTGACTAGTCTGGATGCTGGATTAGAGTTCTACATGCAAGGAGTGTTAACGTGGGGAAAACACGTAGAAACAGTATCCCATGTCAGCAGTCTGAGTGGTACAGTATATACAATATTAAACTAAACCACTAAGGTGTCTGGAAGTACAGTTTCTTTGCTAATGACTTTTCAGCTTCATAGTGTCATGATCTTTATTCCATCTGTTTTCAGTAAATAATAAGGCTGTTAGATTAACTGCTTCAGCCATATTACAGAATTCTCTTGCACTTCCAATCTTTTCCTTTTGCATCTTAGACGTATACAAGACTGGAGATCTTGACCCCCAAATTGCTTTGCAGTCCCTCGGATGCCACTCATGAAACCGTCAAGGACAAAGCAATCGTTGTGTCGAGAGGAAACTGCACTTTTGTAGAAAAGGCAGAGATCGCTCAGAAACTCGGTGCTAAAATGCTGCTCATCGCCAGTGACACTGGCATAGTAAGTTCTAATAGACATGGCTGCTTTTGCATGAAAAATGTTTTGCTTAAATTGTGGCGGTTGTTTTTGTCGCATTACTGTGGGTTTCATTAAGGTGGCGGTGTTCTTCCCCGTTTTGAATCCGAGATGGCCATCTGACAGTCATCTAGAACTTGTCCGATTTTATTTGGCTCCTGAGGGCCCTACCAAATCTTAATCTAGGGTTAGGATTGAAGGGGCAAGGCTTCGGTCAGTTGCAAAGCAGTTCTATATTTTGGTGGCCATCATCATAAATACCCTTTCCTTCTTGCTGATATTGATGGTGAGAACTGAAATATTATATGGGTGATGGCGACAGATAAAAAGCTGGTATACAAAATGACACTCATAAAAAGCACTCCTGGGCACTGCCAGGCACTTGTGCCTCTCCAGACAGCAATGAGTCCAGGACTGACCCCAAGCTGCACACCTGATTTTTCAGGCGAGTGCCATCCTGGACTGGTTGCATACAGGGCCGTAGCCAGGGGGTGGCGAGGTGGGCCCCCACCAGGGACACAGGTGATGGTAGGGCACAAAATCGGCTTTAAAATATGTCAATAAATTTAGATATTGAATATTGCCTCATAAGAAATGGTTTTAAATAGAGAGTGAATTGAATGGGGTGGGGTTGGAGGAGAGGCAGAAAGAAGAGCTAATTTGTCTGTGGCTAGGGGGTGCAGTCTGGACTGTTCTGCCAGGGGTGCAAGATCACCTAGCTACAGCTCTGTTTGCATACCATGATCCAGATCTGCCATATTAATCCACAGTAATATGTAGTATGGGCCTAGGGATAAGACAGAATGTTTTGATAGACTTTTAAGTAGAGATTCGTTCAGTAAAGCAGATGCATTATGAGTGTCCTTTTTCTAGGATACTCCTTACGGTAACAAGACTGCAAACATCACCATCCCAATTACACTTGTAAGCAATGAAGATATAATCAATTTGAAAGAGGTAAGTACTTTTCTGGATTGCTTTGGAAAATGGGAGTTGAAACGGGTTTGGAAATGAGAGATGTTGATTTCACTTCTGGGCCTCTTTCTTCCCTCTTCTCCCCTCTTTCAGTACTTGGTCAGGTGAAATCCAATCAGATAAATACACTTTTTGCAGCATCTCGTTGTATCTCCTTTGCTCTTTTTTCAGTATCTGATTACTAGGATGAAAATTTCATAGATACTGTCTCTGAAAATACTTTGCTATGTTGTCTTGACTTCAGTAACTTGTTTTTTTATCTGCTCTGATATGTTCCTAAAAAGGAAGAGAGATGCTGGATGAAACATCTTTCCCCAAAACAAAGCACCTTAATCAAGGGCTGTATTCAACTAATTCCTACGCAGAGTTGAAATCAGAGGTCATGACTCACTCATTTCTTTCAATGAGTCTAGGACTTAGTTGGATACAATGACAATATGTGTGCATTATTTTCTTCTCTGACAGTTACTTGACCAATTTCCTCTTTTTTGTTTGTCTTTGTCAGCATTAATTTTTACCACTGTGTGTTCATTTTTCATTAGAACACTTGCAATCGGAATGAAGGAGCATGATGTACTTGGTTTATTAAATGGCCATGGTAGATTATGCTTGCAGCTAAAATCCTCTTTTTTGCATCTTATTTTTTTCATTTTGTGTGCTGCTTTTCATACAATGGTGATAAAGGCGGGAGGCAGAAGAATACAGAAGAATACAGTGGCCTGGTTTGCACATTGCGCTAAGTGACACATGGCTTAGCACAGAGCCCTGGAAAGGAGATTGTGGCTACTCCTCCCCAGTCATTTTACTGTTGTGCTGCACTGAGCTACGTTTATGCTAAACTAAGCCACGCTAAACTAAGCATGGCTTAGTTTTTCATACAATAATGATAAAGCATGGTAAGCCATGTTTAGCACGTTGTCCGAGCCCTGGTTCATCAGTTAGTTCTCTTCACACTAACCACAAACTGCAACCAAGCTTTCTGCTATGATTTATGTCTCATGATTTTGTCGTCTGTGTGTGAAGGAAAAAACTTAAACACGTTGCAGAGTTCCCAAAAAATAGACCAGAGGCAATTTCATCCAGCAGAGCTTTACTGCTACTGAAGGCAAATGAGCGTAATGGTCACAAATCCAATACATTCAGGATTGGCACTGTCCATAAGAAATCCAGTTGCAACAGACTTATCTTAAACTTAACAACAACTTATAAGTTGTTATAACTTATACTATAAGTTATATAGTATATATAACCTCAATACTATGGCATACAGAACAGAACACCACATCAGAACAAAGACATAGAAAAAGAAAGTGAGTTCAGGCTCCTTCTGGCCTTACCATTATATAGTGGTACCTCGCAAGACAAAAAACTCGCAAGACGAAAGGGTTTTTGGTTTTTTGAGTTGCTTTGCAAGACGATTTTCCCTATGGGCTTGCTTCGCAAGACGGAAACGTCTTGCAAGTTTGTTTCCTTTTTCTTAACACCGTTAATACAGTTGCGACTTGACTTCGAGGAGCAACTCATAGCACGCGGTGTGGTAGCCTTTTTTGAGGTTTTTGAAGACTTGGGTGATTTTTGAAGCTTTTCCAAAACTTCCCCGAAACCGTGCTTCGCAAGACGAAAAAAATCGCAAGACGAAAAAACTCGCGGAACGAATTAATTTCGTCTTGCGAGGCACCACTGTAGTCAGCATAACCTTGACAGAAAGGATAACAGAACCAGTTTAAACCAACTGTACTCAGCTTCCCAGAAGGAATAACCCAAACGTCAGAAACCTCCTGCTTTCACATAGACAAGCTTCAAGAACCCTCTTGAATTAAGCAGAACAGGAAAGATCTCTACACATCAGATCAATACTTTCTGTACTAAGAAATGCAAACTGACAGATTTGTCCAGGAGAGCTGAATCATGAACCTGGGTTCAGACGACACACTAAACCAAAGTGTGGCTTAGCTCAATGCAGCACAGCAGCAAAATGATTGGGGATGAGTGCTAGGCATGCCCTCCGAAAGGTCTGGTGGGGCCTGCTGAGGCTGTGGCAGACTCCATTGGGCCCTCCTGCTGCTATGATGGGGAGAGCCCAATGGAGCCCACCTAGCTGCGGAATATTGAGGGGGGCCGGACCTCACATTAAATTTTTTGTGGGTGCCCACGGCCACCCAGAGAAGGTGCTGTTGCTGCTGCACGCTTGCATGCCAGTGTTAAGCCATGGTTTGGCTTAACCTGACATGCAAACCAGGCCAATGGGTGAAGATTGAGCTGTGAATAGTTTTGTTGCTGCAGTCTTCTACATTCACATCATGAATGAGAATTGCTTCTTGGTGGCCAGTGTTTTTGTACATTGGAGAAGAGTTTATTCTCTTTCCTGAATTTTTTCCCATGTTCTTCGTGCTTCTCCGCTATGTCCTTTCTACAAACTTGTGAGATAGATTAGGCTAGCAGGGCTCAAAGTCATTCAGTGATCTTCATGGGGTTTTGAACCTGCATCTCCTCATTCAAAACTAGAACCACCCTCGCTCTTTTCTTGTTTTGGCCGTTTGATGTGCTACAAATGACTAAAATATGCATGTGTAAGCTAGTGGTTTGGTAAAGGAAAGTGGACTTCCTTGCAAGGCTCTGTTTCAGAATATCCCAGAATCGTGGTCAGATATTGAAATGTAAAGCGTCTCCTTTCAACAGACATCTCTAATCCGATGCTTTTATAATTTCCAGGATCTTGGAAAGAACGTGAACGTGACATTATATTCACCACCTCACCCAAAATTTGACTTCAGCATGGTGGCTATCTTTCTAATTGCTGTGGTCTCTGTAGCATTGGGAGGCTACTGGAGTGGAATGGCAGAACTGTACGTTTCCTTGGCTTAACCTTAATATATGAAAAGTTCCTGTCGTGGGACAACACATTTGCTGCTACGGGAACAATTTTGCTTTGTGTGTTCGTTCTCTCTTTCTCTCAAACGATAAATATGTGGAGATCAAGGTCCTGGTCATTAAGTTGTATGGGAAGAGCAAAAGATGGTGAAATCCATAAATTTGCAACTGGGCAATAGACAATAGTTAGAGTGTCTGCTTGCAGGTAGAGCTCAGGGAGACCTCCGTCTGAAACCCTGGAGAGCTGCTGCCATCCAGTGAACAAGATGGACCACACAGATTTCCCAATAAATCCAGTATCCTGTTCATGGATAATTCCATCTGAGCAGGACAACCAGCTGGATACAACCCGGTGGATCAGGTTTAAGGTGCTGGTTTTAACCTTGAAAGCCCTATACGGCCTAGGACCCTCTTACCTACGGGACTGCCTCTCCTGGTATGTCCCACAGAGGAACTTACGATCTTCAGACAAAAACATCTTGGAGGCCCCAGGCCACAGAGAGGTTAGGCTGGCCTCAACCAGAGCCAGGTCTTTTTCGGCTGTGGCTCCAATCTGGTGGAACGCTCTGCCACAAGAGACCAGGGCCCTGTGGGACTTGACATCTTTCCGCAGGGCCTGCAAGACAGAGCTGTTCCACCAGGCCTTTGGCCAGGGCACAGCCTGACTCCCTCCTTTGGCAGTCTTCACAGAACTCTAGCCCAGTGGTTGCCATCAATTTGATTTGAATTAATTTTATAATGAAATGATTTTAGAATGTTGTATTATTTTATTGTTGTTAGCCGCCCTGAGCCCGGCTTCGGCTGGGGAGGGCGGAATATAAATTATTATTATTATTATTATTATTATTATTATTATTATGATGATGATGCCAGAAGCATTCCCATGGAGAAGGCCCAGTTTGATGGTAGACTTGTGTGGCTTTGTTAAGGGCCTCCAAAAAGCATTATGGTCCACAATGTCTGATTGGACCAAATTAGTAACCCTGCCAAGTGCACTGCTTAGAGATGAGCTGAATACAGAAAGGAATCTCAGTATCTCACTAAAGGTGATGCTTATTCAATATAAATATGCATCAAATCTATAACTGATAATTACTTGATTTTTAATTTTGTAGTGTTTTCTCCATGGGGACACTTTTTGGCACGATGCCTGCAAAATACTGTTGGCATTGAAAAGCCACATGGACTGTTAAGGAATAGGTTTCCTGGAAAACCTGTGCAGAATTTCAAGCCTGATGCTTCTTATGGGCATTTCTCCACCGGAACAACTAGAAAAAGCATTCCTATAGGGAAGTCCTAAGAGCAGGTGTCTTTTGTGACTGAAACGTATTACGTTCATATTAATACTAATGACTGGACTAATAAATATTAAGCTCCGCATATGCCATAAGATAAATATATATTTATTCTATGAACCATGATGTAATCTTGCTGAACGTTGCTTAGCTGAGAAAAGCCAATCCATTACTAAAGCAGAAAGAAACATCCACATATTGACCTATGTTGAAAATGGTAACAAGATGCAGTGAGAGCCTATAACTGCTTCTGCTTACCCTCACAGTGAGAGTCTGAAGCGGTCTTCAAATGATGGAAACAGCGACTCGTCAGAAAGTGAAGAAAACGTGGTTTTAACTCCCATGACTGCTGTTTTCTTTGTTGCCATCTGTTGTATTATGCTAGTTTTGATGTACTACTTCTACAAATATCTAGGTAAGGAGACATTTGGATTTGTTCTGGTTTGACTTTCTGAACTTGCCATGCCTTCTTAAGACTGCTTCCTGCTGAGGTGGTAGGCTTGGGTCCGGGTTGCTAGTGGGGTCTCGATGATTGAATGCCCCATAAAAAAAGAAAGAAAACATTCTAGCAAGACTTTTTCCTGATACGCTTTGTTTCTTATAGGGAGTGGTTCAGCCCCAATTTCAAGCTTACAGACTTAGTGAAAACTGGGGCCCTGCCTGAATTCAACACTGAATTTACGTAGCTTTATTTAGTTCTACGTAGGATGCTCCTTCTGTTCTCCTTCTGTTTGATTTTATATATGCAAGCATCTTCTCTACTTTTGCCCACAAGGAGGCTGTAGCTCAGTGGATATTTTTATAATAAATATCCACTGAGCTACAGCCTCTGGGGTGTGTGGGGGGGAGATAGATGACAGATAGATAGATAGATAGATAGATAGATAGATAGATAGATAGATAGATAGACAGATAGAAAGATAGATAGATAGATGAAACAAACAAACAAACAAACAAACAAACAAACAAACAAATAGAGAATATATATATATATATATCCCCACCTTTCCTCTAAAGAGTTCAAGATGCATGGCTACTTTTATCTATAAGTTGCCTTGAGGGCTGTTGGGGTAAAAAGGCATAATAATAATAATAATAATAATAATAATAATAATTATTATTATTATTATTATTATTACAGGCAGCCCTGTTTAGGGAAGCTTTTAATGTTTGATGTATTACAGTATTTTAATATTTTTTTGGAAGCCTCCCAGAGTGGCTGGGGAATCCCAGCCAGATGGGCGGGGTATAAATAAATTATTATTATTATTATTATTATTATTATTATTATTATTATTATTATTATTCTCCATCCTCCCTTTCCTCCATATCTTATCCTCACAGCAACCCCCTAACAAGTTGGTTAGGCATACATCTTAGCTGTACTGTTTTCAGCACCTGCTAATCTGTAATATTCTTTGATAACACACTTTTTAAAGCTGCTGGTTTTATTTATATTTTGAATTTTATTTAAGGCCAACTTGTTTTTAACTTCCAAATTTCGTTGATAATTTTAATGTCTGTTTTATGTAGATTATGTAGATTGCGTAGAGGCTTTTATGAGGAAGCAGAAAAAATAAAATGTTAAATAAAATAAAATAGTCTGAGAGATGATGACAGGCCCAAGGTCACCCAGTTATCCAGATATATGGTGATACTCCATATTTTTCATGAGCAATATTCAGTTTTTTCTCTCCATGGTGAGCTGAGACCACCTTCGGAAAATGGGAATTGTTTTGGTCATGTTCATATGTATGAATTTGCTGACGAGCCTCTGATCATCTCTCTGAGTCAATGGGCCCCATTAGCTAAAGTGGTGCTTCAGGTTAAGAACAGTTTCAGGTTAAGAACGGACCTCTGGAACAAATTAAGTTCTTAACCCGAGGTACCACTGTACTTTCTTCACTAAGAAATGCAACTTACAACAGGAAGGAGATAGCAGTATGAGAGAGAAGGGGAGAAGCAACTGTCAGCCCAAAGCAACACCAAACCAGGATTGGCTTGGATTTCCTCAGGAAAATGCATGAACACAACAGTGGCTGCAATCCTAGATATACTTACTAGGAACTGAACCCTGTTGACCTCAGTGGCAGCGTTTACTTCTGAGTGAATGTGCTCAGGATATTAGCTAGAGAGAGTTTGTGTATGATAGAAGCACAAATCAAAATAGATGGACATAAAAATGTAATAACATCCCGGAGGAGGCAAGGTTACATTTCATACGCTACATTCCATATTGCTAAGAATAAAAAAACAAAATTGTAAGTGAAACGAGTGAGGTGAAGAAACTGAGGCAAAGGTATCTGTAAAAGGAAAGTAACATTTGAAAGAGCACAGGCATGAATTCCAGATTTTCATAGATAACTGCTGAAAACTGGTGTTGTGGACTGGTATTGTTAATATAATTAATGAAATTCCACCAAGCCACATAAAGAGGGCTTTGCCCTGTATAACTCTTAAATTCAATGTTACCACAATGCAAGGTCCACAATTTCTAGGTTTTCCATTTTGAGCAATCGAAAACTGAACATCCATTGGTAAAAAGATTAGAAGCGCCTTAGCTTTGATGTCCATATTTATGTCTTCAGACATAATTTGCAGTGGTTCTGTCACAATGTCTGTAATTTCTTTCCACTTCATCCAAAAAGCATTAGCCAATGGACACTTCCACAGTTGGGGGCAGTACGCACCCCTGCTATTGCAACCTGACCAGCACATGGGAGTAAAGTTGGGTGATATTTGTGAGATCTGAACAGGTGTCCTGCACTCACATTATATTTATTTTAGGATATGTTCCCAAACAAGATACAGACTTTGCTGGTCTAGTGGTCCACATAGTCTTCCATTGTGCATCATCAATAATTCCATCCAGTTTAGCATGAACAATCTTTTCCCCCCCTTTGAATAATTTGTAATGGCATGCTTGTATCCAATGTATCCTTATTTTCCTTTTTTGTCCAGTGTATGCCGTCATCACAGTTTTCTGCCTCGCATCTGCATCAAGCCTGTTCAACTGTCTTCATGCCATAGTTAGAAAAATACCTTATGGGCAATGCAGGTACAGTCCATAACTCCACATGACTTTCCTAAATAGCTTTGTGGCTAAGAAAAATTATGTTATATGGTCAGGCTTTTGGCTTGTAAAATGAATGTTTCCTCTTGTGTCTCACTTGATGAGTCGACTACCCAGTTGTCATCCTCTCACATCTCCACTTGCTCCCCTGATTCCATATCCTTCTGTTTCCCAACCTGCTGTTAGTCCCCTCTTCCACACAATTAATCTCTATATCTCCCTCTCCAACACCTCTTCCTCCTTTCCTCCTGCATGCAAATGTGCCCCTGTCTTCCCTATTCCTCAAAAATCCATCCCTTAACCCACCTTTCCTCTCCAGCTGCCACTCTTCTCCCCTTTGCCTCCAAACTCTGGGAGTGTGCTGCTATCTTGACTTTCTCTCCTCTAACTGTGCTTGTGACTTCCTCCAATCCAGTTTACACCCTTTTCAATCCATTGAAGTTGCTCCCAGAAAAATCACTCCTTGCTGCAAAATCTAATAGTCTCTCTTCAGTTCTCATTCTTCTCGTCCTTTCCTCTGCCCTTGATACAGATGGTCTGTTTCCACCCCCTCTCTCCTGCTTGACTCCTTTAAGCCAGAAGTCTCTGTGATGTTGTCCTCACCATGTTCTCTTCCTATCTGTCTAATCATTATTTCAGTGTTTATGTAGGTGGAAGCTCATTTCCTGTTTTCCTTCTCTTTGCTGTGACTCAGAGAACTGTTCTTGGCTTTTTGCTCTTTTTTCTCAAAATCCTCATCAGTAGTTCCTATATGCACATGACACCCAGCTTTCTGTCTCTACTTCCTCACTCCAGTCCTACACCTCAGTCTGACCAGATTTCTGCTTGCGTGTCATTGCCCAAAACTCAATATGCCAAAGACTGGATTTCTCATCTTTCATCCCAAGCCCTTCTCTCCTTATCCATTGACAGTGCTACCATATGCCTTGTTGATCAGGCATTCAGCCTAGGCTTTATATTATATTCCTCTCATTTGCTCTCCCTGTTCACTCCATTACCAAGGTTCATCACTTCTCTCTTTATCCCCTCAGCAGAAACTCTGCTTCATCTTCTGGCTGGCTGTTGCTAGAAAACTGCAACCTTCTCTTTCTTCTGTGGACTTGTCTTGGTCCCTTTAAGACAGGCTTCCTCAACCTTGGCCCTCCAGATGTTTTGAGACTACAATTCCCATCATCCCTGACCACTGGTCTTGCTAGCTAGGGATCATGGGAGTTGTAGGGCAAAAACATCTGGAGGGCCAAGGTTGAGGAAGCCTGCTTTATGCTACTCTACTGCCACTGGGCCCATCACCTCCTGGCAAATAGAAGGGGAAGAAATGGAGGCAGTGAGAGATTTTACTTTCTTAGGCTCCATGATCACTGCAGATAGTGACAGCAGTCACGAAATTAAAAGACGCCTGCTTCTTGGGAGAAAAGCAATGACAAACCTAGACAGCATCTTAAAAAGCAGAGACATCACCTTGCCAACAAAGGTCCGTATAGTTAAAGCTATGGTTTCCCCAGTAGTGATGGAAGTGAGAGCTGGACCATCAAGAAGGCTGATCGCCGAAGAATTGATGCTTTTGAATTATGGTGCTGGAGGAGACTCTTGAGAGTCCCATGGACTGCAAGAAGATCAAACCTATCCATTCTGAAGGAATTCTGCCCTGAGTGCTCACTGGAAGGACAGATCGTGAAGCTGAGGCTCCAATACTTTGGCCACCTCATGAGAAGATAAGACTCCCTGGAAAAGACCCTGATGTTGGGAAAGATGGAGAGCACAAGGAGAAGGGGATGACAGAGGACGAGATGGCTGGACAGTGTTCTCGAAGCTACCAGCATGAGTTTGACCAAACTGCGGGAGGCAGTGGAAGACAAGAGTGCCTGGCGTGCTCTGGTCCAGGGGGTCACGAAGAGTCGGACACGACTAAACGACTAAACAACAACAACTGCCAAACCACCTTTCATGTCACTTTGATCACATGATGCTTCTCCTTTAAACCCCATCATTGGCTTCCTTTCAATTCCCAAATCCAACATGAGTTCCTTGCCCTTGCTGTCAGAGCCCTCCACCCTCTTATGTGTTTGGATCTGCCTGCCAGAACACCTACATAATGCCACCTCTTTCTTCTTCCAATTCCTTCTCGGTATGGCTAGAGACTGAGCTACGAATCAGGAAGTTCCTGTTTCACCTCTGCCATGAGTTCACTAGGTGACCTTAGGCAAGTCATTCCGTCAGCTGCTTCTCTTCCTCCCCTCCACCTCCCACCCAAACCTGCAACATGGGGACGGGATAACAATATATATTGGGTTGCTGTGAGGGTTGCAACTTGATAATACACAGGAAGTGCTTTGAACACTCTGCAAGTATTAGAAGTTATTACTAGAGGAAGCTGCAATATACCCGTATTTTTCACTCTTTCGCTCTATAAGACGCACCTGACCATAAGACACACCTAGTTTTAGAGGAGGAGAACAAGAAAAAAAAATATTCTCTCCCTCTCTGTGCAGATCCTCTCCAGCAAAGCGGGAGGAGAAACGGAAGGGGCTCTGTTTCTCCTCCCGCTTCACTGAAGGGGCCATAGTTATCAACCTTCCCTTTTTCTGCGGGAAATTCCCTTATTCCAGCGCCGTTTCCTGCTGCTATCCCGGATTGTTAGATATCCCGTAGACTGTCCCCGGGACGGGTGAGGCTGCTGATCCCTTATTTTCAAATCTGAAAGTTGACAGCTATGGAAGGGGCGCTGCGTAGCTTTCCCTCTCTGCGCAGCACCTCTCCAGCAAAGCGAAGTCAGAACAGCAAGATGGATCGCTGTGCAGCGAAAGCAGCAATCCCTCTCGCTGTTCTGGCTTCTGGGATAGCTGCGCAGCCTGCATTCGCTCCATAAGAAGCACACACATTTCCCCTTACTTTTTAGGAGGGAAAAGGTGCGTCTTATAGAGTGAAAAATACGGTAGTGACTGAGTCCATTGGTCAGTATTGCCAGTTCACTGATTGTCCAGGGTTTCGGACAATAATCTCTCCCATTCCTACTTAGAGATGCTGAGGACCAAACCTGGGACTTTCTGCGTGGAAAACAGTTGCTCTGCCTCAGAGCTACGGCCCTTCCCCATACAAAAAATATACTTTGACTGGAATGCAAAACCCCCATAGAAAATTGCTCTGGATGATGCCTATAGCTGGCAAGCTGCCCTTGTTGGTATCTGTTGGAGAACTAGATGTATTATTTGCTGTATTTATAACATATTATTGTCCCGCTTTATTTTTAGGTTTCCATGCTGGGACAGATGCCTCGAAGTGAGACTCTTTTTTCTCGCTCTAATATGCATAACGACATCTGTTGTTTGGGCGGTGTTTCGGAATGAAAATAGGTATGTGAATAGTTCTCAGATTCAGAATTGAAATGAAGAGAAATGCTAGCTTTGTTGCTTTCTAAATCTGTGTTGCCTTCAAAATATTTAGCTCAGGGTCCAAATCCTGCATAGACAGGCAGGCTTTTCCATTGTCTCTTTCCATTAGATGTCTCATTTTCCCCTTCTGTTCTCCCCCTGTCCATAAGCATATGATGTTATTTCATGAGCCTCTTTGAATCCTGGCCTTACAGCTCAATCCTATACATTTTTGCATCAAAATTAATTGCACTGTTTTCAAGGGGGTTTAACCTGTAATAAGTGAGTTGAGGATTGCAGCTTTATGTGCAATATTTTGTCCCTGTGTTTTACTGCAACAATTTTTTTTTTGTTCTAGCTGGGTATGGATTTTGCAGGATATCCTGGGCATTGCTTTCTGCGTGAACTTTATTAAAACACTCAAATTGCCCAACTTTAAGGTACAGTAAGCTTTCCGTCTAGCTAAAATACATAAAGAATACCAATTTCAGAGAGTGTGTGCTGTGTTGGACTGCAGAAAAGGTTTTTACAGCTTAAGCTATGGTTGGCTAGAGCATCTGATGGAAGTAGACTGTGTCAAATACAGCTCCCAAACCACATCAATTTCTTTTTAAAGTGCTACTGGCTCAATTTTTCAAATCGTGGTTTGGAGGGCTGGAAATGACCTTGTAGGCTCATGTGTTTATCCTCTTCCTCAGGCGCCATCACTTTCAGTTTCTTGTTTAGTGCTAACCATAGTTTGCCATGATGTTTACATTGGCCAAGAATGATTTGTGTTTCCATCCAGACCATAACGACAAACTGTGTTTAGCACTAAACAAGAAATTAAAAGTGAAAAGGGAAGCAAAAGAGAATGAATGAGCTTGCAGTTAGTTTTCAATCCTCTGGACAATATATGTTAAAGACATACACTAGATTAAAAATCTAGTGGCAGGGTACGCAATGTACAGTATGTGTGGATGCAATTCAAATAATGGGAAAACCAACTACCATTACAAAAATATCTGGTTCTAAGTTGTTGTCCTAAACATAAGTTTGGGAAGTGAAATAAAAAATGTTTTGAAATTACTTTAGATTTTTATTTTATGGATAAAATAATTCTGTTTTCAAAATGAATTGCTAGTGTAAGCATATTGTTTCTTGTATTGAATTGTATTTATCCTTAAACCTTCTTTGATAACCACACTAAACCACACTAAATGGTGGTTAATTCAAATATCAGTGGAAGCTTCCAATTTCCTCCTTGTGGCCATGCTAGAGGAGAATGATCTTTTTGGAGATGCTTGATGCATTCTCTTAACACTAGCTAAACCATTGTTTAGCACTGTGTCCAAACTAAGCCAAAGTCTCAGTGTTATGGGCACAAGTTTAACGTGTCTGAGTGAAAGAAAGGAAAGGACTTCTCTAGTGTTTTAATCTTACTTTCACAGGATCCTGACTATTGTTGGGTACCAACCAAACATGATTTAAAATAATCTCCTTTCACTTTTGAAATGATGGGTTATTAAACTTTCTTGGCAACTAGCCATAAGTTTGTTCTAGCCATACAGTTCATACATAATGCTAAGCCAGCTTTCACTCAGGTTTGTTCTGGTTGATACACATTGCTTTAAATGATGGTTTAGTGTTACAAGCAAATGTTGCCAATTTATTTAAATAGTATGATGTGATTGTGCTATTTTTGTAAGTGTTAATGATTGCTCATGAGTTTTATAAAAATAACTCTCTCTTTTTTTGTTCTCTAGTCATGTGTTATTCTCCTTGGTCTCCTTCTTGTATATGATGTATTTTTTGTCTTCATCACACCATACCTTACAAAAGTAAGTATGCAGGTTTATAACTATATTTTTCATTAAAGCACACCAATATTGTACATATTAAAGTGTATTTTTAATTTTTAAAAGTTTTTATTTATGCTTTTCAGGTTTATACATTTCATTAGTTTTACAATCAATTTAACATTTCAAAGTTTGACTTCCTTCCCCCTCTTTCTGTGGTTCCTTAAATGTATTTTTTAAAATATCTTTTGCATATCCAAATTCATTTAATTTGCTCATTTAATTATCTACTTTAAATATATACCAGAACCAGAAGCAGAATAGAGTCTGCATAGAAGGTTTGCTCCATTTCAAAGATCTGGGTAAAGATAATTCTTTTTGCCTTGTGCCTAAATGAGACCAACATGAAGGATAACTGAGCATCACTTGGTAGTTAAATGCACCTGAAGAGAGACCTGACAAAATAGGAGTCAAGTACTGTGAATCACTTGCATTTTAATATTTTAGAAATTAAAAAACCTGGATTCGAATGAGAGTGAATCCTATGATTATTCTGAGCAGTTCTAAAGAAAGCCATGAAGCTTTGGCTCTTTCAGAGTACAGGCTAGAGCCTTTGAGTGGCACTGTGATACCACAAACTTAGAATAACTTCCCAATGTTGTGTTCTGCATAACTCCTGCAAGATAGGCTACAGGACCCCTAATTCTGATTGCCTTAAAGAAACAACCAAATTGGCTTAGTGGCCTTATTGCCAAAACACAGAGAGTAATGTTTGAAAAGAAAACAGAGTTAATACCCACGTTTGAAACTACTTCTTTTAACACATTGAAGTTCAAATTGTTAGTTGGCCTTTAGCAGTGTTGGCATCTGCTTTTGATTCTTCTGTATCTGGTGAAATTTTATTAAATTTGCACGGTTTCAAGCTTATTTGGAAATTAAGCCTGCAGCAGGATTTATACCCAGTACGTCTGCAGAAGTCGACTTTGGTTAATTCTGCTTTTCAGAAAATTAGATCTCTTTCATGCTGATCTGTACACTTGGGCTCATGAACCGATTCTGTTTTCTTTTTGTGCATTCTGTTTCACACGGAGTTGCTGAGGAATGTACTGCCAAAATACATTGTAAGAGGATTACATTAGATTCTGAATGTTTAAGAATATAAACAATTAAACCCATGGACTTGCTAGGGGAATGATTCAGTATCACAATGCTCCATTTAAAATTTCAGAGTGGAGAAAGTATCATGGTTGAAGTGGCAGCAGGTCCTACGGATAGTGGTGAAAAGGTAAGCATATAATCATTTGATAAAGACATAATTTATACTCATGCTATGTAAGGAATTATCATATTGTGTTTTCATAGCTGCTACTGCATTGAGTTTGCACTAACGCACAATCCGGTTAAAGTTTAGCACTTTGCTATCCTTTTGACTTTCGTTACGTGGGATAATGAAAGATGTGCTTAACTCTTTCAAACCAAAGGGAATATAAAGTGCTGCACTTGGCCTGAATTTTGCCCTAAATATTTGCGTGCAACATGTTCACAGAATATAGCCATTTTTTCCGACTTTCTTTTAAAGTATTAAATGCTTGTTGACTTGGGTTTGATCCTAGAATGATGGAAGCTTGATGGAAGCCTCTGCTGGGCGGTCAGCTCCTCATGAGAAAGTAAGGATTGTATTTAAGATCCTCTGAAAAAGAATAGCATTTGGGATTGGTGGGAATCTCGACTCTCTGTCTCTCCCTTTCCAAATTTATTTATCCAGGGCCTGGATATCAGTGTTCCCCAACCACCCTTAAATTCAGCACTGTTTTTCTCATTTCATATGGTGCATTTTCTTAACATTCTCGTGCGTAGTGTCTGTTTGTCATCCATATGCATTGTCCTTTTGGTTTAGATGCTTGGTCATCTTTTACGCACTCAGTATCTTGGTTGCTGGTTTCTTAGATCAAGTCCTTTATAATCTGAAGTTCTATGTAAACTAGATGAGTAAATAGTTCTGCTGAATTTTAAAGCTTCCTTTCTTCAGTGCCTTTTGGCGTTGACTTATGTGGGATTTTGAAAACACTCTTTTGCAGTTGCCAGTGGTAATCAGGGTGCCAAGGCTGGCATTCTCTGCAATGACGTTATGTTCAAGACCATTTTCATTACTTGGGTACGGTGACATTGCTTTACCAGGTAAGTGTCTTTTTTTCATCAACTAAGATTAACTCGAAGGGATGCGGGTGGCACTGTGGGTTAAACCACAGAGCCTAGGACTTGCCTATCAGAAGGTCGGCGGTTCGAATCCCCGCAACGGGGTGAGCTCCCGTTGCTCGGTCCCTGCTCCTGCCAACCTAGCAGTTCGAAAGCACGTCAAAGTGCATGTAGATAAATAGGTACCACTCCGGCGGGAAGGTAAACGGCATTTCCGTGCTCTGCTCTGGTTTGCCAGAAGCGGCTTAGTCATGCTGGCCACATGACCCGGAAGCTGTACGCCGGCTCCCTCGGCCAATAAAGCGAGATGAGTGCCGCAACCCCAGAGTCGGCCACAACTGGACCTAATGGTCAGGAGTCCCTTTACCTTTACCTTAAGATTAACTCAGCATGATGACCAAATGAAAAAACAGAGAGTTAAGAAACAATTACATAAAAAAAGACTTCGCAAATACCGTAGAACTGAATGTACCATTTTTTTATAACAACAAAAGAATTTTTTAAAACCCAAATAGCTTGATGAATGAAAAGTAAACAAATAAATAATAAACTGCGTGAAAAGGATAATAGTGACTTTGGAAAAGAATGGGAACCTTTTGTAACTTATTCGCAGAAACAATGTAAAAGTATGGATTCTTTGGCAGGGTTTAAATAAACATATATAATGTAATTTACTGCCAACCTAGCAGTTCGAAAGCATGTCAAAGTGCAAGTAGATAAATAGGTACCACTCTGGCGGGAAGGTAAACGGTGTTTCTGTGCGCTGCTCTGGTTTTCTAGAAGCGGCTTAGTCATGCTGGCCACATGACTCGGAAGCTGTACGCCGGCTCCCTTGGCCAATAAAACGAGATGAGCGCCGCAACCCCAGAGTTGTCCGCAACTGGACCTAATGGTCAGGGGTCAAGTCAGCTAAAAAAACCAGTACATGGTATCTCTTCTGAATGGATGATAATAATAATAATTAATAATAATAATAATAATAATACAGTACTCTATTTAGTTGTAAATTTAGTTGTTCAGTGGTCACATTTTTAGGAATTTTTTGAAATATCAGTGGGAAACTTGATTTAAATTTGTGATTTAAGTTGGGCTTTTTCTTCTTGCTGATTTAAAAATAGGGGGTATATAAATTCAATAATAATAATAAAAAAATAATCATTATTTAAATCAGTGATTTAAATCGATCCATGGAGGGTGCTTGAATAAAGGTAGATAGGGCAAATCATGCCCTCTTGTAGCCTTCTAAAACAGTAGCTAAGGGTGTCTTCACAAAGGGGAGGGGAGCAAGGCCCCCAGCCCCTTTTGTAAATCTAGGACAAGCACCTCCAGATTTTTGGGACTACAACTCCCATCATCCCTAGCTAACAGGACCAGTGGTCAGGGATGATGGGAATTGTAGTCCCAAAACATCTGGAGGGCTGAGTTTGGGGGTGCCAGTTCTTTGATTTCCTGTTCATTAGTATAAGAAGAGAGGATAGTGATTTTGCTGGCTTTGTTTACTTCCTGATAAATATTTCTGACCTATAATTTTGTGTTTTTTTAGGTCTCCTGGTGGCCTATTGTCACAGGTTTGATGTTCAGACAAGCTCTTCCTCTGTGTATTTCATTTCTTCCACGATAGGTAAACAACTCTAACTCTTAATGGGGCTATATCTACAGTGAAGCCATGAACATACCAGGTGTATGTTACTCAACAGCTCTCTTGTTCCTCTCTTTCTACAGCTTATGCTATTGGCATGTTGGTCACATTCGCGGGCCTGGCGCTAATGCAGATGGCACAACCAGCCCTTCTCTATTTAGTGCCGTGCACACTAATTATGGCCACGTTAGTTGCTTTGTATCGCAAAGAGATGAAAAAGTTCTGGAATGGCAACAGCTACCAGGTAGGCACAGTGCATTTTGGTCATTATGTGTTTACTTTGTCCATTAAAAAAAAAACCATACAGATGGCACACAGATGCTGACATCGGACAAATACTTCTGGTTCATACATTTTTAACAGATGGATGCTTTTGGAAGACGTAGCTCTTGCATGTTGCATGATACAAAGTAGGGAACTGTGACAGTCTTTTTTTGTTCACGTTAGGGTTTTTGAATTTGCATTTATTTGAACACCTGGCCCTTCTCTAGACTAATAATTGTTTAGTAACAATAACAGCTTGCTTTTGTGTCTCTTTCTTTAGGCGTAATATAGCCAGGTGTAAAGAAAAATAGGAGGCATTTTCCTTCCCTATAGTGAAATTGACAAAGGCCTAGTTCTTATTGAGATGATGCATCTATGTCTGGTCCGTACTATTGCAGACTGCAGGTGGGGGCTTGAGCGCTCCTTCATTCAGAAATATTCCCTCCAGATAGAAAGGTAATGTGTTAGGGTGCAGGTTTATATAGTTTTCTTCGTGGAGGACTTTCTTTTTCTTCATTTGTTCTGTTCTGTACTGCCTCATATTGAAAAATTTCTAGCCAATTTGAAATGCAAAATCCATAAAATAAAATAGCCGTACAATAAGAGTTTTAGAGTGGCAAATAAAATGACAGTCAAAAGTCAAGAGTTTAAAGGAGCCGGGATGTTTAAAACGACTGGTTTGAATAAAAAGATTTCTGCCTGTTGTCTAGAAGGTGTGTCTGTGTCCAATGCTAGTCCTACTCAGAGCAGTTCCATCAAAATTAATGAACCCCATTCAACCCAGGGAGTTTTACCCTGCGCCAGCTTTGCTAGGAAAGGCATTTCACAGTTGGGTCACGATTGCTGCAAACGTCCTTTCTCTAGCTACAACATTGCTCCCTTCCATTTTGAAGTGTAGTTGCAGCAGGGTGTGGGCTGATGACCATAATGTGCAGGCAGGTTGATGTGGGAAGAGGTGTTCCCTTAAGTATTTTGGTTCCAAGCCATTTATGAGTGTGAAGGTAAGCACCAAGGACACGGGTGGCACTGTGGTTTAAACCACTGCGCCTCTTGGACTTGCCGATCGGAAGGTCGGCGGTTCGAGGCCCCACAATGGGGTGAGCTCCCGTTTGGTCCCAGCTCCTGCCAACCTAGCAGTTCGAAAGCACACAGTGCAAGTAGATAAATAGGTACCGCTCCGGCGGGAAGGTAAACGGCATTTCCGTGCGCTGCTCTGGTTTCGCCAGAAGCGGCTTAGTCATGCTGGCCACATGACCTGGGAAAACTGTCTGCGAAAGTGGACAAATGCCGGCTCCCTCGGCCTGTAAAGCAAGATGAGTGCCCCAGAGTAGTTCGCGACTGGACTTAACTGTCAGGGGTATCTTTACCTTTAGGTAAGCATCAGAACATGGTGGGCTTCGAAGCAAATAGGTAGCCAGTGAAGTTAGTCTGAACCCCAAGCTGAGCTGTGCGATTAATCTTAACTATGATTTGTTGGAAACCATCCAGCTACAAACCATGGATTGTGGAGCTGCCTTATTTCAACAAAGAATACGTTGAAATGCAATTTAGGAGCTAGTTGTCGTGCTAAGCTGTGGATAATTCACATTGGGAGTAAAAGCTTGCAAACTCCTTCCTGCTGCTTAACCTCAAGCCCAAGGCCCACCTAGGCACGTTCCTATCCCAATAAACTATAGTTTATTGTGGTGTCCAAACACAGCCAACGAATCATAGAATTGTAGAATTGGAAGGGATCCCGGGAGACATCTAGTCCAACCCCCTGCAATGCAGGAATCTCAACTGAAGCATCCATGACAGGTGGCCATCCAACCTCTGTTTTAAAACCTCAAATGAAGGAGAATCTGCCACGTTTCAAGGAAGTCTGTTCCCCTGTTGAACAGCTTACTGCCAGAAGGTTTTTCCTGATACAGATCTATTTGCTAGCGGGTATTAAATCCAGATGCCTCGTCCAACACCTCTCACTGCTGCTTTTAATGGCTTGGTTGCAGTACTGGTGGCTGCCATGTTCTAGGAACGCACAGTACTAAAATATAAGACCACAACAATGCTACTAATCATGATGGCTATGCAACCGCCATGTTCAAAGGCAATATGCCTCTGAATGAATGAATATCTGTTCAGTTATTGGTTGGTCGGCTGATGAAGCAGAAAAATTGCACAGCTATCTAGTGAAGACTGATCTTTCTTTCCATATTTAGAATGGCAACCAAAGTGGTTCAGCTTCATCCAGTGTGTGCTTTATAGACCTTTTTAAATGCAGCTTTTATGACATCCCGTATGAGTTCTGATTCCCAGAGTCTGTGTGCGTCAAGGAAGCTCTGGTTACTGTCTTTTCAGAGAGTACTCAAGCATAAAATTCTTTGGATTTGAATGATGTTTTTGCCTTTGTTCGCTACCGAAGTTTGCTCTAAATACTTCAGCCCTAGTTCCGAGCTAACAAAAGACCACTCATACCTCAATAAGAAGCTTCATTATTTCAAAGTATTATGTTGCCATAGCGATTGTTTCATATGCTTTTCTCGGCTAGCTCCTTTTTGAAGGATTAAAATTGCTCTGAACTTTGGACCTTTGTGTCAGCTTGACTTCCCTTGGAATGAAAAACGCAGACTTAAAATTTGGGAATCTGAGTGCAGTTCAAATATTGTGCACAGATTAATGAGACCGTTGCTCCGGTCTTGATGCACGCAGCTTGAAGAATTGTTCCCATTATATTGTACTCCATCTATCTTGACCTTCAAAAAAAGTGGTGAGGTATATATATTGATTGTGTGGCTCAGCAAGCTTCAACATGCTTTCATTATGTCATGAGACTTAAAGGCATTCATGTACATTTTTTTAAGGGGAAGAGGGACAGCACTTCAATATTGTTTGTGCTCTCTCCAGATGGATTGTAAAGATACTTAGTCCATTTTTTTATTAGGCATATAGGAAGTGTTATACTGAATCTCACTCACTCACCACGAATGGGGGACTTTTTTGGCTCCACAGGCCAGATCCATATCAGGATCCGCCTCCCGGCTCTAATTTGTTGCTATTCACCTGGCAGTTCAAATAACGTCAGGTGGCTTGGTGCTTTGAAAACCATTTTGCATTGAACCAGCTGATAAAACGAAGGGGGAAAACCTCAGTCACCTGCAAGGTGCTGTGAAGTCCTGACTTCAGAGTGCAGCAAAACTGAACAGGTTTAAGAGACTTCCCTACGGGGAGCTGTTTGCACACCCAAATCAAACTGGATGGACTTCTGCTCACATCAGCTGTTAACACAGGGATGTTACTCCTCCTCAACACTAGGTTTGGGTGCACAAGCGAGCTCTCAGCAAGGAGCTGTTATGTGTATCCAAATCCAAACCTCGCACCAGCTGATTGCACTAACCCAGCACTAAGCAGGGCTGACTTCTCTGACTTCTCTGATGCGAGGGAAGCTCAATGCTGCTTGATTCAGCTCTCTTGTACATCTGGACCGAGTAAGAGTGACCTACCGCATCTCTGCCGATGCATGGGAGTACAGTCCTGCTTTGCACAAAATTTCAGAAGCTCCCGGCAAACAGCTGGCCATTGGGCACTTTGGAAGCTGCACAAGGGGATGTGACGGGTGCTGCCTATTGGCTGAAAGGTGCTTTGCAGATGCCACCAAAGACTGCTCTTACCTGCACCATGCCTGGCATCAGAAAGGCCTTGCAGGTCAAATGAAGAAGCTGGCAGGCCAAATTTGTTCACAACTGACAGTGTTTGCTGCCTGGCAGCAGCTCTCAAGGTTTTCAGAGGGGGTCTTTCTTCGTCCTACTTGGAGATGATGAAGAAGAGTTTGAATTTGATACTCCGCTTTATCACTACCCTAAGGAGTGTCAAAGCGGCTAACAATCTCCTTTTCCCTTCCTCTCCCACAACAAACACTCTGTGAGGTGAGGGAGGCTGAGAGACTTCAGAGAAGTGTGACTAGCCCAAGGTCACCCAGCAGCTGCATGTGGAGGAGCAGAGGTGCGAACCCAGTTCACCAGATTACGAGTCCACCGCTCTTAACCACTACACCACACTGGCTCGCATTGAACCTGGGACCTTCCAGGTGCGAAGCAGATTCTGCACCCCATTCTAAACAAAGATCCTGAGCGAAGTGAATTGATTTACTATCGTTGTGTGATAGATTTTTTTTTTTTTTGGTTGAAAAGTAGAATGCAAATGGAAATAACAACAGAATGGAAACAGTTCCCAGATCTCGAACTGCTGCACGGCAAACATTCTGTGCCATTCACACTCCCAGCGGCGGCACAGCTGAGGCTCATTTAAGGTTCCTCTGCAAGTTCCCTGCAGGGTTGGATCAGGTCCCAAATGTGCAGTGTAAAATGTGACTGTGCTTGAGTTAATACTCACATGACACAAGCTTTCTAGAGTCAGCTCTCCCTAGAGAGCTTTTTGCTTGTTTTGCACTGTTCTTCTTGTGTATTAAAAACAAGTGGCTCTCGCCAAGGCAATGAACTCCTCAAGGATATGCTTGTCACAAGGCATAATAAGCAGTAGTATTGTACCTGAGTAAAACATAGGCATCTTCTCCCTCTCCATTCTTCCCCCACATCAGCCCTGTTCATAAAGAGAGGTAGTTAGCACATACTCTCCTGAAACCTTTGCAGAAAGGTTTGTGTCAGGAAGACCTTGTTCAAATAAGTGTATTGTTGCTTCTAAAACATTGCATACTTCATTTTTTCCATCAGGGCAGAGGTGTATGGAGGCCTGAGACTTCCTTTCCTTTCTGACAGGATATAGAAATGAACGTCTGGCCCAGGGCCTTAGTTGCCTGTTGACCTTGACTTTTGTCAGGTTTCTCCAAATCAATGTTATTCAAACCTTTCGAGGCCATATCTAAAGCACTATTATACCACTTTAACAGACACGGCTCCCTCTGCCCCAAGAATCCTGGGAACCGTAGTTTGAGCGCTGTTAGGAGACCCGTTTCCCTTACAAAGTTACAGTTCCCAGAGTGTCTTCACCAGCACTTCCTCTTCCCAGGGAACTCTGGGAATTGCAGCTCTGTGAGGGGAACAGGAGGTGTCTCCTAACAACTCTCACCACCCTTCGCAAATTGCATTCTCCAGGACTCTTTGGGGAAGCCATGACTGTTAAAAAGTATGGTGCAGATATGAGGTTACCAGGAACAACTATACCTCTTCCTGTAGCGGAATGTGGTCCCATCCAGAACAGGTAATGTCTTCAGTTCCCGGTCCAAGGAACCGCCTGTCCACATTTCCACCTGTTTTGCTAGAACTCAGCCTTAGCTTACGGACCCTTATCCAGCCCACCTCTGTATTCAGGCACCGGTCCAGGACCTGCACAGCTTTCTTCTGACTAGTACGGTACAGAGAATCAAGAGATTAAATTGTGCGTGATTTATGTTTTATTCTAGACTGAGCCGGCATTAATAACAACGCCTCCAGGCGAGAGGGCAGCCTGATAAGTCAGCCTAAGTGCCAGTGAAGGGACTAGTTGAGGACCGCATTTTGAGGCTTGTATTTAATTTGCACTGTTTTTTGTATTTATTTATTTGGATTGAATGCACACCTATAGTTGTTAAGAGTGCCCCGTTACTCGCCTCGACAGCATAAAATAGCTATTCTGAACAGTTTCGGTGATGTAGATCAGAACCTATTCAAGACGTGGACTGGTTAGGTTGCTGCTTTGTTCTGCCTCTACTATTCAGCCTTCCTTAACAATGACACCATCATGTGAATCAGCCCAAGAAAGCATAGAACTGTTCAGAAAGCCTTGTGGGAATGATCTATATTCTTAATGGGTTAAAATCCTGAAATGGAAGTGGAGGTGTTGGCCACACTCCAGTCTCTCAGCTAGACTTGAACTTGGTTCTGCAGCATGTATAAATTATGCAGCTTTAACATGTCCTTATTTTATACAATTTACTTCCGCTTGGCATGAAAAAAAGACTATGAAACTATGACCTCTAGAAATGCTACCCACAATGTCTATGGTATCTTTGAGAAAAGTCACCAATTACCCATTTTTTTCAAGCCTGTGTTGAAATTCCTAGAAGGAATTTTGTAACTGAACATGAAAGCTGGTTCATGGGGTGCCGATTTCAGTTCTCAGTACAGTTCTGCATGCTGTGGTTCTGCAGAACTGGGCAATCCATACACATCCGTAGCTCAATTAAACAAAACATCCCCCCCCCAAACTACTTGGGTGTGTTTTGTTGATGTGTTTAAGTTTTAGCCATCATCTGATCACCCCCCCAGCCTACCTATGTTTATTTTTGGCTGGAGTTGGCAGCGTGACTTCTCGGTCTGCTTTGTGTTTCAGTCCTGCCAGTACGAGAGTCCAGTGACATTAGATTAGATGTCATTGTGGAGCCAAAATCTGCTCTTCAAATAAGACCAGTGAAGTGCTTATCTCCATAGGCCTGTTTGTACTGTCTTCCAAATATGTATGGTATTAGTTCAGAGGGCTGCATGTACCCAGGCTTCTCAAGCACGATTTTTCTGCACTGTTCCCTGAGGTATGCAAGCAAATGTTTTCCTTCTGAACAACTCTCCTTGGCCATCCGTTTGGTAGCGTTCCTTAAAATTGCCACTGTCGATCCTAGCCTGATTGTAGAAAGGAATTTTGCAGATTGGCATAATTTCGAAAGGTAGAACGAAATCCATGAACCACTTGCTTTTGAATTTCATTTTGACAAGCCCCTTGAGTTTTTGATCCGTGTTGAATGGTTAGCTTCCACATGGGGAAGTCACAAGAACTGGGATAGAATTATATTTTTGTGTTATGGAAATGGGGTTTCCTGGTTACTTTCGATGCCATTTTTCTTTCTTTCTCCAGCTTGCCCATTGGAGATAATGGAGGAATCTAAGTCTTTATGACAGCAATGATTGGGACAGCAGTGTGGACTCTTGCTAGGAGTTCATGAGTGGGTCTTACTTGGTGTGGGAAATGTGATTGATTTTAGTTTTTAAAAACTAAAGGTTTTAGCTTTTAGTTTAGTTTAGCCTTAAAACTAAAGGTAAGCCAACTTGTTCCATATGTGACAAAGAGAAGCCACACAATTACTGGCATAGTCCATACTTTTGCTTCCTAAGGCGGCATCATGTAGAAAGAAGCCTCCCAGTTGTTGTAGTGGCTCTGTTTCTAAGGAGCTGTACCTCTGTTACCTGCTTTCCAGCATTCACCATGCTTTGGACAAGGAGAGATGTTATTTAAACATCCTCATGACTGTGCTGTTTTGCACTCTCCCTTTTTTTTCTGGCGGGAACAAGAAAATGAAAAGGGGACAAACTGTGGTTGCCTCTTAGCTAGTTTTGGACCAGCAGCTGCTCAGATGCTTGTTTCCCCACAATATGTTGTTAAGAGGCAAAAGTATGAACTGGACTGAATATTCAAATCCCTCCCCAGTGGCACACGTCTGGATTCTGAGACGATTCTCCTGCAGGTCAACTGCAGACTGAAACGGCTTCACACTTGGCTCTGACCCAGCGTACAATAAATAGCAAATCCTGTCTCTGAACGGGCAACATGACTCAAGTCCACTCCACTTCCGTACCTTTAAAAAAAAGTGTTATGAATTACTGCACATAGGAAAATACTTGACTCATTAAAAACACATGCTTTGCTTGCCGAAGTAATTGATGCAAGGCAATATTGCCTTAAGGTCTTCTCTTGTCTTTATTTGCAATGTGAATGGCAACCTATGTCACTCATATCACACAAACATAGCTAACCTAAATGGCTTTTATTTTATATTAACACCCAGCTACCAAGTTGGCCCAAATGTGGGGTTTTTTGCCTCTTTTGATTGCAGACTTCCTGGCAGATATATTAATAGATAGTGTAAAAGCCCTTTTTGATGAAATCATTCTTAGTTCTTGTTTTTCCATTAGCAGTAGACAGACATTTGCCCACTGCAAGGAAAATAATGACCCATGCAAACTATTTACTTTCTGGGGAGTCATGGGTTTTCAATTCCTGTTTCCACCCCCTGCCCCTCCAACCCCAAACTCTAAATCATTTGCTAACTTTTAAAACTGGACAGCTTTCCCTCCCTGTTCAGTGTGGAACAGTAAGGGGTCAGCATGACAACAGTATGCATATCTCATAGCTTAGATGATATATTAGGAATACATTGTGATGTTTCGTAGTTGTAGGGAAGTATGAAGATTTGCATCACACTTTTTCTAATTTATGCAGTTATCTGCTAATTTTCTATATATCCAGTGGCTTTAGACATGTGAGTAATATGTCCTTTTCCTTTCTGCTGCCTAGCCAAGTTGGTTTTTCAAACACTTCCAACATTTAGGGGGTTTATCTGAACTATCTTAACTTCTGTTGTTCACTCTTTTAGAATATTCATTCATTCATTCATTCATTCAGCCTTTATTGGCACAATCTTTTAGAATATTGTAGTCTGATGAAGGAGCTAAAAAATTTCTGCTGAAGATTTTCATCAGTTCAGTCACTCTCACACTGAAATGTACTTCTTGGAGCAAGGGAATGGCCGGTTTCCATCTTTATTGCAGAACCTTCCATCAGCAGCCTCCTACAGAACAGGTTTTTAAAACCTATAGGAAAATTTCTAATGTGCACTTGTGGGTACATTAGATTGCAGCCCAGGACATAGGATGCATTATTTAGCTAGATTTTTTTTTATTTCTTTGTTTGCTGCCCAAGCTTGGTTCAGTTAAATATCTATTACATAATCATTGTAACAGTTGCTTCGAAAGAGTGCGCAAAGATTTTATTGCTAATAGTGTACTTGGTCTATTATCAGGTGATGGATCCCATGGATTTCGCTACAAATGAAGAAAACTCGACGAGAGCCAACGAACAACGTGAAAGACAGTAACAGGGCACCTAAAATAATGTATTAAGATTTTCTAGTCAAATATAATAAGAGACTGGTCTAATTTTTAAATTGGAATATTTCTTACAATTTATTATGAAAAGAATTGCCTTTTTTTACACTTGCACATATATTTTTGTGAAACGTTTACTGTTGATGATGCTATCACATAAAGCTCTTATTTTTTCAAGTGCCAAACTAGATTCAATAAACCCTGTGCCTTGTTTACTTCAAAAGGTAATTGCCTATGAAACAGATAGTATTTTTTACATATTGTCCAACTTGCTGCTGTGTATAAGACTCTCTGACTTAATACTTCTTTAAAGGTGTCTAGCTGCAGAGTGGCAGAATCTAGAAGCATCTTGCACAGATTCTTTCGGTAGCAGTGAATAAAGAATTATAATTTGGTTGGACCATAGGTAACAGTGCAATTGTAATAAGGCATGGATTGCCACAAACACAGTGTGAAATATGAATGGTTGAGGGTTAAAATGAGATGGTCTCATCATAGCCTTTTAACTTAGTTATTGTTGAAGATGGGCAGTTCTTCCACTTCTATCACAACTGAGTTTTGACTCGGTTTATATTCTATCTTTTCAAGCGGGTTTATTTTCTCTGCATAGTTGTGTGAACAGCAAAACAGTTTAAAATAATAAACACAGAACCAAGAAAACAGAAATGCTCTCCTTTTATTTTAGAACCTCAATTAATGTTTAAAAAGCTTACTTCCCATGCCAGGGATCCAGGATTATTTTTGAAAATGCCATTAACCCCTTGTTTCGGTAAGGAAGTAGGTCACCAATAATGATTGTTCATCGGCTATTATTCATAAATGGCTATCCTGCTTTAGAGGAAGAAAATGTATGAAAAGCAAATGTAGTGTTCATCCTTATTGTCCCTTTGGATTTGGAAAATATTTCACAACTATGACAGCATCTTCAAAATCTTTCTTTTTGAAAGCTGTAATGAAGAAAAAGCTCCAAGTTTGAACAGGCACACATTTTGAAACCAAAGATACTTGGAGGATTCTGCAGCAGACTGTTGGCAATGCCTTAGCCGCAGTTCAGAAGTAGCCAGAAATCATGAACCTAATGAGGAACCTAACCTCTTTTATAAACCAGAAAAGGAGATGGGGATGTTGTGATTTTAAACTAATCGCGGTTTCCTTTGATATTTGAACTTGAGGAACCATGGTTTGTTTAAACTGTGGTGAGAACAAGCCAGGATCTGAAAGCAGGGTTTGATTCTGGCTTCTTTTCACTAATCATAGTTTAAAGAAGGCGCAGTTCCTCTAGTTCCGATGTCTAAGGAAATAGATTTGGCTAAAATCGGAAGCAGGAGCATTCAAGAGGAGGAGAAGGGGAGGAATCGTCTTCAGGACCAAGACTCGCTATGGCTTGTTAATGCAGCAGAATTCCATGGCTTCGTCTTACATTTGAAGGCCTTATTCTGCAAAGCAGTTTAAATGTCCCGTCTACCCCTTTTCAAAATGATTCAGTACTTAGAAGGCCTCCCTCTCAGGTGTTTTCCTCCATGTCGTAGTAATCAAATGGAGGAAGAAAATGGGGCCTTACCAGCTAGCCTCACTTTTGTAGCCTTGGCCTGCTATGTGTGGCCAGTGGAGCTGCAGGATAAGGGCCATGGCCCTGCGTTCCTCTTCTACAGAAGAATCTAATTTTCTTAACTGCGGGCACAATCTACCAATACCTTTCTCCTACATAAGCTCCACAGCAATGAACGGAAGCTTGACAGAACTACCTTTGTAATATTCCTCCTTTACCTCCGGGGCATTCCCAGCAGAGAGAGATCTTTAATGATGGACATTTTTCATTATCCGAAGCTCGCCCACAAAAGACTAATTGATACAGGAGATGCATTTGAAGTAACCATGGCCACAAAGTGGCTTTCGGATTGGTGATTTACCAATCAGGTTTACAAGCCTGGGAAACTTGAAGCGATAGCCGCTGAGCTGTCTCATCCCATCCCAAAATATGAGCCGTCAGTTTTAAGTTATTGTTTAGTCAACTAATTCGAACACTGGCAGATTTAAGATCTTACGCTGATTGTAGTGAACAACAGAATTAGCCTGAAACATCCAGCTACATTGTGGCCACAGAAGGCGTTTCTCCCTTAAAATGGTCTCTGACTTGGAGGGGCCGAGCCCAAATCGTAGTTAAAACTAACTAGTTTTATTTCGAGTCATGAATGCATGCAGTGAATATGAGAATCTTCTTAACCTGCCTTAAAAAATTGGGAATATAAGAATCTGTCTTTTTACATTACTTTGATGCTGTGTAGATGTAAAATTAAGATTGAGAATCTTACCTGTAGAGGAATATCTCATTTAATCATTTCTAAACATTGCTTGGATTATATTCTGCAAGACGTACAGTAAATGAATTTTTGGGCAGGATGCTTATCATCAACATATACTTTTGCTTTTTTTAAGGGGTCTGTTTGCTCAAGTCATGAATAATATTCAAGGGGTTCTCATGTGCTGGAATTGATTTCAGGGTGTTAACAATATTTGCTTGGATTATTTTTAAAAAAGGATAGTTTAGCTATCATCTACTGAATAGGATGCTATTAATCTAGTTAAACAGGACTGGTGTTGGAAGCTTTGACTAGAAACATTAAATGTTTAAAAAATTGGTTGATTTTCTACACTTTATGAGCCTTAATAACAATAACATATTGCTTAAATCATAATGCCATTTACGATAATGATCATTTCTGATAACAACCTTCTTTCTTGCTTTACCTCTGAAACATTGTACATTAATGTTTTTAAGAATGTTATAATTTAGAATATTTGGTATTTAATAAACTTTTCAAAACAGGTTGAGTACCATACCATTCTTGTATTTCTTTCCTGGATTAAACATTAAATGAAGGCCTGGTTCACATAAACCACACAAATAAAGCGGTACCATGTTCCCTATTTAGTTGCTTTTTGGGCTGTTGTTGAGGACTTTTCTGTTCCAGTCAACTTTTAAAATACGGTTATGTTTTAATATGCTGCTGCTGGCTTTGAATGTTTACTTTAAAAAAAATTGTTTTCCTTTTTTTAATGCCTAACTACATATTTTGGTCACTATTGATTTGTTTTAATTTTGTTGCGATACATTTTCATAAACAGCTTCCAAGAAGCATGGTTAAAAATAATCTACTAAACAGAATCGGATATAAAACTATTCAGACTGCAAATACGGAATTACATGCCCAGATGCATCCTATATGGGAAGAAATATCGGTGCATGTTCAAAACCTGGGAGTTACTGAAATGCAGAACAGATGTGAGAGATACCCTTTCATTTCCTGTTTGTGTGAGCCAAGCCTAATATTCCAGCAGCAGTCAAGGAGTATATGCATGACTGTGTATACACCCTGCATAGCTTCCCTCCAGAGAATCCTAGGAACTGTACAGTGGTACCTCGGGTTACATACGCTTCAGGTTACAGACTCCGCTAACCCAGAAATATTGCCTCAGGTTAAAAACTTTGCTTCAGGATGAGAACAGAAATCGTGCTCCAGCGGCACAGCAGCAGCAGGAGGCCCCATTAGCTAAAGTGGTGCTTCAGGTTAAGAACAGTTTCAGGTTAAGAACGGACCTCCGGAACGAATTAAGTACTTAACCCGAGGTACCACTGTAGTTTGTTATGGGTGCTGGGAGTTGTAGCTCTGTGAGAGGTACATTACACTTCCCAGCATTTTTGAGGGGAAGCCAAGTGCTCTATATGTGCTTTGAATGTATGGTGTGCATGCAGCCAGGAAGACTGAAGCCTTGGAGAAGGTGCATACAAACGTACCATTCTGAAAGCAGCAGAAACACTTTAACTGCTCTATAAACATATGTACTACATCTGCTCTGTGACAATATGCTCTTTAAAAAATTGTTCTGCAAACTTGAACGGAGAAGATCAGTCTGTTGTGGGTACCAATTGGTTAGTGCCGGTGACAACAAAATACAAATTCCTTCTCTGGAACAGTTTCACAGATTTATTTTATTTCACAGATTTGCTTGCACAGGACCCTACCATTCACCCCACATTAACCCCCTAGAATTTCTCTTTCCCGCTCCATGCAACTACTCGGCTTACTTTTCACCTTCCCAACCCTGTTTGCGTGACAAGGTCCCAGGCCCCGTAGTTCCCAAATATATAATAAACACACATGGATATGATAATTTAGGTTAATGGGCAAAAATAGGCCACAACTTTATTGGTTACAGATGTGAGTGGTTTGACACTGGGTGGAACCAGACTATATCCTAACTCCTGCCTGTCTGCAGGGAGTCACACTAAGGGTAAACCACCAGCAGGGGGAGCACCATGATATAGGTCCCCAGTGGGTCCTGGCATGGCCTTAGCCCACGACCAGGCTTCAGACAGGATCCACACTCACCTCTCTGTCGCACTCAGATCACCTCCATTTCCATTTCAGCTTCCAAGTTATGGGTTGACTCCGCACACATATTCTGAGAGTAACCAGATTGAGGCACCGTATAAAATCTGCTTCACAGCTTTTGCTGTGTTCACTCATATTGCTGCTGGAACGGATTCACCTCCTTTTGTGAAGGGGAAACAAAATCAAAGTAATGATCTTACCGTATGCCTTGCTTTTGCCTTTGCTAATTTGTCAAGCGCAGTCCAGTTGTTGACAGTCATGAAACCAGATCCTGAAATAGCTGCAGAAATCAACTTGTTCTAATCTGTGGCTATCCATGGCCCAGGAATACTTGGCCTTCCTTTTTGAAAACACCATTACCTTTGACTTCACCAAGTGAATAGTTATAAATTATTTCCTGCAGTCATCTCCAGTGGACAGAGCCCTAGCCGGCATTGTGAGATTAAGACAGCATCATCTGTGCATAAGAAAATGTAAACTTTGGTAGTGGTGAGTTTAGGAGGGTGTGAAGATGTTGAGCCCAAATATGTGGGAAGATCGGCCAAGTATAAATAAAATCAGCATGGACACATCCTTGCCTAAGTTCAGAGGTGGAAAAAAGTATGTCAGTTAAATGACCAGAAAACCCCACACCCCGAGTCCTGAATATTCTGCAAGGTTGTGTGGCTTACCATCATTTTCTTCAGCCAGCATGGTAATTCTAGTGCTTCCTTTAATCTTGAGCTATGAAACAACTCCACAAGTTGAAGCTGTGGCAGGAACATTCAACTTGGAACATTTCATTATTTGTCTCCACCCAGGACTTCAAACATTCCAGCTTTTAGCGACAATGTGGAACAAGTTAAAATGGAAAAAAACCCAAATTGGTTTCAATGACCTTGTTATCCTGTGCACCACATTTCATGTTGCTATTTAGACAGGGTTTCGTACATGCACTGACTTAACAGTAACAAGAATTGGTGATTAAAATTCAGGTGCTATTTATGCTTGAGTGGTCTGCCTTCAGTAGGAATAGTGTCTTGAGGGCTGTAATTTAAGGACAATAAGGTCAACTAAGAAACATGCTTTACCATCTCTCACAACACAATTAATTTGCAATTTGAAAATGTTCTCCTTTAAAGATGCCCATTAGCTTTAAAGATGGAAGCATAAATAGGCAGTAAAATTGGAGAGCTACACAACGTAAAGGTTATTTTCCCACACTCCCAGCAGGCTACATTAAGGCACCCAGTATTTCTTTCGCCAACAGTGTTGTAAAGCTTGAAAAATGAAACACTTGACAAGATTAGTGTAGCTTAAAAAAAAAAGTTTCCAAAATATAATAAATGAGGATTACTGCAAGTTTTACAGAATATTTCAGTAGGCATAGGATTTTTAAGGCCTAATTGGATGGTCGTTAATAGATGTGAACTATGGATTTTACTGCTGGGTAGAACATTTAATGTATCAGGCAATGCAAACATTCCAATCCTACAAAAAGTACTTGGAGAAGACCAAACAAAAAGACAAATTAGGAGTGTAAATGTTGAAGGGGGACTTAGCTGGACAGAATTGTGGGACGGCATCTTACGATATGTCAAGAAGGGGAACCTTTGGCCCATCAGATGTTGCTGAACTACAATCCCAGTGGGCGGGGATGATAGGAGTTCTAGTTTCACCACTTCTGGAGGGCTGAAGGTTCCCCAGTCCTGCAATATGTTTGTAAGATCTGGTTCACTGCAAAGTGCAAACCAGTTTTGGAAAAGGTGAGGCTGAAAAGCCATAAACGCAGACGTCGAGAGAGGAATTTACGTGATTGCAATTGCCCATACTATCTTCCTGATTACTGTCTGATTTACACTTCATAAGCGCACACCCTGTGAGTTCTTGTTTGAGACTTCAGTTTAAAAGTGTTTGGCCTATAGCAGGGGTGCCCAAACTTTTTTCAAAGAGGGCCAGATTTGATGAAGCAAACTTTTGAGCTTTTTTTTTAGGAGTGAAGTTTTTGAGCTTTTTTACCCCAAAGTGGTTGAGGTTTTTAAGGATTTAAGTTGTTGAGCTTTTGGGGGGGATTTTACCCCAGGAAATAAACTGCCACAGGGGCCGGATTAAACCAACCAGCAGGCCGGATTAGGCCCCCAAAACAGACTTTGGACATGCCTGGCCCATAGGAATAAGCTTTTTAAGAGGCATGGTGGATTTGTTCCATTATTTCTTCGGTGGGAGAAATTTGCTGCAATAACAAAGCCACTGTTCTTGTTTTATATTCCCTGTGATTCGGGTGTAAAACTAGGGCTGTGACATGATCTCAAAAGTGTTCCTGAACCACACCTTGACAGAATCCAGATGTTAGGACCCAAATGCATCTCCATCCTCATTTTGATGACTTGGTCGCTCCATCAACCCCTGGGAACAAAAAGTGACAAATAAAGGCATTACTTTTGGCACACGGGATAGTTAACTTTTATGACTCTGAACTTGAGCGTCTAAAGTGCTCAGATGCTTTATAAGAATTATTCTGAAAATGAAGCCCCCTTTTCCCAACGTAAAAAAAAAGAAAACCCTTCTGTGTTTCTGGCAAGATTGCCCCTTGTCCCTGTAACACATTTATTTTAGAGGCTTTTCACCGCCTGCAGTAGTTTTATTGCAGCGAGATCAAGTTACAACCGGTTCAGTGAGCTATCAACCCATGAGATAAGAGGTACCCAGGCCAATTTGGTTGAGATCAAACTGATACCGCATATCACCTTCACGAGTAACAGGAATAGAGCAGTGCACACAATTGCCCGAGATTATGTCCTAATCAGCACGTTTTTCAAATTTTCTACCTCTGGGGAATCAACCCTCTATTGACTTTTCTGCTGAGAACCTCCAGGCCTCTCCCACAGAAAAACCTTTTGCCCCAGAATCCTTTGTGATGCCTATTCTTTGATAGAGAACATCCCTTAAGTACTGTGTAAAGTGTTTTGTGTTTCAAATCTCCCAAGTTCCTCAAGGAATTCTAGAAATCTTCCCTGGGGAGCTAGCTTTCTTGAAGCGGTCATTCCTTTCACGCTTATCTTGGGACAGAAAGGTGGCATCCTCTTTGTTGTCTGACCCTCACAGTTGTTCGCCCACCACACCCTTCTGGCTGCGCATTGCAGGGGATGATTAGGTCACAGTGGGATAAACAGTCTTGTAGGAAGGCTTGCTCACTTTTACTGATGTTCTCATTGCGCCATAGGGTTTCCTCTGATGACAGTATGAAAGCTGCTGATTCCTTGGTTCCCATACTCACCCCACCTCCTGGACCATGGACCACTGGAATACTGCAGACCAGTTATTTTTCTGCACGTTACAGCAATTGGAATTCTATAGAATTAAATTTCCAATACAATAAAACGCAATGTAATAAATAAAAGAAGGAATAAAATACAATTCATATTAATATTCAGTGCAATGGATACACTAAATGGAGTCTTCCAGAACTTCCTACCCCCACAAAAAATATGTTTAGGGGTACTCTCATTTTCCTACTCAGATTGAAATACTGCCCCTCAATGAGGCCAAACTTAGATTCACAAAATGTTTAGGGCATGGGTAGGCAAACTAAGGCCCGGGGGCCGGATGCGGCCCAATTGCCTTCTAAATTCAGCCCATGGACGGTCCGGGAATCAGCGTGTTTTTACAGGAGTAGAATGTGTCCTTTTGTTTAAAATGTATCTCTGGGTTATTTGTGGGGCATAGGAATTTTGTTCACCCCCCCCCCAAAAAAAATATAGTCCGGCCCCCCACAAGGTCTAAGGGACAGTGGACCTGGTTTAGGGGTTTGCATACCCCTGTGTCCCCCCCCCCGAAAAAAGCACTGGATTCTTCCATCCTGCCTAGTCAGGTTTGTTCCCCTGCTTTTAGCTCTTTAGTCATCTCTTTTTACAAATAGGCCATGTACATATTAGCAGCCTACAATGTATATCAAGTAGCATTTGCACATTGCTGTACACACCAGATAGCAGAGTGAGGATATCTTCTCCCGCTGTGCATTAACGTTATATCTGCAACCTCGCTCCCCAAACTCCTATTAATGAAGCTGTTATCTGTGCATGCACAATGGCTGTCTCGAATGCACACACATCGGCTTAATTGTGGCTTATGTTTTGAAAGTGGATGGAAGCTGCTTTGAGGGGAAACGCATCAAACAGCAGATTAAAGGGTAATGTGTCCATAGCCCCAGAATGTTAGGGTTGGGCATGGTGGTGGAAGGACTCCAAAAAAACATTTAGTCCAAACTCATGTAACTTTAAGGGTAAAGGACCCCTGACCATTAGGTCCAGTCGTGGCCGACTCTGGGGTTGCGGCGCTCATCTCGCTTTATTGGCCGAGGGAGCCGGCATACAGCTTCCAGGTCATGTGGCCAGCATGATTAAGCCGCTTCTGGCGAACCAGAGCAGCGCACGGAAACGCCGTTTACCTTCCCGCCGGAGCAGTACCTATCTATCTACTTGCACTTTGACATGCTTTCAAACTGCTAGGTTGGCAGGAGCAGGGACCGAACAACGGGAGCTCACCCCGTCACGGGGATTCGAACCGCCGACCTTCTGATCGGCAAGTCCTAGCCTCTGTGGCCTAACCGACAGCACCACCTGCGTCCCTAAAGGTTACACGCTAATAATATATTCCTTCAGGTTGTCCATATGGCTGAGCTATCTAAAATAAAACTTGTTTCCTTCCTCCTCATTCACAGCTGATAGATCTGGAAACAAGAAACATCTGGGAACAAAAGACAAATGTATAGAGTTAGGCTACCATTAACACAAACAATAGCAGGAAAATATGTAACAGAGACCTATAAGGGAGTTCTGAACTTATTCAGCACCTGAATTATCTCTGCTGTTATACCGTATTTTTTGCTCTATAAGACACACCAGACCACAAGACGCACCTAGTTTTTGGAGGAGGAAAACAAGGAAAAAAATATTCTGAATCTCAGAAGCTGCGTAGTGAAAGCAGCAATCCCTCTTGCAGTTCTGGTTTCTGGGATAGCTGCGCAACCTGCATTCGCTCCATAAGACGCGCACACATTTCCCCTTACTTTTTAGGAGGGAAAAAGTGAGTCTTATAGAGCAAAAAATACAGTAACTACAAAAGGTGGTGGGGGATGACGACAATGCTGGAACCTTTTTGTAGTTGTGAGGGATTGGATCCAGTTACTTCAAACCAAGAACTTCGATTCCAAGCATCTCATCTCTGTACAAAACAACTGCTTTCTGTATTGCTGAAGAAGCAGGCGTCTTTGTAAGAACATAAGGAAAAGAAGAGTGCAAATGTGTTTTTAGAGCACTTGAGGCTTTGGGGCAAGGGCTGCATATCTATGGTAGAGCATCTGCTTTTGAATGCAGAAGGTCCTAGGTTCACACCCTGGCATCTCCGGGTAGGGCTGGGAAACCCCGGAGACCTGCTGCCAGTCAGTGTAGACGATATTGAGCTCAATGGACATTAGTTTGACTCGGTATAAGGCAGCTTCTTATGATTCTCTGTACTTGCTTGTACATGTTTTTATTCATATGTTCCAGTGGGTTCAATGGGTCTAACTCATAGACGTGCAGGAATTTCAGCCTCAGGAGCATATGGACCCTATGAAGAGCAAACTGCACACAAATCAATAACAGAAGTTCAGAGAGAAAACAAACTATTCCCAGGTGACAGTGTGTAAAGGACAGTTCGACCCTGTTTTTGTTATAATCACATCTTGCTGAATGGTTTAGCGATTGCAAATGTTAATCTTCAGACACACACACAGCGTAAAAAAGGGAGGAGGAGCTGGAATGGTGACACTTTATGACAAATGTATTTACAAAAGCACTATGCCAAGTTGACAGTAATTATGACATTTATGAGTGCAAGGATAATACTGGTTTGGGTTATTATATGTTCAAGAGGTCACATTGACATTTCTTGCAGATCACCTGAATATACTCTTGCACTGGGGTGTTGCTTAGGGTTTTTTTTTGGGGGGGGGGTTGTTGCCATTACAGTGGTGCCTCGCAAGACGAAATTAATCCGTTCCGCGAGTCTCTTCGTCTTGCGGTTTTTTCGTCTTGCAAAGCACGGCTATTAGCGGCTTTAAGAAAAAGGAAACAAACTCACAAGAACTCGCAAGACGTTTCGTCTTGCGAAGCAAGCCCATAGGGAAATTCGTCTTGCGGAACGACTCAAAAAACGGAAAACCCTTTTGTCTAGCGAGTTTTTTGTCTTGCGAGGCATTTGTCTTGCGGGGCACCACTGTATTGATATATATATATATTTTGTATCTTTACTTTATATCTTACTGTGATATACCGTATTTTTTGCTCTATAAGACTCACTTTTCCCCTCCTAAAAAGTAAGGGGAAATGTGTGTGCGTCTTATGGAGCGAATGCAGGCTGCGCAGCTATCCCAGAAGCCAGAACAGCAAGAGGTATTGCTGCTTTCACTGCGCAGCGATCCCTCTTGCTGTTCTGGCTTCTGAGATTCAGAATATTTATTTTCTTGTTTTCCTCCTCCAAAAACTAGGTGCGTCTTGTGGTCTGGTGCGTCTTATAGAGCAAAAAATACGGTATGTTGAAATTGTTCAATTTGGTTGTGTGTCTTTATGTTTTATTTATTGTATATGACTACATTTGTTTGAACTATGGAAGGGTAGCATACAAATAAAGCTATGTATGTATGTATGTATGTATGTATGTATGTAGAAGAGGGTGGGAAATCTCTGGATAAAAGTGGTTTTCAAACCTGAGTGACAAAACACTCTCCTCTTATGTGATTTTCAGAAACTGGGAGTTCCAACAGTGCAGGTAGAAAATACGTGGCATCCATATGTCACTGGCCTCTGAGCTCACGGCTGCCCCATTTCAACTGAGCATGGGATCTCAACACTGGTCTTCAACAGATGGGTCAGAAACCACCACCAGGTCACAGCCTGATCTAACGGGGATAGCTGCAGCAGCACCACCACAAATATATACGATATGGGTCTCCAAATGCATGCTTGGGTTCAAGCTGAGTCTGGGTTTGAAAAGGTGGAAGACTACTGCTCTAAAACAAATCCAATGATTTCATGAAACATGGGAAGATTGGTGATCATGGTCAGCAAAGTGCCTTTCAGGGAAGTTTGTCTGTTATTAATATTCTTTCCATTAAAAAAGACTCAACATGGTGCTGAGAAAACCTATTCCAGCTGTTAGAAGGGTACTGCAAGTCACACGATAGGTTCTGAGATAAAATTGCAACAGCGTGTTAAGACTAAACTACTAGTAGTATTGCCATCATTTTTATAAACTCCAAGACACCGAACAGCTACTAGTCTCATAACAAGACTTGCGAATTAAAGTGGGTTGAGTGATAATGGTTTGTCGAATGCCTCTACGTGAGATCCCCTGTCAAGTATGAATTTAAGTTCAGTAATGGAAATCTATATCACTTTGTCTAGTGTTATCCTTAGAGCAACATGCAAAGGACATTAGATTGTCCCAAGGTTATTCAGTGAATTTTGTAGATGAAGGGAAGACTTGTTACCAAGTTCTTACAGCCACACAATGCTTTGCCTATTACACCCAGGGGCAGCCTGCCCTGTTTTGCCGACTGAGGCAAAATGGGAAGGTGTTGCTCCCCTGTTGCTTCCACACACACTCCGCCCTTGAAGCCTCACTGTCTGTGATTGCGTGACTGTGGTGGTGGCTTCTGGTGAGATCTCAAGAGGTCCACAAGATCTCACTGGGATGTGGAAGCCACTGCCGCTGCTTCTCCTCCTCATTTCTCTGGCAGCGTTGGGGGCAAGAAGGGTGCCCACCACCACAACCATGGGAGAAGTGAGAAGAGGCTGTGGCAGCCATGGTGGCTCCCAGTAAAATCTCGCAAGAGTCCTGTGATATCTTGCCAGAAGCCAAAGCAGCTTCTCCTTGCTTCTATTGGGATGGGGAGCCCATGCCAGTGATGGTGTATTGCTTGTGGTGGCGCTGGAGAGGTGAGGAGTCGTGGCGGCAGCAGCAGTGGCTTCTGGTCTTGCAATAGTCCTGTGAGATCTTGTGGAGCTCTTGTGAGATCTCACCAGAACCAGGGAGCTGCTGCCACTTCTCACTTCTCCAGTGGCAACGGGAGTAAGCTCATGGGGTTCTGAGCGGGTGCTGCACCTTGGATTTCCCCACCAGAGGCAGCTTCCTCAGTCCACCTCATGGACGGGTCGGCCCTGATTGCACTTCAGTGCCCGAGTACGATTTAATAAGCATTCAGTTTGAAACAGGGACACAGAAACCACACATTAGTTTAGGTGATGTGGGATGGGGAACCAGGCCCAGTCTGAGACAATTGGGCCCCTGAAGCAAACCACAAAATGGCACACACCTCCCCACCAGGGAAGAATGGGTGAGTGAAGATGGGGAATAAAGATCTACATTGGGATCTGCTGCAATTATGGATCCTGCTACCCAAGGCAGGTGCCTCACCTTGCCTCGTGGGTGGGCCAGCCTTGTGGGGAATCTATGGCCCTTGAGATGTTGTAGGGCTACAACTCCCATCATCCTTGACTGTTGGCCATACTGGCTAGAGCTGATGAGAGTTTGCGTCTAATAACATCCAGAGGGCCGCAGGTTTATATGGTAGAATGCTTGTTTTGTTGTGAAGGACAGCTAATTTTTAAACACATTAGCTGCAAATAAACGATGTAGTGTTCATAATTCAACTATTCTGTTTCCTTTCAAGCTCCTTCCTGTTGCATTGCTACCAGATGCTTAAAACATGACAGGTATGAAGCTATGTGCATATGGAATTCAATCCCTCCCCACCGGACCCTTGTTTTGCTTCGTTAGGGCCCCTACCTTACCAGCTATGTCTCAGCCTGGTCTCAAGCATGCAAACAGCAATTAAATGATCTACCACAAATCCCTGTGGCTTTACTTTATCATATGGTGTTTTATCTGAAGCTGTAAATTGTGTATGTGCGGTGGGGAATGCCTCATTCTAATCCAGTGGCATCAGTAGCAGGTGACTCTACTTCTGCAAAACAGAGCCGAGCATACACTTTTGCTATATTCACAACTGTTCTTTAAAGTGTCTGATAATTAATGCAGCATAACGTGGTATGCTGACATGTAATTTCTAAAGTGGCTCCATGGACAGGATGCAGGATCTGCTCCAGATATGGTTAGTTCTCTTAGTTCCTAGCCTAGCAAAAATAATGTGATTCTAATTCTAACACAATCCATTGTCTCCATCATGGGGATTAGTCACAGCAGTGCTATCATTTATTAGAACTTGCTGCTTAGGGAGGGGGAACATTACTATTTTACTAACTGGGCTTTGTAGACAGAGGCTGTGTACATACTCCCATTTACTCCGCACCCAGTGCCCTTCCACTGAGCTTCTTGGGCTTGCCAATCGGAAGGTCGTCAGTTCAAATTCCTGCAACGGAGTGAGTCCCCAGTCCCATTGCGCCAGAAGTGGTTTAGTCCTGCTGGCCACATGACCCAGAAAGCTGTCTGTGGACAAACACCGGCTGCCTTGGCCTGAAAGTAAGATGAGCGCCATAAGCCCATAGTTGCCTTTGACTGGACTTAACCGTCCAGGGGTCCTTTACCTTTTTTTTTTTTTTTTTTTTTTTGCATGCGACAGCCACAATTCATATTCAAATTGAGAAACAGAATGACCTAGTTGCGTTTTAAGCTGGCAATGTGCACACAGCCTTAAATTTCCTCAAATCAGCAGATCAGTTACAGTGTACCTGATGGCTTATCTCCTGGGAAAATTCCAGGAAAGGTGTTTGTGCTGTATTGGGCATGTGATTCCCTTTCCTCTCACAGCCACCTCCACTTTTACGTTCCCATACTTACACTGTATCTAATTATTATGGAAGGGAAATGTCTGTTGGTTTGGAAGTATTAATCACCAGGAACTGATACAACACAATTTAGTAGGTATGCATAATGATGTATAATGATGCATAATTTATTTTCAAAGGCACAAATTGTATGGGCTGGGTAAAAGTCAATGATGCTTTTGGTATCATTGATATGCAGGTAGATTTCCTGCTATGCTGGCAGACTAGAGGACAACCATTAAATTTGTTTTCAAGAGGAGTGGCTGAAATGTGTGGATCCCCCAGTCCCCCACATAGTGCATTATCTCAAGTGTATAGTCTGCATTATTCAAGGATATTAAAATGGAAATATTCTGCTTATTAAACTAGTCATCCCCAAGCTGTTTGCTAGCTGCGAACATGCTGTGAGAAATAAATAAATTAAAATCTTGGTCTTGCCTGCTTCCAATCAGCCTCCACTGGAGAGCATGCTATGGTGCAGTTGGATCAAATATAGTTTTCAAACACAGCCCACACAGACTACAAATAAAACAGAATATCAAGTATGTAAGTTCACTGAAAGGTAGAAACAAATAAAAAGCAAAAAGCAGCAACAGACTGTCAGTCAGGGTTTCTTAAACGTTTTATCCCCAGGGCTGAAAATTACTGAGATCTACCAATGAGAATATGGAGCCAGCCTGGAACCAGCCACGAAAGGGAGCTAATGGAGGCTAATTTCACATAATTAGCTGGCAATTGTTGACATCCTCTTGATATCTAGTATCGAAATCTTATTTTGAAATGGCATAATTTTTTGCTACAGCAATTTCCTTGTTGCCTGGACGTGCACTGTTCAACTTTCCTCCAGCTAAGTACAGATACAGTACTGGCTCTAGAAATTTATTCTATATGTTGAACTGTGAAGAGTTACAAGTGGATTTGAGTAACCTACTTTTTATTTTTTAGATGAGTAATTCTGACTTAGAATATAAACCAAATGCAACTGATTCATTGATTTGTCTGTTGCTGTGGGATCATGTTATAATTTGACTGAAAATGCTCTCTCCTTGTCTCCTTGAAAGAAGCTGGTGACCCAATATTCCAGGCTGAGATTTGGGACAACAGAGATGGCACTGGGTTATTACTTTTATCTGTGGCTCTAGATTAATAGTGTTCCAGCTATTTTCCAAACATGAGAGAAGAGAATGTTGTGATCCTGATAAGTTTAAAATAACAAAACAGGGATGAGAACAAATTAGCTACTCTATAATGTATTTTTTGTTGTGGTTGAGTAAGCTCACAACGAAGGCAGTGAAAATAATCATTACCCATAGCCCAGCACAGAGGTATAATGTGCTAGAAATACTGTAATGAACTGGTTTTCAATGCATACTATTTTAAACTCACTTTTGAATATAATTAATGCTATAGTTTAATGCACATTTGGAACGTATGGATACACCTGAAGGATGTGATTTATTATTATTATTATTTGCAGGTTTATAAGCTTCTTTACAACCATGTTCATAGCTTGTGAACAATGGCAATAATCTCATAACTTTGACCTTGTAACCACTTGGCCAGTGCTGAGGTGCCAATTTTTTCAGCTTTTAAGTACGACCACTTTTAGCCTATGGTAAATGGCCATGCAAGGCTTCTGCCAAAAGGCCTGATCAATACTGAACATGCATTTGCAAATCTTTAAAGTAGGTTGAGAAACAAGGCAGTAAACTAGGATGTAAGCCAATGAAGGAAGCTGCAAGGATTGCTTCACCATGGGCAAAATTTTGGAAATGCCATTCAGATTTATTTTTGCTTTTTTAAAGTATCCCACCATGGTTGGAATTCAAAGAACTAGTTTTCCATGAGGAGCTTGTAGTTAACTTAATGGAATTATGACCTTGAACAACTGATCCTCTAGAAGTGTTGCAAAATGCTTTTAAAACTTCTTTGTTTCAAAATCCAGCTTGACATGCAATGGGGGGGGGGCAGCGGATTTGCTTAAAATGTGTCTAAAGCCTATTTGGACTAATAAAACGAGTTTCATTGATCTTTGGATCCAGCCCTATGTATACCATTTTTCATTTCCTATTCCAATTAAGTTTAATGAATGAACTGAAAAAACATTATTCTAGTTAAGCAAGTTTATAAGATGACAAATCCTTCTGCCCATCAAAAGCTTCCTTATACAGTAATTTTAAACATTTATTTGAACTCCTGTCATGTTGTGCAGAAGCAAGTTGGTAAATATTGATGCAAAATATTTCCTGCCCTGAGGGGCCGAGTGTGTGACTTTTATAGTACTCTTAATTTATTTTTGTCCATGGACATGGAATCTGAAATCTGATCTCTCTATTGGCAGTGTAAAAAGGAAAAATAGTGGTAAAAACCTTGCGGAACTTTATTGTTTCTGAACAAGAAAGTCTGGAAGAGTTGGGCTTAGTGAGCTTCAACAGTCACTGTTCTGAGCATTTGTTTTGAGCACTGATGGTTAATAATCTGCGTTTATGAGCCATTTTTTGTAAATAAGGTGAATCCTATACACTGAAATAGTCCATTGAGTTCAGTGGGGGGTTACTCCTAAGTAAGTGTGCAGGTTTGATTTGTAGTCTACAGTTCTCTCTCATGCAATGTAATTCTTACGTCTACGAGCCAAATGGCATACACTCCCGTTTGAGGGACACCTATTTCCTTATTTTGTTGCAATGTTAAAATATCATCATTCATTTGAAGCACGCAATTTTGATTGAATAACATTTATTGTTAGGATTGAAGGGGGAGTCCCCTCATCACAGATAAATGGTAAATGACTGGCGTCTATGGGGTGTGGCATTCATCTCACTTTCAGGCTGAGGAAGCCGGAGTTTGTCCACAGACAACTTTCTGGGTCATGTGGCCAGCATGACTAAACCGCTTCTGGTGCAACAGGACACTGTGACAAGTGCCAGAGCACACAGAAACATCATTTACCTTCCCGCTGCAGCGGTACCTATTTATCTACTTGTACTAATACTTCGTATCATATCATATACAGTTGTACCTTGGTTCACGAACATAATCCATTCTGGAAGTCCGTTTGACTCCCAAAACTGTTTGAAAACCAAGGTGCAGCTTCCAGTTGGCTGCAGGAGCTTTGGACTTTCGGCTTCCAAAAAATGTTCAAGAACCAGAACACTTCTGGGTTTTCGGCGTTTGGGAGCCAAAACGTACGAGTACCAAGGCATTTGAGAACCAAGGTACAACTGTATATGATACGATATGATATATCATAGATACATATGATATAGGGTATCCTATTTATTTTGAGTTTCAGGGTCACATAAATTTACTTTGGAGTCCAGGGACACATTAACTTTAGTTCTTTTTAAGTTTTGGAAACTATTAATCAATGCTGGCATCATACCAATCTTCTATTTTCAGCATTTTGAAGCTGCCTTTTCTCAAAAATATTGACAAGGTGGTTTGCAAAAACCAAACACCATAACAAAATGTAGAAGCATACAATAAATCCATAAACATTGTACAAACTCAGCATTGAAGAGGACATTGAATCCAGCAGTTAAAAATTCTCACCAAGACATCGGACCCAAAATAAAAGAGTAATTATAAGAGTAATAATAATAATAATAATCTGCTATTTCATGCTGACTTATATTTACACTGCTCGCTGAGCATACAAAGTAGCAAAATTTTAATAAAAAGAAAATGAGGAATTTGTGCCTAATTAAAAATTAAAGCAAACTTAATAATGTTCAAGACTGGATTACTACAATGTGCTGTGTGGAGCTTTCATTGTACTAGGTGTGGACGCTGCAGGTAGTGTAGAATGCTGCAGAACAATTGCTGACAGGAGTGAGATCCTGCTAGCATAGAACACCTCTGCTTAGGGACCTGCACTGGTGGCAGATGTGCTACAGGGCCAAGTTCAAGGTGTTACTATTAGTATTTGAAGCCCATTAACAGCTTGGGACTAGCTTGCTTGTGATATTACTTTACCCAACTTATTCCCACTCAACTGCTTTGATCTGTGGAACTGGCCCTGTTGCAGGTGTCACTTAATTCCTGTTCCACATTTCTAAGAAATTGATTTTTTAATGTGGCTGTACCCACGCATTGGCACTCCCTGCCTACTGACACCAGGCAGGTGCCTTCACTATACTTTTTCGGCACCAGCTAAAAACATGTTTGTGTGGAACATGTTTTCATCTGGTTTTTAGCTTACAATAGATTTTACTTTGGTTTTAAATAGTTGGTTTTAAGTTTCTTTACTGATAATTTTACTGTTTCATTCTTTTTGTAAAACACTGCGAGGTTTCATTACAATCAAGCATTTTTAGTGTATAATGCATGAAGCAGGCTAAACAGGATTGCTTTGTACCGGGACAAACAGGAGAAAGTGAAGCATCACATTTTAAAGGCACTAAGGGGGCGGGGCGGGGTGTTGCTCTGTACATGTTGTTAAACACCAGAGACTTCTGTAACTTTATCCTCTGCCTAAGAGGCAGGCATTTAGCAGGCGAAACTTTTCCTGGCATGTCTATGAACGAGCGTGTACCATTTCAAACAACGTATTCCGCACAATGCATTTTTAAAATGTGACTGTGAAGTTGCTTTGAACCGTTTTGTTTAACACTGTGTTTTAATAAAGGTATTATTCTACACAACTCTTAGAAGACATCTGAAGGCAGCCTTGTATCGGGAAGTTTTAAATGTTTGATTTTTATTATGTTTTTATATGTGTTGGAAGCCGCCCACAGTAGCTGGGGAGACCCGGCAGAGGGGTGGGGTATAAATATCACCATCATATTTTTAAAAATTGATTTTTTCAAAGTTTAGAAGTGTCAAGTAAGAAAAAAATAAAACACATATCCCTTTGGCTTCCCTCCTTCCCCTTTTGTGGATCCTTGTGTTATAATTATTCCCCCTGCATCTCTTTTAACATTCCAATTTTTACTAATTTCATTTTTTTTAGCTACAAGTTTTACATCACCCCTGCTAATGAATTTAGTTGTTTAAAGTAGTTTTTCAGGTAAATTATATACTTTCCCCATTATTATTATTATTATTATTATTTGTTACATTGACTGTTAACTAGGGTCCTGGGACCTTAGGTGAATGGGAGAATAGTAAGTTGAAATGCAAGAAGAGTGAGAATAATAATAATATATTGTTAAGCAAATTACTACTACTACTACTACTACTACTACTTACTACTTAGCTTCACTCCTGCCACCCCATCCCAAAAAATCCCCTCAGTTATCATTATTATTTATGAAGGGCCTTCTAGCTTCGCTCCTTCCAGCCCCCCAAAATCCCCTCAGTTATTATATTTAACATTATTATTATTTACGAAGGGCCCTTCTAGCTTTGCCCCTGCCACCCCCCAAAAAATCCAGTTATTATTATTATTATTTACGAAGGGCCCTTCTAGCTTCGCTCCTGCCACCCCCAAAAATCCCGTTAGTAACATTATTATTGAAGGGCCCTTCTAGCTTCGCTCCTACCACCCCCACCCCAAAAATCCCGTTTATTTCTTCCTCTTCTTCCTCCTCCTACTGTACTACTACTACTACTACGGAGGGCCCTTCTAGCTTCGCTTTTGACACCCCTCCGCCAAGAATACTCCCCTCAGCGCCCGACCCCTCCTGCTCCCTCTGAGGCGAGCGCGACCGACGCGCAGCTCGTGAGGGAAACGCAGGCCGAGCCAGGAAAAGGCGGGAGAAAGGCCGGGCGGGGCTGCGCGAGCTGACGCGACCACGCCGCTGCGCTCGAGCCGGGCCAGTCGCACAATTATGAGAAAGAGCCGCCAGGCCGCTCCTGCCGCTGCCGCCGCCGCTGCTGTTGCTGCCTTCGCCGCCGCCGCCGCCGCCCTCCGCTCTGGATCCCCAGCCGGAGCCTCCTACCCCGAGCCTTCGCCGCTGCTCCGGCCGCCCCCTCAGGCGCGACTCCCCGCGGGCCCAGTTCGGAGCGCCCACCTCGCGCGGCGGCCTTCTCTCCTCCTTCTTCTTCTTCTTCTTCCCGCCCGGCCCCGCGCAGCAGCCGCCGCCGAGCTCAGCGCCGATAGATGGAGACAGGCCCCGCCACCGCCGAAGCCGAACCACGAGCAGGAGCAGGAGCCGACGCCGCCCGGCGTGAGGAGAGCCAGAGCCGCCGGCGCCGAGACCCCGTTGCCCGACCCTGAGGAGAATGGTGAGGGTGGGGGAGAAGAAAGGGGAGCGAAATGGGGGTCGCAGGGGGGGGGGGCTGGGTCTCTCTCTCTCTCTCTCTCTCTCTCTCTCTCTCTCTCTCTTGCCTGGAGCTGAGGAGAGTTTCCCCCGAGGAGGGCGCCATAGCCGCCCTTCCCGGCCACGCGAGGCGGCTCGTCGCTGGGAGTCGGGCTTAGCCCCGGAACCTGCCCCTTGGTGGCTCCACTAAATCTGCCGGGAGCCCTTGGAAGGAGCGAAATGGGGGTCGCCGCGCAAGCAGGTGGCTTGGGGGGGGGGGCAAAAGGCTTCTGGGCCCCTGCGCCACGTTCCTCCTGTTAGAAAGCGGGCGATCTTTTATGGAGATCCATGGCTCTCACGGCACTTTTAACATGAGTAACGGTAGCCCCGAGGAGCATGCAGAAGAAAGCAGGGGTAGTAGCCCCAACGTGGTGCTCTCCAGATGTTCTTGGACGTCAGCCCCTGCCTCCATGGCTAGTGGTCGAGGTGATGGTGGGAATTGTAGTTTAGAATATTATTTTCGTTGGCTGGATGGTGCCAAAGGGTGTGAATGGAAAGCACTTTAGGGCCCTTAAGGAAATCCTCAAACGCCTCCCTGATCCTACCGCAATGATGGGAATTGTAGTTTAGAATATTATTTTCATTGGCTGGATGGTGTCAGAGTGTATGAGTGGAAGGCAATTAGGGCCCTTAAGGAAATCCACAAATGCCTCCCCGATGCTACCACAATCTCAGGCACCCCAAGGCTTCAGAAAACAGTAGTAAAGGGGCATAACAAAAGGTAACAAGGCTGGGGATTCCTCTTTCCTCCCCCCCCCCCCCCGTAGTGCAAAAGGATAGGTTGGTCATGATAGCCTTGGATGGGTTCAGAGGCAGAATGCAATTAAATGTCAGTTACTAACCACTCTCAGCCAAACCTACCTCACAGGGTTGTTGTGCAGTTAAAATGTGTTTTAAAAAAGTCGGTTACTGTGAGGCAAGGGCAAGAGAGTTAGGCTTCTTTGGCTTGCTGCTTGAAACGAGATGCTGGACAAGAAGGACCTTTGGTCTGACCTGACAGAGAGTCTCTTATGTTAACAAGTCCCTCCCCTCTTAAAAAAACATTTGATTTTCAAACTGAACGCTTCCCACATGAAGAAGATCTGCATAGCATATTGAGCCCCAGGCTCATGGGCGTGGGCAGGAGGGGCAGCTGTCAAGTAAATAAATAAAAATATTTGACTAAAAGTATAAATTGTAGAAAGATTTTAACAGATTTTTCTGAGCACTTAGGGTCAAAAGAAAGTAATTTAAAACAGCTCTTGCTCAGACATTTCATTCTGAATATGCTAGACAGAGCTAGACAGAGGGTGTTGACAGGTAGATATCCTACCCCCCCTAACATAAATCCTTGCAACATCCAGGCTATTGTTACTCCTGGGGTTTTCGTTTGTTTTTTAGTTAAGCAGTTCCTGGAAGTGACACCTTACTACAGTATTTCCATAGGATGTGACTCCTATGGTGTCCTAATATGTAAATCAGAAAGAGGCTAGCATGCAGCCTTTTTTGTAATCCCCATAGATACTATCACAAAACTATGCAAAGCAGATAAGCTTTATCTCACTTCACCATCACTATGCCTGCCAATCCCACAGTCTACCCATTCAGATGCCTCTAGCATGTAAGGTAGCTAATTTGATATGGGGAGGGGGAAAGGAGGCCACTGGGCAGGACTTCTTAAATATTGTGTACTGCAGCCCCTCCCCCCTTGCAGACAATAGACCACCTTTGCTGTTTGCATGTAATGCTCTTTGATATCTCAAGATAACGAGTTAAGGTACCATATAAAGCAGGGGTGTGGAATGAGATACTGTTGGACCCCAACACCCATTAACAGTAGCCAGCGTTGCCAAAATCTGAAGGTTCCCCACCCCTGACATAAATGATGGTGAAAATGATAAGCAGCATCTTACAGCTGCCCGTAGACACACTCTTAGTTCTGCAGAAGACAAACCTGTAGACATGATACGCATTATTTCCTCAACGAAGTGTTCTCTATCTCCCTAGCTTCCATATTACTCCAGACAGCAGTGACATACTGATCCTCTTACCCCCACAACTTCCTACCATGTACAGAGATTCATTAAAAACATCTCTTCTGCCACTTCCGCTCCCTTTCACATATCTGCAGCTAGGCTTCAGCAGGTGTGCATAAAGTGGGAGTGTGGGAGTTGGGTGGATTCTTTGGCATCCCCTTCTCCTGGCACCTGTGATGGCTATATCCACAACAGTTCGGGGGGGGGGGCAGGCACATTTTGAAAAACAAGGCCACCCAGATTCGAACACACACCTAGTTGTACATCACAGCTCAAACTGGGATTTCTTGCAAATCTTAATGCACCACAAAATTGCACATTTGGAATAGTCTTGAATAGCATCTGTGGATACTGGACAGCTCTTGGAGATTCATAAAAATTGATCATGCAGCTTTTGTAGGGTGCCTAACTAGGCCCCTTCACTTATCTCACATCACTGGAACTGGTACAATCTTAAGTTCCCAAGATCAGCTCTTCAAGTGCCAAAATACGTTTCAAATGCTACGCTATGTCTTGAAACAAGTTTTGTAAGAGCAGAGGCTAGGGTGTGAATGGCCACACAACTTCTGGCTTAGACTATCCTTTTGCTCATGTAGCCTTGCTTCCCTAACATTAAAGGATGGCTTTCAAACAACATGGAAACGAGCAGCGGTAGACAAAATGCTAGCTCTAGGTCTTACCCCACAGCTTTTACTAGGCATGGGCTTTGAACAGGCCAAAAAACCCCATTAAACAGCGTGTGGTTGAGATTGAACATCAGTCAGATCTAGCCAGATCCCCAGATTTCATCATTAGTGAAACCAGTAGGTATCTCACCACCTCAGTGGCATATTTAACTAATTTGAAATACCAAAACAGTGAAGAGCGTTCACTCTGGCTCATGGCCAGGCTCTCCCTTCAGCCATCCAGGAAGGCCATTTTAGGAAGACGCCTTATGAGGTGAGAAAATGCCCCTGCAGCTCTGAGCACATAGAAACAATTGAACATGTTTTTATCCAGTATAACACAAACATACGTGCTAGGTTTTTTCCTGCTGATAATACACAAATTTCCAGGACACATAGGACAATTCCATATCTCCATACTGCTTCCAAGACATAAATCCTGATATAACATATTCAGTTGCCAGATATTGTGCTGCTATGATTGACATACGTCAGACAGCAGGTCTAAAACTGAAGGTTTGATTTACATGTTTTACATGTTTTACATGTTTTTATGTTATGCTGGTCTACTGTAACTGAGAGTATGAGTACGTGCTGCCCTATTGCCTATCTAGTATGTTTTGTTTATGTATGGAGGTGCTTTTATCTTATGCTGGTCTATGACCATAATAAAAATTTGAATTGGATATCTGTGACAACAGCTCCAAGCTTATGCTGAAGTGGTGTTTCTGTCCAAGCAGATTGGCTGTGAATATAATGCTTCATGCTTTAAGCAAAACATTTAAGCAATTACTAGCAATATTTTGTAAATACCTATTCTCAGTTGAGCTTGAAAGGAAATTTGGAGGTTTCGTTCACTCCTTGGTAAGTTCAGGCCTCTTTTTATACGCTCCTAGGACTTGTTTACACAGTTAAGGTTTAGAGGTAGTTGGACTGCCTCAGGATTGTCAGCAGAAAGGGCATTTCAGCCGTGTAACCTTTCTGTCAGGTCATTCATAGGTCATTGTGCTTCTCTCTGAAGCTATCACTCCCCCACTAGAAAAAAACAATCCGTCTGTTGCTTTCATGATCACTAACCCTAAAAGGAAAGAGAAATGAAATGAAATGAAGAGTCCTTGATGGGGTGGTTTACTCTCTTCAGTCTCTGATTTACCCCTTGAGTGTAAATGTTTATACTGTACATGTTTATGGGAAACTTAATTCAATAGGCCTTACTCCCAAATCATGGCGATTGCACTGCAGCCTGGAATAAATGAATAATTTTAAGGAGGGGAGGTTGCTCCAGATTAGGTGACCATGCAAATAGGAGTTGCAAATTATTACTCTCCTTAATTCAGATTTCTGGTTATGTTAAATGATCATGTGTTAACTTGGATAGCTCAGTTGGTAAAGAATGAGACTCTTAATCTCAGGGTCGTGGGATTGAGCCCCATGTTGGACAAAAAGATTCCTGCATTACAGGTGATTGGACTAGATGATCCCTGTGATCCCTTTCAACAATTCTATGATTCTATGATAATCAAGAAGCATTTTGAAAACTGTTTTCATTCTATTTAGGTGAGTTTATTTAAATGTATGCTAAGACATGTGATACAAAACGTACCTTTAAGCTATGTAAATATTAATTATGTCTTTCTATTGCCAGTAGCTCAAGAAAACAACAATCCTAGCACTAGAAATCATATTCTTATAGATGTCTGCTGCAGTCATATGTGACCTGTAGTAGGTAGTGGATTGTTTAATTTTAATTAGGTACTTCAGCAATAAAACTGGCAAATTGAAAATATTGTTTGAGGTGACTTTAAAATGTTACATTTTATTTACATTTATTTATTTATCTGTGGAAATTGAATTTCTTGGGTGAGTTTAAGAATTTCAGAAAAACAAATCTTGGTTTTTACTGTGCAGATTCTAAGATTAGTTACTTGTATTGTGTCAACTATCTGTCAAAGTCAGTACAACTGTTACATAATACTATTTTAAGTTTTTGATGCGTATCTTGTTCTGATTCTCAAAACAGTTACAAAGTTACTGTTCTATTTTTAGAGTTTTACAGTCTCTAGTATAGGCAGCAGCTGTTTTAAGTGCATTCAACATGTGCGCAACTGCATGCACACACATTGCGCCAAATCTGGAAGTGACCCCAAAATGGGTCGGGGCGGCCTTATGGGGGTCCCCCCCGAGATACGTGGGGGTCTGGAATGTAACCCCCGTGCAAATCAGTCACTGCCTGTAGTTGATTTTTTGTTCTCTGTTCTCATGTTATTAGAATTTTTTTAAAAAATAACCTGTTTGTGCTCTGTGTAGACAGTTGCTGCTGGTACAGTCTGATAAAAGACTGTGCAGCAGACAGCTTTAACTGTAACTCATTTCAGCTCTTCCTAGTTTACATCAGATGTACTGCACTCTGCTAGGCCTATTTCATGTTGTGGAAAGAAATAAGTTATGGGAAAAGTGCAGATTCCTAAAACAAACATAAATGGTTGTTTGGTTTAAAACAAACCAAATGGTGTTCCTTGGAGTAGTTACACTTTTAAGTTATATCTAAGCTGATACTGTAGTTTCTTTGTTTGTTTTAAAAGGTATCAGCAGACTTGATGATTGCAGTTTGCATAAAATATCTATGTTTCTATTAAGTTTGTATTGCATGAATGGGTTGTGTTTGCACTGAGTAGATGTCAATCCAGGGAGCCACAAAACCCATAGTAAGCAGTCCACGACTATCTTAAGAGCATGCACGTTTCTTCAGTGTGATTACAAGTGTTTAACTTGTAAGTGGGAATTGGACTGAAGCCACTTCTTTTTTTGCAGTTTGTTTATAAGTTGCTACACTTGGCAAATAACATGTTCCCCTGTTTCCTTAATAGTATTGGGGACAATGCAAAAGAGAGAGAGAGAGAGACAGCACCTGACGGGGCCCTCCTAAATGCAGTCATGGGAAAAAGAAATTCTTTGAATTCTGTGATTTTACATATGAGAACATAATAACAATCACCTGTTCCTTAGCAGGTCTTAAAATTAGGTAAATACAACCTGACATATGACACCGTGTCATGATTTATTTAACAGAAATAAAGCTGAAATGGAGAAGGCATGTGTGAAAAAGCAACTACACCTTGTGATTCAGTAGCTTGTAGAACCACCTTTAGCAGCAATAACTTGAAGTAATCGTTTTCCGTATGATTTTCAGTTCTCTCACATAGCTGTGGAGGAATTGTGGCCCACTCTTCTTTATAGAGTTGCTTCAGTTTGTTGAAGTTTGCTGGCTGTTTATGCACAGCTCTCTTAAGGTCCCACCACAGCATTTCAATTGGGTCGAGGTTTGGACTTTGACTAGGCCATTGCAACACCTTGATTATTTTCTTTTTTAGCAACTCTGTCATAGATTTGCTGGTGTGCTTGGGATCATTGTCCTGTTGCATAATCCAATTTCAGCCAAGCTTTAGCTGTCAGGTGGATGGCCCCACATTTGCCCCTAGAATACTTTGGTATACGGAAGAGTTAATTGTCGACCCAGTGACTGAAAGGTTCCTAGGTCCTGTGGCTGCAAAACAAGTCCAAATAATCACAATCATGCTTAACAGTTGGTATGAGGTGTTTGTTTGTGCTGATAAGCCGTATTTGGTTTTCACCAAACATGGCGATGTGCATTATGGCCAGCATCTCCACTTTCGTCTTGTCTGTTCAAAGGACATTGTTCCAGAAGTATTGTGGTTTGTTCAGATGCAGTTTTGCAAACCTAAGTCATGCTGCCATGTTCTTTTTAGAGAGAAGAGGCTTTCTCCTGGCAACCCTTCCAAACAAACTACACTTGTTCCATCTTTTTCTAATTGTACTGTCATGAACTTTAACATTCCACATCCTAACTGAGATGTAACTCTTGGGTTTCTTGCAGTTTCTCTGAACATTGCACGGTCTGACCTTGGGGTGAATTTGTTGGGATGTCCACTCCTGGGAAGATTGGCAACTGTCTTGAATGCTTTCCATTTTGAATAATCTTCCTCACTGTAGAATGATGAACTTTAAATTGGTTGGAGATTACCTTATAACCCTTCCCATGGTTTCATGGGTAGCAACACTTGCTTATCTAAGAGCATTGCTGCTGTCTTTCCTCCTTGGCATTGTGTTAAAACATACCTGAAAGCTCCAGACCAGCAAACTGCTAAAATTTCAGCTTTTATAGAGGTGGGCACACTTGCTGATGATCAATTAAGCAAGGGCATTTGATTAGCTGTAACTGTCTGCTACTTAGCCACTTAATTCTTATGGAAGCAGTAAGGGGGTGTACTTAGTTTTTCAACCATGGCTTCCCCATTTTGGTTTTATTTTTGTTAAATAAATCATGACACTGTGTAATACGTCATGCATTGTTGTTCATCTGGGGTCGTATAGGTGTTTCCGTGCACTGCTCTAGTTTGCCAGAAGCGGCTTAGTCAGGCTGGCCACATGACCCAGAAACTGTATGCTGGCTCCCTCGGCCAATAATGCGAAATGAGCGCTGCAACCCCAGAGTCGGTCATGACTGGACCTAATTGGTTAGGGGTCCCTTTACCTTTACCTTTACCTTTTAAGACCTGCTAGGGAACAAATTACTATTATGCCCTCATATGTAAAACTATAGAATTCAAAGAGGGTGTTTTTTCTTTTTCCCATGACAATAGATACAACCTGAAGAAGAGCTTTATGCAGTTCAAATGTTTCTTATCAAATTTTCAGATGACATGACTTTGGGAGCGATGGCTAACACTATTGAAAACAGAATCTAGATTTTGACATACTGAAACACAGGGCCAAAAACCGTCATGATTAAATTCAACAGGAATAAATGTTAAATATTGCATTTGAGTACCAAATCAATCAATAAGTTAATTAAAGGGAAAAGTACAGGATGAGAGAGGCCTGCTTCATAACAGTACATGTGAATAGGATCTAGGTCTCTTAGCTGATCACAAACTAACCAATTAGCCAGTAGAGTGATATGACTCCAAAAAGAGCTAATGCAGTCTTAAAGGTAAAGGGTAAAGGGACCCTTGACTGTTAAGTCCAGTCGTGAATGACTCTGGGGTTGCAGCGCTCATCTCGCTTTATTGGCCGAGGGAGCCGGCGTTTGTCTGCAGACAGCTTCCTGGACATATGGGCAGCATGACTAAGCTGCTTCTGGCAAACCAGAGCAGCGCACGGAAACGCCGTTTACCTTCCCGCCAGAACGGTACCTATTTATCTACTTGCACTTTGATGTGCCTTTGAACTGCTAGGTTGGCAGGAGCTGGGACCGAGCAACGGGAGCTCACCCTGTTGCGGGGATTCGAACCGCCGACCAACTGATCGGCAAGCCCTAGGCTCTGTGGTTTAGGTTACATTATTAGAAGCATTGTGTCCAGATCACAAGAAGTAATATTTTCAACTTTTACCATTTTATGTGCTGGTCAAGCTGCATCTGAAGTCTATGTCTGCTTCTGGGAGCCATCTTTTAAGAATGACATTGACAAATCAGAATGTGTCAAGAGGAGGATGACCTGGATACTGAAGGGTCTGGAAACCAAGTCCTATGAGCAACTGTTGAAAGAGTTGGGTATGCTTAGCCTGGAGGAGAGAGGGTTGTCTGAAGGGTTGACATTCAGAAGTTGAAGCTGGCTTGGTCTGTGTTGCTCAAGCAGCCTTCTAAATTACTGGGTCCCATATATTGTTGGACCAACTCTCATTATCCCTTATATTTGTCTTAAGTTGGTTGTGGATAGTGGGAGTTGTAGTTGAACAACAAATAGGGACATAAGGTTGAAGAACTCTGTTCTATAGGTCAGGACTAGAACTAGTAGGTTGAAATTACAAGGAAGATTTCAGTTAAACATGGAAGCTTCCAAATGATAAGAAGAGCTATTTGACAGTGGATATTTCTGGCTTGGGAGGTGGTGGGTTCTCCTTTTTCGGAGGGCAGTAGCAGAGGTTGAATGGCCATCTTTCATCAGTGTTAGGAAGTCAGATATACAGTGGTACCTTGGGTTAAGTATTTAATTCGTTCCGGAGGTCCATTCTTAACCTGAAACTGTTCTTAACCTGAAGCACCACTTTAGGTAATGGGGCCTCCTGCTGCTGCCGCACTGCCAGAGCACGATTTCTGTTCTCATGCTGAAGCAAAGTTATTAATCTGAGGTACTATTTCTGGGTTAGCAGAGTCTATAAGGTAAAGGTAAAGGTACCCCTGCCCATACGGGCCAGTCTTGACAGACTCTGGGGTTGTGCGCCCATCTCACTCAAGAGGCAGGGGGCCAGCACTGTCTGAAGACACTTCCGGGTCACGTGGCCAGCGTGACAAGCTGAATCTGGCGAGCCAGCGCAGCACACGGAACGCCGTTTACCTTCCCGCTGGTAAGCGGTCCCTATTTATCTACTTGCACCCAAAGGTGCTTTCGAACTGCTAGGTTGGCAGGCGCTGGGACCGAACGACGGGAGCGCACCCCACCGCGGGGATTCGAACCGCCAACCTTTCGATCGGCAAGTCCTAGGCGCTGAGGCTTTAACCCACAGCGCCACCCGCGTCCCACAGCGGAGTCTATAACCTGAAGCATATGTAACCTGAAGCGTATGTACCCCAAGGTACCACTGTACTGTATGAGCTAATAGCCAAATGGCACCTTAAACCTAGGTTACAGTTGCCATAACAGAATATCTAGGTGCCACACACCCCCAGTGATGATATGTTGTTGTTATTGTTGGTTTCATTTCTATAGCACTTTAAATTTTACAGAAAAAAATCTCAAAAGTGGTTTGTAATACATTAATATATTTTTATTGTAAACACCAAATTAAACATGTATTAACACTTTCTGCCAAAAATGTGTCACTTATGTGAATTGCCTACTAATTCATGCTTCTCAAAATAATAAATAAAAAGTGTTGCTGACGCTCCCCAGAGGCAACTAAACATTCTGTTTTGGTGCCCACAACCCAGGTTTGGCTCCTAGCTTTTCTATCCCAGTTTCAATCACTGCTCACTGGGTGACTTTGGGCCAGTCACAGCCTCTTAACTTACCTCACATGGTTGTTGTAGGAATTACTTGAAGGGGGGGGGAGAACCATGTTCTCTTTGGAGAAAAAGGTGGGGCATCAATGCAGTAAATGAGCTCTCCTGCTTACCTGCTTAAGAAAGCTGGAGGAGCCATCCAGATGGAGATATCGCTTGCCAACCTGGCATCCAGAGTTTTCCACGTGGTTGAAATTGGACCCATCCCAGTTGCAAAATGCTCCTGACGCCTGAGGAATTTTGAACACTGTCTCTTAGGGATGCTGTAATTGTATACTGCATTGTAGATCCTTTATTGACCACCAGATGGTCTTTAGGGCCCCTTCCAACTCAAATTCTCCTATATAACACTGAAAACTTTGTTTGATCTTAATAAAACTGGTATTTTTCACTCCCTTTGATCCTCACCCCCCCCCTCCATGGACCAATGTAGATACCTTCTTTTCATCAGGGAGATGTTGAATGTTAATCAGAATTCTTTTTCAAGAGCAGTTGTATGCAGTGGCAAGAGTTAAAGAAGTTTAAATATTTTGTTTATGTGAAACTGAGAGTGAGTAGTATTGATTGGCTGGTGTGAAGTGCAGAGTGTTTTGCAAACTTTTCCTTCCAAACAACAGTTCTGTGGGTAGGGCAGTATTATTTCCTTTGTCCCTCAGATAGGGGCAGTGAGATGGTGCTATGTTCACAGTCACCCTTCGGTGGTTTTGATTCGACAGAGATTAGAGCCTATCTCCTGGTCTGCATGTGTTATTCTGTCCATTAGATCATACTTGCTGTCTGTATTTGATCTACCAAGCTATATCTGCGTGGTGGTTTTTTTTTTTTGGGGGGGGGGAGTCATTTCTAACTACTTTGGCTATAGCATATGCATTTTGCTTTGGCTTAATGGAACTAACATTTGGCCTGATGAAGAGATTTAATAATGAAAGCAGGCAGTGAAATTGACTCATTGCAGATTAAGTAACAGTCATCACTTAACAACTTCTTCTTGAAAGAGGCTTGAGCTAAGGAGTAGATGTTAGGTTAGAAGTAAAGTTGTGGGTAGCACAGTTTAAGAAACCTGTTGCATATTTCTAGTCTAGAACAATTAAACTTTAGTATTGCATTTGAACAGTTTTGTCAGTCACTGTTGGGATTTGAAACTGCTTTCTAATTCTGAAAACAAGTCTCTGCAGGTTTCCTAAAGTCCTTTTACTTAGCCCTCTTTGTGGGGTGTGGGGAATCAAGCTATAAAAATTGAGCTATGTCACCTTAGTAAATTCACTAAGAGCTTAACTGCAGAGCGTAACAATCCACTTTAGAATAACCAAACAGATTCAAATGTAGAAATGGCAAACGGTTCCTGAATTGTATCACTTACTAGTGTGTTGTGCATTGGGTGGGGTACTGAATGTTGAAATGTTGAAATGCTCTGCATTACAAAACAAAGAACACTACGTGCTCATGGATAGCTGTATACCAGGAAAAAGAATTGGCCCCAGCAAAATGTTTTGAATGATGTGAGTAGAAACTAATATTTGTTGCTCTCCTCCTTCCTTTACAATTGCTGAGCTACTGTGCACTGTCTTCTCCCTCGTTCCATACTTCTCCCTCCCCCATACTTGTATATCACAGTGTTGGGGGCAAGAAGTGCAGCATTTCTAGTTTATTTTTTCATAGGCTTGTTGTTGTTGTTTAGTCGTTTAGTCGTGTCCGACTCTGTGACCGCATGGACCAGAGCACGCCAGGCACTCCTGTCTTCCACTGCCTCCCGCAGTTTGGTCAGACTCATGTTGGTAGCTTCGAGAACACTGTCCAACCATCTCGTCCTCTGTCGTCCCCTTCTCCTTGTGCCCTCCATCTTTCCCAGCATCAGGGTCTTTTCCAGGGAGTCTTCTCTTCTATAAGCATGCTTTAGGAAGCCAACCCCCCTTCCACCCTCCCTAATTTCCCCCTGTGCCAGGATGTGTCTGTACTAGTGAAAATTCACACTATTTGTTTCCCGCATAAACTGCTTCAACTGTGTTACCTATTTATAATTGCACAAATGACCAAATTCTTCAGAAATTTATATATATATAAAATCTTTTCCAAGATTGTCAGAAGTCTTAGAACTTGCCCTTAAAAGGAGATGAACTACCGTAATTATTTATTCCTTTCTTTTCAAGCTGGGTTATCAAGTTCACTCCACTGTTTCTCAGAACTTACTCGGAAGGTTTCTGTAATTCACTCAGCACCACACCTTAACTAGGTAAGGTTATGCCCAAAGAATTTGACCTAGGCACTTCCTGCAACAACTTTCATACCCAACAAAAGTTTAACCCAGAGTAATTTTTAACCCAAAGTTTAATATTAGGTTTCGTTTTATCATAATTCATAAATACTTTTTATAAATAATACAAAAATCATACATATTTTTGGCTGCATTCCATCTTCCATGCAGTTGAGCAATTTATAACAGAAATACTACTGGACTGTTGCCTACTCTATTATTGTCTGTCAGTGCTTTGTGTCATTAGCTTTTCACTTAAAAGTGCCCCATAATAGCAGTTTCTAACTTATTTCTTCAAGCATTAAATTTTGACTAAAATAAGTATATGTGTTTCTTTTCTTTGAGTCACACAAATTGCTCTCTTTTAAGGAATAATGTGTTGTGCCTAGAATGTATGCAAATTCTAGAGGATGTGGGTGAGCTCCGTCATGAAGACATGCCGGTATCAGTTATGCCGGATGCTCTGATCTATCTTGCTTTGTTCATGCTTTCCTTTTTTCATGATGATCTACATACCTGTTGTAGGTAACTCTAATAATATTTAACTTCATGGTAAATTACTTGATTTATGAATGAATAGGATATCATTATGAATGAATAGGATAGGACGCGGGTGGCGCTGTGGGGGACGCAGGTGGCGCTGTGGGTAAAAGCCTCAGCACCTAGGGCTTGCCGATCGAAAGGTCAATGGTTCGAATCCCCGTTGCAGGGTGCGCTCCCGTTGCTCGGTCCCAGTGCCTGCCAACCTAGCAGTTCGAAAGCACCCCCGGGTGCAAGTAGATAAATAGGGACCGCTTACTAGCGGGAAGGTAAACAGCGTTTCCATGTGCGGCTCTGGCTCGCCAGAGCAGCGATGTCACGCTGGCCACGTGACCCGGAAGTGTCTGCGGACAGCACTGGCCCCCGGCCTCTGGACTGAGAGGCGCACAACCCCAGAGTCTGTCAAGACTGGCCCGTACGGGCAGGGGTACCTTTACTTTTACCTTTTAAGATATCATTTTAATGTTGATTACTGTTTTACCTCTTCTATATGTTGATATATTGTACAAAACAAACAGTCCATCCATCACACTAGCATTATCCTGTCATAGGGAGCTTCTGGACTTTTTTTCTTGAGTTCATGCTTTTTGCTAAAAAAAATTAGGTAAAAATTGGGTGTCGACTTATACACGGATAGTGAATGCAGGGGGGGCGGGGACGGGACGTCCGATTAATTGGCAGCAGTGATTGGGTGGGTGATTGGTGGCTGTGGCAAGGCCTGCTGGCAATTGGTGGCTGTGATGAGGCAGGCTGTGGCAAGTGGGTGGGTGGGCTGTTGGTGGTGGCAAGCGGGCAGACAATTGGAAGCTGTGTCAAGGTGTGTGATCAGCAGTGGCTGTGGCAAGTGATCGGCAGTAGCAAGCAGGCAGGTGAGCTAAACAACTTAATTTCTTAATTTTGGGTTAAAAAAAATAAGGGGTGTCTTATACACAGAAAAATACGGTAATTGTTGCTGCTGGCACCTGTCTGTCACAGGAGACAATGGAAGAGTTCACCTTTAGGGGTAAAGTCAAACTGTTGGACAGTTACAGCACCTGCTGTGGCTGTAGAGACTGATAAGGGAGAGAGATTTAATTGCAGGTGGGTCAGATGAAGGTGTCTGGTTTTACTCCTACGTTTGCAGACGTCTTTGTAAGACAGAGTTGGTCTGCCAACAGGCCAAGTGCCCGATAGCAATTTTGCAAGCCAGTTGACTTTTGCTGAGGAGTCCTATTTGAAGTGACCATGCATACTCCTTTATCCAAGCTTTGTACTTTGGCTTTAAAAAGTGCTTTTGTGAACTATTTAGTTTACTTTGCATTTGTTTTTGGTGTTTGCCTTTGGCATCTAATCCTGTGCTATATTTCTGTTGTTAATAAAATAATTTAGTTAATAATCTGATTTTAGCCTGGAACAAAGCCCTGCACCATTACAGTAGTACCTCGGGTTAAATACTTAATTCGTTCCAGAGGTCCGTTCATAACCTGGAACTTTTCTTAACCTGAAGCACCACTTTAGCTAATGGGGCCTCCTGCTGCCGCCACACCGCCAGACCACGATTTCTGTTCTCATCCTGAAGCAAAGTTCTTAACCCGAGGTACTATTTCTGGGTTAGCGGAGTCTGTAACCTGAAGCGTCTGTAACATGAGGTACCACTGTACATGGTGCTATAATGTGTCAGGAAGGTTTGTGCATCCCCTCTTGGCTTTTTTAGGGGCTAGTACAGTGGTGCCCCGCAAGACGAATGCCTCGCAAGACGGAAAACCCGCTAGACGAAAGGGTTTTCCGTTTTTGAGTTGCTTCGCAAGATGAATTTCCCTATGGGCTTGCTTTGCAAGACGAAACGTCTTGCTAGCCTTGCGATATTTTTTTCGCTCCCCCCGCCCCTTTTTCTAAGCTGCTAAGCCGCTAATAGCCTTTTAGCAGCTAAGCCGCTAAGCCTTTAATAGCCGCTAAACCGCTAATAGCGCTAATCCGCTAAGCCGCTAATAGGGTTGCTTCGCAAGACGAAAAAACCGCTAGACGAAGAGAATCGCGGAACGGATTCTTTTCGTCTTGCGAGGCACCACTGTAGTTGTGAAATACTGCAGAATAGGGTTTGGCTTATACTTGATTTATCTAATCTTACACTTTTGTAAGTAACCTGTAGCCCAGAGTTTGAGTGTGGGTGGCTCTGTTTCTGTCACAACTTTAGTATCTCTACTTGGGCCTATATTGAATAGGCCATGTTCTCCTGCATTTAATTATTCTGTATGTCCTGCCAATTCACAATGGAATGTTCCTGCCTATCCCACCCCCAAGCAAACATTATATTATATGGTCCCTTTAAATTGGTCATGACTTTGTGTTCACTTGTGAAACCAGTCTTTGGTGTAATCTCGTGTATTTCCTTTAAGTGACTATTACTAAGCTCCTGTCCTAGCATGGAAAATTTCATATTTGAGTATTGTAGCCTTTGCTCTTGCTTCATTGTTTGCAGCACTCTTCCCTCTCATTTCTAAAAAGCATCTGCTGGGATTTATTTTTCATTCCACATCAGTTCTGGAAGTAATTTCCCAACTTTCTTTTCCTAGTGAATCTTTCTAGTGAGCTCACAATTTGCATTTCCTCAAGTGCAAACTAATGACATCTCAGTTGAAATCATTGGGGTTTTTGAAGAGCCCTGCTAGATCAGGCTGACGGTCCACTATCCAGGTTTACACAGTGGTGTGGGAAGCCCGGGTGGCACCCATGACAGACCCTCAACATTCCCAATATTCCCACCAGCGCCTAAAGTTAAAGGTCTGTTGTCTCTATTGTCCTATGCTAATCTTATCATATTGCTGCTCAGAAGTTTATTCTTGCCTAGTAACTTCACCCCTTTTAGCTTTAATCACCTGTGTTTACCCCACTTTTTTTGTAATGACATCTTCCCAAGTTTGGGGTGTGTGTGTGGAATCTAAATAGCAGTCCATAAAGTCTTCACATATCCTCTTGGAAAGTCAGCTGTGCTTTTCTACTTCAAGAAACTGACACATGATGATTGTCCAGTAGGTGGCTGAATTCATGTTTAGTTCACATTTTGTACTATTCCAACCAAGAGAGTACTTTTCTTATCTAACATGTTTATATTGGGAAATGTGCAGTTTTGTAGTAATTGACTTCAAAGTAAACATGCTTCATAATGTACTACTAGACTATAATCCTAAGCATGTTTATCTGGGAGTAAGTCCTGTTGAATTTCATGCAGTTTTCTTCTGAGTAAATGCGCAAAGAATAAGCCTGAAAATTGTATAATATGCACACTGTATATTATACAGTACTATATAACATGATATATATGTGGGTGGGTGTGACCACAGAGAGACAATAATTACAAATGTGTGCTAATGTGAAAACATCTTTTAAAAACACTTTGGAGGACTTTCAAAACAGCCAATGCAGTTAGCGAAGCTATTTTAGTTTGGCTGGTAATTTACTAGGAAAAATATCACATACTTTTCAACCTACCTTGTAGCCTAAGGGTAGAGTTTCATGGTATTTTATCATCTTCATTGCCTATTTTTATCCTGGCACTGTGAAACTAACAATAAAAACAATTCCAGAATAAAAATATCATAGACATTTTGTATTGGTTGTGGCAGCAGAACAGGATATCTATATCTCTAGCTATCTATTGATATACAGTGGTACCTCAGGTTAAGTACTTAATTCGTTCCGGAGGTCCGTACTTAACCTGAAACTGTTCTTATCCTGAAGCACCACTTTAACCAATGGGGCCTCCTGCTGCTGCCGCACTGTTGGAGCATTATTTCTGTTCTCATCCTGAAGCAAAGTTCTTAACCTGAAGCACTATTTCTGGGCTAGTGGAGTCTGTAACCTGAAGCGTATGTAACCTGAGGTACTACTGTATGAATATATATATGTGTGTGTGAATTACACTCAATTTGAGAAAGTCATTGTCAGGTCTTAGTAATACAGGTCAGATCTGCCTCCTCATCCACAGTCAAGTCATGGATGAGCGAGGTCTTACTCTGAGCCAACTGGGTATTCAGCAGCAGCATCCACAGACAGGAGAGCTGGCTGACAGACCAACCTCAATTCCCCAGGTTGGAGGAGGGGTTGGCACACAGCACAGTCACCAACTGCTTGTGCCATGTGCCCCTTACTTGGCCTGCCCCACCTCACACCTCCCCCTACTCTGAACCACTGTGGGACTGGGAGGAATCCAATATGGTGACGAAGGTAGTTACCAAGTATTTTCGCTTACCCTTATCAAAGTTTTAAGTGTTTTTAAGCGGTTTTTATCCTCCTTTGTTTTTATGCGAGAGTTTTAAGGATCTGCTGGTTGTGCTGGCTGTCTTTTAATATCTCTGAACCACTGTGTTTGCCCCCGCCAACCGCTCTCCCCATTTCTCCTCTTCCTAGGCATGTCCCACAAAAACTGAACTTAAAAACATACATATGCATATATCTATACATACATATTCATTCATTTGCACCAACTGTTTCGTTCTGTCTCTAATGTAGACACACATTCTCTCACTGTAACCACTCACTCATTGCAATCAGGCTTGGAAAAGCCCATAGGAAGCTTTTCCAGAGCTAATTACAGCTCAGGGGCACGGGACAAGGAGGAGAGACTTTAGGCTTGAATGGGAGACCCCCATGGGCCATATCAGGCTGTCAGTTCCCTATCCATGATATTTTCTAAACGAGGCATTGCCAGGAATAAAAAACCTCAGGGCACAGGCCCATCACCCAAATTTGTGTCTATTTGAATATGCTAATTTGTGGGATTCAAATTTAGGCAAACTTTCAGAGGGAGAAAACAGTTTTTCTGAGAGTTTTGAGGTATGGTACTAGCAGGATTTTCTGGACCCGGTGTGCTGTATGTGGATTGTACCCCCCCATCTGTTTGCAAGAACAGATGCTTAAGTACATATTAAAAGTAACTCTAACTCTTTCTGACACAGTCCTTTCTCGCCCAAGCTATCTATTGTGTGTACTTAAAGTCCTCTGTTATCCACGCTTGATATGCAGCAACTACAGATCAACAGAACTGGAAAGCAGGAAAATGCCCTATGTGCAGAGTTGATAATTCAAGCAAGTTAGACAAGTTACACGTGCATATTATATAACTGAGCAATCAAACATGCAAAAAGCTTCCCAGAAAAATCCTACCATTTCGGAGATGGGAACATAACACTTAAGCCTGAGAGATGAGTAATGTATAAATTAAAAAATCCACACCTCACTTTTTGAATTCCATATGGTGGTGACAAACATCAGGAGAATGATCTTTATATCACACATGTACGGTAAATTTCCCATATAGGGCAGCTGGATGCTCTTTTATCTGGCCCATTACTCAAATGAGTTCAGGGCAGTGTTCATGTCCCCCCCCCCCTGCTCATTTTGTCAACTTTGTTAAAACCCAAGGGGTGAAACTACCTGACCCATGATCGCTCACTAAGTTTCATGGTCCCACAGTAAGCTTCACCATCATCACTGTGCTGCCCTCGCCATCTCTACAGTCACTCAACTTCCTCACCCCCCCCATGGCTTAACAAGTATGGGCTGAGAGCCCCCCCCCTCAACTTCACTTACGGAGCGGATGGTGCTGCTGGGAAAATTAAGATGTTTCTTAATAAAGGGCAGGAGATCCGGGCTCTTGGGGCTCAAGCCTCTTGGGCTCCCCACTAGCAATGGGTTGCATGCAGCTAAGTACTATAGAGAGTAAGCTTATTGGAATAAACCGAAGTTAGCCACGTTCATCAATTTCAGTGGATCTTCTCTGAGTAGGACTAATGTTGTGTTGAAAAGTGCATTTTACAAATGTGATACTAGATGGTGATGGCGAACTATGGCAAATTCAATATAGATTCCAAAAGGTTTTTTAAAAAAGCATTTTCACAACTTTTTTTATATGTGTCTAGATTTCACCTTAGCCACTCTCCTGTTTGTTGTATGTAAGAGCTTAGCAGACAACGGTTGAAGCTGTCTGGAGATGAGAAAGAAATGTAGTGACCCTTGCTTTCAAATTTGACACCTGCCAAGATATGTGGTATGGTATGGTATGGTATGGTAATCTGGGAAATGTGCAAAATATTTGAAGTTTCTTTTGCTGTCCATTTAGCTGGATGATAAGTCTGTCTTGGTACAGGTGATATAGAATGATAGTTAAAAAGGTATTTGCCCAAACAGAGTTACTTCTGCTGCCTTGTGTCTTTAGCAAATGAACATATAGCTTTGTGTGAAGCTTATTTGTTTCAGATAAGCAAGAGTTCAATAAAATGAATATCCTACTTTAAAAATGCATATTCATTTTAATTCCTGTGTCAGACAAAATGATTCAGAGGTGAGTAGGAAGCAAAGGTATGACTCAGGTTTTTAAAGCTGGTCATGGCTCATTCAGTGAATCAGGAAGATTTTAAAACCCCTTTAGGCCTTTGAAAGAGGATTTGTATTCTTTGAGATGGGAATTCACTACTTGGCATAGGAATTTTTACAGTTGCCATAGCAGTGAGCAAGAGTAAGCAGGAGTAGTAGTATTTCTAAAACTGACACTAATGAGGATTATTTTACTTGAGAGTAAATTACAGCTGGTCAAGTCTAGAATTAAATAAACAGGATTAATGCCGATGACCTTTTTATGCTAAAGAAGTAAAGATAGCCATGCTGGCCCATAAGAAAAGTTCCAAAATTTATAGTAGGACAATGGTTGAGATTCAGTTTAATGTTGTCATTGTTGTGCAGGATATTTTTGCTGCACAGGCAGTTAGTACAATCTGAACAGCACAAAAACGGTATGTTCTGCTTCCCAAAGCTGCCCAATGGATTTGACTGCTTCTCTGTGTTAAAAATGTGGTTCCCATCAGAGGAATGGCTATTGTACTAGACGTCTGCCACAATTGGATCGCACCCATTACTTTTGTTAGGCCAACCAAAATGTCTCAAAAGTTTTTGCTGTAATGTTAATCAAAATAGTTCTTGAATGGTAAGAGTTTTCAGGTGTCCAGCAGTTTGCAAAGTTGATTTTTGGCTCTTGGGTTTTGGGAAGTTAGAGTTTTTAATTGCTATATCTCAGATACAGTGGTGCCTCGCAAGACGAAATTAATTCGTTCCGCGAGTTTTGTCGTCTTGCGATTTTTTTCATCTTGCGAAGCACGGTCTCGGGAAAGTTTTGGAAAAGTTTCAAAAATCACCAAAGTCTTTAAAAACCTCAAAAAAGGCTACCACACCGCGTTCTATGAGTTGCTCCTCGAAGTCAAGTTGCAACTGTATTAACGGTGTTAAGAAAAAGGAAACAAACTTGCAAGACGTTCCCGTCTTGCGAAGCAAGCCCATAGGGAAAATCATCTTGCGAAGCAGCTCAAAAAACAAAAAACCCTTTCGTCTAGCGAGTTTTTTGTCTTGCGAGGCATTCGTCTTGCGAGGTACCACTGTACTATTGTTTAAATGTGTAGACGTTTCCTTTTTTTCCATTTTTAATTTGTACACTGCCTTTCTATATTACAATACACAAGGTGCTTTACAAGTTGAAGAAAGAACAAAAGATATAGCCAAGATCACACACCTTAGAACCATGGGATCTAATACAAAATAGTTGTAATAAAAACATAACTTTAAAATAAACAATTTTTATCAAATATAATATATCCATTAGAATATAATAGTACACAATAAGATTAGCCCAACATATAATTCAATTAAACAGAAATGGACTCTCAACAAACAAACAAATAATTACTAAAATATTATCAATAAAAATAACATCAGGTCACAATGCATAAAATGCCACAGTGCATACAAAAACATGTAAAAGGTTCAAATTGAGAAACAAAGACACACAACTTATAAAATTGTTAAATAAATAAATAAATCTGTGAACTCTTTCTCTTCTCAGCTACTTCTGTTCTTAAAGTCATGGTCTGGGAGAGACCATGGTTCAGCTGGAGTTGATTGAGGGTGTGGGAGGCGAGGCTCTTTTGCCCTTCACTGCTCTTCATAATACATAAGGTCTGTGGTAGAAAGTAAGCAAGGCCCCTGACATATTTTATTTTATTTACCAGACTGATTGAATGAAGGGGTGCTGATTCGCTAGCGGCCAAAAAGATTGTGTAAATCTTTAGGAAAAGTTGTATTTCTGAGGTTTGCTGGCTCATAACATCAGCCTTTTTAAGAATAAGACCATAAAAAACAATGTAATTACTTAACATTAGAAAGACAATGTAATGCAGAATAATGCAACAAACGGTGTTGAATTATCTTTATTCTGTCAAATGTTGCAGCCAAATAAAAGGAGTTCTACACAGAAAACCATGATAACTTTTCACCATTTCTGTTAGTACGTGGTGTGGAGCTAGTTCATGTTTTATTTCATGGAAATAAAAAAAATAAAAAAATTTAAAAAATCAGAAAAATGTGGTACGGCATCAGATGCAAAGCAGTGTTAATAAAGATATGGGACTCTCTAGGAATTAAGAATACTATACTAATATAGTATACTATATACGAATCGGCAGTTTGTTTATAAATGAAAGGATGCATTATAAAGCCTAATAGATAAATTATTCTGTACTGCTGGTAGAAAAAAAGAAGTGCATGTTAACAGTGGAGACATTGTGTCTAGTAATTCAATTAGTATTTATTCTCATGTGTCTGACAGCAATTCAAGTAACTAAAGAAGCATAGTTATTAACTCTGATTTTTCTTTAGTGAAAACAAGTACAGTGTAGTAGCCCTAGGAATGTCCTTGAGCCTGACATATTTAAGCTCAAAGTCCAACTTTGTTATGGACTCATAGTAATATGTTTTGCTTATATGTTGTGTCATATTTTTCTCATCCTCCATTTTCCATTCATAAAGTGAAAAGAATATAAAGTCCTGCACAGAGGAGTTGTGGTTAAGAGGATTCTTTCCCTCCACCCCCATTGTTGGTTCTTTATGGTAGGGTGAGGGAGAACATACATCGGGCATAGGCAAACTTGGCCCTCCAGATGTTTTGGGACTACAACTCCCATCATCCCTAGTTAACAGGACCAGTGGTCAGGGGTGATGGGAATTGTAGTCTCAAAACATCTGGAGGGCCGAGTTTGCCCATGCCTGACATGTTGTTGTTTGGTCGTTTAGTCGTGTCCGACTCTTCGTGACCCCGTGGACCAGAGCACGCCAGGCACTCCTGTCTTCCACTGCCTCCTGCAGTTTGGTCAGACTCATGTTTGTAGCTTCGAGAACACTGTCCAACCATCTCGTCCTCTTCCATGGAGCTTTCTTGGCGGGGATACTGGAGTGGCTTGCCGGTTCCTGCTCCAGGTGGATCACGTTTGGTCAAAACTCTCCACTATGACCTGCCCATTTTGGGTGGCCCTGCACAGCATAGCTCATAGCTTCTCTGAGTTATTCAAGCCCCTTCGCCACGGCAAGGCAGTGATCCATGAAGGGGCATGCCTGACATACATACTAATAAAAATAGGACTTCCCTTGTTTGAACAGTGAGGGAGAAGTGCACCCATTTCCAATCTGGCCAGACATAGATGTGAGGGGTGAGAAGAATCACCCAAACAGGTCCTTGTGTGTAAATAAAAAGCTTACTGTCAGGATGGAATGCTTAATTGATACTGCATCAGTTTTGGACTATTAACTCATTGTGTACTTTTAGCTAGCTGTAATGGTAATGGTTCTGGGTAATGGTTCTGGGGTAAACTTGCCAGACCTGTTTCAGCTAACCACAGGAAATAATGGGACAGGCCAATGAAAATTTTCGGGGGGGGGGGGATATAGTTATAAAAATAAGCTGACTTATTATTGTCAATTTTGTGGGAAAAAGTTTAACTGACATTCCCCCTGCCTCTTATTGTGCTTCGGAACGTCTTAGATCTTACTGTTTGGAGAAGAGCTTTAAATATAGCATGCTGCATGAGCTGGCTAGCTAGTCCTTCTTTGTCCTGTTTAAGACTTAGTAATTATAGAAATAGGTAACTTTAAAATTGCAATGAGCAAGGGAGTGAGACGTCTGTTGGGGTTTGTTGGAGTCTAAATGTTTAAACAATTCTAGGAAAAAATATAACGTACCTTTATCCTTCCATCATTTTTTGTATTACAAAATGAAGTAAAGCTGTTTTAAAAACAGGACCAATCTTCAATACTCCTTCTAAAGGTGTCCGTTTTAGTTTTTAAATAAAACTGGGATTTTCTTAGGAAACATACTCCTAAAAACGTAAGTTATTCATGGGAAGCTTGTACATGCAACCTTTCATAAGATAACCTCTCAGATAAGATCTCCTGTATTAAGGGGTATATCTCAAAAAGTGAAGTAGATTTTATATTAGAGAGTTCTTTTGCAGCTGAATTTGAACTATGAAGCAGCATTCATTCATTCATTCCTTTTGCCATTGCAGAATAGGAGTTTAGAGGTAGTGATTTGAATTCAGAAATGGAGGTGCATAAATGAAGGAAATATCCACTTGCACCAAGACTGGTATCTCAAAAGTTTGCCAATTCCTAATCCTTGCTGTAGCAGCCACCACCACATGTTATGCTGTTCTATATGGTCCCAGCCCCAAACCTCTCTATGTTGCTTTTTGGGGAGGATGCACAATGAGGTAGAAAAACTCCATTCTGTGAGCAGAACTCTTCTCATAACCATTGGGACCCAAGCCAATAAGGCATAAGCTTAGTTCACATATAATTCTAAGCCAAACCTTAGCTTTATGGATAGCTAAGTGCTAAGTGCTAACCATTAAGCTATGGTTAGCTTAATGTGGACTGGAGTTCCCTATTAACCACAAAGCTTGTTCCAGAACTCTGGTTAAAAGCAGTTCATGTGCCCTGACATAACCTAGTCAGTTGCTACAGTAGTTTTTACACTGATATGTGATACATAGATTCTGTTTTCAGAAGAATAGCTTTCTGGAGAAAGGTGCACTTTGAATCAGGAGCACAACACACCGGGAGAAATATGCCTGATAAACATAATGCATTCTTGAGGCATCCTCATAGGTGTTTTAGGTGTGCCTTTTTATATATTATTCAGATCTAGTTGAGAACAAAAGTACAACTTGCAATCAGTGTTGTAAATTTATGTATGGACAGGAAAGAAAGAAAGAAAGGCAGCTGGTGGACTAATTTATATGTGTGAACTTGGTGTGCTATAATGTCTACCCCAGGTGCACAATTTCTAAAATGAGATTCATTGGCTGGGAGTGATGATAGGAAGATAAGGAGAGCTATGCTTGGAATTTTGGCCTTCCAGCTATTGCTATTGCTCTTGTACTCTGAGGTGTTACAGTCAACTAGGCATGGGTCACAACTTAGTCCCATGATCACCATGTGCTTGGTTAATAAAAGTATTTCTTTCAAGTGAGCAATTTATTATAAATAGTGGAAATTTGTGGATTTATAGTAAATGCTTAGTAACAGTCTGTTGTAGAGATATGTATATCACGATAACTTTTGTAGTTTGTTTTAAAACACTGCAGGCAGAGCTGTTACATATTGTCATGCCATAGTAAGCTTTAAATTAAGAAAATTAACAAAAGATTGTGTCACACTTGCGTTGCAGTGAGTGCTTTGTATTTTAAATTTCTGTTTTAGATGTATGTACTGGTTGGGTTTGGGATATATGTTTTTTGCCCATAGTACACATAGGGGACACGGGTGGCGCTGTGGGTTAAAGCCTCAGCGCCTAGGACTTGCCGATCGAAAGGTCGGCGGTTCGAATCCCCGCGGCGGGGTGCGCTCCCGTCGTTCGGTCCCAGCGCCTGCCAACCTAGCAGTTCGAAAGCACCTTCAGGTGCAAGTAGATAAATAGGGACCGCTTACCAGCGGGAAGGTAAACGGCGTTCCGTGTGCTGCACTGGCTCACCAGATGCAGCTTGTCACGCTGGCCACGTGACCTGGAAGTGTCTGCGGACAGCGCTGGCTCCCGGCCTATATAGTGAGATGAGCGCACAACCCTAGAGTCTGGCAAGACTGGCCCATACGGGCAGGGGTACCTTTACCTTTACCTTTACACATAGGAAACAAAGTTAAAACAAAATTTTTATGTCCATATCATATTTAGGCATGTGCATTCCCCCCAATAAATGAGTAAATAGCTTTAATATACTGGGAATATTTTCTAGCATGTTTGGGATCTGTACATTCACATCATACTTTTTAAGGTGCAAGTTGGTGTGGAACTGGAGTAATTTACTGTTGTGTGTCTGAAATACAGTATATGATTGAGACGCAGCTGCAAAGTGTCTGCTCAGTCTGTGTTTTTATACAAGCCCAATTTTAATCCCGCAATGCACCCCTAAACCCTTTTCCCTCTGGGTTTCTGAACAACAACCTCTGAGGTCACAATCCTGTTAATTGGCACAAGAAACCAGGGGTGTGTGGGGAGAAATTGGAAGGAGCTATTGCATTCAGAGGAACTGGTGAATACAGATGTTGTACTACAGTGCTTTGTAGATTCTGGATTGCAGGGTCAATGGAACCTAAATTCACATAAACATGACATTCCCTCAGTGAACTCACAGTCTCCTCCCCATTGGGAGGAGAAGAATTGGGAAGGCAGTGTGAGCTTGAGGCCTGATCCTGTCTTGTCATGTGTAGAGGTTTGGGTGGGGCTCTGTGTGGATGGAAATTAGTGCCTCACCCCTGCTTTGAATCCGTGGTGAGAAAAGGAAGTCCATATAGTGTTTAGTTTCTTTTGCAATAAGTAAATCAAAGATTTACTTACTCAGTGGGATTTATTTCTGCGTAAACATAATAGGATTTCACTGACTCCAGGAGGAGAGAGAAACTACTTTGCCCAGTGATGCCCTTTTGGTTCTTTCTCTTAAGCATAATCTGGCTACTAGAAACCTCTTGCAGTTACTTCTGCTTCTGTTACTGAATTGCCCACTGTTTCACTACATGTATATAGCAGTAGTCATTGCTGCTCTTCTAACACACAAAAGCAGTGTGCCATCACACAACAGTGCTTAATATGTGCCACTCAAATTAGGTGGACTTTGTTACAGAAATTGGAAAGGGCAGTAGACTTATGGGAATAGCTTCACCTAAATGCTTCTGGATCAAACATCTACTCAGATTGCACGATTCAATTATTGTCCTACAGCATGGGTGGGCTCTAGCTGGCTAGCCAGCCATGACAAATCTTCAGTTGCTGTTCTTGGCAGCCACTTTACAGACTCATTAAGTGTCTACCATGATTCATGAATAGTGAATATTTTGGAATGGTTGTACAGTTGTACCTCGGGTTAAGTACTTAATTCGTTCTGGAGGTCCGTACTTAACCTGAAACTGTTATTAACCTGAAGCACCACTTTAGGTAATGGGGCCTCCTGCTGCTGCCACGCTGCCGGAGCACGATTTCTGTTCTCATCCTGAAGCAAAGTTCTTAACCTGAAGCACTATTTCTGGGTTAGCAGAGTCTGTAACCTGAAGCATATGTAACCTGAGGTACCACTGTATATTAAATATTCAAACACGGATCACCAGAACATAATACTTTGGTTAAATATGGCAGAATGTGCATATTAATTTTGATGTATTCTGAAGAATCCCATTTTCTCTTACAGAAGGCTTTTAAATTTCTAAAAGTTTTGGAGGAGGATAGAATACTTGCTTAGAGGGAAAACACCTGAAAACATTCACTTTATTCAAATGTGATAATAGGATGGTACCTGTAATGCTATGTTGAATTATTTTAAGGGCTGATCTCATCCGGCACTTTAGCAGCATATAACCTGTCATCTGCAAAACCTTAAATTAAAGTGAACTGAGCGGTATAAGATTGCTTTTCAAAGGAGACTGCTCGTAGTTGTTCACCATGAATTTCTGCAAAGAAAAAATAAGATGGACCTTGTATCTTGAGCAGGTACTTTTTAAAAAATAGCTAACTGGTTTTTAAAATTTTAACATTTAAGCTTAATACAGTTTAAACAAATAAGGTGCCTTTACATAGAACAAAATAATAATAATAAGGGGTACAGTTTTATAGACCTTTGTTAGTTTAGTTTGAAATATCAGAAATTGTGCTTAGTATTTAAATCTACTATTCTAAATAAATTAACTACTGTAATTGTTTTAAGGACTAATACAAACATATCTTCAATTGCTGATCTACCAAATGTTCTCTACTATTGTATTACATTACCTATTACTTTAAATGAATTGAAGTCCATTTAATGCTTATACTTTTGTTTGCCACCTTCAAATGCTTGAAGTCAGCAGGCATGTATCTATAAAGATAGTTTGAAAAGTCTTTCTTACCATTAAAGGTAAAGGTAAAGGTACCCCTGCCCATACGGGCCAGTCTTGCCAGACTCTGGGGTTGTGCGCCCATCTCACTCAAGAGGCCGGGGGCCAGCGCTGTCCGAAGACACTTCCGGGTCACGTGGCCAGCGTGACATCGCTGCTCTGGCGAGCCAGAGCCGCACACGGAAACGCCGTTTACCTTCCCGCTAGTAAGCGGTCCCTATTTATCTACTTGCACCCGGGAGTGCTTTCGAACTGCTAGGTTGGCAGGCGCTGGGACCGAGCAACGGGAGCGCTCCCCGCCACGGGGATTCGAACCGCCGACCTTTCGATCGGCAAGCCCTAGGCGCTGAGGCTTTTACCCACAGCGCCACCCGCGTCCTTCTTACCATTAACACTATGGTATATACGTATTACTTGTCTTGTATTACCTAATTAACAATATCTTGCTTTGAAAGTTTGGTAGAAGAGAAAGGAACCTATCCAAAGCATAGATCAAAAAGAAAAGCATAGATATGAAGAATAAGGTCTCTTGAATAAAACTGCAGTGTTACTGGCTTGAAACCAGTTGTAGCATTACTTGGCTCCAAAAACATCTCATGGAAGACTTGTTTTACATCTTGTGTTGGAGTATAGAGGGGCATGAAACTAAATCCACAGATTTTCTTTTGCATGTGCAAGAGCTTATAGAAGCAGAATAATGAGAACTGTTCTAGAGCTTGCTTATTATAATATTAGACAAACTCTTAGAATTCATTTGGTCGTACAGCTGTTCATTATACACTCCTCAGCGCAAGACTTTCAGGGCAGCTTTTACCCTGATGTAAAGTTGATAAATTCAATGATGCAGATTATTATTATTATTATTATTATTATTATTAATTTTAAATTGCAGTTCAAAACTTAGAGTAAGCTCAGGAGATTTTATAAGTGGGTTGGCATCCACATGTTTCTCTGTTCAAGGACTGGTGGCAACTCTAAAATAGATATTTATGGACCTTATTCTTTGATAGATATTCCAAAAACTATTTTTTCGCAGGGTCATAGCACTAAATAGTGTGTGTTTGTTGTCCTTTTGTTTATTCCAACTCATAAACAGCTTAATCAAAACTATTTGTTTATACATTTTATGGGGGTGTTGTCTAGAGTTAATGCTGTAATCCTGTACTCACTCACATAGGATATTGAAAGAGATTAATGGAACATGCATTTCATAGAGGATTTGAAAGCAAATAAGTTCTTTCTTTCTTTAGACAAATGTATAAATGTGGAATAATTTTGAAGTGTTGTCCTTAGCAACTTTAGCACTAGGTTCTTCACAGTATACCAGAGGGATGTGTACTGCCCTTTTATGTTTGTTGTCCTAATATTCATATTATGTATTATCACTGAAAAGATTTAGTCTGAAAATTCAAAATGAATAATATTTTCAAGAATGCTTACTGAATATTTATTGGAAAGCTGTGCAATTGCACTTTTCCTTTCTGAAGTAAAGCTTAGCCATTTATGTATATTGTAAATCCTTTGCTTGAAGGCAGTGTCCCAAACAATTCAGTAGACTTCTTCCAAAATAAAGAAATCATGCCAGCTTCTTCATGAAAGCACTCACACCTGGAGGTTTGATAAACTCATATCTCAGTTCTTTGCCTCTCCTCTACAATGAGATTGTCCTTTTATCGTATCTTTCATGGAGGAGTCCCTTATATCTCACAGCTGTAGTTGTAAAGTTGGTGAGTTCTATAATCAAAGTAAGCAGAACTCTTCTCTCACACTTCTGATGAATAAACCGGCTTCAAAACCTTATAGCAATATAACTCTATAGGAGAGCAACATTTACATTTTGACTGTACAGGTATTGCCATAACAAACATGAAAAGGTGGTTTGATGGGGCTTGATTTCTGTTATCCCAAAGACAGCCCTGCATAATGGATAGAATCTGTGTCTGTTTGAAAATATATTGGAGGGGGGGAAAGGAGTCAGGGAGGCGTTGTTTGCTGTTAAACATGGGCGGTAGATCCCATGAGAAATAGCTCTCTGCAGTACTGTATAATATCTGACATTGTTTTTGCATGATCCTGAAAATTCCTTGTTTTACAGTCCCAGAAATCTTGGATAGAAAATACTTTCAACAAACGGGAATGTGTCTACATTATACCAAGTTCAAAGGATCCTCACAGGTAAACTAAAAACGATGGAAGCGGAAGGTTTAACTTTCAAGTATAAATTATGTGCTGGGACCATAACGATCGTGCTCAGAAAATGAATGTTCTGCTCACTTCTCTCCAGTGCAGCCCTCTGCACCTGCCTCAAGCTTCTCCTGAGGAATTGGGGAAAACATGTGCAGAGGAATCTGCAGATGATTTTTGGGAGGTGCAAGGGACTGCAGTGGAAAGAGGACTGGAGGAGTTGACCTTCAGTTTGTTCTGAATTCAGTACAAATTCTAGGTAAAAGTAAAATTTAGCTTTTAAAGTTTTGTTATAATTGAACAGAGATAGCTAACATTTGTTTTTGATTGTGAAATATGTTGAAATATATATTTTGCATTCTTTGAAGCCAAAGGACCCTGCACAAGTTTTGCTTTGATCAAACTGAAACACATGAAAAATTTGTTGATATCAAGAACATAAACCGGGAATCCGTTTTGTTTTGTTTTTGTTTTATTAATTGATTTACAAATATAACAAAACTAAGAAAACAACAATAACAATACTTCCGACCCATCCTTGTTAATTTGGGACATTTCCCAAATAACAAACCATTTTGTTTTGTTCATTTGTAGCACAAATCCCATCTGGCATGATTATGCTCAGTTGTCTGCTGCCTTACATATATTTTACTGCTGTGGCTGATCTCTGTGTTAAGCAGACCTGGGGTTAAACATAAATTTTTCAAAAATGCATATTTCAACACAGTGCAATTTGATGTATCTTCTGAAAGTGCCATTGATATTTTTAACACTGAGCGCTAGATTGCAGGTTCAAACAACTGGAATCTAGTTATTCTTTTCCCAGGGTTTATAATTATCTCTGGGCATTCTTAGTGGCAGCAGTCCCTTCCAAGGGAAATCAGACTCTCCCTCTGTTTACCTGCATTTTGGAAATGCATAAATACTTTTTTAAAAAACAAAACAAAAAGCAGGCTTTTGGCTAATAGTTTTATGAAGATTTTATGCTGTTGTTTGTAACTCTTTTCTGCAGTAAGTTATTGTGGTTTATGCACTTACATTATTGTGAGCTGCTCTGAGCTCCCTTTGGGGAAGAAGGGCAGGTTATAAATTAAAAATAATGAATAATTATAACTAAAAAGGTATTAAACCTATTTTAGAAATTATTTTTATTTTTTTCATAGCCGTCAAAAGTTCTCCAAGTATTGAGGGATTTGTCCCAACAGTGAATTTCTGTAGACAGTAAAATCTTGCACTTTCTCTATCATATGTGCATCATATCTGTATTCCGTTCTGTGTAACATTACAATGATATATCTTGCGTATAACTATGAGCAGTCATTTTGCTATTATTCTCTAGACCACCTTCATGCAAACAAAATTGCCCTCATAAACAGTTACAGTGCCTTCTTCTTAAGAGGCATATCCCAGAATACATGACAGGACAGTAAATAATTTGTGGTGTGAATTACAGAAAGTAATGACAAATATATTAAGAATGATCTTGGTCATATTTAGTTATAAATTGGATTTAATAAAAATACAGGAAAAATTCTAACTTACTTTATTGTATTCTTAATCATAGATGCCTTCCAGGATGTCAGATTTGTCAGCAACTTGTCAGGTATGATTATGTAAGATGAAGCAATTATGTATCTCTTTTGAAAATACCGTTTTAATTAATTGACATAAGTAAAACATCAGAAAGCTGATGGTTCTGTAATATATGTAGAAATGACTAGAAGCAAAAGACAAGTAAAAATGTAAAGAAGATTTAATTAAAACATGGAAGGATGTGGGTAGACAAGGGAAACTGGATATAGGGAGACCTTTCACCAGTGCTGGTAATGAAAGGTATGTTGATCCTTAGTCATGGCATTCTAGTTCTTGGGTGCTTTATATTTTCTACATTACTATTATAAGTCATCCTATATACCTTTGCTCTGACTTTTCTTATGTGAACTGCTTTCTTATGTGAACTCAGATAATGTCAAAGCCTTCCAGCGACTAGGAAACACACACAAAAATATGACCAAACATTAAGTTTCCCCCGTTCTGCCCCTCTCCCCCTGAAACAGAAGATTAATGTATAAGATTTGCAACAAGCCTATGTGCAAAGTCAGTGGGTGCCAGTAATCAGAGTCTTCTTTTGAATACCATATTTTGATAAAATTGTCCACATCAAATGTGCTGTTCAAGGCATGCACACTTTTTGTCAGTTTTTCAGATAAGACATTTGTCCATACGTTCTGTTGCTCTTTCCATTGTGTGAAAACGTGTGAAAAGTGATGAGTTCCTTGTAAAGTAAATTGAGTTGATCTTCTATTTTTCTATGCTCTGGCAATATTTAAAGGATTTAAAGACAACTGGTTCAGACATTTTGCCAGAATCGTGCAAATCAGCCTGGATAGTTACTTTAAAAAACAACAACTAAGTGCACAAAACTATTAATAGGTATTTTCATCCTAAATTGATGCATATCCAGTACTGTGAGAATGGACAACAGCTTATGCAATTACCTCTTGTGTGTTTCCCCAATTCCACAAATTGCGATGATTATCTGCAGGTGCTGTTGTGGTCGCTTGGTCCGCCAGCATGCTTGCTTTACTGCCAGCCTTGCCATGAAATATTCAGATGTGAAACTGGGTGAAAATTTTAATCAGGAGGTAGAAGAGTGGTCTGTAGAAAAACATACTGAGCAGAGTTCCACAGATGCTTATGGTATCATAAACTTTCAAGGAGGCTCTCATTCGTATCGAGCTAAGGTCAGTATCAAACGTTCCATATATTGCTTAATGGTAGAGTGGAATAATATTGAAACGAATTTACAAGTGAATATGAAAACATATATCTAAACATGAAGGTAGTAGCATGTAAAGAGATGAGTGAAGTCAAGCTTCCATATGACTTATTTGCACTTTACATTTTAAATTTATGTTTGTGTCCCCCACCCAAAATTGAAGTAATTAGTACATTCTGTTATTGTTATTGTTATTATTAATATTATTATTACAATTTTCACACCACCTTTCATCCAAACACAAAAATATATAACATAATTTTTAATTAATAAGTTACAGAAAACAAGTTACAGATAGTGTATTGAGGTTGCAAAGTTGTTATATCAGTCACATCTTTTAAAACACAATAAAAAGAGAACATTTGAGCTACCTGTTCTATACTGCTTGATTATTTTTTATGGGAAGATCGAACCAATTAACACACAAATAGCTTAATGTTAATTGGAGTTAAATAATATTGACTAAGACACAAAATATTAACAAAGTGTCTATGTTACAGTGTTCACTATGGAATCACCCTTTTGACAAAATGTTCAATGTTTTTGCAGTGTTTACAAATAAAATAAATCGTGTAGTGATTAGGTTTTTAAATATCATTATTGTGACATATTCAGAATTCTCTGGCACTTCTCTAATTCCCATTAGAAATTTTCATGCATTTGGAATGACCTGTGAAATGCCTATTTACCCTTGCATAAGTATGGTTATAATTTCCTGATTGCATTATTAAAAAAAGGTTAACCCTTCCCAACTCTTTTTTGTTAGTATGTGCGGCTGTCATATGACACTAGACCTGAAGCCATCCTACAGCTCATGCTTAAAGAATGGCAGATGGAACTGCCCAAGCTTGTTGTTTCTGTTCATGGAGGGATGCAAAAATTTGAGCTTCATCCACGCATCAAACAGTTGCTTGGTAAAGGCCTTATTAAAGCTGCAGTGACAACAGGAGCCTGGATTATAACTGGAGGAGTGAATACAGGTGAAGTCGTGACTCTAAATATACTTTCCACTTCACATGCACTTGAGACACCTGGATATTATCTCCGTATGGCTATTTTGATGTCAAATTGGCATCAATATGATTGCAGTCTGCACGGCCATGGGGACAGCAGGCTTGGAATCATCAGGTGTCATGTTGGAAATGACATACATCCACATTGCCAGAAAACTACCCCATATTTTCTACCAACTAAAGTGGAGCTGCTTATGCTACAGATTCACAGAGAATAAAACTACTGAAGGTGGTACCCATAATTGGCCTGGAAACTTGTGCTCCAGCTCAAAAATGTAGGAGCTGAGAAGGTGCCCTTCATAACAATCTGATTGATAATTGAATTTTGGATAAGCAAGCAATGATGTGACACATTGGAACAGTTTCATAAGACATGTCTTGTTTCAATCCTGCAAGCTTTTGAACTCTGGCATTGTTGAGGGTGTAAAATGCTTACTTTAAGAGTGTGGGTTATAGAAGCACTTGCACACATTGACAGATACGCATTTTAGGCTCAGTTTCTTTTGGAGAGCCCGTTCATGTCACCAGGATTTGTTTGTAATTAGGAAGGCTCAAAACTTAACTTTAGTGTTTACACATTTTTACAAGCCTATCTATAATACAGTAAGGTAAAGATGAAGGGGCCCCTGACCATTAGGTCCAGTTGTGGCCGACTCTGGGGTTGCGGCACTCATCTTGCTTTATTGGCCGAGGGAGCTGGTCATGTGGCCAGCATGACTAAGCCGCTTCTGGCGAACCAGAGCAGCGCACGGAAACGCCGTTTACCTTCCCGCCAGAGTGGTATCTATTTATCTACTTGCACTTTGATGTGCTTTCGAACTGCTAGGTTGGCAGGAGCAGGGACTAAGCAACGGGAGCTCACCCCGTCGCAGGGATTTGAACTGCTGACCTTCTGATCGGCAAGTCCTAGGCTCTGTGGTTTAACCCACAGCGCCGCCCGCGTCCCTATAATACAATAAACATCGGTCTTAAATGTATTTCAGTGCTAATGTTATAGCATTACTTTGCCTTCTAAGTTGAGCAAAGTGGTTTTTGCTTTTTTGTTTTTTGCTAAAGCATGGTGAGAACTGAGCCATTGGGTTCAGTAGATATTTGCTGCTGGTAGAACATACGTTTAGTAACACAACAATATTCTTTGATCCTGAACAGGAGTTGCAAAGCACGTTGGTGATGCCCTCAAGGAACATGCCTCTCGATCATCTCGAAAGATTTGCACTATTGGAATAGCTCCTTGGGGAGTAATTGAAAACAGAAATGACCTCGTTGGGAGAGATGTAAGTTTGCCCATTTATTATTGTTGTGCTCTCAACTGTTTACGAAAAGAAGAAAATTCGTAAGTACATTAAGGCTTTGATCAGAATTATTCAATTCATGAAGTAAGGTTGTGGTGTGAATAGGAAACTCTTTTTGTGAAATGGATGTCACTTAGCCATCCCAGAACCATGTACATGCAGGTCCCACTTTGTAAACACATGTTATGTGAAAACTCAACTATCTAAACATGAGGAAATTGCGCCCAAACCTAGCTATACAACTGTACAAACTTATGCAAACAGTTGGGTGTGTTCTGAAAGAATCTCAGTGAAATTAAAATAACAGCTTTAAAGAAACTCATTTAGTCCTCTTGTTTGTTTTTTGCTGGTTGGGGACAGCCGTTTTGGGTGCCATGTTCCGTGTTCCCTGTCTCCTCAGTTCAGTTCCAGCTGCATCTCCCTGCCAGCCACACCATCTCTTCCCTTCCCTTCTCAGAGCCTCCCCTTAAACTTGTCTGCAGAGAAGCTTCTTGTGAGGGAGCAGCGCCATGCAGCATCAGATCTCAATGCTTAACAGCTGTTAAGTGGGAGGATCAGATCCTGCATGGTGCTTCTGCACGAGCAGCTTCCCTTGCGTGCAGAGAACTGTGATCTCCCTGTCAGCCATACCAGCTCTCTGCCTCACCTCTTAAGTTTTTCTGCCTGTGCCTTCCTACACTAGTGTAGTTCTTACTGTGCTGCTGCTTCATGAGCAGCTTATATGCATACAAGTTAAGGGGAAGATCTGGTCCTACACACTGTGAGGCAGGGGAAAAAAAGAAAAGAAAGGAGAAGGGGAGAGCTGGGGGGGGGGGTATGGCGAAAATGCTGGGCCGAGGAAAGGAGCCAGAATGACTGTACACAACCAGCAAAAAAAACAAGAAGATGACTAAATGACTTCATTTAAAGCTGTTACTTTATTTTATTTTTGCTGAGATCATTAAGTAATTCTCTGAGAGGTGAGGGGGTGGTTATGAGCCATGGATTTTTTTTTGTCATTTCTTCTTGGTCAGGAAAACACTGGGATTTTCCTTTTAGGAACAATTGAAACCAGTGGTTTGCTATGTGAATGCTCACCTAATGAACCAATTCTGGAGAGCAGATTGTGTTTGCAAAATGGGACCTGTGTACATAGGCATGCCAGAATCAATCCAGTCTACTTAAAAACAACCCGGTCTGGAAACTTTGAAAACCTCAGTCTTCCAATGAGATATTTTAGAGTAAAAACCATCTTAGCAATGATCTTTGGTTGCTTTTTCCTTTCCGTGCGCTTACCTGATTGTGATTTTAAAGAATAAAGAATCCCAATTATGAATAATATAAATGTGTTGATACTTTCTGGTATTACAACTTCCTTTATATGGGAATGAAACAGAAATCTGCAGCTGCTGGATAAACAGATTGTTGGCAATTGGCAAATGAAAAGGGAATTTTGAAGCCTGCCACATTTTTTGGGGGGGGGGGATCAGGTTTATATCCATGCGAAGGTCTTTTTGTTTTGTTTTATGTTTAGGTTGTTGCTCCATATCAAACCCTGCTGAATCCTTTGAGCAAACTTAACGTCTTGAATAATCTTCATTCCCATTTCATACTGGTGGATGATGGGACAGTTGGAAAATATGGAGCAGAAGTGAAACTACGAAGAGAACTGGAAAAAACAATTAACCTGCAAAGGATCCATGCACGTATGTGTGGACCATGATTAAACTCATTATGTGGTGTTGGCCCTTTTTGTTCTATATGCAGTGCAGGGGTTGGAATTTAAGCTGGTAAAAAGTTGTCTTGACTTGCGTTATTTAGGAAGGGAGCTGGGATTGCAGGTTTCACTGCTTCCCCATATAAAAAATTAACTGCCACTAGAAAAATAGCAAGTCAAGGAGTTCTGATTCTCTCTTTACCGGGGCTTGGATTATTAAGGATAATTGAAAGAGGCACTCTCCAGCCTGCCACTAGAAGTAGTACCATCCAGGAAAAGCTTTACTGCTTCATTTGATTCTCCTGGATGCATTTTTTTTAATTATTATGATTGACTTCCTATCATTCTGCATTGCCACTATCATGGTAGTTTAATGAAATCTAGAGTAATCCCAATATAACCAATGGTTAAAAAACAGTTAAAAACAGTAGAATAGTGTAAGCATAGCATATAGTAGTAAGAAAATAATTTCAACCAATGTTTAGACTTGGGTAAATAAAAATATATATTTGCCTAGTGCTGAAAAAGGCATAATAGCACCAGATGGGACTCCTGAGAAGAATTCAGGAATTGGGGGTCAACATTGAAGGGGAGTAGGTGATCTTTTAGAAATCTGAGTCTTAAGATAAGATATGTTCCCTCTGGCTCGTTCTGGTCAGTGGTCTATCAGTGGTATTTTTGGCCAGTAGATTTTTTTCAGTAATTCTCAGAGGCAGCCCCCTGAACAATATGTTGCAGTAGTCTTAAGTTGGATATGACTCGGAAATGCATAATTGCTTAGGCCCAGGGATAGGGAAATCTGCGACCTTCCAGCTCCCATCAGCCCCAGCCAGCAAGGTTACAGCACCAATGGTCAAGACTGATGGCAGTTTAGTCCAGCAACATCTGGAGAGCCGCAGGTTCTCAGTCTGTGGCCTAGGCTGTCTTTGCCCAAGAGGAGTCACAGCTGGTTGACCAGCCTTAACTATTGAAAAAGGCTTCATGCCACAGATGCCATCAACATCGAGAGATGGGGCCAGATGTAACAATACCCACAGGCTGTGAGTCTGATCCTTTAGGGTGCAGTCTTGTCAGGAATACACCCCCCCCCCCCATCCAATGCATCTCACACCAATATCTCTGCTTAAACTGTATTTCATTCCTTTTGAGATTGAATTCTCTAATCGGTTTCAGACATTATAATCATTATCAGACGTTATAAAGGTGCACAGCAAATAATAAGTGTGAGTGATTTGCACTTCTAGTCTTAGGTAAAGGTAAAGGTACCCCTGCCCGTACGGGCCAGTCTTGCCAGACTCTAGGGTTGTGCGCCCATCTCACTCAAGAGGCCGGGGGCCAGCGCTGTCCGGAGACACTTCCGGGTCACGTGGCCAGCGTGACATTGCTGCTCTGGCGAGCCAGAGCCGCACACGGAAACGCCGTTTACCTTCCCACTAGTAAGAGGTCCCTATTTATCTACTTGCATTGCGTGCTTTCGAACTGCTAGGTTGGCAGGCGCTGGGACCGAGCAGCGGGAGCGCACCCCGCCGCGGGGATTCGAACCGCCGACCTTTCGATCGGCAAGCCCTAGGTGCTGAGGCTTTTACCCACAGCGCCACCCGCGTCCCTACTTCTAGTCTTACTTGCACTCTATAACAACAGAAATTCTTCTCTCTTTGGGGGCAAAAGTTATTGTGAGCATGCAATGCTTGGATCTTGTGTGTGAATAACATAAGGAAACCCTGACCTTTTTGTACTAATCTGTGTTGCGTCAGTCACAGATTAGCTGCTAAGTATCATTTGTACAAACTGGCTTCTGGGGAATATAGTACATCTACTCCCAAAATGTTTTTAAAACCAATGATCCTGTTTTGACCAGGAGTTGGTAAAGAGAAGCTTTGTAGTGCTTCCGTATTCTGTATTTGTTGTAACTATGGGCTACATTTTTACTGTGTACAGCTATTATGTGTTTACAGTTTCTCTTCCATTTGCGTTTATGCTGACACAGTTAGCTGCAGTTTAATTAGGCCTTTGAAATGTGTAAACCACACTTTAGCCCTTGTGTATGATTAACAGTATAAAAATGTGTGCTACTCAGCCTCTTAACTTGTTTGTGCAATAGAAGGAATAAGGTGAGTCTAATATTATGTCAGAAATTTTGAGCAGTATTTATGCTTACCGCTGCTGAGGAAGATTAGTTTTTGGTGAAGATTTGTATGCACAGTTAAAATGTGTTGCCCTTGAACTGCAGAGAATGACTTTTTTGTGTATTTTGTATTCGCATTTTTAGTTCCCCAAAAGACCTTTCCAATTCCTTTACTTTGGTAGGGCTCCCAGACCTGAAGCATTTAGTTTCTGCAGTGTGACTGTGTGTGCCTTCAAACCATCACCCTAGGCAGATGCTGAACAAATGTTTGATAAAGTGTGGTCAAATGTTCGATGAGTTCTTGGACTCATGGATAGTTGCTGAATAAGATTTTCACGTGAACAGAGTGAGGAGCTTCAGTTCTTTGTATAGTCCATTGCCCCTTCCCATGATGAGTAGAAAAACTGTGCAAAACAGTCAAAACCATGAAATAAATTGTATAAAATAACAAATCCTGCAATTCTGCTTAATTTATACAGGCTGCATAATTGAGCTTTTCGTTGCAGGGCTTAGCTTAGCATTTTTAAAGAATAACGCTTCTGTTCTAGATATACAAAGCCCTGTGGGTAGCTCCAGTTCTTTATAAACATTCTTTGAGTATAAGTCATTCTTTCTGAGTTGAGTTTTAATGAACTGTGCTGTGCTTATTCTGAAAAAGACATAATGAAAAAAGAACTGCATATTTTTTTTTAACCTCTTTTGTCTAGGAATTGGCCAGGGTGTCCCTGTGGTTGCACTCATATTTGAAGGTGGCCCCAATGTTATCCTCACAGTTTTGGAATACCTTCAGGAAAACCCACCTGTGCCAGTGGTGGTTTGTGAAGGGACTGGCAGAGCTGCAGACATCCTAGCTTATGTATATAAACAAACAGAAGAGGGAGGGTAAGTCAGAACATTGGTCCATGTAGCCCAGGATTGTCTTCTCAAAGTAGCATCTGTCCAAGGTTTTTTCTCCGCCCCCCCCCCTTGCTACTTGAGATCTTTTCAAGTGGAGTTGCTGGGGATTAAACCTGAAACCATGCCCTCTAACTCCTGAGTCACAGCCCCTCCCCTTGTTGGGAAGAATACTTCACATGGTTGCGTGTTTCAATTGATTCTTGTTTCATCTCAGGAATATTCCTGATGGAGCAGAGCCTGAAGTCATTTCAACCATCAAAAAGACATTTAATTTTGGTCAGAGCGAGGCAGTTCATTTGTTCCAGACCTTGCTGGAGTGCATGAAAAAAAGAGAACTTGTGAGTAAATCTCTGCATAATATACCACGACAATAGGGTTGTGTAGCAACACTCTTTAGTATTGTACTTTTCTAAGTAAATGTTTGATTAATCACACCAGCTATGAAAAATTAAAATAGACCAGCCTTCCCCCATTCCTCCACACCTTCCTCCAGAGTCTGCCATCCTAGGGCCAAGCTCCAAGGCCCCAGCAGAGCAATGACAATAACTTAGTTGGATGCAGCCCCACATGTTGATGCTATGTCTGAGCTGAGCCTCGTTTCTTTCTTTAAAATATGTTTACGCTATCCTTTTTTCCATTGGGTTGATAATTGTTTTTTGTCTTTCAGTCAAGATCCAAAGATCTGTCCAAAGATCTGTGTTGTACCTGCAGATCTTAAATAAGTGTATTATCAAAACCAGTCAAGGTTTTCAAAAACCAAACATAATGCCAATCCATTTTGTGATGATAACATATTGTGAACCCTGGAGTAGGTTTCGGCTTTCAGACTCCCTATTTGTCTCATGTGTTACAATTCCCTCTCTTCTTGGTTTATGACAAGCTGTCATTTGCTGATACATCTGAATTAGCAAATTAAAATTTGTGCCTGCCGTGCAATTGCTATTTGATTCTGTGATGCTGATTTCTAACACTGGCTTGCAAGGCAAACACAAACAATGTCCTGTGATTCATTTGAAACATCGAAGTATCATGTTTTCTTGTTTGAAACAAAGGATGGAGGGAAGTGTTATATAAAAATTCAGACCTAACTGCAGGCTCATGCATATAAAGCTTTGGTTATATTTGAACCACTCCACTACAAAATGAGCGCCGCAACTCATCGATGTTTTTGACTGGACTTAACCGTCCAGGGGTCCTTTACCTTAACTTAAATGATTGTCAATATGTGTAAATTTTAATTATATTGATGTGTTGTGAGGCACATGGCATTAACTTTTCTTTTAATTGGAATTTGCTAAACTTTAAATGGTGGTCTCTGAATTACATGTATTATATTAGTAATACTATTCTGCAGTTGTTAACTGTAGAATAGTACTGCTGGTTCTTAACTGCAGTTAATTATTCTGCAGTTTCCTTATATGGTTTTGGAATTCTGTATATATCAACAGTAGATTATTTTAATGCATTTTCTTTAGTTTTGTTATGGTTTATGGCTAGACAAATGAACTGTTACAAATCAACTATATGTAAAGGAGCTATTATGAAATTGAACCCCCCCCCAATATAATTTTCAAAACAGATCACTGTGTTCCATATTGGATCTGATGAGCATCAAGATATTGATGTTGCAATCCTTACAGCGCTGCTAAAAGGTGAGTTTTTGACCTTAAAAGCATATCATAATTAAGCATGCACTGATTGTTTTTGGGGTGGGGACGATGGGCTTTCCAATTGGACTGATGGGAGTTGTAGTCACTCAGCATCCTTGGAGCACCAGGTTGGCTATCACTGGTTTGCATAGTGTCGTCTCATCCTACATAGCCATTTCAATATAGCTTTGTGATAACTTCATAAAACTCTTCCAAAGTGAGTGCATTGCTTTCTGGATCTGAATAGGCAAACACTTTCTCTCCTTTTCACAGTACCATCCAAAGTATTACTGGGGACATTGTTGTGGTTATTTATTATTATTATTTATTTGATTTATATATCACCATTTATCAGAAGATCTCAGAGCGGTGTGCAACATAAAGAACATATTTTAATGAAGCATAATAATAAAAACACAATACAAACCATAATAATAGACAGCATGATAATAAAATAATCATAATAACAGTCCTGCCTCACACACACATTTAACGGGTCGTAGATTATTTAATAGTTGAAGGAATGTTTTTGCCTGGCACCTAAAGACATGTAATGATGGCTGCCGGTGAGCCTCTCTGGGGAGAGTATTCCACAGATGGGAAGCCACCACAGAAAAGGCCTGATCTTGTGTTGCCACCCTCTGAATCTCTCGGGAAGAGGAGGACATAGAGAAAGGCCTTGGTTGACAAGCATGGTGAGAGGTGGTTCTTAAAGTATCGAGGTCCTGAGCGATTTAAGGCTTTATGGGTCAACACCAGCACTTTGAATTGGACCCAGAAACTGTCTGGCAGCCAGTGCAGTTGGGCCAGGATCAGTGTTATATGCCCAAAACATCTTGTTCTGGTGAGCAGTCTGGCCACGGAATTTTGCACCAGCTGAAGTTTCCAAACTGCCTTCAGAGGCAGCCCCATGTATTTACTCATTGCAGTAATCCAACCTAGTGGATTTGGCCACAGAAGTTAGACTATTCCTGTTCAGATAGAGGCATCTCTGGCCACCAGCCAAAGTTGACAGAAGGCACTCCACACCACGGGGTGTTACTTCCTTCTCCTTAAGAGGGAATGTAACTCCTTCAAGAACAGGCAATCTCCCCTCCATCCACTAACAATTGACATAAGCTTTCACAAATTCTGCCCATTTCAGCTCCGCTTTAGTAATAAGCCACAATCTGTAGCACTCTAAAAGAGGGCATATCTTTTTTCCAGCAGATAGGTTCTATTTTACCATGAATTATATAGGCTATGCATTATTTCCCTAGCATAAGGTAAGGCATGAAATCAGCTGAAAACAAGCGTTTTATGGTGAACAGGTTTGAATCTGTTTTTTGTGTTTGTTTTCTAGGCACAAATGCTTCTGCGTTTGACCAGCTTGTCCTTACACTTGCGTGGGACAGAGTTGACATTGCCAAAAATCATGTTTTTGTTTATGGACAGCAGTGGCTGGTATGTAGACATGGTGGTTCATAGCGGTGACTTATTAATAAGATGTTGAATTATTGTTAAAGAATCGTCTGTCAAAACCATAATGCTCTGGTGTAGACAGAAAGCTTCCTGATCACCTAATCATACAGTCTCAGACACTCTTTGGCTTTCCCTCTCCTGTGCAAATTGCCCCCTTTCCCTGTTTGGAGCAAATTATATTTTGCAGACAACTGTACTTAGTGCGAAGATGAGTACTAAGAGCATAATGTGAACCAGCAAGGTGCTCAACAATCACGTTGCAAGGTGATTGAGCAGGTGTGGTTGCCATGCAACTTCAGACACTCTTGGATCTCACTAGTAATTTAGGCCCATTTCAATCTGGTTTCTGATCTGGAGATCATTGGGGAGAAGAACAAGGAAGTGCAACCCTGTTAGCTCTTCTGGATTTCTCTGTGCTGTTTGTTATGATTAACAGTGGTATCCATTTAAACTAAGTGTCTGTGGTGGGGATCATGAGCATTTCACTGCAGATACAACTTTCAGACTTCAGTTGGCACAAAATAAAGTTCCTTGATGCAGAATTTGACTTCAATCTCTTAAGAGGTGTCCAGACGCATAAGGAACAAAGCAACTGTTCAAAAAATATAGTAGACTTTGGCATACTAGTTTTCTCAATTCTCATCTTATTTCAATTTAAGGATTGTCTTTATTTCTTCAGGTTGGGTCTTTGGAACAAGCTATGTTAGATGCCCTTGTGATGGATAGAGTTGCCTTTGTGAAACTTCTTATTGAAAATGGAGTGAGCATGCACAAATTTCTTACAATTCCCAGACTGGAAGAACTTTACAACACTGTAAGTGGATGTTTATTCTTATTTTTATTATTGTTATTAATTACACCCATTAGTTACTTTTTTGCCATGTCAACAGAGTGATTTGCAGTATTTTAAAAGCAAGAAACCCCATATACATACATTAAAACCAACATTTAAAAAAAAACTACAATGAAATATCCCACCTACTTGAAAAGGCAATAGATAATTAAAAGCCAAGTGCCCAGTTAAAAAGGAATTGGTTTTGTCTGGCACCTAAAGATATTTAATGATGGCACCAGATGAGCCTTTCTGGGAAGAGCATTCTGCAAGCAGGCAGCCACCTGTTTTCATGTTGCCACCCTCCAGATCTCCATGGAGAGGGCACACAAAGATGATGATCACAGGGTTCAGGTTGGTTCATATGTAGAATAAATTTAGCAACAACAATTCTCTTAAGATTCCCAAGTTGTATTTCTATTTCATTTATAATTTTCATATAAAAACATGCATTCAAAGCGAAATACTGTTTGAGATTGATTTGGGTAACTGATTTGGGTAATTGAGGGGGGTGTTTAATGGAAGGTTGTCATTTTTATATCAGTAATGGTACAGAATTTTAGGTGTAAAACATGAGCCTTCATTCTGATTGTGCAAGCTTTTGGAGCATGCATTGAAGAAAATACTATTATCCTGCATTCAAGAGCTGATCTCAACCAGCTTATGATGATGGCATTGAATTTACCTGTGGAAATTGAAATGCTGATTGCATCTTTTGGATATAAATAAGTTCATAGGGAGTTTTTAATTACGTCCGCCTCTTGATGCTGTTGAAGCGTATGCTGCTGTTGCTAATTTTGCTGTCTGGTCTTTGACCACAATAAAGATTTATTGATTGCATCTTTTGGAAGGGCCAAATAGTTGACATTTCTTTCACAAGGCTAAAAAGTGATAAAATCTAGCTCAAGAGAAATGAGTGTGTTTTGAAACAGCAGAGGACTGAGAAATTAGATTCAAGCGATGCTAGACAAATTAAGGAAGGGAGCCAGTACCTGCAAACCCTCCTTACACTTTAGATGATTAACCCTAAAATTATTGAGGAGAAAGGCTAGGAGGGAAATTACAACTGCTACTAAAGCTTTCCTCTGCCAGTTACTGCCTTATTTTGGGTTACGGATTAAAAAGTGCTTCTCTTGGATTTTTTTAAAGCGTCAGTCAAATTATTTAATCATGTAAAAGATAGTGCTTCTGTTTTAATAAAAAAAAAATACTGAGTTATGTAGAACCTGGATAATTGAAAAAACAACAACGCAATTTTGCAATCTGTCATTCTACTACTTTGTTTTGTCACATGCCTCAGTGTATCTAAAAGTCTGCATTCTTCTCTTCTACATCAAGAAACAAGGCCCAACAAATCCAGCACTGCTTCATCTTGTTCGAGATGTCAAACAGGTAGGCCTCTTGTTAAAATACTTCAACATCTCTAGATGCACACAAACAAGAAACTATGTTTTAATTCTCCTTCTCATATAATTATTATACTAATAACATTTTAAGTACTTACTGTGGTGTGTATAGTGGAGAACTTGCTTTTGGGTAAAGTAAGAATTTTAGAATGTCATTCACACACAAAAATGGGTGCCCTTTGCTTCATGTTCAAATGGATGCTTGTCCATAGCTACATATTGCTTCATGTCCTTTCTGTGTTTGAAGGAAACCAAGAACCTCATGCACAGAAGGAGGAACGGCATGCATCTGGGCTGCTCCAGATACTCCAACCATAGTTTGGTGTTGCATCTAAATTGAGATGTGGAGTCGCTTTGTTAGTCCATGTTGCCCACCTAGCAGTGACCCTGCATTAGATGCCCAGGTGTCTTTCCCTGGGGGGTGCTTGGGGCTGAACACAGAACCACTTTCATGCAAAACATCCCTCACTCTCTTTTTGCAGAATGACATCATGTGATTCAGAGATTGCAGCATGTATTAATGCTAAGTTAACACTGTCTTGTCCCCAGGGAAACCTTCCTCCCGGATATAAACTCACTTTGATTGATGTGGGGCTTGTTGTGGAATATTTGATGGGAGGAACCTACAGATGCACCTACACACGAAAACGCTTCAGAGTGATATACAACAGTCTCAGTGGCAGCAATCGGGTATGTGGTTTCTTTTTTCTTTTTGAAATAATGCATAAAAGGTAGTACCTCGGGTTACATACGCTTCAGGTTACAGAGTCCGCTAACCCAGAAATAGTACCTCAGGTTAAGAACTTTGCTTCAGGATGAGAACAGAAATCATGCTCCGGCGGCAGCGGGAGGCCCCATTAGCTAAAGTGGTGCTTCAGGTTAAGAACAGTTTCAGGTTAAGAACAGACCTCCGGAACGAATTGAGTAGTTAACCCGATGTACCACTGTATTTAACCTTTTTAAACAATTCAGTTAATGTAAAATAACAGCAGCTCATTTCTTAGAAGGGTGTTTCTCCTAAGGTCTCTAGAGTGTTTTGTGTACTTGGAACTGTACCAATGTATGTATGTTTGCATCTGTCTCGAGACAATGGAGTACACTGCCTGGGGCTTCAGGTGTACTAAACTGCATGGTAGTTGTCATGGATTGGTTAGACACAGGAATGGTGGTAGGAACCAGCTTGAGAACCACCAAGGGAAGAAGGCTCAGAATACAGGGAGTGGTGGTGGGACGACGATGAGTGGTCAGAGGGAGAAGAGGGGGAAGAGGAGGTGTCAAAAGCTGAAGGGGGAACAGGGCTTAGTGAGCGGGGAGAGTCTGTGAAACAGAGAAGTCAGGAATCAGAGGCAGAAGCTGAAGCAGATGAATGGAAGAAGGGAGGTCAAGAGGCAGAGATGAGTCACGCTTGTTAAGAGTCACAGGTTTCTTCTCCTGCTGCGACAAGCTCCCCCCCCCCCCATGACTCCTAGAACCAGGAGAGACATGAAATGGGAGGAGCCCTGGAGAGAAGGAGACATAGATGGCTGTAGGGCGGTAGGGACCTTTAGTCTTGGTAACTAATTTCATGGAATATGACCTACAGGGAATGAGCTGCTCTGCTCCTTAGGCCTGACACTCGGCCAAGTCTGTGGAGATAATGTTTTTTTTTTTTTTTCTAATAAAGAATTAGCTCTGACTTTGAACTGTGCAATTTACTGGTCTGCTTTCTCTGTGACAGTATCAATAGTAATATACTGGACATGATCCAGCTGCACTTAAGTGCTTCGATTTTTGCTGGATTGTGCCCAAAGCATTTGGGATTATTATCTCAACAAATATTAAAAGAATATTGCAGGGTGAGCCACTATCATTCCAACATTGTAGATGGGGATTGAGTCTGAGAGACCTTGAACTGCCCTAGAGGTTTCCAGGAAGCTTGTAATCGACATGAGAGTCGAACTCTTCACAGCTTATATTCTCACCACTATGCAAAAATAAACTACTTTGTCTTGGCTATATACAAATATTTATGGTTTTGTCCTTCAGATAATGAGTTACTGTGCATCTCAATGATTTCACATAAATCAGGCACTGTGCTACATTATAATCATGTTTTTCTGTTTCCCCACCACCAGCGGTCTGGGCGAAATGCTTCAGGCAGCACCCCTCAATTGCGTAAAAGCCACGAACCTTTTGGTAACAGGGTGGATAAGAAAGAGAAAATGCGACATAATCACTTCATCAAAACTGCCCAGCCTTACAAACCAAAGGTATGAGGCACACAGCTGCCCTTGAAGGAGATGAAGTTGTTTTCGTGATGTGATCTTGGCATGTACGGAGGTGTATATAAATAGTGCATTGTACTGTACTTCTTGTAACAGCCTTTAAAGCACACATGCCATAATTGAAATTGGAGTTGCAGAAGTGATACAGATAATCACTATAATTGTAGCAATTCCTTTTCTGACACTTGCAAATGAGCTGAGAAATTTCGAAAGCTAAATGAAAGTTCCTTATCTCTGATTTTGTGGCCGTGGAACCTTGCTTGTATTTCCCCCTTTTGCTTCGGAGATGTTCACATGGCATTTCTTTGTAGCAAGGTTCTCTCTCAGGCTAAAATTATCTTATTTGTGGGTGGAGCTGCTAATTTTGATACTTTTCTTTATGATATATTTACTTCGGTTATTTTGGTGCCTTTCTTTGAATGATTTTTACCTGAAATAATATCTTGCTGGTGAATTTTTAACAAATATCTGATATCTGAGTACCACATTTTACTGTTGTGTTTTCTCTTTAAACTTCATAATTCTAGCTGCCCTTGTAAAACCTTTAAATTGCTACCTTTTTTTTAAAGGCCGATAACACTTCAGAAGAAGGAAAAAAGAAGCAAACCAAAGATGACATAGTAGATATTGATGATCCAGAAACGAGACGCTTTCCTTACCCTCTGAATGAGTTGTTACTGTGGGCAGTACTAATGAAGAGGCAAAAAATGGCTCTTTTTTTCTGGCAACATGGTGAAGAATCCATGGCGAAAGCCTTAGTGGCCTGCAAGCTATATCGTTCAATGGCCTATGAATCAAAACAAAGTGACCTTGTTGACGATACCTCGGAAGAACTGAAACAGTATTCAAAGTAAACATTCCATTTTGTTAAAATCCTTATGACAAATTTCAGCTTCTTGTTTCCTAGTAGTTGCTAGAAGCTAATGCTGAAGATGCAGAAAATGGAGAATGTCAGGTTGGGCTTTTGTAGATGATGGAGTTTAACCACAGTGCCATATGCATTTTTTTCTGTTCATTTCCCATAGCTATTATCCACTCGCCCTTTTTGTCTGTTCTGGCTGGTTAATTACAATCTCGTACTAGCTTTTCTAAAATTGCAAATCCTTTTTAAAAGCCTGAATTATTTTTGTTCTGGTTAGATGTCACTTCCTGAAATCCAGCAACAGATAACTGGTCCAGGGAAATCTTGGGTATAGATGCAGAAGAATGCATCAGGTACGCCTTTTAACTCAGTCAGAGTAACAGGGAAGTGCTGAGATGAAACCAATTTTCTTTTCGGCCATACAGAGTTGTATCCACGGGTGTCTCTCTTACAGCAGTACTAAGCAGGTGCTTCCATTCAGTTCAGGAAGTTCAGTGTTTGAAGTCTATTATGGGTGAAAGAATTGGCATACAGTGGTACCTCGCAAGACGAATGCCTCGCAAGACAAAAAACCCGCAAGACGAAAGGGTTTTTTGTTTTTTGAGCTGCTTCGCAAGACGATTTTCCCTATGGGCTTGCTTCGCAAGACGCAAACGTCTTGCAAGTTTGTTTCCTTTTTCTTAACACCGTTAATACAGTTGCGACTTGACTTCGAGGAGCAACTCATAGCACGCGGTGTGGTAGCCTTTTTTGAGGTTTTTGAAGACTTTGGTGATTTTTGAAGCTTTTCCGAAACTTTTCCGACACCGTGCTTCGCAAGACGAAAAAAATCGCAAGACGACAAAACTCGCGGAACAAATTAATTTCGTCTTGCAAGGCACCACTGTATTTAATATGTTTGTGCATCTTTAACATTGTATGTCTTGTGATTTTTGCCCCCCACAGTGAGTTTGGGCAGCTGGCAGTTGAGCTATTAGAACAGTCATTCCGACAAGATGAAACTATGGCTATGAAGTTGCTAACTTACGAGCTAAAAAACTGGAGTAATGCCACCTGCCTTAAGCTAGCAGTGTCTTCACGGCTTCGCCCTTTCGTAGCTCATACTTGTACACAAATGTTGTTGTCTGATATGTGGATGGGAAGGCTGAACATGAGGAAGAATTCATGGTACAAGGTAACTAGTCTATAGATAATACCTTCCTTGGAATCCATTTTTGCTGTTATTTTAGTAATGCTTAAGTGAAAGGGATATGTTGAAAGCATAGTCATGCAAAGTTTTCTTCACTGTAATCTTTATGAAGGCTAAGCAAAACAGCTCTTTAACATAATCAAAGTGAGAGGTGATACTGGAATGAACAATAACTTTTTTTTGATGCTTTATTATCTTTTTTAAAAAAGGTACAGAAATGTAGAAGGCAGAAACCAGGCAAGTAGCCCTTAACCGGAGGTGGATACTTAGATCATCATGAGAACTAATCTACTACTAAAAATGTAGTGGTGAAACATTAACAGACTGAAACCCCCTTGTAAAATTGAAATGTCATTATGCTTTCTACGGGTAGTAAAGTAAAATTTGATGTAGAATCCTCATATTTTTATTTTAGTAGCTGAAGCTGAGCAAGTGAGAAGGCTTAACAGAATTCAGACAAATCAGCAAGACGTGAGTGGGTGTAGGTTTTCAGAATGGCATATGTCAAGTAAGCCATATAGTCTGAATTAACAATAAGAGGTGTGTTTCTCTTTGTATACTGCACTGAAAATTTGCCCCACTACGTTAGAATATAATAAGAAAATCATTATGTAAAAGTACAGTGTTGATACAGACCATCCTCAAGCATCATTTTAAAGTATGATGTGCTGTTGTCTGTCTTGTGTTCCAATCTGTCATCTCTAACTTGCTTTGCTAGTCAACTAAGAGTAACACTCATTTTATGAAGGTGGGCGGGTGGGTGTGCTTCAGAATCTATGATTCTTCAACGGCATTAGGGAGATATGCCTTCTAATACTGATAAAAGCATTAGGATGAGGGGTAGAAATCTATTTGAGCACATTTTGTCTAACAGCTTTTTAGAAATTGCAGATATTTTTCCCTCAAGAATATTATGGAATGTTCTATGTGTATCTGTAGTAGTTAAAAAAATTTAAAACCTAATCATTCTTCTACATCTTTTACTTGCTACCTGACAGATTTTGCTGAAATGTGGGAGAGAGGGGAAGAGGGGACTTCTGTGTGCTGGATAGTTCTGATTTTTTTATATTAGAAAAACGGGAAGTATTTTGTCTTAATAACTTGATGTTCACATCTTACAGGTAATATTGAGCATCTTACTTCCCCCTACCATACTAATGCTAGAATACAAAACCAAGGCAGAAATGTCCCATATTCCACAGTCTCAAGATGCACATCAAATGACTATGGAAGACAGTGAGAACAACTTTCAAAACATAGCAGAAGAGATACCAATGGTAATTCTACACACAAACACTAACACGTTTTTAGCAACGAAGACTAACTTTACTCTCATACCTGATTTTAAAATGTGTTATTTTAATGTTAGGAAGTGTTTAAAGAAGTAAGGGTCTTGGACAGTACAGAAGGAAAGCATGACATGGAGGCAACAGTAAAACCCAAGAGGCTTCCCATTACGCGAAAGTTTTATGCCTTCTATCATGCACCAATAGTGAAATTCTGGTTTAACACGGTGAGTTTTTTGTTTCTATGTTTGTTTTGGAAAAAGAACTCTTTTTTGGAAAAAAACAACTACTTTTCTTAATATTTATTTTCAACATTTTACTTTTTATAGTTGGCCTACTTAGGATTTCTGATGCTTTATACATTTGTGATTCTTGTGAAAATGGAAGAGCTGCCCTCAATTCAAGAATGGATTGTCATTGCATATATTTTCACGTTGGCTGTTGAGAAGATTCGTGAGGTATATTTGCATTTGTAACGTGCTCTTTAATGCAGAAGAGGATTTAAATATACTTTCAAGAGTCAGCATAAATACGCTGTGCAAAACTTGTTGCCCTCCAGATGTTTTTGGCCTACAACTCCCAGGATCCCTAGCTAGCAGGACCGGTGGTCAGGGGTGATGGGAATTGTAGTCTCAAAACATCTGGAGGGCCGAGGTTGAGGAAGCCTGTGGTAGGTTATTGATGCAGTACTCGTTTTCTGCAAGTCATATGTTGTAGATTGGGGGCTTGCCACATGCTCTTTCCTCTTCCATTTTGTTGGATTCAAATTCCTTTCTCTGTTTATTAGCTTTTAGCATGATGAATGCAAGCCAGAGTCCCTCATTACTGTAGTTCAGGCATAGGCAAACTCCGGCCTGCCAGATGTTTGGGACTACAATTCCCATCATCCCTGACCACAGGGTCCTGTTAGCTAGGAATGATGGGAATTGTAGTCCCAAACATCTGGAGGGCCGGAGTTTGCCTATGCCTGCTGTAGTTCATGGAACCACTTCCTACCATGGCTTCAGTCTTTGATTTACATTAAACTTGTTTTGTGAGCCTGACCAAACTGCGGGAGGCGGTGGAAGACAGGAGTGCCTGGCGTGCTCTGGTCCATGGGGTCACGAAGAGTCGGACACGACTAAACGACTAAACAACAACAACAAATGTACATAACTGCTACCTGCCTTTTAATGCCTTTTGATGTAAGACGAAATGAACTGTGCCCAATTTCTCATTATTTTTACAACAGATCTTTATGTCAGAGGCGGGCAAGATCAGTCAAAAGACTAAAGTGTGGTTTAATGATTACTTCAATGTCAGTGATACTTTAGCCATTATCACATTCTTCATTGGTTTTGGACTAAGATTTGGAGCACAGGGAAACTTCAGTGAAGATACTTACAATTCAAATTACGTTTTCGTTGCTGGAAGGCTAACTTACTGCCTGAATATAATCTTTTGGTATGTGAGATTACTGGATTTTTTGGCTGTAAACCAACATGCTGGACCTTACGTCATGATGATTGGGAAAATGGTAAGCTTTTTTCCTACCTAAAAGTGTGTTGTGTGGGATGATGATGATTATTATTATTAATATTCCACCCGATACTCAGAGGTCTCAGGGTGGCTCACAGAATAAAATCAAAATATAAAACCACAAAATACATAATCAGAAGAAAAACAACAACCCAATAAACCCCCTCTCCACCAAAAACCCACATTTTAAAAGGGCATAGGATGTCAGTCAGTTCAACCAAAGGCCTGGATAAAAATGAACATTTTTGCCTGGCACCTAAAGGTATATAATGAAGGTGCCAGGCGAACTTCCCTGGGGAGAGCATTCCATAGACGGGGAGCCACTGCAGAGAAGGTCCTGTTCTCATGTTGCCACCCTCCAGACCTCTTGAGGAGGAGGCACATGAAGAAGGGCCTCAGAAGATGACGTCAGGGTCCAGGTAGGTTCATATGGGAAGAGGTGGTCCTTGAGCTATATTTTAAATATATTTTATTTGCAAACATTTCAGAAGTGTTGTATTTTACAGTCATTCCACGAATAAAGATGGATAGCTGTGTATTGGTTTTTCTAAGGCAGTTTGCTGTACGTGTAGAAGGAGGACAAGTGGAGAAAAACAAGAAGCCACACTGTTGGCTTGTGGAGTATTTCACACCATATGATCAGATTGAAATATCATATCAGGAAGTTCCCCAAGTTCCCCAGTACTCCACTGCTGTAGGCACAAAAAGTCTCTTTAAGTTTATTGGGAACTTAGCAGTTGAACACTGAAGTCACAGATACATACTGCTGTTTCAAAGACTGGCTGTCCCTAGGTGCTTGCAAAAGGGGGGAAATTAGCTGTGCCTCAGAGAAGAGCAGGGATTTTGCAGATGCATGCATCCAATTGGCTCAGATTGAAATGCATGCATCTGATTGGGGAGGGATGCTCCTCACAGTCTCGTCCTAATTCTTATGGAAGTTACAGTGCATTTCTGAGGAACTCAAGGGAACTAAAGTCAAAATGGAAGTTCAGAGTGGCCACTTGCCCTCCCTAAGCCACTCTTCCTGGAATTACCAAATATTATATTATATTATATTATATTATATTATATTATATTATATTATATTATATTATATTATATCATATCATATCATATCATATCATATCATATCATATCATATCATATCATATCATATTATATTATTATGATATGATATGATATTATTATAAATATCATTTGTATTCCACCTTGGGATGGGTGGAATGTAGAGATAATTGTGATTGGCTGTGCTGATGAATACTGGCGGTTCCTGACCCCTATGGTTGTAATTCATGGGCAGTCATTTAATTTTATCCTGATTCTAATTTTTAAGCTGTATTTTAATCAATTCTTTGATAGTGCTTTAATGTATTTGATATTTGATGTTAGCCACCCTGAGCCTGTTATTGGCCAGGGAGGGCAGGGTATAAATAAAAATTTACTTACTTACTGTCCAAAGGTGATTGACCAGTAGAGTTGGACAAAAACAAGTCCAGAGTGCCTCTAAATGTGAGGCAATGTGTTGAATATGAATGTAAACAACAAAGAAGGGGTTGGGCTGTAGTTTCGAGGGTTTAAGTGAGGGGTCTCCACTTTTTTAACTGTCTCTTAACTCTGTTTTAAACAGGTGGCCAACATGTTTTACATTGTAGTAATTATGGCACTTGTGCTGCTTAGTTTTGGAGTCCCCAGAAAGGCAATACTTTATCCTAATGAAAAACCATCCTGGGTTTTAGCAAGAGATATTGTCTTTCGGCCCTATTGGATGATCTTTGGTGAAGTTTATGCCTATGAAATTGATGGTAAGATATTTTTATTCCTTCTATTTATTAGCAGGCAAGGGACACTTTGTCTTGTGTCTAAAGAGCACAGAGATGGGAGGACTAATCTAGAATCTATATTTAATTCATAATGATTTTATTGCTTTATTGATATTTGTTTTTTAAAAATTTTCTGGAGTTTAGCTGTGTTTTATCTATTGTTTTATACCTCACAGTGTGATAAAGTGTTTCCTAAATCTTTCTAAATAAATAAAAATGAAGGGATTATTTATGTATATTCTAATGTATTTAATATTAAGGTATTATTTTAAACCGGGGGGGGGGGGACGGACCTAAAATAAAAAAACATGTTTAAACAAATTTAAAATCTCTTTTGATTTTTAAAATTTTAGTTTTTCATCTACAGTGATACATGTATTTGTTCAGAATATGAAAACAAAATTATTTTGGTAAACATGATTATACTATGGAAAAGTGGGATATACATTCAATAAATATGGAGGAATTTTATTTTATTGAAAAGCTTTATTTGTTTTTCATTTTGAAGGGCATGAACTGAAAGACAGTTCTTAACAGATTTAAATAAACTTTCCAGTTGCTGAGGTTGGAAGTTTGGGTATTTAATGCCCACAGACCTGTTTTATTCATAAATTTTCTGTTTAGGGCTAAGCTGTGCAGCGGCTTCTGCTACTTGTGTGTTGAAAAAGTATAGGTGATAATATTTTGTTGATGCGCTATAAAGAGCTTTGCTTCTAAGTAACAAATAAACTACTAAATCTTCTCGAACATTTCTTTTTCTTTTCTTAATCTGCAAAGTATGTGCAAATGATTCCCAAACAATCATACCATGTGTTACTGGAGCATGGCTGACACCCTTCCTTCAGGCCGTCTACCTTTTCGTGCAGTACATTATTATGGTCAATCTTCTCATCGCCTTTTTCAAGTATGTTTTTCACATTTTAAGTTGATATTAAATCAGTGCTTTAAAAAGTAGCTTGGTGATTATACGACTATGGGGTACTCCTGCATGCATCTTTGTCAAATGGATTCTGTAGCTAGGAATACCTTTTACCAGCTTTGTCTGGTTTGCTAGCTATGGCTATTCCTGTACAGCGATAACCGACTACCATAGTACATGCATTGGTAACCTCAAGGTTGGATTACAGCAATGTGCTCTTTGTGGTTTGGAAGCTCCAGCTGGTGCAAAATATGGAGGCCAAATGGCTGGTGGGGGCACATCACCAATAACATGTGACACCATCGTTAAAACATACACACCAGCTGCCTATCTATGACCAAGCCTTGTTGAAGGTCCTTATATTAATTTACAAAGCCCTGAACAACTTTGGTCTACGGTACCTTAGGGACGCGGATGGCGCTCTGGGTAAAACCACAGAGCCTAGGACTTGCCGATCAGAAGGTCGGCGGTTCGAATCCCCGCGACGGGGTGAGCTCCTGTTGCTCCGTCCCTGCTCCTGCCAACCTAGCAATTCGAAAGCACGTCAAAGTGCAAGTAGATAAATAGGTACTGCTCTGGCAGGAAGGTAAACGGCATTTCTGTGCGCTGCTCTGGTTCGCCAGAAGCGGCTTAGTCATGCTGGCCACATGACCCAGAAGCTGTACGCCGGCTCCCTCGGCCAATAAAGCGAGATGAGCGCCGCAACCCCAAAGTTTGCTACGACTGGACCTAATGGTCAGGGGTCCCTTTACCTTTACATTTACCTTAGGAACAGTAGCTGAGATCATTTGCCAGAATGTCAGAAGAATATGTAAAATTCTGCCAGCAGAAATTTAGCAGATGCCTCTTTTTGAACCTTTAAATGCCTGCTGAAAATTTTTTCTCTGCTGAAAGTCTTATGCAGGAAATTAAGAAAACATACTCCCGTAATAATTAGTTGATGGTCTCTGATTTTTTAAGAATCCATGTTTTTAATATATATATATATATATATATATATATATATATATATATATATATATATATATATTATTGTAAACTGCTTTGATTATTTTATGACATAGTGGTATATTTTTTAATAAATAAAATAAATGTGATAGAAGCTATGCTGTTTGTTTTGTTTGTACTCTCTTTTAATATTTGTACAGAGCAGAATGTAAGATCATTGCTGCTAGTTTCTAAGATGATCAAACTAAAATGTTTGCCTTCTTTATTCTCTTCTCTTTTTGTTTAGCAATGTATATTTACAGGTGAAAGCAATTTCCAACATTGTATGGAAATACCAGCGTTACCATTTTGTTATGGCATATCACGAGAAGCCTATCCTGCCCCCTCCTCTTATTATTCTTAGTCATATGGCTTCCCTATTCTGCTGTGTATGCAAGCAGAGAAAGAAAGACAAAACTTCTGATGGGCCAAGTAAGAACAAACAAAAATATGCAACGTTGGGTTGTTCTTTGCATTATGTGAAATCCAGGGATTGATAGGAGCCTGGTTTATGTGTAGGGCTTATGCAAAATCCCTCCCCTCAGTTCACTGTCCCATTGGTGGATGGCAAAGTGGGAGTGGAGGCTCAACAATTTGGGTGTGGGTGTGTGGACAGAACATTTTGCCTTGTTTTCAGGATTGGGGTGAACAGGATGCTTAAGAGAACTTAGGGTGACAGCACATTTTTTTATCTCTGCTCAACCACTGCTACAAAAATGCTTTCATTATACAGTGGTACCTCGGGTTACAGACGCTTCAGGTTACATACACTTCAGGTTACAGACTCTGCTAACCCATAAATAGTGCTTCAGGTTAAGAACTTTGCTTCAGGATGAGAACAGAACTGGTGCAGCGGCAGCAGCAGGAGGCCCCATTAGCTAAAGTGGTGCTTCAGGTTAAGAACAGTTTCAGGTTAAGAACGAACCTTCAGAAAGAATTAAGTACTTAACACGAGGTACCACTGTAAGTGGAATTCTTAAAAAGCTGAACAAGGACTTGCTCTCACCATCACTGCGGACCTCTTTGATAGTTGTGAAGGACCTTGCACATCCATGTCAATCGCCTGACAATACCAAAACAAAACCAGCTGCCCCTACAGAGGAAGATCTTTTGCATTTCAACTTTCAATTCAAGCCAGCATTGCGAAGGGGCAATTGCAATTATGGCAAGACCCTCTTGGGGGTTTGCTGTAAGTGCAGATCCCAGCACTGTGCAAGTTCCTAATGGGCAACTCTGTAGCACAGCAGATTTCCGCAGAGTTGCTGACAGCACCAGTCTGCTTATTAGCACCAACATCAAAGCTCCCTTGCCAAGAACTATCAGGAACAATTTAAAGATCCCCATTGTTTCCTGGTAGCTGCTTTCCCACTTGTCACACAGCTGATATCACATCGGGACTTGGGCCAGACCACCTGTGGCCAGAGGATCCCCAGCCTGATTAAGAGCTGCTTTTGTGAGCAAGTAATAGATATATGGGGAAGAGGGTTTGAAAGTGGGTTCCCATACTAAATCTGTTCCAGAAGTCCATCCTAAAACCAAAGCATTCTAAAGCCAAGGTGCGCTTTCCCATAGAAAGTAATGCAAAATGGATTAATCTGTTCCAGACTTTTAAAAAGAACCCCTAAAACAGCAATTTAACATGAATTTTACTGTTTAACAAGACCATTTCTGGGTTAGGGTTAATTGTAGGACTGGGTTAGTGTTAGGGTAAGGATCAGAATTGGGGTTAGGGTCAGTGTTGTTTTATGTTTTCTTGTGATTTTGATTCATTTGCAGTTGATTTGCTTTTTTCAATTGGTTGTGTTGCTGCTTTTTCATGCGTTTTTCAAGTTTGTTGGCTGCTCAGCTGGAGAGGTGAGGGCTCTGTCACACTTTTCCATTGAGGCGTGCGTGGCTGTGTTCACCTCGAATACAGAAGTTTAAAGGAGCATCGCGTGACGATGCAGAGACAGCCATCCCAGCAACTATTCCGCCTGGCTGCCTTTAGGTGGTGCAGGGGCTCTGATGCTGAGGTGGGGGCTCCTTTAAACTTCTCTCTTGAGGGGAGAAGTTTAAAGGAGCCACCAGCCACGAACCCCTCAATGTGACAGAGCCTGCACCTCCCCAGCTGAGCAGCCCGATCCAGCTCCTGCTCCCGTTCAAGCAGGAACGGGGGCGGTGATCTCTCAGCTGGGAAGGGAGGCTTCGTGCTCCCCAGCTGAGCTGCCCCGATTCAGCTCCTACTCCCGTGCAAGCAAGAGCAGGGGCACTCAAAACAGAAGTGTGGCACTGAAAAAGGAAGTGTAACATTCAAAACGGAACAGTTCGGATTCCGAAAAACGTTCGCAAACCGGAACACCTACTTCTGGGTTTGCTGCGTTCTATTTCCAAGTTGTTCGTTAACTAAGCTGTTCTAAAACCGATGTACCACTGTACTTTAAAAATATATGAATAGATGCGTTGGTAACACAACAAACAACCATTTTTGGAGGTGTATTATATTCTAGTGTACCTAACTTGGGGAAATGGGAAAAAACCCCAGATTCAGTGGTACCTCAGGTTAGAGACACCTCGAGTTACAGACTCCGCTAACCCAAAAGTAGTACCTCAGGTTGAGAACTTTACCTCAGGATGAGAACAGAAATCGTGCCCCAGCGGCAGCAGGAGGCCCCATTAGCTAAAGTGGTATCTCAGGTTAAAAGCAGTTTCAGGTTAAGAACAGACCTCCAGAACGAATTATGTTCTTAACCAGAGGTACCACTGTATACTTAAATCCAGCACTCATGATGTGAGGTCCTTGGCTAAGGGAATACTCATTTCCTTGGTTTTTCACTGTTTTTACTTCTTTTCTGCAGCGGTTCATTAGCAAGCTTCTGAAATGGATTGTTTCTTTCATTCTCTAGAACTGTTTCTAACAGAAGAAGATCAAAAGAAGCTTCATGATTTTGAAGAGTTGTGTGTTGAGATGTATTTCAATGAAAAAGATGATAAATTCCATTCTGGAAGTGAAGAGAGAATTAGAGTTACTTCTGAACGGTATGAAATAATAAGCAATGACCGTTTCAACCTTCTTCTTTTCAGTTTTTCCAGGAATGATTGGAATTGAATAGCACATTTTCAGTTACTTTAAAATCACACTCTGGTTTACATTTATCATAGCAGATGTTGACCAACAGCAGCCTGTTTTAACATGTGGACCTTTGATTGGCAGGGTCCGTTATAAAATTATCTAACTGCAGACCAGTAGCCATTTTAGTTTGTTTGCATCAAAAGCAACACAGAGGCCACATTTGAACACAAGCTTTCATGGACTAGAGCATACATCATCAGGCACATGACGCATTATCCTCATTTAGCAGATCTTTGTTGCACACTTACAGTAATCTCCCTGGTCTGGTTCACAGGTCGCTCTAAGCCAAACCATGGGTTGGTACAGAATGCATGAGCTCAGGGAGAGGAAATCGCTTCGCTCTTCCCTGGTCATTCTGCTGCTGAGCCAACCCATAGTCTGGCTTAGTATGTTGTCTGGACGTGGGCTTGTCGTTGAACTATTCTGGGCAAACTACTGGGCAGACCTTGCTGATTATACAAATTGTCTTCAAGATAGATTCAGTGATCTGATCATACCTGATGCAGAGACACAACACAATTTCTTGGTGGGAGTTGATTTGGAGGGATGTAAGACCAGAGCAGAAGACCAGACCAGTAAGGCAGAAACACAGGACACAACCTTCTGTATGGGTGGGTTGTTACCAAAGAATCATAGAATTGCAGAGTTGGAAGGGACCCTGAGGGTCATCTAGTCCAACCCCCTGTTTTATGCTAACAGACCTGTAATTATTTCACATGGCATACTTGTGATCTTCGTTTGCTTTGAGAATTCCTTGCGTTCAGTGAAAAGTCTGATTCTCCTTTTTCTCTCTCCCAATGGTATCTTCTCCCTTCCCCTTCCAGCGTTGAGCAAATGTGCATCCAAATCAAGGAGGTTAGTGACAGAGTCAACTATATCAAGCGTTCATTGCACTCTCTCGATACACAGATTGGCCACTTGCAAGACCTCTCTGCTCTCACGGTGGATACTTTGAAAACATTAACTGCCCAGAAGGCTTCAGAAGCTAGCAAGGTCCATAATGAAATTACACGAGAACTGAGTATCTCAAAGCATTTGGCACAAAACCCCATTGATGACGGTCCTTTAAGATCTTCCATGTGGAGAAAGCACAGCATTGGGAATGTATTTGGTTCTTCTTTTCCTCAAGGAGGCCTTGAGAGTAATAATGCTTTACTGTGCAACATTTCTATGCAAGATGAAAGAGATTCTGGACATAAGATGACTGGGTCCCCCAAGAGGGATGAATTCAACTTTCCAGAGGCAGGTTCCTCGGGCAGTGCCTTAATTCCAAGAGCTCTATCCCCCCCAGAACTTCGTCAAAGAATACAGGGTACAGACTCATCGAAATGCATTCAAAAGAATAAAAAGACGGGCACTTCGCTAAACAGCATGCCACATCTAACATCTTCGACAGCTAAATTTTTCGTTAGCACTCCTTCTCAGCCCAGCTGTAAAAGCCAGTTAGAAAGTACCACAAAGGACGACCAGGTTATAGTCCTTAAGGCTGCTGATGGAGAGAATGCTGTTGAATTTGGTGCATTTGTGGGTAAGTATAACACACCAAAATCTGTACTTCCAAAAGTTGCTATTGGTTGCCATGACTCTCCTGCTTCTTGCTCTGTTAGCCTTGGTACCACCTCCCAGCCTTGTATTGAACCTGGAGGATGTGTTAATCATGGATTTATTTATGACGAAAGTTATACTAGTGCTGAGAGCTACACAGGCAAATGGAATCCTCAGTCCTCTTTGAAGCTGAAGAAGAATGACGCCAAAAATAAATTACAGTTGACATCTGCTGATGAGGTCAGAAGTGACCCCAGTAATGATCTGAATGGGACACTGAATACTGAAGAACCTCCTGGAAGCATTCCAGAAGCAGCACAAAAGGGTCATGATTTAAGTTCCAACACCACTGTACGCCTTCAGAAACTATGGATCAAATCTAAATCTCAAGGTTTGATTTATCAAAAATTGCATGGGAACTTTAGCGGAATTTGGTTGCAGGTGGTGCACTTTGCTTTTAACCTCTTCACTTCCGCAAACTATCAAAATGTTTCTTTACTTTGTAAATCGGCACTTAACCATTCTGGTGTAGATTCTGTTGTTTATTCAAGTGGTGTTTTAACTGGAAAAATTTTTGCAAAACGGTGGCAGATTTTCTGTTTGTCAAAACAATGGGAGGAGAGGTGTGCTAACAAAATACTTTGAGTTCAGTTTATTCTAGACCAGGCATGCACAACCTGTGACCCTCCAGATGTTTCTGGACTACAACTCCCATCAGCCCCAGCCAACATAGCCAGAGATCAGGAATGATGGGAGGTGTAGGCCAACAACATCTGGAGGGCTGCAGGTTGTGCACCCTCATCTAGACCATTTCTAAGGTAAGAGTTTTTTGCCTCACTGGCTCAAAGTGAGCATGAATGTTTTTTTATCTTGCAACATGATTTGTTACGATAACTTTTTAAAGATTACATTTAGTTTAAACTTGTCGATGTTACCAGAAAATTCATTTCAGACTACTCCAAAAGTGCCTTTAGCCTTGTAAAGCCAATTTAATTTGGTAGATTGTGTTTACGCCATCCTGGTTTATTTCTGGGACCCCTGATGTTTGTGCAGTGGAAGCCTTTAAATACACTTTAAGCGTGTAGGCTCCTGATATGCCCCATTAAAATAAGCGTGTAAGCCTCTATTCAAATATGAATAGAGGCTTCAGGAAGATCTGAGGATGGGATATGCATGTGATTACGATCTTTTACTACAAGTTTGAGTAACATCTGCCTGAGGCCCAGATCTATTCTGAATGGACTTTACTTGTAATATTTTTATCCAACTTTTCCTAGTGCTTTTAAGCTACCAGTACTTTTTTTTCTTTAAGCAAATATGTGTAAAGTCATGATATGTTGATTCCCCATTCATGTGTTTTGAAAATGGCTGTAATAATTGTAAATGTATGCTTTTAATTAAAAAACGGGAGTGGGGAGAAGTTAAATACAAAGGCTCAAGATCAGGCTGTTTATATTTACTTCACTAACCACACAGCTGAATAATGGCACTTTTTTTTTTTTTTTTTTTTTTACTGTGGCAAAAGGTTTGGTGCCAGGGCGCCTTCTCATTTATAATATAATCTTCATCCTTAATGTTCAGTCCTGTAGAATTTTGGAGACAGAGAAGTGATAGCCCTGTGAAGACATTCAGCATATATGTGCAGTGGATGATCTCTGTGATCCCCAAGCTCTGTCTTGGCTCTACCTGCCACTCACCCATTGGTTTCACCTTTGCGTAACGTTTTACATGTGAAATGACAATGTGCACGGACCTGAAATCATGATTTGTGCACCTCAGTTCCATGTAATGTACAGGTTCCATGATTCAGGCCTGTATGCTTTGGCCCCCATGTATGTATGTTTCTATGCAAATATAATCTAGTGTAAAAATGGCAGGCAAGGAAATCTCTGCCCACTACACAGGCATTCTGAATGTTGGCATAGGTTAATTATTTTGAATGGGTGTGAGAAAGGGTGGGCAAGAGAACACCATAGGCCGTGTCATTGTTGTTTTCTTACATTTTGAGGGTGAAGTTTATATTTTTAAAATCTATTGTGTTGAACTGTGCTTTTTCTACTAATAGCTACATTTTGTAAAAATACCGATATCCACACTGCATGGTTCTAAAAGCAAATAACACGCTCACGGCTTTGAAACCAGGGTAGTGGTATGAAATATTTCCTCTGAAATTGTTTCTTATGTCATCCCTTTTATGTAGGAAAAGCAATAGTTCCTCAACCTACCATTTAAAATGTCGACTGTCCTTCTATGTACTTTTCTGATCTCAGCAGTATCTTTAATCAAATTTGCATCTGTTTGGTGCTTCCCCTCTAAAATCTGCCGTTTTATTTCTGTTCATATAATGGTGTCGCCAAAGGTCACAGGGACAGCATGGAATTGCAACGATTTAAAGAGACTGTGGCTAAGAGCAAAGAAAAAAGTGATGATATTGAGGTAAGAGGGAGATTGCTGCGGAAGTTGAGCAACAGCCCAAGCCAGGGTGAGAAACCCTTTTTCAGCCAAGGGCCTCATTTCCTCACAGGCAACCTTATCAGGGCCACATGTCAGTGGTGGGTGTGGCAAAAGTGTGTCTGGCTAGACACACAGCATCCAGGCCAGCGAGAGGTACTTAATCATACCCCAAGGGCACATTCCAGCCAGGTGAAAGAACTAGAAGGAGGTGCACAGCAGGGCTAAGTGAGCTATGTGGCTTGGGAGGAGGGGAGAATGATCTGGGCCGTGTCCTGAGGTCCTAAGTCCTAAGCTGATACAGGGAGTTCACTTAAACTCAAATGTCAAATACATGTGCATTCACTCATGTTACAGGATAGTTTTCAGTGGTGTTAACTAAGCCGGCGCCTGTTCTACTTTGTCATTATAAGTTTGAGCTGCTAGCTGAGTAGTCCCAGGTTCAAAGACTTAGGTGGTGGTGGGATTATATCTCAGAGGTAGTGTATATATCCTGTGCAGAGAAGGCCTCAGGGTCTGATCCTGTCACCACCAGTTAAAGGAATCAAGACTGCCTGAGTAGTCAGGGCTGGGTTAAATGGCTATCTCTGAGTAGTCAGGGATGGGTTAGATCTGGGGAAAGGCAACTTCCTATGCTTCAAGTTGCTAGGAAGCACAGCATTTTGGAGAGCATCAGTCATACCTCGGGTTACAGACGCTTTGGGCTGTGCGATTTCGGGTTGCACACCGCGCCAAACCTGGAAGTACCGGAACGGGTTACTTTCAGGTTTCGGCACATGCACAGAAACACTAAATCGTGCTTTGCGCATGTGCAGAAGTGCCGAACTGCAACCCGTGTGTGCGCAGACGTGGCGCTGCGGGTTGCGGACGCTGTGGGTTGCGAACATGCTTCCCACACTGATCGCGTTCGCAACCTGAGCATCCACTGTACTCAGTTTTAACTTCATGATAGATCTGGCCCAGACAGCATGGTGCAATCACAGTGTGTACCCAGAACTCCTATTGTCCTCCCCTGTTCTCTGAAGTCTTATAGCACAAAGAGCTTGAATGTTTGCTGTAAGCTGCTTTGGGCACAGATCGTTGTGGGAAAGTGGCATATAAGTTAACTCAATCAAACAAACATGGCAGTGTGCAGGAAACTTTGACTCGTGTGAGCATGCATGGATATCAGAACACAAATATGAAATTTTAGACCAGGACTAAAACCTGCAGATGCCAGCTTTGAAGTGTTTCAGCTTTGAAGTAAGAGCCCTGGAATAACACTTGTAGGAAAATGGTCTCCCCAATTTCTTGTTTCTGGCCCAGAGTTCATGAAATGTTTAAGACTTATTAAAGCCACTTCACTACTAACCTAAGTTTAAAAAGTCATTTATTGTTACCTTCTGCAGGAGCAACAGGAAGATTTCAAAAAAGCAATTTTGGAAGGCATCGAGACAAAGCAGCAGGTATAACTTTCCCATTTGTATTCCATCTCTTCATTGTTGCATCAAATAGCCAGTAACATTTGAATATTCCTTCAAAAAGCAAGTGTGTCACTGTATAGCAACTTTCAAGTGGTGACACAAATAAGATTATTTGAGTAGAGTTGTGAATTATAACATTGTTATTTGTTGAATACACAGGGTGGTAGTAATGCAGAAGGCAACCTGAGGCCTGTCAGTTCATGTGGTGGTTTTACCGACTTCCATAGAAGCTCATTAGCAGCACTATCAGAGCAAAGTAAGTAAACACATTAGTTTCTGATCTCTGAATTTTCTGAACTAATACTAACATACAGCATTTTTTTCCTTTGTGCCATTTCCTGTATTTTCAAAACTGCTTTATTTTACAAAACACAGCCATTGTGGCTAAAATTTGACTGAGAGAACTGGCATTGGAGAGAGAGGGGCTTCTTGGTTCTTTCTTTCTCATTTCTTTCCCTCCTGAAAATTGTCCTCCTACTGCCTTTATCCCTGCTGGCTAAAAGCTGCCGCTGCTCATGTCTTTTCCTGCGAGTGCAGCTTGGTGGGAGTGAGTTTTGGTGGGGAAAAGAACAGGCGTGAGTGGTTGAAGCCTTATTACCCAGCCGTCAGCGCCTACTTCAGATTGCAGCCTCAGTGATTGCATTCTGTAAACAAGCCATCCCTAAAAATAATTGTGGAATTACATAAATGCATAGTTGCTCCATCATCAGTCAATTAAACTTTGATTGATTGGGGAGCAATGTGAACTGGCAAAACTGGGAGGTGAGAGTGGCACCTTAAAAAACTTGTCTTCCTTCTAACAGTAGCTTTTGACTGATATCCAAATAGCTTCTTTGAGCATGTTAAAGGTTTTAATGTCCACGGCAGATTTTTTTAAAAAAATTGTGCAACACATATTTTTTTAAAAAAAAATTGTGCAACACATAAACTTACGATTCTGTGCCCCAAACAAACCTTTGAAGGTCCTTTAACGCGCGCGGGTGGTGCTGTGGGTTAAACCACAGAGCCTAGGACTTGCCGATCAGAAGGTCGGTGGTTCGAATCCCCGCGACTGGGTGAGCTCCCGTTGCTCAGTCCCTGCTCCTGCCAACCTAGCAGTTCGAAAGCACGTCAAAGTGCAAGTAGATAAATAGGTACTGCTCCAGCGGGAAGGTAAATGGCGTTTCCGTGCACAGCTCTGGTTCTCCAGAAGCGGCTTAGTCATGCTGGCCACATGACCCGGAAGCTGTACGCCGGCTCCCTCGGCCAGTAAAGTGAGATGAGCGCCACAACCCCAGAGTCGACCACAACTGGACCTAATGGTCAGGGGTCCCTTTACATTAGTTTCAAATGAGTTTTGCCGTGTGCCCAATATGTGCGTCTGTAGCAGTCTTGTGATTCTCTGTATCCAAGCCCATGTATGTGTATGAAAGCAAGTGTATCTTGCTTTCCCTGCAGGATCTTGGACACATATGTTGAAGAATTGGTAGTATTTGTTGACATGTCAAAAGGTGGCCGTTCTAATTGCAAAATCATTTTTCAGTGCACAAGAGTAGAAGACCCTCGGTTGAAGAGCCTCATCAGGCAGATTCAAAGGCGGCCTTACTCACAGTGAGTAAAACATAATAACAATCCATACAATGTTTCCCCTGGGTGTCTATGGAAAGAACCCAGGAAATACAAAAATTGAATCATAGTAGCAATTGATAGAAAGCAGTACTGTCCATCATAATTTAGTGTGACCTGCTATGGTAGTACAGGTAACTCGCAACTTATGTGCATTTAACTAGTGCACATTCAGCTTTAAATACTTGGCAGCTAAAAAAGAAGAAGAAAGAAATAGAAGGGGGCAGGCATTCAGGGAAAGGAGTGTTTGGAAACCCCACCAGCCATTGAACCCAATGTGTTTTGACTATACACGATTTTGACTTTACACCCCATAATCTCCACGTTAGTTGAGAGTTGCCTGTAGCCTCCAAATGGGCAGTTTTTTCTTCTCTTGAAATGTGCTGGGCAAATTTGCCCTCTCTAGCTCTCTTGCTTAAGAGTAGGGGTTTTAGGTCATGGCAAGAGCGAATTGTAATAGGTCTTCAAGGAGAAAAGAATGGACTATGTCCGTATGGCATTTGATTGCACCTTCACAACACCTTTTTGAGTGCTGGCAGAATGTTCATGCCATTTCTGCCTGCACAGCTAATAGAGCCTGTTCAAGTAAGCAATTTACATCACCAAAATAGATTGAGGTAAGACAGGTACCAAGGGACGCGGATGGCGCTGTGGGTAAAACCTCAGTGCCTAGGACTTGCCGATCGCATGGTCGGCGGTTCGAATCCCTGCGGCGGGGTGAGCTCCCGTCGTTCGGTCCCAGCTCCTGCCAACCTAGCAGTTCGAAAGCACCCTTAAGTGCAAGTAGATAAATAGGTACCACTTTATAGCGGGAAGGTAAACGGCGTTTCCGTGTGCTGCGCTAGTGCAGGCTCGCCAGAGCAGCTTCGTCACGCTGGCCACGTGACCCGGAAGTGTCTCCGGACAGCGCTGGCCCCCGGCCTCTTAAGCGAGATGGGCGCGCAACCCCAGAGTCGGACACGACTGGCCCGTACGGGCAGGGGTACCTTTACCTTTACTTTCTTTAAGGCAGGTACCTGTCAGGCTATGGCTGCATTTGCTACATAGTTGCAATCCTAGTCTCTTTATCCAGGCACTTTTGCTGAACAGATTGCACAATTTCTTTTGACCAGCAGACTTAGCAATGCTTCAGAAGCATATTGAGGCTGAAAACATCTTCACGATTAAATTTTTTGGAGGGAGCCTTGTAGCGCTCTTACAAAAGTGTGAGACATTGCTTCTAAAACCATCAATTAAGTTATCTACGAAATAGGTGTATCTCTTTTTTCTTGCAGGATTGGTTACAAGGTCGACCGTCGTATAGCAATCAAATGTAAGTGAAGTCTAAATGGCAATACTCAAAACTGTCCAGGTATCTCCAAACTCCCCAAGAGTTGGGGAGGCATTGAGTGAGCTGCAGTTTTCTCCCTGTGTGCCAACACACTGCACATTCACTTCTAAGCCTGTCTGATTGCCGCTGGGCAGTTAGACCACGGGAGGAGTCATCGAATCTATCTGCCCACCCGTTCCTAAGCAACCCTGATGACCTAGGCATTTATCTTGTTGTGGTTGTTCTTGAAGGGGGACAATTGAACCTGATGTGGCCAGTTTGAAACACCTGGCTCGTAGCCTCGTTAAAGAGCACTGCTGCAGCACCCATGGTCTTCACAGTAGTTTTAAGTCTTCAGAGTTGTTTTCTCTCCCCTACACCAGTGTGGTGTAGTGGTTAAGAGTGGTGGACTCGTAATCTGGTGAACCCGGTTCGCATCCCCGCTCCTCCACATGCAGCTGCTGGGTGATCTTGGGCTAGTCACAGTTCTCTGAAGTCTCTCAGCCCCACTCACCTCACAGAGTGTTTGCTGTGGGGGAGGAAGGGAAAGGAGAATGTTAGCCGCTTTGAGACTCCTGAAGGGGAGTGATAAAGCAGGATATCAAATCCAAACTCCTCTTCTTCTTCCCCTGCTCTGTTTGCTGTTCATTTGTTTTGGAAGGCATAGAAGCTGCAGTATTGGGTCTGCTGGGTGATTGGGCTTAGAGTATTACAAGCAGAGCAAAGTGACCAGAGCAATGAAGTTGAGTAGTAAAAAAACCCAAGAAGTACACACAGAATTCGGGTTGAGTGCAATTTCTGTCTCTTGCAGGTCTTCTGAGGAAGATGCACTGAATGGTAAGCTGCTGATAACTTCGGTGTTGCCATAAATTTAACACGTTGTGGGAAACTATTTAATGCATGGTTGCAAAAGATGATGTTTTTGGGTTTTTTATTAAAGATTTTCTTGTTTTACAGAAGTATGTGTAATGTCTCTCGTATTTTTTCCATGTAACATTTTTACAAATACGTTTCATTTGTTGAGACATTGGGGGGGGGAAGGGGGGAAGATGGGTGGGGGTGGGGTCGGGTGGCGAATTTTCTATTATGCTTAATGTATGTAGGGTTTGGTGTCAGCGTTGCTTGTGCTGTTCACTTGTGTTCCTTTGGTGGTGAGAGAGGTTGGGGTTGGCCTAGGGTGTGGTTGTTTGTTTGTGATTGGCTGTGGTGATCTTTGTTTTCGTGTGTGAGTGGGGTGGATGGGTGTTTTGGATCATGTTAGCCATATTGATTTGTATGCTGTTTGTGGATTATTGTCATTGTCTTGTTGGGCTGTGTATGTGATAAAGGGGAGCCATACCGGGGTAAAGGCATCTTCTTCTGTTTGTCCCCGTGTCAGTTTCAGTTTATTGGTTAATTTTTCTAGTAGGGCTGTTTCCCATACAGTGGTGCCCCGCAAGACGAATGCCTCGCAAGATGAAAAACCCGCAAGACGAAAGGGTTTTCCGTCGCGGAGGCGCTTCGCAAGACGAAGTTCCCTATGGGCTTGCTTCGCAAGACGAAAACGTCTTGCAAGTCTCGCCATTTCCCCCCCCCCCGCTTTTCTCCCCCTTTTTCAAAGCCGCTAAGCTGTTAATAGCCTTTTAACAGCTTAGCCGCTAAGCCCGCTAAATCGCTAATAACGCTAATCCGCTTAGCCGCTAATGGGGTTGCTTCGCAAGACGAAAAAACCGCTAGAAGAAAAGAATCGCGGAACGGATTCTTTTCGTCTTGCAAGGCACCACTGTACTATTTGGTACCATTGGTCCATGCTTACTTGCAAAAGATGATGTTGGTGGAGGTTTGTCATGCATTTTAGTGCCAACAGCCCTTATTTATGGTTGTAATCATTACATGACTCATTTAGGGAAAACCCCCTTGGGGCTTGTGCTCTTCTCCAGTCTTTGAGCATCTCATCATCATTTTCCTAATCTAAAATACCCCTCAGTGGGAAGAATCACCATAAATGATCAAGGTCTTGCCTGTGAGCCTAGAGTGCTTTTTGTTCTTTGTCATTACCCTTTTAAAAAAAACAAAACAGGATGCATTAAATCATGAGTTTATGTAAAAATATAACACTCATTTCCTTTTTTTTCAAAGGAATTGCCTCTCCTTTTAAACCCATCATGGATACCACCTACTACTATTCAGGTAGGTATCCAAAACTAGGTCGCAAAATAATAAAAAGTAGCAGCGTCATCTTCTTCAATTAATCTCTCTGTCTTTACAGCTGTTGAAAGAAATAATTTGATGAGGTTATCGCAAAGCATACCGTTCACTCCTGTACCTCCAAGAGGTAGGAAAACTTATTGTAGCCTCTGGAATGATTTTCAGATTTTAATAATATTATTCCTTAATCGTCAAGCTTAGGCAATAGTTCACCATCAAAATTCTGGGAATAGATTGGGGAAACGTATATTGAAGCTGACTCTTAAAAAGCTAGAGTTCCAAGCCTTTGTTGCTAGTTTTTAGCAGTAGTAGTAAATGGAGAAAGGTCTCCAATCAACACAGAAGATTCTATTGTATCAAAAGCTTAATAATTGGTTAGATAATTGATTATGCAAAAGTCTGGCTATATCTTCTCTCCATCGTCCGAAAAAGGTGTTCACCAGTACAGTATAAATAGACATTAAGTCAACATTACCCCAGGCTTAACTGCATTTCACTTCTTTGTGCTGTGACGTTACAGGCGAACCAGTTACTGTGTATCGTCTTGAAGAAAGCTCTCCCAACATCTTGAATAACAGCATGTCTTCCTGGTCTCAGTTGGGTCTCTGTGCCAAAATAGAATTCCTAAGCAAGGAGGAGATGGGAGGCGGCTTGCGACGAGCCCTCAAGGTGGCCTGCACCTGGTCCGAGTATGATATTCTGAAATCAGGCCACCTTTATATCATCAAATCTTTTCTTCCGGAAGTTGTCAATACTTGGTCAAGCATTTACAAAGAAGACACAGTGTTACATCTCTGTTTAAGAGTAAGTTGTTGTTCTTGCTCATATAGTACATATCCACCAGATGCTTAAACATGTTTAGCAGTTGGTTACTGTTTGGACAAACAAGATATATCCCTTCTCTCTTTCACTGTCCTCCATTGACAGCACTGCCATCTACCCTCTTGCCCAACTTTTGGTCATTGGCTTTCTTTTTTAACTTCTCACTCCATCTCTCTTACTCTGCATTGCCAGTTCATTGCCAGTTATGTTGCTTTTCCCTTTAAAAATTTAGAAAAATACATTGGTCACATCAGCAAAACTTCTGGTCATCTGTCACTTTGACTGCTACAACATTCTGCTCTCTAGTTTTCCATTCACACCTTCATCACCTCACTTCTTCCCAGCACTCTGCTGCCAAAACCACCCATCTTTTTATCACTCCTAACCATATGGCACCCTTCATTAAATCCTTACGCTCATCCATAGCCTTGTCACCTCATCTCTTGCTTTTATATTCTAACACATTCCTGCATATTGCCTTCACTGTCCAAAGGTTGCTGTCCAAAGATTTTCTGCTCATTCCAACAGCTTTGTCCTTTATCCCAGTCTGCCCCTTATACATGGGGCTGCATCCCAGAATACTTCCATGATACCACCTCTCTTACTTCTTTCAAAACCCTCCTCCAAATTCACATTTTTCTGTTACGTCTTTGACACTGTCCCTAGTCTCTATATCCCTATGTCACTAAGCCTAACTATGAGTAATTGCAAAAATTACATTTGCTTCACTGTTTTCCCTGCTTCCGTTTGCCTCCCTCTTTCTCCTTTGTGTTGATTTCTAAATTGTAAGGGACCTGTGCTCTCATTCTTTGAAAAGCACTGTGTACTTTCATCGTACTGTATAAAACAATAATGGACCACAAAGGTAGGAATTTTCTGCCTATTGTCTTCACTACTTCGTATGAATATAATAACACAAAAATGTATCGTGTTTTTCCGTGTATAAGACTAGGTTTTCCCCCTTAAAAATCATGTCAAAAATTTGAGGGGGTGGGTGTCTTATACACGGATAGTAAAATACACAATTTCTTTCTTAAATTGGAGTCCCTCAAAATAGGGGGCGTCTTATACATGGGGGTGTCTTACAGACTGAAAAATACGGAAATTAGAAGAAAAAAATTGTAATACAACAACAACAACAACAACAAACTTTATTACGGTCCAGAGACCAACAAAACATTACAAATCAATACAGAGTTCATACAGCCTACCTCCAGGTTAATCAAGCACTTTGTTTGGACTATAGGGCTCATTTGTTCTTGCAACCACCGATAAAAACTTTGCCACTGCCAACGTTCTGGCTTTTGTCCGGTCTTCCAGTAGGAACCTGACATAGTGAGCCTCTGACTTTCCCGGGAAAGGCACCAGCAAGGGTAGTATCAGTTCAGTCCTGGCCTGCTCATACTTCGCACAATGTAACAAAATATGGATTTATGGAATCGATGTCTTGAGCACACGAGCAAAGTCTGTCCTGGTAGGGAACTCCTCTCAACCTACCATCCAGCACTGCAGAGGGGAAGACATTCAGTCTGGCTTTGGTGAAAAGCCTTCGATAGTTAGGTACTGTCAGGTTTTTGATGTAAGATGTTAACTCAAAGACATACCCATATTGAACTCCTGCTGCCAGTGGACTACAGACTGCGTGTGACCGAGATCGCAAGTCACTGTGTGCATTGTCCCATAATCTTTGCTTTAAAAGCTTTTGGGCGCCTTCATAGCCCAGGTAATACAGTTGGGGGGGAGACAGACCAATAGAGGTGGCTTTTTTAGCCATGGTTTTCTGCCATTTGCTGACATATTCCTCATTGGTCAAATGTTGGTACAGACCCTTCCCTAGATTAAACACTGAAGTCCTGAGCCAATGTTTTAGGGCAGCCCACCACGCTCTAGCTGAAATTGGGCATTCACCAGCTTCCAACAGAAGTACGGAGTTGGGGACGCAGTTAGGTACCTGCAGCAGAGATCGTATAAATTTTGCCTGAAAGCCATCTAGCTTTGGCAGGTCCCCATTATGCCAGACATTTGCTGCATACAGGAGTTGGGAAACGGGCTTTGCGTTGAAAACCCTTAAGGCTGCTGGAACATATTTGCCGCCCTTTGTGAAGAAGAATCTATGTGTGGCTAGCTTTGTAATCTCCGCCTTTTGAAGGGAGGTTTGCAAATGGTGCTTCCAAGATCCTGTATGATGGAATGTGAGCCCTAGGTAACTGAAGTATTTTACCTGTTCAAGGTTATGGCCATCCAGCACCCATTTAGACTGGGAGAATCTTCTTTCGAAGACTAAGATTTTAGATTTGTAATACATTGTTTGTAATAAATTGTAATACAGTTCCTTGTGTTTCTTCTCCATGCTAGAGGTTTATCTTGAGTAAAGTCTTTGGTGTGTGTGTTTTTTAAATCCATAGGAAATTCAGCAACAGAGGGCTGCTCAGAAACTCACGTTTGCATTCAATCAGATGAAGCCAAAATCTATTCCCTATTCTCCAAGGTAGGCATTATTACATCTTCAAATGTAACGTGAAATAATGGAACAAAAAGGAATTTCCACACCAGAGTGCGAGGCTAATGAATCAGTTGTTCACACAGTGCTCTCATTCCTATGTGTTTTCTTACAAGGTTCTTGGAAGCGTTCCTCTTATATTGTCACTCAGCTGGCCAGTGGTTTGCAATTGAGGAGTGCATGACAGGAGAATTCAGAAAGTACAACAACAACAATGGAGATGAAATAATTCCAACCAACATGCTAGAGGAGGTCATGTTAGCCTTCAGCCACTGGACATACGAATATACTCGAGGAGAGCTGTTGGTCCTTGACCTGCAAGGTAAATGGATGTGTGTGTGGATGTAACACAGAGGTGTATGCTGTAGTAATTGCACCGGAAGCTTGTGACTTGCACAATATGGATCGTCATCAAATTTAATTGTTGCCACAAGAAAAGACATTCATAATTGCATGTCTCTCTTCAATCTCCCGTAACCAACTCCACTTACCATTTTCTCCCCTGCATTTAGAATACCTTCTTCTTGGGGTGGGGGTGGGGATTCTGCAAACAGTATGATGATGATGATGATGATGATGATGATGATGATATATTATTCATTTACTCACTCACTCACTCACTCACTCACTCACTCACTCACCTTTCATCCTAAGGCCCCAGGATAGGTTACAGCACTTTAAAATACAACATTAAAAGCAGATTAAAGCAAATTACAATCACAGAAGTAGGATAAGTACTAAAACCGCACATCTCAGATGTAAAAGGCCGGGGTAAAGAGGTATGTCTTCAGTATTCACCAAAAACTGTACAGTGAAGGTACAGACATAGCTCTGTAGGGAGGGACTTAGGGACTGCCACAAAGAATGCCATCTCCTGGATCACCCCCCCCCCCCGACGGTCACCTGTGCTGTTTTTAAGATGCAAGAGGGTCTGTTGGGATGGATGCAGTCTTTCAGATACAGGCATCCCCCCACTTAACGCACAATCGATTTGCATGTGACTGTGTATACATGCAGCGTTTGGAAGTAGATAGATAGATAGATAGATAGATAGATAGATAGATAGATAGATAGATAGATTCAGACCAGGAAATGTTGGGAGAGAGGTGGCAAGTCCTTGTGACTCGTGAGGAGGACTTCAGTGAGGGAGGAGGAAGCCCCCAAAAGACTAGAGGTTCAGCGATGCTTTGTTTAGGCTGCTCAGCCTCCCCGCCTAACAGCTGATGCATGCAATCGCACAGCAGCAGCAGCAGCAGCAGCTGCGTTTCTGCACATCCTCCAGCCACCCCCAGAACTTTAACTCTAGTTGAAGAGAGAGTTGTCTGGAGAGAGAGCTGGACAGCAGGGGAAAATGGCTTTTTAGAGGGTGCTCCCCACTTACACAATTTTTACTTATGGACGGGGGGCAGGGCGCAAAATGTAACCCGCACGTAAGTAGGGGGGCATCTGTATTTCAGCTGTTCAAATTGTTCATCTGCTATAATTTCTCTTTTTATGTTAAAATTACTCTTGTTCTACTTGTTCTACTTGTGTTACTTGCGCTACTTAGCTAACTTCCTTTGCTTCTTGTGAAGGTGTTGGAGAAAATTTGACAGATCCTTCTGTGATCAAAGCTGAAGAAAAAAGGTAAGCAGTACAAAATTGCTTTTTCTTACGGCATTGGCGCAGGAAGGAGGGGGCCACATGTGGCAAGATTGGAGGGCTGCCCTTCTGCTTTAGGTGTACCAATTAACCCAAGGACAGATTTATGATGAAACTTGAAGTTGGCTTACTGCTGTTATTTTTAAGGACACCATCAGCAGCAAACTTTCTGCTGGGAATTGCCAGTGTGATACTATGGGAGAGCATTCCTCTCTTACCTGCATAATTTCTCTCCCATCACCGACACAAAGGATTGTATTCAGTGCTAGTCCTATTCAGAATAGAACCATTGAAATGAATGAACCTAAGGTTTGCCAATGTTCACCAATGTCAGTGGATCTACTTTGAGTAGGACCAACAATGGATACAACCCAAAACCTCCCCCGTATCTAGCCAGGGGATGAAGACCACACACAAAAAAAAATCATGTTTGGCTGTAGGTATTTTTTAATGTGTGCTTTCTTTTAAAGGTCAAGCGATATGGTATTTGGTCCTGCAAATCTGGGAGAAGATGCCATCAAAAATTTCAGAGCTAAGCACCACTGCAACTCATGCTGCAGGAAACTTAAGCTTCCAGGTAAATAGCAGCCCCCGATTTATGAAAGAGAACTTCTCTCTTGTAGCTTCTACCTATGATAAATTGAATTTTACATTGTTATGGGGGTAAGGCATTCTCTCCACATAAAATGGATGAATTGCTGGAACCAAGCTGAGCTTCATTGATCAGTTGGACTTGGCTTGCTCTTGAAACCTCATGAGGAAACACTTATTTTTCTCTCCCAAAAGAAAATCTGCCCCTAATTCTAATTCTTTCACCTTTTCAGTGGGCCTGAACTCAGTACCTGTAACAAATGCCCTAAATATATTCTTGCAAGGAAGAGAAAAGATGGCTTTATTTACCTTTTTTTGGGGGGGGGGGGAGGAACCCCTTCTGCCCTGTCGGCTAGAAGCCTCTGTATGCATCTCAGTGGCTTTTATTAATTCTGTGAATGATCAACTCCACGAACCCAATTTCCTTTCCATGGATCTGACGAGCCCTAAAAAATTGTGATAGGTAGTCAGGCACAAATTATCCTGAAATTACCAACCTAGGCCTAAAGTTACTTGATAGATTGATATCATATGCAAGTTGTGCCACACCCACAGGCCATAGTGCAGGCTGAATCTGAGCAGAGCAATTTATAATTCAAATATTTATTTTCTTGAAAAAGTTTTGGTACTTGGCAAAGTGACTAATACGGGTCTTTTGAAGGAAGAGAGGAACGAACCACACACCAGCGAGGGCTTCCTTTCTGCCACTACATTATTATAATTATTCTACATATTTATTAAGAGGGATTGCCTTGGAAGTGTGTTTACAAAGGGACCGTTCTTCTCCCCTTTTTCTTTCAACAATGCTGAAGCCTATACACTCTGCTAGAGCAACATTTCCCCAACCTGGTGCCCTCCTGTTACGTTGGGCTGCAGTTCTCATCAGTCTCAACCAGCGTATCTGTGTTGGCCAGGACTGATGGGAACTGGAGTCTAAAACATTTGGAGTACACCAGATTGGGAAAGCTGCTGTAGACACTTGACCTTCTCTACAGCCTGGATAGCTCAGCTGGTCAGAGATGGTGTTGATAATGCCAAAGTTGCAGCTTTGATGCCTGTATGGGACAGCTGCAAATTCCTGCATTGCAGAGGGATGGACTAGACGATGAATATAACAACACAAAAATATCCCTTCCAACTTTACAGTTCTATGATTGTGCCTGTTGGGAAATCTGACTGTGGCCCAGCCAGGCACAAGATGGCCAGCATCATAAGGGCAAGTATGTCTGTGAGACACCCTACCTGCACATCCTTTGATATCAGACACCTTGCCTCTACCACCCAATAATGCCCACTGGACAACTGTGGGCCAGTCTTCAAAGCTCAGAGTTCTGCACTGGGAAGAGCCTGAAGGCCTACCTTGCCTGCATAGCTCTGGCAGGACATTAATTCGCCTTCTCTCCTTATTTTAGAGAGGAGCTCTAATTTGAATCAGAAGTAAGGCTGCTAATTTGCATATTCTCTCTCCCTCTCCCTCTCCCCCTCTTCAACCCAACTGTATCTGTGGGATTTCGGGTGGTTGTTGTTTCCTCGTAGACTTGAAGAGAAACGACTACACACCCGATAAAATCCTACTGCCTCAAGATGATTCTCCAGAACTGACCATTCGGCCTGGGAGCTGCACCAAAGAATCGGACTCTGCCAGTTCCAGTCACCTCATGCTGTAAAGATACGCACAGCTCTCTGGCTCTAACCAAACCCTCGCAGAAGTCACGGGGTTCGTTTGCCCTTCATCGAAACAAAGGCCGCATGAAAAAAGGACCAAACTGTTTTGATGGCTCTGGTACAGTTAACTGTCCACCGTTGAGTGGCCTAGCATAATGTGGGAATCACCTCTGAAGGAGTAGCTGGCAGCTGCTGTTCTTTTTAAAAAAAAAAAAAAAAGGTTGAATGAAATTAAGTATTTATGAAATAGCTTTTTAAAGAGGCGTTTTAGCAGAAGGATAACTTAACATTTTACCTTGGTCCATGAGAGCGGGCCTTTCCTCCCCTTCATCCTGTAGTGCAATATGCCCTTGACCAAATGATGTTTTTTCTTTTTGTGCTGATGGTTTTTAAGGCAGGTGGTTTGGGGGCTTTGTGGCAGCTGGTTTCTGTCATCTGGCTAGAGAAACGGGAGGGAGCACCCCCCCCCCCACCTTCCCACAGGCACCGAAGGATTCTTTGGACACTTCTCAGGGTGTCTCAGATAATTGCTCTCTCTGCTCAGTGCCATGTTTGTTTTATGTGGCTCAATGGAACGAGGCTGCTCCTAAGGATCTGTCCATATTTAGTTAACGCCAGTAAGCTGAGCTGCAGGGAGCGGAAACGCCTGGTTCCAAACAAGAAGTGATGGCTTGTCTCCTGCATCAGGATTCATCCTCAAGTGTGGAGCCAGTTCTCTCGGGATGGGTGGGATGGATTGCGCATAGTGAAATCCCTCCTCCTCCTGTGTCGTTGGTTTGTGTTTTTTTTTAACAATACATTTCAGTTTTATCTAATCACTGTCCAATAGTAGTAAAGTCGCAAGACAAGTCTGATCACATTTGTATAACAGAACAAAACAGCTGGTCTTGGGTAAGACGCTGCCTTGTAAAATGAGCAGGTGCGTTAGGGAAGTTGCTATTACTTGTTACATATAATGGCCGCTTCAGAAGTGTTGCCTTCCAAAGATCTCCTAAAACCAGTAAAAGAAAGCTGAATGTATGTGTCAACCTTTGGGGGCCTCTTCCGATGTTATCACAGCAGTGTTGGAGCTGCTGCAAGTCTGGTACCTTCTCACGCCATTTGGATAACTTTGGAAGCCCTGGGCCATGGGGCAAGAGTCCTGGTTGGGGCTGCTCGTCTTGCCAGCGCTGCCTCGGTTTCCGGCGGGAGCAACGCGGGCGTAGAAGTGAGCTGCAGAGTGGACTTGTCCCCTGGGACCAGTGCTTTCCAACCTCTGCTTTTGCGGTGCTGTAAGGACCAGGCCTGTTGTGGGCTCCACACCACCGCAGGGACGTAAGGAGCAGCCCCTTAGTTGTATTTAATATTGTGTGAAGACACCTTTTAATGTAATATTATATATGGTACTTATTTAAAAGAAAAGGAACTAGGATGAATTTACATTATGTAATGTGTGGGAGATTGCAATGCAAACTTTATGCCAATAAAATGTCATTTTCCTGTCCCAAATTTGTTGAATATTCAACAAGAAGAACCTGTTGTCCAACTGAATTTTCATGCTGCAACTTTTGTTTGTTTGTTACATAGGTACTAATTGTAAATTTTAATTGAACGGCATCATAACGCCCAGTAATTATTCTTTTTTAAAATTCTGTAGTGTATCTTATAGATACAGACATTAAGGCACGAACACAATAGCTGTTTAAATGGTGGTTTATGTTGCTGGGGGAGGAAAGGTATAGCGTATTAAAGATAAAAAACTGTATACATTTTGTATATCAATAAATCTTTAAACAATCCCAAATAAATTTATTCTTGTTTAGACTGGTGAGCTTCTACCTTTATTTGATTTGATTGATCTGGGGAGGGATGGAAGGAACAGGTAAGAATTAATCTGTTGATTTGAGAATAATTTAGACTGCAAGAATGGCCCACCAATAGAAGTATATTTTAGCAAGTAATGTGACTAGCCAGCTGGGGCTACTTTGAGAATCAGGTGGAGGTCAGTGAGTCATCAAGTCTTATTACTACTGTGTAACTTTTCTTAGACAGCAAAATGACTTGGGTTAGCCTCGCAGATGTACCAGAAGCTCAACCTATCTTCCGGGCTTCCAAAGCATTGAACTATAGACAAGCTGGAATGTGTGCAGAGGACAACCAAGATGATCAAGGATCTGGAAACCAAGCTGTATGACGAATTGTTGAAGGAATTTGCTATGTTTAGCCTGGGAAAGAAGAGACTGAGAGGAGATAGGCTAGCTATCTTCAAGTATCTCAAGGGCTGTCACATGGAAGAGGGAACAAGCTTGTTTTCTCCTGCTCTGGAGGGTGGGGCTCAAACCAATGGATTCAAGTTACAAGAAAGGAGATTCTGAAACATCAGGAAGAACGTTCTGACAGTAAGAGCTGTTTGAAAGTGGAACGGTCTCCCTCGGGAGGTTGTGGACTCTCCTTCCTTGGAGGTTTATAAGCGGAGGTTGGATGGCCACCTGTCATGGATGCTTAGTTGAGATTCCTGCATTGAAGGGGGTTGGGACTTGGTGAGCCTCGGGGTCCCTTCAAACTATGATTCTATGATAATGTAACCAATACTCTACCAAAATAATCTTCTCTTCGAAGCACCCTCAGTGCACTCTGGAATTTATGACCTGGGAGGAGACCTTGCCAGATATTGGTGCTGTTCTTTTTCTCAATCATTTATTATTGTGATTCTTTTAACTTTCTTTCATGGACTTCTTTTCAAAGACACAATATCTTTCTGCCTATATTTTTGTCATCTCCTGTGTTCTTGGGCTTAGCCAACTGCTTGATCTGCAGCGGAGCTTAATCCTAAATGAGCATATGGTTGCAATTCCATTCACAACTACTATGGTTTAGCCAAAGAAGACTATGCCTACAAAAAAGATAGAAAGGATATGGCGTAGATGTCATTTTGTTTTATTGTAATTTTGATGGAAATACACCAGTTCTACATTCCCATAAATGTTATCTCAGCCTATTCTTTTCTTGCTTTTCCTCCCCGTTTCAATTTTTAAAGAGACCCCTCCCTTTTGAGCATCAAAACTCTGGATCTCCTCAACTGTAATACTTCTGTTTCTCTATTGCAGGCTTCCTCAACCTCGGCCCTCTAGATGTTTTGAGACTACAATTCCCATCATCCCTGACCACTGGTCCTGCTAGCTAGGGATTATAGGCCAAAAACATCTGGAGGGCCAAGGTTGAGGAAGTCTGCTTTATTGTTTGTTTTCCATTCCAGATTAGTTTCTCTTCCAGCATATAATAAAGAGGTAAACATTTAAACTAGTGAGGGGTCCTGGTTTGCAGCCCCTCACCCCGATTTTGGACTCTCAACTTCCATCAACATCTGCCAACCTAGCCAATGGCCAGGAGTGATTTGTAGTATTCAGTCAAGCAACAAAGCAGACAGACTGAGCTTGGGTGTGACAAATTTCACCAGATGATTTAGAGTTTTCAACTTTAAACCGGTTCTTGTCCTTGTGTCTTCCTTGAACATCTGCAAATATTACCTATTGGATCTCTTTGTAGGGTGGGAATAATGAGTTCAAGGGTATATAGTTTTTGTTTGCCTGTTTTTAACCTGCTCCTCTGCCTTTAACAGCCTTCAGATTTGCTCCTGCTGATCTCCATACTGCACCTGATAATTGTTGATCAATCTGCTCTTAAAGGCACAGGAAAAAGGTAGGCTGTTAATTGTCTGGTCAGTTGGAAAAACCTGTTTCTGCTCATCAAGGAACTTGGGAGAGTGGCTTGCAGGTATCGCTTGAGGTCTGTTAGATGCCTGCATTCCTGCATAAAAGTGAATTCAAGGAAGAAATAACTGTCTAGGAAGAGAGCTTACACCAAGCCAGGAATCTAGACCAGGGTGGATATAATTTCAATCAAATCAATTTAAATCACTAGTAAGTAAGACTTGATTTCAATCAATTTTTTAACAGAAAGACTCATTCTTGCTGGTATAATCTTAATATTTACAACCAGATGCAGATTTCATTTTTGGAACAATACATTTTCAGAGTAGTTTTTACAGTTATATTAAAAATTACTGATTTGGTTACACTGTTAGAAATACATAGACAGATAATTATGAAATTATTGTGAGGTTTAATAAGTTAGCTGTTTATATTTGGACAATGTTTCTGCTGTACTTTATTAGAAGTAGAAACACAATCATTTCCTTAATAACAATTTAAACAATTTATTTTACTAAAACAATAACAGGGACGCGGGTGGCGCTGTGGGTAAAATCTCAGTGCCTAGGACTTGCCGATCGCATGGTCGGTGGTTCGAATCCCCGCGGTGGGGTGAGCTCCCATCTTTCAGTCCCAGCGCCTGCCAACCTAGCAGTTCGAAAGCACCCCTAAGTGCAAGTAGATAAATAGGTACCGCTTTATAGCAGGAAGGTAAACGGCGTTTCCGTGTGCTGCGCTGGTGCTGGCTCGCCAGAGCAGCTTCGTCACGCTGGCCACGTGACCCGGAAGTGTCTCCGGACAGCGCTGGCCCCCGGCCTCTTAAATGAGATGGGCGCACAACCCTAGAGTCGGACACGACTGGCCCGTACGGGCAGGGGTACCTTTACTATCCATGCTTGTTAACTGGTGTGGTTAAACATTTTTTTTAAAAAAAGCTTAGACTGAATTTTAGCACACATGAAAAACTTAAAAACAAATCCTTATTTCCTGCTGGATAGCCTTTGGACTATAATGTAACTTAAATAGAAAACTATCTTTAGAAAGATTCTTCCTCCAAAAGCATTTTATTTTAAAAATCCAATTTAAATAAAAAAATGATTTAAATTTTAAAAATCTGATTTTTATTATTATTATTTTTTAAAAATCATTGATTTTTATCCACCTTGAGCTAAACCCAACTTGGCTATGGGAGAGGTTGGCTGTGGTCCTGTGCTGTCAAACCTGAGGATCACGAGGAATTAGAAGGATCTCACAACCCCAAACAACTTCATGAATAAAATCTGTTGCCCAGGCATCCTGCAGGAGCTGACTCATCCTTGGAAGGCAACTGACTAGAGTCCTCTCTGAAGAAGCTGATGGTTCTAGAACCGCTTGGCCCTTCTATCTTGTTAGGAAAGTCCCCAACACCATCCCCTAGCAACGAGGGAACGTGCATTTATGATGCTGGAAGAATCCGTTTTGGAACACTGGGGAGCAGTGCAAAGAGTCATCAGGATAAGCCCATGTATTTTGGGTCCTCTGAACAGGCATAAGATGAAGCAAGGTGATTGCACAAGGAAGCAAACCATCCAAGTGTCAAAATGAAAAAGGGGTGGTGAAGGGGCCGCCAACCCAACTCCATTGAGAGCACCACTTGGTCTTCTTGCAAGCCTGCAAATGGCTTCTAGGTCAACAAAGATGCCTGACAACTTCAATATATACCATCTACTGTGAGTTTCTGTTTTATACAAACCAATTGCTAATTAATTACCATCTAGTGACTGGGGAGAAATCCCTGCATTTTCTCCGTTCCTTGGAGAACTGAGTGTTGCGACCAGCAAATAAGCATGAAGGCAGGAAAATTGTTTCCCTATTTCTTATCTAGAAAGTTTGCTTGGACATGAAATATTTACTCATGGTGCTGGAAAGACTCTAAAATTGACCTTTGGGATGTGGACCAAGCCAATTTCCAACTAATTTCCCCACCCAGTGCTTTACTGGTTGAACAGTCCGTCAAAAATGAACATCGTCTGTGAAGATCATGTTCTTGTGTTTTGCTGGGCATATACTCAGGGATATCCTGACAACTGACACCATTCCAGAGGGTGTACAATCTGACCAAACAGTTGTTGTTGTTGTTTAGTTGTTTAGTTGTGTCCGACTCTTCGTGACCACATGGACCAGAGCACGCCAGGCACTCCTGTCTTCCACTGCCTCCCGCAGTTTGGTCAAACTCATGCTGGTAGCTTTGAGAACTCTATCCAACCATCTCGTCCTCTGCTGTCCCCCTCTCCTTGTCCCCTCCATCTTTCCCCACATCAGGGTCTTTTCCAGGGAGTCTTCTCTTCTCATGAGGTGGCCAAAGTATTGGAGCCTCAGCTTCATGATCTGTCCTTCCAGTGAGCACTCAGGGCTGATTTCCTTCAGAATGGGTAGGTTTGATCTTCTTGCAGTCCATGGGACTCTCAAGAGTCTCCTCCAGCACCATAATTCAAAAGCATCAATTCTTCGGCGATCAGCCTTCTTTATGGTCCAGCTCTCACTTCCATACATCACTACTGGGAAAACCATAGCTTTAACTATATGGACCTTTGTCGGCAAGGTGATGTCTCTGCTTTTTAAGATGCTGTCTAGGTTTGTCAATGCTTTTCTCCCAAGAAGCAGGCGTCTTTTAATTTCGTGACTTCTGTCACCATCTGCAGTGTTCATGGAGCCCAAGAAAGTAAAATCTCTCACTGCCTCCATTTCTTCCCCTTCTATTTGCCAGGAGGTGATGGGACCAGTGGCCATGATCTTAGTTTTTTTGATGTTGAGCTTCAGACTACATTTTACCCTCCAGCCTTTTGCACGATGAATTCTGCATACAGTGGTACCTCGGGTTACATACGCTTCAGGTTACATACGCTTCAGGTTACAGACTCTGCTAACCCAGAAATAGTGCTTCATGCTTCAGGTTAAGAACTTTGCTTCAGGATGAGAACAGAAATCGTGCACAGCAGTAGGAGGAGGCCCCATTAGCTAAAGTGGTGCTTCATGTTAAGAACAGTTTCAGGTTAAGAACAGACCTCTGGAACGAATTAAGTACTTAACCTGAGGTACCACTGTATAAGTTAAATTAACAGGGAGACAATGTACAGCACAGAGACATAGTTGGGTATATATGGAAAGCAATGTTTGAATGCACTTGATAAATGTAAAGTCTTTGCTTTCGTCGCAATGTGAACGAGACTTGTTTGACTATAGTTTGGCTTTGGGAATACAGCAAGGGTGCCCTTCCCTTGGAGAGTTCGGACGAGGCAATGGACAGATCCGACGACGAGACAAACCCCCAATACCAAGGACTAACTGGTCTGCGGAACTTGGGCAACACCTGCTACATGAATGCTGTCATACAGTGCCTCTGCAGTGTTTCCCCGCTGGTGGAATATTTCCTCTCTGGAAGGTATACAGCATCGCTAAACAAGTAAGTTAATGGCCTTGCTCTGCTTAATTTTGGTTGTCCGAAGATCAGAGCTTGGACTGGCTCCGGGATTGAAGGGCTTGTTGGCAAGGTGTCCCCGGAGAGCACCCTCCTTTCTGACCCACTTCCACTCTGGGGATTCGGGGGAAGCCCATCGCTACAGCACTTCCTCCTAAAGATGCCTCATTGATTCCGTACTTTATCTCAGTATCGGCCTGGGCGTTTTAGTCAGTGGGGACAAGAGTATGTCCCCAGCACTGAAGTATTATTGGGGGCTGTTCCGTGGAGGAGCCTTGCCCTTGGAGGATTCCTAGCTTGTTGGAATCCTACGTCAGGAGTCAGCAAACCTTTTCAGCAGGGGGTTAGTCCACTGTCCCTCAGACCATGTGGGTGGCCAGACTATATTTTTTTGGGGTGGGAATGAACGAATTCCTATACCCCACAAATAACCCAGAGATGCATTTTAAATAAAAGCACACATTCTACTCATGTAAAAACACGCTGATTCCTGGACCATCTGCTTGGCAGATTGAGAAGCTGATTGGGCTGGATCCGGCCTCCAGGCCTTAGTTTGCCTACCCATGTCCTAAGTCCTCACTGATATACAGAGTGACACCACCCTTCCCTGTCTTATAGAGTTTATGTGCGGAAGTAACCGTGCCCCAATGACTCCTCCCATTTCACCAGGTTTCTGTTATGCCTGCTAGATCTGCCCTCTCCTCCTAAGAACAAGCACCCCAGCTCACCTATTTTGGCTCAGAAGCTTCTGCCGTTGGTATAACATAAAACTGTAGAGTTTGAAGGGACCCCAAGGCTCACCAAATCCCAACACCCCTGCAATGCAGGAATCTCAGCTAAAGCATCCATGACAGACAGCCATCCAACCTCTGCTTATAAACCTCCAAGGAAGGAGAGTCCACAACCTCCCGAGGGAGCCTTCCACTTTCAAACAACTCTTCCTGATGTTTCATCAGAATCTCCTTTCTTGTAACTTGAATCCATTGGTTCGAGCCCTTCCCTCCAGAGCAGGAGAAAACAAGCTTGTTCCCTCTTTCATGTGACAGCCCTTGAGATATTTGTGTGGGAATGGTTAGGGATGCAGGGGAGGATATATTGCAATAATAATACTAATAATTTATTATTTGTACCCCACCCATCTGGCTGGGTTTCCCCAGCCACTCTGGACGGCTTCCAACAAAGATGAAAGATACACTAAAATGTCACATATTAAAAACTTCCCTGAACAGGGCTGCCTTCAGATGTCTTCTGAATGTCAGGTAGATGTTTATCGCTTTGACATCTGATGGGAGGGCGTTCCACAGGGCGGGTGCCACTACCGAGAAGGCCCTCTGCCTGGTTCCCTGTAACGTGGCCTCTCGCAGTGAGGGAACCGCCAGAAGGCCCTCGGAGCTGGACCTCAGTGTCCGGGCAGAATGATGGGGGTGGAGACGCTCCTTCAGATATATTGGACCGAGGCCGTTTAGGGCTTTAAAGGTCAGCACCAACACTTTGAATTGTGCTCGGAAACGTACTGGGAGCCAATGTAGGTCTTTCAGGACCGGTGTTATATGGTCTCGGCGGCCGCTCCCAGTCACCAGTCTAGCTGCCGCATTCTGGATTAGTTGTAGTTTCCGGGTCACCTTCAAAGGTAGTCCCACATAGAGTGCATTGCAGTAGTCCAAGTGGGAGATAACCAGAGCATGTACCACTCTGGCGAGACAGTCTGCAGGCAGATAGGGTCTCAGCCTACGTACCAGATGGAGCTGGTAAACAGCTGCCCTGGATACAGATTTGACCTGTGCCTCCATGGACAGCTGTGAGTCCAGAATGACTCCCAGGCTGCGCACCTGGTCCTTCAGGGGCACAGTTACCCCATTCAGGACCAGGGAATCCTCCACACCTGCTTGCCTCCTGTCCCCCCAAAACAGTACTTCTGTCTTGTCAGGATTCAACCTCAATCTGTTAGCCGCCATCCATCCTCCAACCGCTTCCAGACACTCACACAGGACCTTCACCGCCTTCACTGGTTCTGATTTAAAAGAGAGGTATTGTCTAAGATATCCTATCCCAACTTGTCTTTACAAGTTCAACAAAATCAGCAGAGTTAACATTCCCCCTTTTTTTAAACATACACACAGCAGATAGCTTCCTCAGACTCGTTAGAGTCTCTGTAAATATTTCCTGGTATTTCCCCCCTATAATCCCTCCTAAAATAAGACGCTACACAGTCTTTTGTAAAGTATAAAATGTTGATTCACAAGTAATCATCTGTTCACACAAAAGGTTCCCAGAAGGCAGACTAAAAAGGTTAGAACATAGTTTAAATGTGGTCTATCTCCTTATGGGAGAAAGCCCCCCCATTTCTTCTCTTGGCCTGGAGCCAAGGGTGCATCTTAGTAGTGCTGTTGTTAAGATGGCATCAATAGAGGCAAGAGAGACAAGATGGTAGCTAGCCAGCCTGTGGTTCTGGTTCTTTCTACTTCAGGAGAGGCCACACCCAGCTCAAGTTACACATAGGAAGTTTCATCTCAGTCCTGGAAAGCAGGAAGTTCTGGCTGGAGGACTGAGACAACCTTCGTGTCTACTCTAGCAATGTTTTGTTGGACTGCACCCGATTCTTACATCCCACAATTTGAAGATAGCTATCCTGTCTCCTCTCAGTCTCCTCTTTCCCAGGCTAAACATACCAAATTCCTTCAACCATTCCTCAAAAGGCTGGGTTTCCAGACCCTTGATCATCTTGGTTGCCCTCCTCTGCTCACGTTTGTACGCATGGTGTGTCTCCTCCAAATGTCTTTGATACCTCTCTGAAGGCTCATTGATACTTCCATTTGCCCCGCTGCCACTTCCCTCAGGAAAAGCTCCAAACACATACCCATCACTTTTATCCAGCAGGCAGATAGATGTACCCATAACATTCTGCACCAGAGACTGTCTCCTTGCTGGTTTTCTACCTGCAAATCTCATTGTAGGTTATGTTTACTTTTCAGCTTGGGCTTCGATAGGTCAAAAAGGGGAGGGGCAGAGCAAAAGGCGGCTTTGCACAGCTTAAAAGCAATAACGAAAAAGACATTTCCTCAATCTAGCAAACAATAGACGGAGGCTGATCATGGGGAGCTACTTGGTGGTCGAGACCCCGCAGCCACCCCCTCGTTGGAAATAACTCACACAAGGACACGGATATCAGGTTTATGTTATTGGGCAAATTTTGGCCACAACTTTATTGAATTACAGAATGTGAGCGGTATTGGCTTAGGCATTGGTTGGACCTGACTATAGCTGACTCCTGCCCATTGTGCAGGAAGTCCAGTAAGGGTAAGCCACCGGTAGGGGGAGCCCCATCGATGCGAACCAACTCAAGCTCCCCCTGGTGTTCCCGTCGGGGTCGTGTCAAGGCCCTAGCCCCCAGCCGGGCTTCAGACTAGATCAACACCCCCGGGTTCCTTTAACAGAATACCCTTAAGCATGGAGGGCCAGGTGATGGCCACACCTCCCCTCCCCCACACAAGGTCAAACAATGCCTAACCGCAACCCTAACAAAGTTGTGACGATTGCTACAAGGTAGGCGAAAACCAAGTGGCCAGTGCTGATTTGCCAAGTGGAAAAATTCCTACCAGGCCCCTCGGACAACCAAGGCGACCAACCGAAGTCCATAGCAAGGCCATTGCCTAACCTGCAAAATAGGGAGGGAGGGCGGGTGATTGAGGAAGCAAGCCAAAGAGGAAGTCCTCTGGCTCGCTCCTCCATTTAAACGGCCCCGGCCACGCCCCCCAGTCAACGGATTGGCTGGCCGAGCTCTGACGTGGCCGGGATCCCCCCAGGCAACGGGGGACAAAGTCCCCCGCCCCCGGTGGGGAGTAGGTGGCCACGTGGTCCACCGCAACTCCTCCCCACTGGGGAAGTGGAGCGGATTTCCCAAAGGCTTTACTCAGTGTAGCAAGTGAGGTGTACACGTTTTGCTAAGACGCTTTGAGCCGTTGGGTTGCCCACAGAATTCTAGGAGCCATTGGGGATCGTGCTTTTTCCAGTGTTAATCATGATGGATGATTATCTTGTTCAAAATTATCCTGCCCTGCCCTGTTAATCTCTTAAGGGAGGATGGAGAGATAGCGACTGCTTTTGCTTATTTGATGAATGATATGTGGCTGGGGGACTTTGACTGCGTGTCCCCAGAGGTCTTCCGATTGGTCATTGGTGAGCGATACCCAGCTTTCATCAAGAAGACCCAGCAGGATGCCCAGGAGTTTCTGATTTATGTCTTGAATGAGCTGCATGAAGCTCTCAAGAAGGTGAGTCATGGAGTGGAGTTCAATTAACCAGCCCCACTAGCACCGAAGCCTGTGCAAGGACTTCCACAAGCAGACTAGGGCTTTCCCCCTGTCCCTCCACCTGCACCCCTTAAAATCGGCTCTGGCGGGTCAGGAAAATCCCCAAAATATCACATGGGGGAAAGGAGATCGTTCCACCTGGCAATGTGAAAAGCTTGCACCGACAGAACGATTGTCAGAGTGCTATGTTGAATTCCTCTCTGTCTTTATAACTTTCCACTCTAGCTGTCCACTGAATTGCACTGAATTCTCATCTTTTGCAACACCTTGTGGCAATGAGTTCCACAGTCAGATTAAGACGGTGGGAATAATATTTTTGATTTCAGCAGTTTGTCTTGTACTTCCTTTAGAGCTGGTTCACAAATGCTGCTCTCTGTGTGCTTGTCTGCCAATCACCCCCTCCAATATCACCCTTTTCAGTGTAACAGCTATGAGACGCTAAATGCTCTTAGTCAAGTGTTATGTAAGCGTGTGTGAATGTTTCACTAGGTAAACTATGACCTGGGATGATTTGGATGAGGTCTAAGGAGCCCTGAGCTTGTGCACTCCTTTTCCCCTCATGCACCACAATTTCCATATTTACTGAGTGTTTTTTTCAACCCAGAGTTTGCCTGTTTCCTCTGAACTAGATGAATATGATTATAAATCCACATTCAATCCTTGGATTGCAAGCCTGGTTTGTGAACATAACAATTTTTCAGTTCATTGCACTTTAAATTTGTATACATCTGACGCTCAGCTTACGCTGGGGTTGCATTTTGGGAATAGTGTATAAAGCCAAAATTGTGTATAGTCAAAACACATTGGGTTCAGTGGTATTTTCCCCCCAACACCTGCCCCCTTTCCACCCCCTTTTTAATATGTTTTTGTCAAGTGCATAAAGCTGAATGCACACAAGTTGAATGCACGTAACTTGCGAGTTAACCCGTACTGCCTATACACACAAGTTGAAGAAACAACAGAAATACAACGAAGATCACACATCTTATAACAATCTGATCCAATATAAGTCATAGTAAAAAAGACTTAAAATAAGCACCTACTATTCAATAAAGCAATAGTAAATAGTTTATTTTATTTATGCCACATTGGCTCTTCACTCATCTTTTACAAAAAAAATAAATAAATTATAATCAATTAAAAAGAGTAGCAAAGTCATAATCTGTCACGAGCCAGGAATTAAATGTTGGGAGGGACCACCCCATAGCCCAGGCTCCTATGGCCTCCTTATGTAATGCCAAATAATTTCCTTCCCTTAAAGAGGAAAAATAATACAGAAATCTATGCTCAACAATTTTTTGTGATGCAGCCAGAAGCTTAGCAATAAATCATTCCGTTCCAGCTGAGACTTCAATGAGCAAATTTATAGTGGAGACTTTGCATATAGGAAATGGTAGAGGAGATTGGAGGGAGTAATTACTGGCAGCCAAGCGCTTGTTTTTAATGCATATGGGGATAAATGTAATTTTAAAATCTGAGCCATTATTTAAAAACCCCGAAATAAAGGAATCAAGGCCTAGCCCTGAGACTCTGATACGGAATCCGAATGGGATTGTTATGCTTTTAACAGCAATTTCTTGCTGTGACCAAGGATGATTTTGAAGAAGACGTTTAGTTACAATAGCAAGTGGGAGGGTGGAAATATCATCTGTGACCCGGCACATCTCTTCTCTTGCAGACAAGTAGGAGAAGAAACCAGGGGACCTCATCGTCTGTTTGGGAATCCAGGGGCTGCGTCGGCGAGTCCTCCATAATCACCCGGCTTTTTGAAGGACATCTCAGTTATGACATCATGTGTTTGGAATGCCAAACGACGACCTACAAAAACGAGATCTTCACCGTATTATCTCTTCCCATCCCTTACGAAACTGAATGCTCGCTAGAGGTATTAGCTTCTCTCTGCTGAACAAAGCTGCCCGAGCTTAAGCCCAGTTCAAATTGTTGCTGCAATGTTGATTTTAACCCTCTTCAGGCAACTTGCCTGCAGGGCTGGAAACAGCCAACCCATCTGTCAGAATGCAAGCCCATCACTCCATATTGTAGAGAATCTGCCTTGCAAGCAGAAGGTCCCAGATTCAATCCTAGGCATCTGCAGGTAGGGTTGAAATCCTGGAGAGATGCTGTTGGTTAGTGTAGACCAGGGTTTCCCAGACTTGGGTCTTCGGCTGTTTGGGGACTACAACTCCTATCATCCCTAGCTAGCACGACCAGTGGTCAGGAATGATGGGAATTGTAGTCCAAAAAAACCAAACAAAAAACAGTTGGAGACCCAAGCTTGGGAAACTTTGGTGTAGGCAATGTACCAATGGTCTGACTCAGTACAGTGGACGTTTGGGTTGCGAACGTGATCCGTGCGGGAGGCACGTTCGCAACCCGCAGCGCCACATCTGTGCACACGCGGGTTGCAATTCGGTGCTTCTGCACATGCGCAAAGCACGATTTAGCGCTTCTGCATATGCACGACCGCCGAAACCTGGAAGTAACCCATTCCGGTACTTTGGGTTTTGGTGCGTCCGTAACCCAAAAAAACGCAACCTGAAGCGCCTGTAACCCAAGGTATGACTGTATAAGGCAGTTTCCTGTGCATAGCTGTCAATTTACAGATTTGAAAATTAGGGACCAGCAGCCAAAATACGGGACCTGCAGCCTCACCTGTTCCAGGCACTCCAGTCTTCCTGTCCTCCTGCAGTCTGGTCAAACTCATGCTGGTAGCTCCGAGAACACTGTCCAACCAACTTTGTAACCAGAGGTTCAACTGAATAGAATCTGAATCACATGCACCACAAGGCCTATGCAGCCTCAACTTAAGATGGCTCCCCGGCCTGGCTTTGCACTGCAAAGTTTGCAGCAGCACGTGCAACAAAATGGCATCCAGCATTCAAAAAACCCCTCAGCTTGCATTAACTAGCCACACACAAGGCATGCAAGCTCCACCCCCCAGTCGTTCTTAGACTTCTTATTGGGTGAGCAACACAGACAAGCAACACAGTTGGAGCCTCCCTCCTCCCTGGCCGGCAGGGAGGGAGGGAGAGGAGCTGCTTCCTTTGAAATTTAAGGGACATCCATCAATAAGGGACAGCAGCGGGACATAGCCCTGGAATAAGGGACTGTCCCTTCAAATAAGGGACACTTGACAGCTATGTTCCTATGTGTTCTTCCTATGCGTTCTTACATGGTAAACGGGAACATGACTATGGGTCATGCTTGTCCTGAGATGTTGATCGCAGGCAGAAGGTCTCTCTCACTGCAGTGATGGGTTGTAGTGTTGAATAGCTAGCTCTGCAGCTACACAAAGACAAACCTATGGGGAGCTAACCCCCACAAGTTAGATAATTTGTACGCCTCTCTTCAGCAAGAGTGACTCACAAACAATCAATCCATTAACACAAGACAGTCCCTGCCTGCTGACCAGCAATCTGAAAAACATGATGCACAAGCGGAAAGGGACAGGGAGGGGACGGTGGGGGAGAAGCAAACTCAGGCACCAAATCTTCAGTGGTAGATCTCTTAACGACCAGGTGGCATAGGAACAGCTCAGGGCAAGGAGGTGCCTGATTGAGCTTGGCTTGTGATGCAAGTTGGTGGAAGGAACCCAGCTTCCCACTTCTCCTATTGAAGCAGCCTGATGGAACGGCTGCTGCCAGGTGACAGAGCCTAATGGAGCTAGTCTTTCGGCAGAGCCGATGGAAGGATTCCTGCTTTTCAGCAATTATGAAGAAGCACAAGTCTGCAGGTAAGTTAGTTATAGTGGTTTGACATGTTGACTAATAATTCCACCTCTTCCCCCCCAATCCCCACTTTTTGGGGGCCCAGGAATGCCTTGAATGCTTCTTTCAGCAAGACATCTTGACTTGGAACAACCAAATTAACTGCTCCTGCTGTGGGATAAAGACAGATGCCGCTGTGAGAGCCAGCATAGCGAAGGCGCCAAAAATAGTTATCTTCCATCTAAAGAGGTACCATGTTCTTCTTATTTACAGCATCTCATGTGCTCTCCAGGTGGCTGTGGTGCAGGTCACAAAGAAACGGTTGCTTCAGATGGGAAAGGGGGAATAATTTGCCAAGTAAATTGGGTAAACTATTTGAAAGTGATTTCTGATTATGATCATTTATTTTCAGGTTTGACTGTCAAGGCAGTTATAAAAAGAAACTGAAAACCGACATCTACTATCCGTTAAATAACCTGGATTTGTCCTCTTACATATATCCACTCTTTCGGAAAAACCCAAAATACAGCTTATTTGCTGTGGTGGTAAGTGACATAGAAGACTATTTATTCTAGTGCATATAAGTCTGTTGGTCCAACACACTCCTGAATCACATCGATATACGATATACAATATTGTTGTTGTTTAGTCGTTTAGTTGTGTCCGACTCTTCATGACCCCATGGACCAGAGCACGCCAGCCACTCCTGTCTTCCACTGCCTCCCGCAGTTTGGTCAAACTCATGCTGGTAGCTTCGAGAACACTGTCCAACCATCTCGTCCTCTGTCGTCCCCTTCTCCTTGTGCCCTCCATCTTTCCCAACATCAGGGTCTTTCCCAGGGAGTCTTCTCTTCTCATGAGGTGGCCAAAGTACTGGAGCCTCAGCTTCAGGATCTGTCCTTCCAGTGAGCACTCAGGGCTGATTTCCTTAAGAATGGATCGGTTTGATCTTCTTGCAGTCCATGGGACTCTCAAGAGTCTCCTCCAGCACCATAATTCAAAAGCATCAATATATCGATATACGATATCTTTATTGTCATTGTCCCATGCAGAACAATGAAATTGAAAGCTGGAGAGTGATATGGTAAGAAAAGGTGAGAGGGATAGGAAGGTGATGACACTGTCTGGGAAACGGGGAGCTTTGGGCTCTTCAAAACACATCTCACGCTCTAGTCTATGATCAGGGAGACTCAGGTCGAAATTGCTACTGGCCTGCTTGCTAAGTGACCATAGTCAGATTACAATTTCTCAATGCGCTGGTTGCAGGGGGAAAGGGGTGGGAGTCATGAAACCCTGCCTACCAGGCTTAGCTCCTTGGACTGAATGAACAAAATGCTCTTTTGGTTACCTTTTGATTTATTGCCATTATTGTTGCAGAACCATTTTGGAGATCTGGATGGTGGCCACTACACTGCGTACTGCAAACACCCTCCCACCCAAAGCTGGTACAACTTTGACGACTCTCAGATCAGCGAGATCCCAGACCCTTCTGTGCAAACGTCTGCAGCTTATCTGCTGTTTTACAGCAGTCAAACTTTCTCTGTGCCGGTAAAAAACCAAAATGGCTAGGAAACGCACTGAAAACCATCGCGTACATAGGATGCAGTGGTACTGTTAGCAAACGTTTCCTGACCCGGGCCGGCCAGGTTTTGAGTCATCCTTAAGGAAGAGGAACCACATTTCCTAATGCCTGCGTTCAGGCTGTAACGTGGTATTTAAAAATGGGATTGTGAACAGCTTCTCCCTTCAGCGAAAAGACAGGTGCCAGACACGGACTCATTTTCAGTAAGCTTTCGGAGAAAGCAGCAAACCGCTAGATAAATAAAGTCTTCCTGGGCAGCCAGAGTCTAAAGGAGTGTTGTTTTTTATTCTTATTACAGAATCCAAGATGAAATATAATTTTAAATGGGTTATATACATATGCATATATGTAGCAGACCTTTGAGACCCAGGGACACAGACCCACAAGCCTTAAAAGGGGGCACAGACACTCAAAACAAGTTATTATTAATAAGCTGGACCAATTATGGCCCTGTCAGGAGGAGAGCTAATGACAGCAGGCAGTGACCGCCTTCATCCACTCAAGTTGTACCCAGTGTAAGGCTCACGCAGGGCAACATTGCCTGCCCTCCCATCATAATACCACTCTTTGGGATCTAGATGGGATTATTTTCACAAGGAGTAAGGGAAAGCCGAAAATCCAAACTTGTCAAGTGTCCAAAACAGGCAAAGAAGTTCTTTAACAGGCCATTGTATTTTCAAATAATTGCTTCAATAAGTTATTAAAAAGGAAAATATCAATTCTGTAATATATACATTTTAGGGTGTGCAGATATCAATGCCATAGCTCAAACAAAAAAAATACAGCTGTGCTCTTACCTGTAAGAATGAAGATATTCTAGACAAAACAAAAGCAACCCCTTTTCTGTTCTAGTGGTTCTCAAAGGACCACATACCTTTATTATATACATACTTCGCATGTGCAAGTCTGCAATCAATATGTACACATACATTCCTACCTGTTTACATCATCCTAAGATATTCACAGTAGAATCAAGCTTAAGGTTAGTGTGAAAAGGCATAAATGTGGGAGACAAAAAAGATATTGTTGGGTTCAGGGGCATTTTAAACCCATATATTAATGACTTTTAAAAAGGGCTAAGCTAGATTTATCATTTTGGAGCATTACTAAAAATAAGTGGTTTCAAAACTAATTGTTCCATATTATTAAACGGCAGAGTTAACAATTTTTGGACTAAGCAATAGCACTAACAGACACCTCAGCTGAGAAACCGCTGCAAACATCTTCTTCTTCAGCAACGGACCTTTTACTCATCACAGCTCAGCTTATTATAGGATGCATTTACAAAAAAGACACGAATATTCTTCAAATGTTTCTTTATGTGGCTATATCGGCGGTTCGCTGTTCAAAAGAAGTGTAAAGGAGGATATAAGCAGCTGAGGATTTCACAGAGGATGCAGAGATGTCCGAGACTTCATGATCATCAAACTTAAACCATCGCTGTTTGGCAGCATTTTTGCAGTAGGCTGTGTAATGTCCTCCATCCAGCCCTCCGTAATGATTCTAGACAGAACAGGAATGAAATTAGGGGACCGCAAAATGTTATTTGGCCCGAATACTTCCCAGTACTCAAAAATCAAGGCATAAACTACTCCCAAGTGCAACTGAAAAGTATAAAGCCATCAAGGGGGAAATGTTAATAAACAACACTACATTGCACATGGTTGCTTAACTGGTGATGTTATATACAGATTAACTGGCAGGTAAGATTCATAGCTACACAAAATTACTTACAGATACTGCAAACAGGTTATATCTCTTCAAGTTACTCTTTGGGCCAATAACATATTGCGATAAGTCAAGGTTTTCCAATGGGAAGTCCACTGATGACTGAAGCTTTTGCTTCCACCGTCCATCGTAAGAAAACCTAGGCATGAAAAGCATGAAGAATTACATTGAAAGCTGAAAAGGTATTACGGAAAAAACTAAAGCAAGGATTTCCACACCACTGTTCATTGCACATGCTATGCCACCATACTGTTTTATTGCTTCTGTTTTGTGTTTTTATCTTGTGAACCGCTCTGAGATCTTCTGATGACGGGCGGTATATAAATCTTATAAATAAAATTAAAGTAAAATTTCCCAAAGTGTCACTTCACAGACCAATTAGGTGCTTATATGACCAAATAGTGGGATGGCTTAGGAGGAATATCACATCCTGAAAATCTATTGCTTTTGTTTAAGGAGTTCCCTGGATATAATTAAACCTACTTCTTGGTTTAATTAATTTGGTCAGCAGGAAACCAATTGCTTCAGGCCATATTGCCAATGTAACATGCAAAGCAGGGGCAAGGAATGTTTTCTAGCCGGCAGGCCAAATATTTATCTCCCCACCTGTGCTGGGCAAAATTTGACAAGTGGGTGGAACTGCCCACCAGTCAATCACCCAACACCACTATGATTCTGTGCTTTGAAGCTCCAGTTGTCAGGACTTTAAAGTGTAGACTAGTTGAAAGTCCTTTTGCAAGAAGCCCTGTGGGAGTTTTACAGAGCAATGCAAAACTGTTTGCAAAAGGGCTTTCAAATAGCCCTGCACTGTGCTTTGGCTGCATGTGCCTGTTCCCAGGAGAGCAGCCAAGACAAAAATCACCCCTGCCCATTAGTTGTCATCACCATAGGAGGGATGTCAGCTGACTAGGTGTGGGTTTTGAGAAATGGCATTCTGGGCTGAATTTGACCCCCTGGCAGACAAAACTGGCCTGCGAACCAGAGTTATCTACCAAAATGTAAAATAAGCCCATAAGAGACTCTGAACGCATTACATTTCTCCCCTCAAAATACGTATGTTATGCATCCTCCAACACTACCCCATGCAAATATATATTTCAGAGACTACATTTCTCAACATTATACACAGCTCAGTGCTAGAGTACTTCTTTTCATGCAAAAGTTCCCCGGTTCAACTCTACAGCAGCACCAGGTAGGGCCTGGAATGTCTCTGACACCCCAGAGAGCTGCAACTGAACCAAATAGACAATATGAAGCAGCTTCCTATGTTATATTAAACAAACAAACAAACAAAAATCACCTTAGAGCTTTTAGGAAGGCTAAATAATCTGTACAGTTACTTTTGAGTCTTACCGCTTCAAGTGCACTAACAAAACAGGAGGCAGCTTCCAGATTTCTAATTTTTTCAAAGAATCTCTTCGGGTTTTGCAATGACTACAATGAAATCTATTGTTATCCGTCAGTTTTTCTTCTTTGGAGAATAATCTAAGGCATTCCTGGGGGGAGGGGGGGAAGCAAAAACAAAACACAACCTGAATTCAAAGGTTTAGAGCAGAGTTGAGGATTTATAGGAACAGTTTTGTTGAAAGAAAAACTGGGAAAGTTAAGCATTGTTAACTAGTGTCCTAAAGTCACTCATTTGACTAACCTGTAGGGTGCATTTACTGGTAGATGCAAGTGGCAAGGACAAATGCATAAAAGCCTCAAAGGTCCGAGACTTTTTGTGACACGTAAGACACTGAACTGTGGATTTGAACTGGCCTTGGAAGAGAGCAACGATAATCGATTCATTGAGCAGTTTGTGTTTGTGCCACGCAAGTTCCGCTGCTTTGAAGTCATCCAGATTATCATTATTTTCTTCTTTGTAACGTTTTCTGTTGTCAGCCTGGAAAGTTGGGAAGTTAAAAAAAATGCTTATAGCATACCTGAAACACATGAAGGTAAGTTTTACAGACAGGAACATCATCAGGTGGAGCTATGGAAAGACAGAAGGAAGGTGATAATGCTAAACATGCAAACATTGAAACAGATTCTTTGAGCACCCTGGCTACGTTGTGCTATTGCATTTTTTCTTGGCCAGAAGCACGGAAACCTTCTGCCAAGAGTCACCGATTGAAAGCAATTATTTGTACATGCGAGAACAGATGGGTAGTTTTCTTTGAATCCTTTCGTTTGCTTTTCTTACCACTATTCTCCTTTTCTCTCATGTGTTTGGCTTATTTTGCTACTGTTGTTTTATCGTTACAAATATACGCTTTACCTAACATGTATGTAAACAAAAACCCCCAGCAAATGCATCTTTTAAAAAAAGAGTCACGTTTCTTTAAGGGCCACATACCAGCAGTGAATAGGGCCATGCTTCCCCTCTTTCTCCTCCCTCCACCCCCAAGGGAGCAGCTGCCAGTCAAGTGACAAGATTGCTCTTGATAGAGATCTGAACAAATAGCTTGCAAATGCTCCTAACTTTCTCTCTCTTCACTTCTTTTGGTTCTTGCCCCTTTCGCCCTCCTCCTCTACCTCCGACTGCCCTGTCCGCTACAACAAGCCTCCAAGGCTTACAGCGAGCTTTTAAAGCGGGTGAGTACGACCAAACCCCATACTGAAGATGGCGTGGAAAGCTAGGGCTGAGCAATTGGGGTTGCGGCTAAAGGCCATCTGAACATGGCAAAAGCAAGATTCAAACTGGTGATTCAGATCTGTAGCTCAGCTTTTTAGCTACATTCCACACCAGTTTGTACTCTATCTATCTACAGTCGTATCTTGGTTGTCGAACGCCTTGCGACTCAAACGTTTTGGCTCCCCAACGCTGCAAACCCGGAAGTGAGTGTTCTGGTTTGCGAACGTTCTTTGGAACCCGAACGTCCGATGCTGCTTCCGATTGAGTGCAGGAAGCTCCTGCAGCCAATCAGAAGCCGCGCCTTGGTTTTCAAATGTTTTCGGAAGCCGAACGGACTTCCGGAATGGATTTCGTTCAAGAACGAAGGTACGAGTGTGTGTGTGTGTGTGTGTGTGTGTATGTATGTGTGTATAAGATCAACTGAATCATGCCATCCCTGCTTGTAATCTAAAGGAAGTTCTCAAGCTTGGGTAGCTACAGGCTTCCTAACTGAAGTTGGGGAAAACTGAAGATGGAGAATTCAGTTGGCAACATTCTTGTGTCTTCTCTAGTCTACCTGCGCAGGGAGGTCCAACTCAAAAGCTTGCGAAATGTTGAATAGAGTCTACACATACAGCGGAATATGGCAGAATGGACCATAGCACTTAATTGTTGCTGGGATATCATGTTTTTGAATGCTCCCTTATTTTAACACATTTTAAGCAGAATATGAGCCCAAAAGGCAAAAGGATGGGATAAAGGTTTCTTATTTATACAGTACTTTCTATTTGAAGTGAGTTTTTCTTTTGGGGGGGGGGATTAAGTGAGGGAGCGTTTCAGAATGGTGTTCCTCCATCTGCAGTCTGAAGTAGCACAGTCCATTCTGCAATTTAATTCTGCTATTTGTGTAACCTAACTAAGAAATGGCAGTTGCAATGGATTGGAGAAACGAGACACACTCAAATAAGGTTATAACCATAACCTCCTTTTTGCAGAACTTTGTGTTTTAGGAACAGAACACTGAATAGTTACAGTGGCATCCAAGAGTGAAATGAAGAACAGGGTTTTTTTTCTATCACACTCATGACATGGCAAAACAAACAATAAATCTATGTACTAGACAGAAGATGGATAATAAAGTTTTGGTTTACTTACTCTCTAAGAGGACATCATAGTTTTTGTAAAAATAGGAAGGAAAAAAAAGACTGAAAAATAGATCTTGCAAAAAAATAATAATATCCAGTTATTACACTGCTAATTTCAGGAAAGGTAAGCTAGATGAGGATAACATGATGGACAAACCTTTTAAAACTGAACTCAGTTAATAAGAAAATAAATCCTTCAAATTCAAAAGGAAACTAGTATAGTTGTCCTTGACAGATTGTGCCCAATTCTTTGATCGTTACAAACTGGATATTGCAAAGCAGTTTTATACTAAATATCTTGGCTATATTTATAGATGCTTTCTCCTAAAGTAATTCTGATTAGAGATCAGTTAAGCTGCACACATCTGCGTCTGAATTAGAGTTTCTCATTCTTTACGTGGGCATTTTAGCAGAAAGAAACAATGATGAACTTGATGGGAAAAAAGAGTGAATATTTTGCTGTAATTAAGGATCTTAGGGCTAGCATTGGTTTGATTAAACAGAAAGGCAACCTTTCTGGTAATCACTCATCTCAACCAGGAGTTCCTAGAATTTGTCCTCAGCAGTACATAAAGAATGGTGCTTAAATACCCCTAGTATTTGTCTTCATGCTACTTGGCACATGCAACATAAGAGTAGGGCTACAGTCCCACTTCCTATTTACATGTTTATTTTACACACAAGTAGAATGCCAGCATAGGGCTACATTCTCTATAAAAAGCATGAATGATCTCGTGATTTTTGCACCAGCTTTTAGGAAACTGCTTAATGAACATAGACACTGTTCTGCTGCTTCACGTCAAAAAGTCTTGACCAATTGAGTATATCGCCTGCCAACTGTATCCCAGCTAGATAACCCTGTGAAGCTCAAAAGCAGAGCATCCTCCGTTGTTTCTCTACAGCACCTGGTTCTAAAGAGCTATGTGGAGTCAATATGGCAAACTGTCCCTCCAAGGGGCGTAAAGACACAAAAGCAGAATCCAGAACAGCTCAACAAGGACTGAGCACGCTCAGTGGCTACAGAATGTTGAGTGTGTTAAACTATGGCTAGGCAGCAAAACAAGACTTTGTTAGAATGTCGCTGAAGATTAGTTTGGGAAGTCTGTAAAAAACGATGTAAGATAAAATGTATATGGTGCGCTGTTAAAACTGAAAATGCATGGGGGAAAAACAACCAACAACAGAATGTTGAGTGTCTGTTGGAATAAAAAATGGAAAATGGGAGTTTGCAGAATAGAATGGAGCAATCTAAAAGGCAGCTGGCTGGTTGGCATGCTAAAGAAAAGCACTCGACACTGCAACGTCTTGTTGGAGGTCCCACTTGCCAATTGGTCTACATCCTAATGGCAAATCCCATGGCAAATATAATTATGCAATGAGTGAAGAAATACTTTTTAAAAATTTATATTTTAGGTCAAACTAGGTGTGATGTTTGTCATGTAGTCTGCCCAGGTGTGCTTGAGTACTTCCTTACTCTCTTTAAAAATATATATCCCACTTTTAACCATCTAGGCATCTTCACATCTGAAGGTGGCCCTGTTTAGGGAAGTTTTTAATGTTTTACAGTGGTGCCTCGCAAGATGAAATTAATTCGTTCCGCGAATTTTGTCGTCTTGCGATGTTTTTCGTCTTGCGAAGCACGGTTTCGGGAAAGTTTTGGAAAAGCTTCAAAAATCACCAAAGTCTTAAAAAACCTCAAAAAAGGCTACCACATGAGTTGCTCCTCGAAGTCAAGTCGCAACTGTATTAACGGTGTTAAGGAAACAAACTTGCAAGACATTTCCGTCTTGCGAAGCAAGCCCATAGGGAAAATCGTCTTGTGAAGCAGCTCAAAAAACAAAAAACCCTTTTGTCTAGCGAGTTTTTTGTCTTGCGAGGCATCGTCTTGCGAGGTACCACTGTATTGTGTTTTTAATACTCTGTTGCGAGCCGCCAGAGTGGCTGTGGCAACCCAGTCAGATGGGCGGCATACAAATATTATTATTGGTCTCAAAGTGACTTACAACAATAAAACATGCAGAATTAAAAACCTAAAGAATTTAAATTCTATTTTAAAAGCAAAACCCAAACACTTCAAATAGCTTGTACAGGCAGAAGTGCAACTCCTCTTTCCCCTCATGGTTCAAACAAAAGAGCAAATACAAAACCTTTTGGTTGGGGTCGGGGGGTTAGCGTGTTAAATTCTGAAACGAAATGCTTAATTTTCACCAAAAATCAAACTTACTTTATTTAAATCTTCATGTAGACCATCCATTAAGAACAGAAGCAATTCTTGAGAGTCTTGCTGGCTGTACCCTGCAAATTGGTCATTGATCTTCCCAATGGTAAATTTAAAGTCTTTTGGACTGATATATCTGTATTGTCCGGTCCAGAGAGCTTTCACAATAATGCCAAACTCCTCTGCAATTTCACCTTTGTGCCCTAAGAAATTTGACCTGCAAATAACAAGAGAGTTTAATGGCTGACACCGTTTTTAGAGACATAATTATCTGAAACAAACAGAATGCTGTCACTTGCATGTTTATCCTTATTCCCCGAGTGAAGCAATATATACATCAATAGTAAAACACTGACTAAGTCAATATATTCTGCCTACTTTGGAGAATGCTGTATGGCCCCTCGCCTTCAAAGAGGCCAGGCTGGCTGGAACATGGAAGAGGGTATTAAGAACATAAGAAAAGCAGTTCAGCTCAGTTAAACATCCAGCTAGTTCAGAGCTTTGAGGACTTAAAGAGAAGTCACTTGATCCAAGGACATATCTATTGACCTATTGCGACCTCTTTTTCTTAATGGTGTCTGCTCCTGCTCAGGCTGCCCAGAAAAAGCAATTTGGTTCCAGAAATTCATTCTGATTGTGCAGATAAAATATGACTGATAGAATTCTACAGGATGGGGTAAAAAGGTAAAGGGACCCCTGACCATTAGGTCTAGTCATGGCCGACTCTGGGGTTGCGGCGCTCATCTCGCTCTATAGGCTGAGGGAGCCGGCTGAGGGAGCTGGTCATGTGGCCAGCATGACTAAGCCGCTTCTGGCGAACCAGAGCAGCACACGGAAACGCTGTTTACCTTACCGCCGGAGTGGTAACTATTTATCTACTTGAACTTTGACATGCTTTTGAAGTGCTAGGTTGGCAGGAGCAGGGACCAAGCAACGGGAGCTCACCCCGTTGTAGGGATTCAAACCGCCTTCTGATCGGCAAGTCCTAGGCTCTGTGGTTTAACCCATAGCGCCACCCACGTCCCTACAGGATGGGGTATTAGGGTGCAAAAAACAGTCCAGATCCAACGATCCCCAGATGGTGGAGATGTCAGGTCCCATCCTGGTGCCCAGGCAACTTCACTTGGTCGCAAGCGGCTGAAAGCCAGATTTAAAATGTGCCTGGGGCCTGGCTAATTTCGAACACTGCTCACACTGGTCAACCAGATGCCTACAGAAAGCCCACTACAGAAAGCTCTCTCCTCCCTTGTGACTCCCAGGAACTAGCATTCAGAGACTTCTTCTTTGGCGATTACTCGTAGCCGAGTAAGATTGTCTTCCATAAACACGGTTTTAACAATGAGTCCGTAAGTGACTGTGGAGGCCAATTCTGGATCCACATGTCCTTCCGCAGTGGGGACATTAGTTTCTGGGCGGGAGTTGATCATGGTGTGGATTTGCCAAGTGTGTCTTCCTCCTAGCACGTTTCTCCCTTGTATCCTGAGTTCGAGTGTCTTCAAAGCCCATGACACCTTTGGTCAAGGCTGTTCTCCAACTGAAGCGCTCGCAGGCCAGTGTTTCCCAGTTGTCAGTGTTTATACTACATTTTTTAAGATATGCCTTGAGACAGTCTTTAAACCTCTTTTGTTGACCACCAGCATTATGCTTTCCATTTTTAAGTTCGGAATAGAGTAGTTGCTTTGGAAGACGATCGTCAGGCATCCGCACAACATTGCCTCAGGCAGCGGAAGCAGAACACAGCCATTCTCCACTACAGGGCCCAAGATGTGGAACTACCTGCCCCAAGAGATCTGCTTAGCTATCACTTGGTCACACTGTCCAGAAAAGGGCTTTGCCTTGTTTGGCTGATGGTATTTATTTTTTAGAGCTGATGCACGTTAATCTGCTGTATTCCGTTTGATGTTTTGTTGTTTTCATATTTTGTTTCGTATTTGCCTTAGCCGCTTTCGAGATAAAAGGAGCAAGGCAGTAGATATAAGAGTAAATAAACCAAACCTTGCTTAAAGATAAATCATGTCTATGGCTGTTCAGTTCCTGGATGGGAGATGCCCTGGGAAGACTAGGCCTACTGCCTTAAGTTCCGAGATAAATGTGCTAAATAAAATAAATGCCACTACGATTTCACTAAAGCAGCATATCTAAATATATGAAACAAGTTTCGCACTCAGCTGTGTGTTAATGGAAGCAGTCAAACAAACAAGCAAATAAATAAATAAATACCGGTTGATATCATCTTGATACAAGTTTCTGTTGAAATAATCAGCCAAGTGCGGGGCATTACACAGGCACTGTAACACAGAGTTCATATAGCAAGTGTTTCCCAAATTACGGAGGCCGGTCAGAGCTGGTCCCATTCCACCAAATACAGGGTTGAGATTACGAATCTGAGACGCAGAGAGCCTTGAGATTTCAGTTTTAGGATAGCTTACTGGTCTGTAAGGAAAGAGGTACTATTAAAGAATGAAATGTATTTTCATGCTTTTTAAAAAAAATCCGAGCCGAATCAGTCTCTATGGTGTCACTAGCATGTCTCTCATGAATCAGTGGAACAAAAGTGAGTTTCCAGAAATCTGTAGGAATAGACAAGTATGCGCTATATAATATTAACTGCAGCCTTTTTCATTTTAGTGAGGTGGCAACGCCTTTTTTTAAAAAAGGTTTAAGTGCTTTTGTTACATATGCCACTGCAAAATTTTACTTTGTAGAGTAGAATATTAATACAGATTAATACAGATTTAACCTTCTCTGTCTGCTTGACTCTCTTACGAGACTTTGAAGTGCTTAACTTTGTCTTGATGATGCCCAACTCATTCAGATTATAAATACTAAAGAATACTCGAGAGTATTAGTGATACCTTGCTTCTTTCAGATAACAAGGTATCCTTGCCCTAGCAAGCTATAAGTTTTAAAAGAATCAGGCTTTCGAAGGATGGAAATGAAATGCTGAACAAATAGTTTGTGTGTGTGCTAGGGCCGAGTGATATCAACGCCAGCTAAACATCATGATATACTGATATGCATCACAATGTCTGAAATAAGGATGTAACTACGTAGCAACTGCTACTACTTAGGGGTCAAAAACTGATACGTTTTTACTTACTGTTAACATATTGTTGCAACTGTTATTTTATAGTACAGAGCAAGAGGGGTGGCAAGAATCAGGAGAAGCGATGATTGGCTTTCCCCATATCACAATTTTTTACATAGCGCGCACACACACACACACATCGTGATTTACGATGTATTGCCATGTCAGATATTATGAAATCGATATCACGATGTGGACTTCAAACTTATTCTGGACAATATATTGAAACAACAGCCAGTCGTATGTGGGTGGGCATGTATATGTGTGTGTTCATACACACACTTAAAAGGCTTGCATCAGATTTGTCCTAACCAGCTTTTATGGGAATAAACACGTCTCTGCAATATCTACATTGCGCGTATGTGGGGGAACCTTTGGCGCCCCAGATAAACGGAAGCTCCCATCAGCTCCAGCAACCATGGCTAAGGATGATGGGAGTTGCAGTTCAGCAACATCTAGACAGCCAAAAGTCCCCCGCACCAGACATGGTGGAACGTAATCACACAAATGGTAAACATTTCTAATCCTTCACATATTTCACTAACTGTAAAAGACATTTTTAGCAGGTACCCTAGAAAAGCAAGTCTTATAAAACCGTTTGTGAGTTTCCAGCAGACGTACTTGTTCTCACGGTTGATAGTAGGCTTGACGGTGATTTTCTTTGTGTCTTCCTCTTGAATGGCCTGGGTTATGTCTGGCGAGGAGTAAGAGCGCTTCAATTTGGAATGTTCCCTTTCCCGCTGATCAACAGCCTGAGTCTTTGGTTTATGTGTTGGCGGGGTCGATGGTGGAGTGGCTGACTGAGTCATTTCTGGTGGATACATGTGAACTGTATTCGTTGGAGTGTGGTAGTAACGAAAAGTCCCCGTGACTGGCTCCAGAAACTTCATGTGACATGTGCACAAAGAGAAAAGGGAGCAAGTTATATGACAACTGCAAAGATTGCACAGTCACTTTTGAAATTCGTATTTCTTTCCCAGCATAACCCAGATGGAAAAGTATTATAATGGCCTCTAGAGTGACGTAATATTGGCATATTATTGGCTTGCGCCACTCTTCTCAGTCTTACAGGTTTAACTTCTGGGTCCAATTATATGGCCATTCCCATATTTTTCTCAACATCCAAACAGCAAATATAAAAATGGGTTCAGCGCAAGAGTGTTCACAAGCAGAAAAAACCCAGAACATCAGAAGACATTCCACTCACCTTGACCCAACCAAGTGGCAGTCCTGGTATTATCCTCCCCATCTCCTCACTTCGTGCCCTTGTTAGTGGCTCCCGCTGAGACTGAAAAGAACAACACAGATCAAAACTGTGGGTCTTAAAAGATACATACCTACTTTGGCTATCCTCAGCATTTTGCAGGCTTTCTGCATAAAGGAGATTATGTGTTTTAAAAATTCAAAAAGTTCAAGTTATCAATGTTTGGGGCTAGTGCAAAACACCATCCTGTTGCACATTCAAAAATCCAAGCAGACAGGATGGTTACTTCACACTACGTTAGATACAAGCCACTGTATCTATTGGGTTGTATTCCACTCAGTCCTACTCAGAGCTGACAGACTGAAATTATTAAACCTAGGTTAGACATGTCAATCAATTTCTATAGGTCTACTCTGAGAAGGACTACCACTGGCTGCAACCCATTACTATTATTTATGAAAAATAAAACATTGAAATGCATTTTATGAAATGTAACACAAACAGTTACATGACAACGAATGTAAATTGAGGCCATGTTATGACATTGGCACTAGGTTTCAGCAGCTAGACACAGACACCTCACAGTGAATTTACTTTAGTTTTTTCAGAGTCTTGTTCAGTATCATCTCTAATGGCTTCTGGCTTTTGGGTGTCTCTTTCTGGTTGTCCTGTAACCCCAGTCTGCTGTAAAAGATTTTGAAAGAGAAACTTTCAGTTTTCATTAATTAATTTATCAAGCTCCAAAACGCCTCAGTGTTAGTATAACATGACTGCAATACACAACAGGATCACATAAAATAGCACTTTACTCTGGATGAATTGCTACGGAGTACAAAGACACCCAAAACAAAACACTGGCGAATTTGAAGATGTATTTCAAAGTGAAAATTGCTAGCTGCGTGAACTGTATACAGTGGTACCTCGGGTTACATACGCTTCAGGTTACAGACTCCGCTAACCCAGAAATAGTGCTTCAAGGTTAAGAACTTTGCTTCAGGATGAGAACAGAAATTGTGCTCCGGCGGTACGGGAGCAGCAGGAAGCGCCATTAGCTAAAGTGGTGCTTCAGGTTAAGAACAGTTTCAGGTTAAGTACGGACCTACGGAACGAATTAAGTACTTAACCCGAGGTACCACTATATAAGGAATATAATTTTCTAAGACTCACACGTAACTAGCCAAAACTGCCCTGTAAGAAAATTGCTCCAAAACCTCTGGATTCTCAGCCCTTGAAAAACTCTGCTGAACATGCTTGGTATCGCTGCTAGTGAGCAGTTTATGTTTCAGTCAGATATTTGTGGGGGGTTTTTCCCAATGCACAATATGTCCAAGGAGAATATTGAATATGCCAACGCTTGCCAATCTTAGATCTTCTCATCTGAAACACCTCTTAGTTCCTCAGGGATTTTTTCTCTTCCAAGAAAGCAGCAAGTCATGATCAGTAAAAATGATCAGTAAAAACAACAACAGTGGCAAGCCATTTCTATGTGTATCTGCTTTTGTGGGGTGGGGAGGAAGAGCAAAACTCCTTAATCAGCAAATCCTGTAAATGAATGGGTATTTCACCAGTGTTTTAGTTTAAGAAAGGGTGGCAAAGCTGTGGTCAGTGGGCCTTACAGCTTCCAGGAGGGGTTTTGTGGCCTGTAGAGACCACCAATGTTTTCTTGTGGCAAGGATTAAAAAACAAAACCCTCTGAATCACCACTGTCTTCCTTTTTTTTTTAACCCTCTGTTGTGTTTTCAGCATCTGCTGCCTCCTGCTCTACAAAACACCTAGCAATCACGTCTGTGCTACTCTAACCTTATGCAGATGCCTGAAAATGTGGAAAGGTGGGTGGCTTAGTGCCTTCCCGGGAGCCATGAGTGACATGATAGGTTTACTCACCCCTCTACCACATGCAGCAGAGTAGTGGGGATGGGTGTGTGGGAAGCCCAATGTTCCTGCTGTGTGAAAGGTTCGCAGGAAGGTTTCATGTGCGAGATAAGGGAATCTATGGGAGCTTCATTAAAACCTCTCAAGCCCTTTCCCTATTAAGGTAAAGGTAAAGGGACCCCTGACCATTAGGTCCAGTCGTGGCCGACTCTGTGGTTGCGGCGCTCATCTCGCTTTATTGGCCGAGGGAGCCGGCATACAGCTTCCGGGTCATGTGGCCAGGATGACTAAGCCACTTCTGGCAAACCAGAGCAGTGCACAGAAACGCCGTTTACCTTCCCACCAGAGCGGTACCTATTTATCTACTTGCACTTTGACATGCTTTTGAACTGCTAGGTTGGCAGGAGCAGGGACCGAACAACGTGAGCTCACCCCGTCACGGGGATTCAAACTGCCAACCTTCTGATCGGCAAGCCCTAGGCTCTGTGGTTTAACCCACAGAGCCACCCGCGTCCCTTTCCCTATTAGGAATGTGAAAATTCACTAGTCTGCCTTTCTCCCTCCACGATTCACCTCAGTTGGGAACTTGCCTCCTGATAGGGCTGGAGCTGAAACAGTAAAGGTGCCTCTCCGGCTCAGATAGAATTACTCATTTTCAGGGGGGAAAGGGAAGACTCTTTAGACAAAGCAAGATGCTTGCCTTTTATGCCCATGAATTGCTCACCTTGCCTGAGCCAGAATCCACCCTCATGGAGGCCCGGGACTCCTCTGCAAATCTGCGCCTCTGCATTTCTGGTGTCCAGGTAACCTTGTCTTTTTCACCCACAACAATTTTATCAGTGTCCGGTTTTCTGACTTCAGGGGATTCATTTTCGGTCCTGCTTCCTTTTTTCATGTCTGTGAGCTCCTTGGGCGCATTCTCCACCTCTTGCTTCTCAGCTGCCCCTTTGTTGGCCGGCTGGTCTTTTTCTCCCTTCTCTTTCTCTTTTGCTTTCTGGAGGGGCTCCCTGCCTTCCTTCTCCCTCTGTTCCTCTCTCGTTCTCTGCTCTTGTTCTTGCTTCTCCTGCCTCAGCTTCTCCCTCTGTTCTTCCTGTTGCTTCTCCTGCAGTTCTTTTTCTTGCTTGCTTTTTTCCAACTGGGAAGCCTTTTCCGCTGGTAGGTGGCCCTTCTCCTCCTCTCGCAGACTGGCCTTAGCATCCAAGGGAGGCTTTGTGGAACGATCTGGAACCACTCTGCCATTTGAAATGAGCTGCTTGCCAATGGTTGGGCTTTCAGCTCTTGGCCTGTTATCAGCGTCTGGTATTTTTGCTGAAGGCTTTTTTGTACGATCAATCTGAAAGGGCAAAAAAGTTAAATAGACATATTTTGGTAAGATTTGCAAGCGGCGTTCCCTCAAAGATCACTTAGTGCCAACATTCTGTCAGCTGTCCATGGAGGCGCAGGTCAATTTTGTATCCAGGGCAGCCGTTTACCAGCTCCATCTGGTACGCAGGCTGAGACCCTACCTGCCCATGGACTGTCTTGCCAGAGTGGTGCATGCTCTAGTTATCCCCCGCTTGGACTACTGCAATGCGCTCTACGTGGGGCTACCTTTGAAGGTGACCCGGAAACTACAACTAATCCAGAATGCGGCAGCTAGACTGGTGACTGGGGGCGGCCGCCGAGACCACATAACACCGGTCTTGAAAGACCTACATTGGCTCCCAGTACGTTTCTGATCACAATTCAAAGTGTTGGTGTTGACCTTTAAAGCCCTAAACGGCCTCGGCCCAGTATACCTGAAGGAGCATCTCCACCCCCATCGTTCAACATGGAAACTGAGGTCCAGCTCCGAGGGCCTTCTGGCGGTTCCCTCCCTGCGAGAAGTGAGCTTACAGGGAACCAGGCAGAAGGCCTTCTCGGTAGTGGCGCCCGCCCTGTGGAACGCCCTCCCATCAGGTGTCAAGGAAAAAAACAACTATCTGACTTTTAGAGGACATCTTAAGGCAGCCCTGTTTAGGGAAGTTTTTAATGTATGACATATTAGTGTATTTTTGGTCTTTGTGGAAGCCACCCAGAGTGGCTGGGGAAACCCAGCCAGATGGGCGGGGTACAAATAATAAATTATTATTATTATTTTTCTCTACTACTCACTTTTATGGTTTTACAAAGGTATTTTAGTCTGGGCAAAAGTATTTATTTATTCATATCCTGCCTTTTCTCCTGAAGTAACCCAGGGCAGCAAACACATCAATGATAATATACAATTTATAAAAACAGTTAAAAACTTCTTTAAAAAACCACACAATCAACTACTTTCATAGCTAATAATTTCAGGGTTGCCAACAACAGATCTTTCAGCCACAAAATGCACTGATAAACAGGAATGTTTTTAGACCCTTCCTAAAAGTTAGTAATGAGGGAGAATATACTACAACCCTAATGCAAACCTGCACACGATTGGGGTGGGAGGAATTATGCTTGTATGGCCTAGCCAGTTTTATTTGAACATTTGTTTTCTGCTCATCCTGGGATATTAAATCCTCAGTTGCCCAGAATCAGGTCTTGCTGTAGTAAGAGAAGTGAGAAAACCCCATCCGCTTCCCAGGGAGAACCTACAGGGGTGGTTAGGTGAGAAATACCTGAACACGCATTGTAGTTGCGGAGCATTTGCATTTCTAAGATGAACAATTCTCCTCCCCTAAATGTTATTCATTAAATTTATTAAATACTTCCCATATAACTCCCCAAAGCAATTTAACAGTAGGAAAAATCCCCACACATAAATACAATTTCAATCCAGCACTGATAAAATCTGAGACAAAAATCTCCACTCAAACAACTTGTCTTCAACTGTCACTGGTGTGATTTTTATGCTCATATGGCTCTGCTGCTTATTATTATTGCTTTTCTGAGTATTTGTTTTACTGTTTTAATGGTCTTGTTATCTGCCTTGGAAGCGATAATGCTGAAAAGAGCATTGGAAATTTCCAAACAGAAGCCAATTTTGACTGCTTCCAAAGTCTCTTGTAGTGAGACTCAAGTAGGTTTGCTCTGCCAGTTAAAGAGAATCACCCAGCAGGTTACGCAGGCCTAAGGTTTATGACTTTTGTCCATGCAGAACAAGGTCTTTTCTTCCCCAACCAGTTACCAGGGTCTTTCCTTCATATTTCTTAGCAAGGCAGCTGGAAACATTTACAGGATAGCTATTTCACCTTGCAATTATTGTATTACAGTGCAGACCTTTCCTCTCTCTTAGTATTTCAGAAAAAGCAGGCTCATCCTATCTGTAGCAATTCTATAAAATAAGGCAAAAAGGTGGCCCTGTTATGTCACAGACCAAGTAGAAAGTTTTTTTCTTGCTAAGAATCACTCAAGGTAAAGGTAAAGGTACCCCTGCCCGTACGGGCCAGTCTTGCCAGACTCTAGGGTTGTGCGCCCATCTCACTCAAGAGGCCGGGGGCCAGCGCTGTCCGGAGACACTTCCGGGTCACGTGGCCAGCGTGACATCGCTGCTCTAGCAAGCCAGAGTCGCACATGGAATGCCGTTCACCTTCCCGCTAGTAAGCGGTCCCTATTTATCTACTTGCACCCGAGGGTGCTTTCGAACTGCTAGGTTGGCAGGTGGAGAATCACTAACCTGAGGAATAATCTTTACTGCAGACACTGGTTGGACTATGGCAGGTATGTTTTCAGACTTAGCAGGAGTAGCAGTTGATCCACAAGGAGCTGGTGGTTGAAACGTGTCCACTCTCTCCTCTTGATCATTTGCAATATTAGGTCTTTCGGTAACTTCCACCACAGAAGGTTTTACATGGACAACAGGTACTGGAGGTGGAGCTGGTTCTTCCAAAGATGGGTAAGTAAAATCCACTGAAACATGCAAAGAAGGTTATGCTTTTGTTTTAAGAAATTTTTGTAGGAGAGTTAGGAGAAATAATGTACGTTTAAATGAACTGTTACCCAAATGTGTCTCCTCCTCTGCCACAGTCAATATCCGTTTTGGAGGAACACTTCTTGGTTCTGCCCTTTTGAGAGATTACACCAGGTATGGAGAAAATCCAGCATGCAAACTTACCCTGGCCCTGCTAAGGGCGTTTCCCAAACTATGCCCACCTGCTGATGTCGCTGGGGATGTCGGTTGATGGGTGGGAAAACAGGGGTTTTCTCTCCCAATAGAGATCAGGATCACCCAGCCTAGAGAGCAGGATTTAATCTCTACTCATTGTCTGATGAGTGCAGATTAAAGATGGGAGGCAGATTGGTGCAAGATTGGGTACTGCCCCTGCGGCGCGATAGAGGTGGAAACCGTCCTGCTATGATGCCGATTTTACAGGGGTATACACTTGGTTTTTATCACCCCTGTTATACAGAAAATTCCAAGTGGGAATTTAAAATCTCTGATAGAGGACAAGGATCCAGAGATCACATTAAAGGTGGCCAAATTTTGTACGGTTGCCATAAAACTCAGGGAACAAGCTGTGCTATTATAAAGACTAAGCCGTTAGAAGCAAATAATAGATAATATTGTAGAGATTAAGACTTAAACCATATTCTAACTGCTGCCATAATTGTATTGTTGATCGTTATACTGATTGTTAATTTAATTTTGTTGTTTCTGATTTGTATAGTACGGTATGTGAGTCTGGTCTGGGACCGTAATAAATTCAATTCAAATTCAAGATCGGGTATTTAAAAGGGAAGGGGGAAGGCTTTTGCAAGTCTCCTCCCTCATCCCATCTTAAGTTCGTGATCTCAAGCAAAGACAGTGCTGGAGAAGCCCCCCTCACGGCCTTTTTTGCAAAACCCAGCTCAAACAATAGAGAAGGGAGAAAAAGAGCCACATTTCACAAGCAAAGCATACCCTCCAACATTCCCGATGAAAATTGGGAGGCAAGAGCACAGAACCAAAAAAGTGCGTCTTCGGGGGCTGCGCTCTCTCCCAAGTCAACTGACTTGTACAAGAGCATGGAACCACTGCAAGTGCTGGCTCGTCCCTGGGACATTCTGGGATCAAATCAGAAGCCATGGTTTCTGTAAGTCTGGGAATATCCCGTTAAAATAGGGATGACTGGAGGGGATGGCAAAGGCAGAGTGCTGGAGAAGTTCTTCCCCATTGTCTTTGCTTGCGAAACCCATGGGAGGCATTTTGGCAGGTGGATAGCCTCGCCCACCTGTCAATTACATGACATCACAACGACACCACGTGACTGTCAGGTCAGCAGCCCCGCCCACCTGTCAAATTTGCCCTGCAAGGACCTGATGAGGATCTGGCTCCTAAAGCCAAAAAGGTTCCCCACTCGTAGATTACACAGACACAGATTACGCAAGGCAGGACCTGTGGGGTGATGGCAATGAGATTGCTATAAACCCTCCAAAGGAGATCCACCAGGATCTTTTTAGTTCTTAGATATCTGTCCAATGCCATTTTTATTCAGCTCGCTTTTAATCTATTGCTTCAGTCATAGCCTGCTGTTTTACATTTTCAGTTTTTTGTTTTTTTGTAACTGTGCACCTCTATGCTTTATTGCTTTCACTGTTTTTTAATCTGGTCAACTGCTATGTATGTTTTCTGGAGGAAAAGCTGTGCAATAAATAATCCCCTTAAAGAGGATTAAAGATATGTCAGTGTAACAACCATTAGGATCTACTATTTAAAACTTAATGAAATACCAACTGACAACAGAGTGAAACCAGTTGCAGATTTATCATGTGTTCAATGTGTAATACCGTGGCTGTTTGGTCTTATTTCAATTTGGATTAAGTCCTCCAAAAGCTCCAAGTAGGTAGGACATTTAGGCAGCAATTCACTCTCCTACAAGAAATCGCCTGAAAGTGATCCATATGAACAATGACAAGCCAAGCCCCCAAGAAACAGAGCTGTAGTCAGATTATTGATATCCAAATTATGCTAAATATAATCTTTTCGTCTCTGAAGCAGGGGGCAAGATCATCATAGGTCATGAAGTATACCCTGAATTTAAAAAGGCAGTTCACCCATAACAACAGTTCTACACAACTGTCTGAATAATTTTTTTTTGGGGGGGGGGGATCTACAAATAAATAAGTAGGCTTAGGAACGCAACCTGTGCAGCTCAATCTTACAGGAGCTTACTAGGAAGCAAGCCCCACTGATTTCAGTAGGATGTACTCCTGAGTAAGTTGTGGACAGAACTGCAGTACAGTGGTACCTCGGGTTACATACGCTTCAGGTTACATACGCTTCAGGTTACAGACTCCACTAACCCAGAAATAGTACCTTGGGTTAAGAACTTTGTTTTGGGATGAGAACAGAAATCGCACGGTGGCAGCAGGAGGCCCCATGAGCTAAAGTGGTGCTTCAGGTTAAGAACAGTTTCAGGTTAAGAACGGACCTCCGGAACAAATTAAGTACTTAACCCGAGGTACCACTGTATTAGGAAAGCTTTTTCTTTAGATCAGAAGGTGTTTTTAATACATACAAGAGACAGAAACGGCTTCATTCCTGTCATGTTGCGGTGGAGTTACTTTGGCATTTGTTGTATACTGGGGATAGCAAAGGAGCCAGTTCTCATAACCCCCTTCCAAGACCAAGGGCTCATTCTTCAGTACAGCTTTACTTTCCCACTGGAAGTGAAAGACAAAACATTTTACAATACGCAACAGAACTTCCAAAGCGAAGCTCATATTTCTCAAAATCAGGTCATGTGGCTAGATAATGCACTCTGTGAAATGGAAAGAGATGGATTGTTTTTTCCTTATTTTTACAACAAATATACATGTAACATAGCTTATATAAAAATGGCGGATAGAACAGAACAATGTAGTTGTTCTGACATTTGTTTATTATGGGGCAGTTTATTCTAAATATTTAGACATTTCAGTACACCACCTCAAAAACCTCAGTATCTGTTTAGAAATTGTATACTTGAGGCCATTTTTACCCATATACATTTATTGCCATAACATTTTGTTTTCTATTTGAGGAAGGCTAAAGTCATGCCTGTCTGTATGTATTTCACTTTAGAAAAAGAATAAACTATGTTAGTACAATCAACTAACTTAAACTTAGGAGAATACTACAATACCACAGCCCCTTCATTCAATGGCCCAGTAAAATGTAACACTTAACTGTGATTGGTTGCCTTAACTTTGGGTTATGATCCCAGATGCAAAGCAAAACCACGGTCATCTACATTTATTGAAAGAAACATATATCCCACTCTTTCTTAGCAATATAAAACTACGAAATAAATACTAAACGTTTAACTGAGCCCTATCTCCAAAAGGCATGAAAGCTCCTTTACCAATGTTTTACTGAGCCACAGTTAATTGCCTTAAAACTACAGGTTCACATTCTGGTTTCTGCTCAATTTTTAATCACTGTTTAGCTATTCAGAGATAACATTTGATTATTGTTAAGGAAAACAAACCACCAGCAAATGCTATGTCTACATGGGACAGTATCACTTATGGAAATTTATGCAGACTTAAGTTAAATAGTAAAAGATTGTGTCTGTTGACAGAGCTACCAAAACACAGCCCTCTAAGATACAGAATTACATCTACTGGGAATCTCATTTATCAAGGTAACTAGAAAAAAAATAAACCCGAGCATGTTCACCTTGAAAAGGGCATCTTTGAGGCTCCGCAGAGGTGTTCCTAATTGCAAGTCTTTGGCTGAACTAAACCAGTCAAGCAGAACAACATAATCAACTTGTCCTCTCTCCTTCCATGGCTCTTTAGATGTATCTGGGAGTTTAGCCTCAATCCTGTTAGCAGTGACTCTAAAGTTTGAAGCAGTAACATAAAAGATAAGTTGGGGGTGGGGAGAGGAAAGGGGGAAAAAAATAATTCACAAAGTGCAATCTGTCATTCAACTGAAGGAGGAGCTGTGGCAGCAATCAACTGCCATCCAGGGGGACAATGGTGACTACACAATAAAATGCAGAGTAGGCCCAGGTAGCCAAGCCTGACATCACTCCATTACATCTTAACAAGCAGGGCCGGCCCTCCCATTAGGCAGAGTGAGGCAGCCATCTAAGGCACTAATTTGGGGTGTCATAAAGAGGCATTAAATGTTTATTTACTGATTTATTGCATTTCTATTCCCAGGGAGAGACACATGGGATTTTCTGTCTCAGGTACAAAAATAAGTTGGCTATTTTACGTTACCTTGATTTTTTTTGGGGGGGGGGAAGGGGCATATTTGCTGTTTTTGCCTCAGGCAGCAAAATGTCTTGGGATGGCCCTGGTAAAGCCTGGGGACTTCAATTCTGGAAGCGACACTTAGTGCCTCCTGGTCTAGTAGGCTTCTCACATAAACCAATTGTGCAACCAGAAACATGAACATTTCCATTTCACATTGATCTCTTGGTGACCTGCTGTTGGATATTTGATTGGCTGTTGGATATTTGATTGAATACAGGGTTCAGCTGAGCTGAGGCATGCTCTTTCAAAAGGACCAAAAAGCACAGTAGTGAAAGCAGTAAGGGGAGACAGGGGAGCCCAAGCAGTGACTTGGTGCATACTTTCTTCCCCATGGACTGCTTTATGCCAAACTCCCTTCCCTAACACCTACCGTATTTTTCGCTCTATAAGACGCACCAGACCACAAGATGCACCTAGTTTTTGGAGGGGGAAAACAAGAAAAAAAATATTCTGAATCTCAGAAGCCAGAACAGCAAGAGGGATCGCTGCGCAGTGAAAGCAGCAATCCCTCTTGCTGTTCTGGCTTCTGGGATAGCTGCGCAGCCTGCATTCGCTCCATAATACGCACACATATTTCCCCTTACGTTTTAGGAGGGAAAAAGTGAGTCTTATAGAGCAAAAAATACGGTACTTATCTTCGCAAGCTAATTGCCAGCAGTCACTGTTACCATGGCATTATTGCTCCAACTATGCTTAGTACTGTATATTACAGACAGAGGGCTGTATCCAGCTAGGACCTACTCAGAGTAGGCTCACTGAAATTAATGTACCTCAGTTCACATGCCCATTAATCTCAATGGGTCTACTCCGATTAGGAATAATACTGGATACAGCCATTCTCGAGTGTCTACTCCTAAGGTTCCAAGACCAAGCCTGAGTATTGCCTCACAACCATTTTATACAAGTGCTGTCAATATTGCTAAGCCCTTTTAAAGGTCCATTAAACTAGGGACCATCAGCATATCCCATGTCCTAAAGTTCCGTAGACCAACTAAGCACCTTTACAAAAAAGAAGTAGTCGTCAAGACTACTGTGTGTACTTTAGGCCTTTTATTGTAGCTGGACAAACAGGTGTCCCATATTTTCTCCATTCTACTCCTGATAAATGGTAAACGCTTAATCGGTACACAGTCTTAAGACGCTGCTTAGAAAGTTTATTCCATACCCAGGACTGATAGCTTCTTCTGGAACGCAGACAGAGTTTGCAATGCAGGACTCCTGGTAATCCTTCAAGCACCGAGCATCCATTATCATCAACTTAATGCTTTTGTCCATCATCATTTTAAACAATTCCTCTGCTGTGATTGTTCCTTGGGAGAGAGAAATTATTTTTTTAAAAAGCTGATAGATCAGATTACAAACGCTTGTTAAAGTTCTTTTTTAAAAAAATAACTCTATTAATGTTTTAAAGAGATGATTCTCACTGAAATATGCTTGTGAACAGGTATAATGCCAGTAGGGGCTGCCAGAGAAGCAATGCATGAGGAAGCTTGGCAATAACAACAGCAACAGCAACAGCAACAGCAACAGCAGCAGCAGCAACAACAACAACAACAATAATGATGTGGGCGCAACTTTAAAAGCATTTGTTTTGGGAGCATCTGTCATGCTGAGAATCTAGTTGAGATTCTTACATTGCAGGGGGTTGGACTAGATGACCCTTGGGGTCCCTTCCAACTCTACAATTCTTTGATTCTATGGACTGGTTTCCCCAATGCACCTGCACCAGGCCAGGTTTTCTGCTGCCTTGCCTCTCACTCTTAGCAAGTGGCAGCAATGAGCTGCGTTGGGTTTGCCAGGAGAGCAACACAGCCCCACCATTGCTGCCCTGTCAGCCGCAATCACTTACTGCACTTAGTGAAGCCACTTATTTCATATCGAGGGAAATCCAGACAAGAAGGAGCTGAGAAAAATCTATTCCCAGCAAGGCAGTCAAAAGAGCTGCAGGCAGAGCCTTTTTACATCCCTATTGTCACATGACTTGCCTATCCCTACGAGGGGGCGGGGCTTCACTCCTGGTTATACTGGAGGCCTCCCACACACCTCCAGCTGTTGTTAAAATGGGCAAAGATGCCCTTAAAGGAATTGCAGAATGTAGGTGCACAGATTTCTGAGCGGTATCTTACAACTTTCACGCTCGTTGCTTAGGATCGCCTACAGCCATACGACCTTGAAAATGCCCAATCCCGTCTGATCTCGGTGGTTGGTTAGGAACAACCATGCATTATAGCCCCATTTTCAAATCATAGTATCTTTTTATCGTTACCCTCCGGAACACAAAATGTGAACAGGGTGAAGACAGCACATACAGATCTTATGTAAAATATCCGTTGCAAATGCTTAGAAAATTACTTGAACCGAGATAGGGAGGAGCATTCAGGCAGACACTTCACCATGGGGAGCATTTATGAGATATATTTTGCTCTCACCTCTGGGTCAAATTCCACACTTAGTGAATGAAAGGAATTCCCTCCTAGGTCTATCTAGGCAGCCCCTCATGAATGGGAGTAGTTGGTGAGGAGGAACAGCTACCTTTCTTGTAGTCCCTATGAATTAACTTATTTGAGTCATTTAGACAAGAGTGATCTACAGATAAATTCCTGTTCTGTTTGTAGTCTCTACTATGGAGAGCAGAACTGAGGATAATGGAGGGATGTCACTTACCGGTTTCAGGTTGATTCTTTATTTCTGTTGAACTCTTCTTCTCACCATTGATCTATATTACGTTAGCATTTTTTTAAAAAAAGGATTTTCAGCAATTAAAAATGCATTAAAAGCAGCTGTTTTTATATTCTTAATTCACACATACACAACTTTCTGAAGTCTGTAAGGCTGCAGTCCTGTTCCCGCTTTCCTGAATGTAAGCCCTATTAAATTCAACAGGATTTACACCTGTGATTAAACCAGGCCTTTCTGAAGCAACCACTCTTGTCAAAATGGCAAAACAGAAGTGGCTGCATAGATTCATGCAGACCAATCATAACATAGTACAAGGTAGCCTTCTGCCAGAGTTGAAGTTAGTAAGAATACCCCCCCTCCCCAAATTCAGACTGGGGATTTTGCTTTCACCTAGCTCCCTTTTTTAGTTGCCTGGAGTCATCTGGTATCCAGGCATGTATACACACTGCTAGAAATCCATTATATGAATTAAGTGCCTTAATAGGGACAGGATTTGGTGATCATATGGTATTTTCCAGCCTTTAGCATCAGTCTAAAGAAACTCAATATTAAAGGTCCATCTCAACTTCACAGCTCAAGGTAGACCAATGATATACATGCTTGCAATATGAACAAAGAGCCACACATCAGATTGCTCAGTTTAGCAGCTACAGGCTAGAATGGTGATGACCTTTTAGGGCCTGAGTAGGATTTAAAATAGACAACCTTCAGAATTATTCAACAGGATAAGCCTGTTGAATATATGAAATATTAAGCACAATGTATTTAATGAACAATACACTTAACCCTAAGTAAGTGCTAACTTTTGTTTACAAACTTAAATAATCAAATTTTAGGTGCTGCCAGATATAAGCCAACTCCCCCCACCTTCAATATTCTAGACTAGATTTTTTTAATGTTTACAACAGATAACATCTTAAGGATTAAGTGTCCCAATTACCATTTGATTTTTTCCTTTGGGATCTGATGAATCTTCCGAAGAGGTTTTGGTTAAAACTTTTGCATCATCTTTCAATTCCTGCTTTTTCAACTGTTGCTCCTCTTGCCTTTCCTTTTCTTCCAGTTTCTTCCGCACTTCGGCTTCTTCATATCTAGTTTAAAAAAGAATTACAATTTTCAATTTGCTTTTTCATTGCAAGAGATTGTTTTGTTGGCACTTACTGTTAAGATGCCCGAGTCTCTGGTGGATGAAGAAAGCCAGTCATTGCTGGGTTAATGCCTCCAACAAGCCTAGGCAGGAAACTCATTACGTAACTTGCATGTGTTCTTCATCCTCTTTCCCAGGAGACATCAGTCACACTTTTGACCAAGCCTTTGAAGATCCTGGTCAGTGACTGGCTCTCTTCATCCACCAAAGAAGGCAAAGTGAACCATTCTCCTGGAGGACTTGGGAGCCAGTCACTGCTGAGACCTACCAGACCCTGCCTCTAGGTGGGGAAGACTGTAAGTGCTCACTAAACACATCAGCCAAAGCCTGATAATCCTTAAATCTTTACCATCTGATTGCCATTTGGTTTTCTGGACAATAGACCCTAAACATCATGCATCCTTTTACATGCTGCTTACTCTGATGGATGCAAGAATGGTTTGAAGCCTTAATATTCTACTAGAAATGCAGAGCAAGTGCTATTCCGAAGTTGACAAAAATGTAAGATCTCTATTGTTTTAAATATATTAAACAAACACAAAACCACAATTTATAGGATGGTTTGTCTGAACAGCGTATGTATGTGAGCATTCCAAATGTGGTGAGTAAACAAATGTAACTAATATTCTCACTTGGCTACAGAACAAGAATAGCATACTAAATTCTAAAAGAAGACTTCAGAAACTGATGTCTGAGTAATGAAAAGTCTAATTTTTTTATTTAAAGGAAGTCAGGTAAAAGATTACATCTGGTTCCATCAAGGCAGAAGTCAACCACTCTTCCTCCTTCTTATAGATACCATTTAATCACCACCTGCACATTAATTAATTTCTAAATTCAGTTATTAACTGCTCTTGTACCACAGGAGAACAGAAAAAACAAAACATGCTACTACTAGAGCTTGACTTGGAGACTGTTGTAGAAGTGTCGAAGAAAGAATTTGGACTATTCCCAAAGTAGTTAATTCATGAATATCTTGGGAGCATTCCAAATACTTTATCGTACTGTTGCCCTTGAAAAACAAGGGCACATTGTTTCTTTGGAGGAGTGAGGGACGCCTGACTGATATCTGTGCACTGGATGGTAGTTATGCCACTACATTCGGGGGTCTGGAAAACAGGAAATATTATTAAAAAGATTTCTTAAGGAAAAGCACCACACTATCAAAGGCCCAGATGAAATGCCATAGCTCTCCTACAAAATTGTGTGGGGAACATAAGAAGCTGCATGTGTTTTCCTACACATATCAGGTCACATTTTCATCATATTTACAAAAATAAGGAAAAATGCACTATTACAAGCTTATAGTTGTGTTAAAGGATAATAGAATTATTGAGACAAAACGAAACAGAAGTAGCCAATAGTTTGGTATGAGCTGCAGCTTAGTGGTAGAACACATGCTTTGCATCTAGAAGGCCCCAGATTCAACCTATCGTTCAGCCCGGACACTGAGATCCAGCGCCGAGGGCCTTCTGGCGGTTCCCTCATTGCGAGAAGTAAGGTTACAGGGAACCAGACAGAGGGTCTTCTCGGTAGTGGCGCCCACCCTGTGGAACACCCTCCCTTCAGATGTGAAGGAAATAAGTAGCTATCCTATCTTTAAAAGACATCTGAAGGCAGCCCTGTTCAGGGAAGTTTTTAACATTTAACGCTGTATTGTTTTTAATACTTGATTGGAAGCCACCCAGAGTGGCTGGGGAAACTCAGCCAGATGGGCGGGGTATAAATAATAAATTATTATTATTATTATTATTATTATTATTATTATTATTATTACACCATATCTAGGTGAGAAAGATTTGATTGGAGAGCTGCTGCCAGTCAAGAATACTTAGCAAGATGGGTAATGGTTTGATTTTTGTGTAAAGGCAGCTTCTTATGCTTTTATGGCAAGCCTGCTAAAAGTTCTAAATAATATGAGCCTGGATACTTCTCATTTGCACATCATAGGTCTTCCTCATAGGTCTTCCTCTGTGTGCCCCCTATGTCTGAATTACAATGGTTGGCCACACAGATCAGGATGTTTTCAACTGCAGCAGCAACACTGTTAAGCCACTCCTCTAGGGATGCACATCTTCCTTCCTTCCTGTTATTTTTAAGGCAGCTGGCCAAGACTGTCATGTTCCAGAGTGCTTTTGGATTTGTTTAATATTGGATATGGCTTTATATCAATTGCTGCTGCTCATGCTTTCATTATTATTGTGATGAACTGCTGCTGATTATTCTAACTTCCCCAATCTTCCCCAATTGCTGGGGGAGGGAGGGAGGGAGGGAGGGAGAGTGAGAGAGAGTGTGAGTGTTTGGGAATAGCATCCTGAATGAGGTGGTCTAGGACTCCAAGTTTCTGCTTCATGTCTAAAAGCCAAGGGCTAACACTATAGATAGCCATGAATGCAGCACTGTCATTTATAAAGATCACAGGAGATTCAAGTTCCACTGCAATCGTTCTCTCTTTCACTTACAGAGGTACTCTATGTCGAAACATTTTTAGCCAATTATTGAACTCTCAATTAATGGAAAATGTTGCAAGAGGAATGCTTCTCTGGGCTTAATAAGGAAATATATGGTAGAAGATATCAAAAAACCAAGCACACGTATTAACATTTAATGTTATTTAAGCATACCTGAGTTTAAGGCTTTCTGAAAGTCTTTCAGCTTCTTCAATAGCCTTTTTTATGTTTGTAGGTCCAAGCATTGAATGAAAGTAATCCTGAAATTACAAGAAGCATAAAACCATTTCAAGCAGTGTACCATTGCCCAATGTATACAGAAAAAATCCATTAGTCATGATCTTTCTGGCACTATGTCATAGATGAATAATTGACAGTTTCAAATGGAGATTGCAATGAGTGGCTGTTCTCCCTCTTGAGCTTCCAGTTCTGAACTTACAGGAAATGAGTAGTTGTCTCATTTCTGGCATTATTCTGAATATACAGATCTTACAGAGCGAAGGAGCAGATACAATTGCACCTCCACTGTCCATCACAATACTGGATTATTGCCATGTGCTTTGGTGCCTAGTGCCCAATGCAAATTTTCACCTATGGTGTCCCTGACAGAAGTGTTTCACTTTCTCCAATCAGTTGTTTATTATCTTGAATTCTCAGGTGAAATATTTAACTTTACATCAAAATATACATAAAACTACTCATAACTGGATACCTACTTGTTGCTGTTTGAAATCTGTCCTCTTCTTAATAAGATTATACACAGTCACATACTTCATGTAAAGTACATAGGCCTTCTCTTCATCTCTGTCCAACCGGCACTCCTCAGCTGCTTTGAAGATCTTGAGGGCACTCTGTACATAACTTGAAATGGAGGCAAAGAATTCAAAATCACAAAAGTTACTGGAATGTCATGAATGCAGACTACATAAAAGCAGAACTTCCACCTATAATGATAAGCTGCTTTAAAGAACAAATGTATGAACAAGCAATTTTCTTTCTCAAAAGACAAGTCAGTGTTACTTTTATGATCTACCTTTAAATTATTTTCTGCAAAAAGTGCTCAGCTTCCTTAAACATTAACTCACCTCCTGGAACTTTACAACCAGGAAAGTGAATGATACAGCACTCTTTTAAAGTGTGAATGTTGTTTTAGCTATGCGTATGGAGCACAATATCTATTAGAACATATTTTCCATTAATTCCAAGCAAGAAGATGAAGACTAAGTCAACTAAGCAAATATCCATACCTCTTAGTACTTGTTTTATCAGCTTTTACTTCTGTCTTTTTGTTAAGATCTTTCAATGAAGTGCAGAGGTACAGGTCTTTAGGTACAGATGCCACAGCAGGCATGTTAGTATATAGATATGTCTCCACAGGAGGATGCTAAAGGCTTCAAAGGGATGTTATAGGTCTTTGAATTACTCAGCAACCCTGGCTGTTTCCTGAAAAAAAAAATCACAAAATAAAACATAAAAATAAAAAAATAAAACAAAAACAAAAACACATTCTTTGACCATTTTATGAATGTTTGCCTACAGAAACTTTAAAAACATGGAACACAAGTGTGAAACGACTTTTGAAACAGCTCAGGTAAAACTAGGGCTTTTTCCCCTAGAAAAAGAGGTGTTGGTACTCCAGGGTAATTGAGACCCCCTGAAAAAAACCTCACTGAATAGAACTCTATTCAACCCTACTGCTTTCTCAAAAACCACCAGGTTATCAGTTTCAGCTTCCAGGCATGCATTTTATGTGGTGCAAAATTATCTGTTAGAAAATGTACTCAGATACACACACAAAAAGGAACAGCAGAAAATACTGGCAACAAGCTCTTTTCTACAACCCTCACTATGAAGACATATTCCATTTTCACTCCATCCAGTAGTATACATATGTACCTTGTTCAATTAGTCTCAAGCAGGTAATCTTAGCTGTTTTTTCTCCCACACTGTGGATTACCAATAACAAAGACTTCATATCCTGGAAACTTGAAGCCTTTTCTAAATATAACTTCAAGGTTCAACACGTCATGTCATTATTTTTTCTCCACCACCTAAGCAGCACATTGTGATTAGGTTTTGCTGAGATTCAATGCAGTATTGCATTAGGTATTATCCAAACAGAGAGAAAAAACTCTTATAACATTACTATTACTAAAGGCTACTAACATCTGCAAGGTCATAAAAATACAGCCAGCTTGCTCACTGTTGCACAGATAACAGGCACATGAAAACAATTCCCATGGCAACCGTGCACCCAGTGTTCATGGGAAGAGACTTTAAATGAAGACATTGGTAATATCATAAATATTCCCCCCCCAAAAAAATATAGACAATAGTTGCATTTGAACATCTGCACGTATGTGTGAATTGGGGAAACATATATTTTGTGTTTAACTTCCCCCTTTTAAATTATCAATTTACTTCATGTGAGAACAAGATGAAGTCATGCACTTAAATAAACATTGTTTTCATTTGATTTAATAAGTACATACTAATTACATTCCATTAGTATCCCAGTAACTTTTGTTTTAGGTTGTTTTCGTATCTGGATCATATGATTACTTCCACTGACTACACCAATATTATGTGGCAACCTGATCATAGCCTGTTTTAAGTAACTATCAACACACAAATGCTATGAACTGGGTCTCAGTAATTGTTCATACAGTGGTACCTCTGGTTGCGAACGCCTCTGGTTGCGCACGCTGTGGGTTATGAGCTCCAGTAACCCGGAAGTAGCTGCTCCTGGGATGTGAGTGGAAACTGCATGCCGGAGGCGTGCGCGCAGTGGGAGGCGCACTTTTGCTAATGGCGCCCCAGGTTATGGGTTGTTTCCGGTTACGAACGGACCTCCGGAATGGATTCCGTTCGTAACCAGAGGTACCACTGTATTTGCAAAACAGATATCACAGAATTGTGGAGTTGGGAGGGATTCCAAGGGTCATCTAGTCCAACTCCCTGCAATGCAGGAATCTCAACTAAAGCATCCATGACAGATGGCCACCCAACGTCTGCTTAAAAACCTCCAAGGAAAGAGAAAGTACAACCTTCTGAGGTAGTTGAGTCTGCTGTTGAACAGTTCTTACCATCAGAACGTTCTTCTTGATGTTCAGTCAGAATCTCCTTTCTTGTAACTTAAAGCCATTAGTTTGGGAGCTACTCCCCGGTGCAGGAGAAAAAAAACTTGCTCCATCTTCCATTTGACAGTCCTTTAGATCTTTGAAGATGGCTATCATATGTCCTCTCAGTCCCCTCTTTTCCAGGCTAAGCATACCCAATTCTCTCAACTGTTCCTCATAAGGCTTGGTTTCCAGACCCTTGATCATCTTGGTTGCCCTTCTCTACACATGTTCCAGCTTGTCAATATTCTTCTTAAAGTGTGGCACCCAGAACTGGATGTGGTATTCCAGGTGTGGTCTGATCAAGGCAGAATAAAGCGTGACTATTGCTTCCCTTGATCAGGACACTATATTTGTTGATGCAGTCTAGAATAGCATCAGATTTTCTGCTGCCGTATCACACTGTTGACTCATCCTAACCTTGTAGTCTAAATCCCCTAAATCCTTTTCAGATGTACTACTGGCAATCCAGGCGTCCCTCATCTTATATTGGTGTAGCAGGTTCTTCCTGCCCAAGTGCAGAACCAGGTATTTGTCCCTATTGAAATTCCTTTTACAGTGGTACCTCGGGTTACATACGCTTCAGGTTACAGACTCCGCTAATGCAGAAATAGTACCTTGGGTTAAGAACTTTGCTTCAGGATGAGAACAGAAATCGTGCTCCGGTGGCACGGCAGCAGCGAGAGGCCCCATTACATAAGTGGTGCTTCAGGTTAAGAAAAGTTTCATGTTAAGAACGGACCTCCGGAACGGATTATCGAGGTACCACTGTATTAGTTTTGGCCCAGTTCTGTCTTCTGCTACGCTAGCTAACCCTCCCAGCTTGGTGTCTTCCACAAATCTGATGAACATCCTCTCAATTCCTTCGTCCAAATCATTTATAAAGATGTTGAACAACAACAGGCCCAGGACAGAACCGTGTGGTACACCACTTGTCACTTTCTTCCAGGATGATGAGGAACTATTAGTGAACACTGTCTGGGTTAGGTCAGTCAACCAGCTACAAATCCACCTTATAGTTACCTTGTCCAGCCCACATTTTGCCAGCTTCTCCACGAGAATATCATGGGACATTGTCAAAAGCCTTATTGAAACCAACATACATGAAGTCTACAGCATTCCCCTGATCCACCAACTTGTAAAAAAGAAAAAGAAAAGAAAGAAAGAAAAAGAAAAGAAAAAGAAAGAAAAAGAAATGAGATTTGTCTGGCATGACTTATTTTTGAGAAACCCATGCTGGGTTTTAGTAATCACAGCATCCTTTTCTAAGTGCTCATAGACCAACTGTTGAATTATCTGTTCTAGGACCTTACCTGGTATCAATGTCAAGCTCAGCTGATCAGTCGGTTGTTACCTGGGTCTTCTTTTCCCCCTTTTTTGAAGATGGGGACATTTGCTTGCCTCCAGTCCACCTGTTCTCCAAAAATTCTAAAGCATTATAAACAGAGACTCTGGGATTATATCCACAAGCTCCTTTAGTACCCTTGGATGCAGCTTACCAGGCCCTGGAGATTTGAATTCATTTAAAGTAGCTAAGTGTTCCCTTAGCACCTCTTTTCTTATACTGAGCTGCAGCTCCCTCCTTAAATCATTTACTCTGTTATCACCAGGTTGGGCACTGCTTTCCTTCTGGGTGAAGAGGCAAAGTAGGTGTTGAGCAGTTCTTCCTTCTCTGTCCCCAAACAGCATTTCTCCATCTTCTCCACACACAGGACCTACTACTCGCTTGTTCTTCCTCCTGCTTTGAACATAGCCAAAGAAAGCTTTAAAAAACATTTTTAACTTCTCTTGCAAGCCTGGTCCACCTGTCATTCGCCCTGCAACTGTTGGCCACCTATGTATACTCTTCCTTCATGATTTCCCCTTCCATTTCTTATACATGCCCTTCTTAAATCTCAGGTCATCTGTAAGCTCCTTATGCAGCCACACCGGTTTCCTTAGATGCCTCCAACTTTTCTTTCTGTTGGAATTGTCTACCTTTGTGACTTCAATGTATCATCTTAGAGAAACGCTCATCCATTTTGGATTCCCTTCTCTTTTGAGTATTTCTGACCATGGTATCACTTAGTTCCTTAAGTTTTTTGAAATCAGTCTTCTTAAAATCCAGAGTGTTTTTACAATCACACCCAGCTTTCCCTTGGTTCTATTTCATGAATCCCAAGAGGCCATGATCACTTCCTCCTAAGCTTCCCAGTACTTCCACTTTGTCAAGTCAGTTCCTCCCTGTTAGTGAGGACCAGGTCCAAGTTGTTGCTTCTTCCACCTTCTGGTAAATGAATTGTCAGCGAGGCAATTGAGGAATTTGTTGGACCTTACGTTCTTGGTAGAGTTTGAGTTCCCATAGATATTGGGGTAGTTGAAGCCTCCCATGACTACTGTATCTCTCATCTTTGAATGTCTGGTAATATGCTGTAGGAAGGCATCACCCAAATCTTCAGTCTGGCTTGGAAGTCTATAGCAAACACCGCTGAGAGAATGGTTGCTTCTTGAAAGGACTGAAGTGCTAGATAAATGGCAGATGAAGTTGATGGACTATATGGAATTGGTGGAAATGACTGGCAAGATCCGAGACCAGGGAGAAGAGTCGGGGGAAGAAGACTGGAAAAAGTTTAAAGACTATTTACAGAAATATGGTAAAATTAATGAATGTTAGAAGAATGTTGGAATGAAGTTATATGGCTTTAGTAGAAATGTTATAAGGAATTAAGTATAAATAGATTAATAGACGCAGGTGGCGCTGTGGGTAAAAGCCTCAGCGCCTAGGGCTTGCCGATCTAAAGGTCGGCAGTTCGAATCCCTGCGGCGGGGTGCGCTCCCGTCGTTCAGTCCCAGCGCCTGCCAACCTAGCAGTTCGAAAGCACCCTCGGGTGCAAGTAGATAAATAGGGACCGCTTACAAGCGGGAAGGTAAACGGCGTTTCCGTGTGCGGCTCTGGCTCGCCAGAGCAGCGATGTCACGCTGGCCACGTGACCCGGAAGTGTCTCCGGACAGCGCTGGCCCCCGGCCTCTTGAGTGAGATGGGCGCACAACCCTAGAGTCTGGCAAGACTGGCCCGTATGGGCAGGGGTACCTTTACCTTTACCTTTTAGATTAATAGAAAATTAAAGGAAAAAATAAGGTAAGAATGTGTTAAGATAATTATAGGATAGAAAACAGAGGAAGATGGAAAGGAATTGCTGAAATAATAAATAGAAGTGGAATACAAAAAGGGAGGTGTGAGGAGGTCGATGTGGTGTTTTTGTATTGTATTTGTACTGTTCTTTTTTTTCTTTTTTCTTCTTTCTTTTTTTGTGTAATGTTGTGTTGAAATTGTTTGAAAAGTAATAAATATCTTTTTTTTTTAAAAAGGAAGTCTATAGCAAACACCCACAGTAAGGTCACTGTCGCTTCCCTTTCTTACAGTTTTTACCCATATACTCTCAATTAGCCTTCCTTCATTATGCCCTTTCCTTCAAGTGTGTAGAAGCTGGTGTTAAAAGTAATAAGCAGTACTACAATGTTCTTACCCTTTATTGCTTGCATTTACACATGAACTGTCATTAACACATAAGTGCAGGAAGAGGAAACAAGGATACACTCCCTACATTCACCACATATATACTGTGTCGTAAGACTGAGGAAGAGTCAGCTAGCAAAACCAATACCTCTACTATAACCAGCCATGAACATAATCAGACAATAAACAAGGTAGGTAGAGTATCAACCAGTCAACAATCGGCTCTGGCAGAGTATAAAAATTACGAATTCAACATCCATCTTTCTCCTGGCTACTTTATCCTTCGGTATTTACACAGTTGGTGCTATATATGTTTTAAAGTCCATGATATTCCTATAACTTCACTGCCTGGAGTCTCCCATGTGAAGACACCACCATGTACTCATGCTCCTAGAAACTGTATGTCAGAGCTTTCCAAACTTTTCATGTTGGTGACACACTTTTTAGAAATGCATCATTTCATGACACATTAATTCAGTTTTACTAGCAAAGTAAAGGGACCCCTGACCATTAGGTCCAGTCGTGACTGACTCTGGGGTTGTGGCGCTCATCTCGCTTTATTGGCCGAGGTAGCTGGCGTACAGCTTCCAGATCATGTGGCCAGCATGACTAAGCCGCTTCTGGCGAACCAGAGCAGCGCACGGAAACACCGTTTACCTTCCCGCCGGAGCAACACCTATTTATCTACTTGCACTTGACATGCTTTCGAACTGCTAGATGGGCAGGAGCAGGGGCCGAGCAATGGGAGCTCACCCCATTGCGGGGATTCGAACCGCTGGCCTTCTGATCGGCAAGCCCTAGGCTCTGTGGTTTAGACCACAGAGCCACCCGCTTCCCATTTTACTAGCAAACTGGAGGTTAAACTATCCCTTTTCCAGGCCCAGGAGGAGCATAGGAAGCATTCGCACAACACAGCTACACACGGCAGCTGACACACTTAATGTGTCGCGACATAAAGTTTGGAAAGATCTGCTGTATGTTCACGTGCTCCTAGAACATGTACAGACATCCCAAGAACTCTCCCTCTTGGCATAACTTATTGGCACAATTATCCAATTTAAGCTTCTGCTTAAATTCAGTCTCAACGCATGGAAAGGTTTGGGAGGCATTACTTACTATAAATCCACAACACGCAAGTTAAAACGGTGAGCACACACCGCTTACTTCACAGAACTACTTCCGCACATGAATTTCCATTACTCGCGTAAGACAATTCTGCATCACTACAAATGCATGTAAGGAGGAAGAGGTGCCAAACACTGGAACGTGACACACACTCACCTACAGGTCAGATCCTCCGTGTGTGAATTTCATCATGGGTAAAGTCACCCCAATGACATTTTGCAGGCTTCCTACTGGCCTTGTTTGATGTTTTATTGTGTTTTTAATATTCTGTTGGGAGCCGCCCAGAGTGGCTGGGGAAACCCAGCCAGATGGGCAGGGTATGTATGTATGTATGTATGTATGTATGTATGTATAAATAAATATTATTATTATTACCACTACTACTACTACTATTATTACTATTGTTATTATTATTATGTGTACACCCATTTCTGTTTAAGCATATGCTTAGAAGGGCATATATACAGCGTGGATGGGCCAAATCAGCATTTGAAAACACACCTGTCACATAAAGGCTCGAGGAAAAGGGCCAGAATTGGCTGCGGTTCCCTGCTGATCACGCATGGGGGGAGGTTAAACACGAGTAACGTGTGAATGCAACTTTCCAGGTCACTCACCAAGGTGACATTTTAATGGACGTCGTTGGGGGGGAGGGGAGAGAGAGATGACTCCCGTGGTTCCCCCCTTCATTTCCCCTTTTTCTGCTCAGAATGGACTTTCTCTCAATTTCTTATTCCTTATGCCTCCCGTCATCTCGCGGCCTCCGCCCATTCCCACCTCACAACCCGAGCCTCCCCAACGCCGCCACCCCGGGCTCCTCCTGGCGGGCCCACAGAAGGGCCCCTCCACGGCCAACACGGACCCCGCCGTCTCGTGTGAGCCGAGCCCCACAGACGCGTGTCAGGTCTCCCTTCCGAAACACCCCCCCCCCCCGCCGCCAGCAAGCCTTGTTCTCCGGGCTCCAGACCAGCTTGCCCACCCCGGGGTCCTTCCTGAGGTAAAAGAGGGCAGGCCGCTCCGCCTCCAGGAGGCCTTTCCCGGCCCTCTCGGCTCCAGCGCACTCACCTGAGCTTCGGGGGTCTCGCAGCAGCAGCCGTCGCCACCACCTCTCCCTCCTCCCTTCGACCCGGCCCAGGCCCATGTCCCAGAGGCGAAACGGCGGAGGGAAGATGGGCTGGAGGACGGCCTTCGCTTCCGAGGCGGAACTGGGCTGAGGCGGCGGAGAGGCGGCCCGTGGGCGGGGATAGGGGTGGCTCTTCCCTCAGCGGCCGGGCTCGGGCCCAGCCTCCCTGGCAAAGGGGCTGGGCTGCGGGAATGGCTTGCTTACTCGTAGGGAAGCGTGTGTTGGGGTAGCCGACTGATAAAACAGCAGCCACCAAATCTTTATTTTTAATTTTTGTTCAGGGTTTCAAGAGTGTATATATGAGGTGGGGAACTTGATGAACTGAGGTTTGCCCGTCTTTTCTCTGAAGGATTCGCCTGCCAAAAATTTAGTCCTTTTGGGAAAGCAGAGCTGCTTTTTGTGAATTATAGGGACAGAACTATAGGTTTTTATCATATGTGGTGGTCTTGTAGTTAAGGATCAGTGCCGGATTTACGTATAAGCTAAACAAGCTGTAGCTTAGGGCCCCACTTTCTTGGGGGCCCGAAAAAAAATCAAAGGGGAAAAAACCCCTAGATGTACATTTCCAAAATATAAGATAAAAAACAAAATAAAACCTACATACAGCAACAGTGTTTTGTGTTGTGTAGACTCCTATGACACAAGTAATGGGCCCTGCCTGCTAGCCTGCTCACTAAAATATCACTGGTTTGCTAATTTCTATCTATAAAAATTATGGACTTTGCATTCTGCATGGACTTTTCAACAATTACTTTGATAAAATACATATTTTGTTATGTGCAGATGGCTTTAGATACCTATTAGGTCCATAAATTACCATATATAGCATATATTCAACACAAAAAAACAGCAGCAATTTGTTGTTGACAAAGGACAGCTGGACATATAAAGGGCCCCATTACCTTCAGCAGCTTAGGGCCTCATCAAACCTAAATCCAGCCCTGAGTAAGGTTAAAGCTTACTGGGAAATGATACACAATGAATTGAAAAGGATGTTCAAAATAACCTTTGTAAAAAAAAACAACAACAAAAAAACAACAACAGCTTTTTGGGAGGAATTATAGGGACAGAATTACCTAAAATGTATAGAAACTTATTCATGTACACTACTACAGTGGCAAGAATGTTACTCGCCCCAAAATTTAAAGTAGCAGCAAAGGAAGAATGGATGCAAAAACCTCTGGAATGTGCAGAAATTGCAAAACTTGCCGGAAGAATAAGAAATCAAGGTAACAAACTCTTTATAAAAGAATGGAAATGGTTTATTGAATATTTACAGATCAATTGTAAACAGATGAGAACATTGGCAGGATTATTAATAACCTGCTGTTTCATAAGAGTATATATTAAATAAAGTAGACAAAAAACTGAGCAAATTAAGTTAATTTGGATATGCAGAAGATATTAAAAATAAATTTAAGGAACCACAGAAAGAGGGGGTAGGAAGTTGTGAAATGTTAAAATGATTGTAAAATTAGTGAATATATAAACCTGAAAAGCATAAATAAAATTTAAAAAGCAGACAGAGCTGCTTCAAGCAGCAAAAGGCAACCGTCAGATACAGTATGATGTACTGTAGGTTTTTTTTGTTTTTATGCTTTTTATGTTGTTGTAAAGCACCCTGTTTTATGAGGAAGGTAGATGAGTTCTTTGAGAACTTTTAAAATGTTGCTTTTCGCTTTCCAGTTCTCCAGTAATTAAAGCAGTTGCTGGATTCCTGTGATATAATGAACCCACAAGCTTTTGGTAATGCCCTGTTGGTGTAGATGGCTGAACTGTCCACGCTGTGCAACTTTTTTTAAAGATGGCAAACGTTCTGTTTCCCCTGTTGCAAAATAACTGAACAAACCCAAAGATCTGAGCTTCTTGGAAATAACCAATACATTGCAGTTTTTCTATTCCAGAAAGTCTGCCCAGTCATTTTGCTAGTGAATCGCCATCTCATAGATGTTGGGAAGAACAGACAAAATAAAACTTATAAAACACTTTGCAAGCCCCAGAATACTTCATAGTTACTGAAGTTAGTTGGACTAGTTGTTGAGCAAACATATTTAGATTGGAGGCTTACTTTGGTTCTACAGTAGGCTTCTGCACTCAGATTGCTCTGTAAAATGGGTGAAAAGGGTTACTTTGAATTGCAAACTCCACAGGAGAACTGGGTGGAGAGGTTGAGTCAACAAGAGGGATATAGTGGAATTTTTAAGTGGAGGCACAAGCTTTGTGCTATTTTGATTATAGGAATTTGCTTTCAGTCTTATCTTTGGGACTACAGTACAATGGCAGGGTGGCCTAAACTCATATCAAAAATCAAATATCTTTAATACGGTCAATGACCAGCAAGCAAACTCATATTCTCTGTCTCCTCACTGCAAAGCTACATAAGCAAAGTCCATAATCTGACCCCAAATAAAAATAGCAGAGAAGTGTTAGGAACAGTTTGGGAATGGAGAAGGCATCCCATGTTGAAATTTTATTTGCACCCAGCAACATTAAAACATCATTAGGGTGAAGCAGTTAGTGGCCCAGAGTTCATCATATGATCCCTCTCATTTAAGAAATTAAAACCACTCTACCAGCTTTGTCAAATATTTCCATAATTATTCATACTGTGAAAGTAAAACCGGAACGAGAAACTACGTTCAGGTTTTATCAGATAAAAACGCACCAGTCTTGCTTATACAAGCAGCAGCAAAGCACATTATGGATTCTTTTCTCCTTATGAAATGTTACCACACAGGATGCTCCATGGTATTATAAAACAGCAGTTATAAAACAAGTGATCAATCTGTAGCATGCCTAATACAGATATGGCATGCATAAAGATAAAAAAGGTAAAGGACCCCTAACAGTTAAGTCCAGTTTAGTCGCAGACAACTCTGGGGTTGCGGAGCTCATAACAAAGGCGGCATTTTTCCATCTCCGCCAAGCTAAGCAGTTGGCTCCTTACCTCTCTTGCCCTGACCTAGCCACTGTGATCCACGCGACGGTCACCTCCAGACTGGATTATTGTAACTCGCTCTACGTGGGGCTGCCCTTGAGACTGACCCAGAAACTCCAGCGGGTGCAGAATGCTGCAGCGAGACTCCTTACAAGGTCTTCGCTGCGAGATCACATTCACCCGGTGCTATACCAGCTGCACTGGCTCCCGGTGGAGTACAGGATCAGGTTTAAGGTGCTGGTTTTAACCTTTAAAGCCCTATATGGCTTAGGACCCTCGTACCTACGGGACCGCCTCTCCTGGTATGCCCCACAGAGAAACTTACGGTCTTCAAATAAAAACATCTTGAAGGTCCCAGGCCACAGAGAAGTTAGGCTAGCCTCAACGAGAGCCAGGGCCTTTTCGGCTGTGGCTCCGATCTGGTGGAACACTCTGTCACAAGAGACCAGGGCCCTGCGGGACTTGACATCTTTCCGCAGGGCCTGCAAGACAGAGCTGTTCCACCAGGCCTTTGGCAAGGGCACAGCCTGACTCCCTCCTTCGGCAATCTTCGCGGAGCTCTGGCCCAATGGCTGCCAGTGGCTTGAATTAATTAATTTTAGAATGAATGATTTTAGAGTGTTGTTTATGTTGTACTTTTGTACTGTTTTATTGTTGTTAGCCGCCCTGAGCCTGGCTAAGGCTGGGGAGGGTGGGATATAAATAACATTTATTATTATTATTATTATTATTATCTCGCTTTACAGGCCGAGGGAGCCAGCGTTTGTCCGCAGACAGTTTTCCCGGGTCATGTGGCTGGCATGATTAAGCCGCTTCTGGTGCAACGGAACACCGAAACCAGAGCAACACACGGAAACGCCGTTTACCTTCCCGCCAGAGTGGTACCTATTTATCTACTTGCACTTTTGGGCGTGTTTTCGAACTGCTAGGTTGGCAGGAGCTGGGACTCGAACCACCAACCTTCTGATTGGCAAGCCCAAGAGTCTCAGTGGTTTACACCACTGCGCCACCTGCGTCCCTATGGCATGCATAGTGTTATTCAAATAACTGGCACTCTGCAGCAGTATAAAAAACTGGATGGCATTATCTAGATTTGGCAAGCTACATCGCAGGTTAAAACAAACATAAAGTGCTCGGGAAAATATTAAAATAAGTGTAACAACTAGAGAAATGTTTACCAGTCGCATTACTAATAAAAATGATTCAAAGCAACTTACAAACACAACAGAAATACTAAAACCAGGCATAGGCAACCTCGGCCCTCCAGACATTTTAGGACTACAACTCCCATGATCCCTAGCTAACAGGACCAGTGGTCAGGGATGATGGGAACTGTAGTCCCAAAACATCTGGAGGGCCGAGGTTGCCCATGCCTGACTAAAATCAATTCCAATAAACACCATCAATAAAAACCTGAAAAATGGGATATTTTGCTAACAGTGTGTTGTCAAAGCTTCAAATTGCTGTTATGGGATTTTGTGTTTGTGCACGTAATGAACTGAATGTGATTTATACGGATCTGTTAATGGGAAAATATATTTTTGTTTTTAAATGTGTTGTAATTCATTTGGAGATCTTTGTAGCAAGTGACCAAGAAGTCTAATAAATAATAGGATCAAGTGCTTCAAAGGAAAAAATAAATAAATGAGATAAATGGCTGCAAAGATGTTGTTTATCCCACCCTGATTTTTAAAAAAGCTACTCAAGACTGTCAAGCCCATAGTTTTTAATGTAATCAATCTTTTATAATTTACAGCTAATCTTGTTTAGGAATCAGTAATTCTATTGTCAAGCAGAAGCTCCCTTATTGTACAGTATTAGTTCCATTTGGCCAGGTTAGGAGAAGCACCAGTAATTGGAGAACAAATCTTCAAATCTACGAACAAACATTTTGTCCTGCACCCAACTACCCATAGTTTCCAATACCAGAAACACTTGTTCCATTTGCAGAAATATCTGCAGGAACAATGAAGTTGAAGAAACAATACCAAACTGTCCCTTCGATGTTTGGCAGGTGTCTGCAAGATCTACACTGCATTTGAAAGAGCTATCTTATCTAGGCAATGAAATCTGTTCCTTGACACTGATGCCCCATGAAACAGCCCCTGCAAATTTACTTATGGCACGTTGTTGTCATTTCACATTTAATGTGTATATGAAACCAGGTGAGAAATTTACACCCATTAGTGTGTGGGTAGAACCTATCTCTTTCCACCTCCCTCTCCAGACCTGCCCTCTCAGTTCTTTCACCGCTAATATAATGGATAGTGTTAGACAGAACCCAAATCCTACTTAACCATGATGCTTACTAGATTACCTTGGGCCAAGCCTACCTCACAGGATAAGTGGAGAAGAGAAAGATCATGTGACACCCTGGGCTCCTTGGAAGACAAAAATCGCAATAAAACTCATTAACAGGATAGCTCATGGAGAAAGAATGGCATACAGGGTATCATATCAGGTAAAGGGACCCCTGACTGTTAGGTCCAGTCGTGGACGACTCTGGGGTTGCAGCGCTCATCTCGCTTTAAAGGCCAAGGGAGCTGGCGTACAGCTTCCTGGTCATGTGCCCAGCATGACTAAGCCGCTTCTGGCGAACCAGAGCAGTGCACAAAAACGCCATTTACCTTCCCGCCGGAATGCTACCTATTTATCTACTTGCACTTTGACGTGCTTTCGAACTGCTAGTTTGGGAGGAGCAGGGACCGAGCAACGGGAGCTCACCTCGTCGCGGGGATTCGAACCGCCGACTTTCTGATCGGCAAGCCCTAGGCTCTGTGGTTTAATCCACAGCACCACCCGCACCCATCATATCAGGTAACATACTGGTAATTTAATGGTACTCTGAAAGTACTTTCTATTGCTTTTTGCTTGCTTTAGAAAAAACAAAAAACAGAAGCTAAATAGTAAAAGAGAGATACGGTTGAAGTAAGGAAGTTGAGAATGAGTTTTTCACTACTTCCCAAAAACATTTGTTCCCAAAGACAGAATTGGAAAGAGTTAGACTACCAGCAAATTTTATGCTTGTAGGGAGTTTTCAGGAAAAGGAACCATTAGGAAAGCTTGAAATACTAATCCATTTAAAGTGAATCTTTTCCACAAATTAAGATTTTCTGCCAGTCTCTAAAACACTGATGTTTAGAACTTTTATTCCTCAAGCTCAATTTACTTACTTACTTACCAATATTTAACAAGTCAAATCCCTGATGCAGGTATAAGACACTTGTGGTTCTCCATAGTTGGATTCAAACTCCCATTAGCCCCAGTCAGCAAGGATCAGGGATTAAAATGGTAATCTAGTAACATCCGGAGGGCTACCGGTTACCTACCCCTGCCCTGAAAAAATCTTCACAGTAAGATACCTTTTCTCATGCCAGTTACAGTTCTGATTTACTCACAATATTTTCTTCCTATAGTGGTTTTGCAATTGACAATAATGTGGTGGCTCCTTGTGTGTGGAAAGCTCTCCCCAGGGAGGCTCATCTTTGTTACTGATCTTTAGGCACCAGGCAAAAACATTCCTCTTAACCAGGCCTTTGGCTGTTAACCCATCTATTGTCTTTTTCTATTATTTATTAAATTTACAGCATTAAAAATACAGTAACTTGGATTCTCAGGCCATACTGTAAAAGGCCCTGTACTATCTGGAAAAGCTTTGTCAGACAGCATAGTGAGGATGCAATGGTGGCAGTAAAGTATTGCTTCTTTGCTGCCTTCACTGACAAGGAGTAGGCTTGATAATAAGCCCTCAGCAGTGTTCAACTGCATTCAAATGGAGTTTTCCTCCACTTGCGTTTAAGCAGTCTTCCAACTTGTTTCATGGCTCTGAACTCTGGAGTATACCAAAGAGCCAAGCAGGCTCTATGAAGCAGGAGAGCCTTTTGGATATTTCACAAGTTGGCCAAGGCTTCAAAAGAAACAGCTGTCTTGTCAGCTGGAAAATCTCCCCAAGCTGTCTGGAACTCAACTGGATCCATCAGCTTCTGAGTGCAGACCATCCTGCACATTCATCATTCTTGTTTTTTGTTGATAATTGTTAATTTCTTGCGGGAAGACTGATGATAAAACTGCACTGCTGCAACTATGTCCCAGTTACCAACTCACAATAGTCGTACCTTGGTTTTTGAACAGAATGCGTTCTGGGAGTCCATTCAACTCCCAGAATGGTTTGAAAACCAAGGCACAGCTCCCAATTGGCTGCAGGAGTGTCCTGCAGCCAATCAGAAGCCACACTGGATGTTCAGTTTTCGAAATCATTCGAAAACCGGAATTCTCACTTCCAGTTTTCAATTGTTTGGGAGCCAAAATGTACAAGTACCAAGGCGTTCGGCAACCAGGATACGACTGTAGTCAGAATCTTTTTTAGTGCACACTCATTTTTTGGATTGGCTCTTATCTGTACAGCCATGATAAACATAACTTTTTATGTTTCATTTTTCATAATCACAGAAAACAGAGACAGGTTTGTAAGCCTCTGTAGTCACTGCTTCAATCCCCATCACTCAAGCTCTCTTCTGCTTTCAACTCCAGTAACTTTCCCCCAGTGATCATGGCTCTACAACCTCTATGATACAGTAAATCAGGTATTTCCATTATTTCTAATGTGTGTTTTTCTACTGAGCAATGAAGTACATTTTTGCACAGCAGCAGCTTCATCCGGTTACTCAGAATTCATAGATTTGTATGCTGACTAGTTAGTTGGTTTGCAGATTGTGTCTTTGATGGCCCATGCTGAATGATACACCTTTTTTGTGTAAAAGAGATAGGTGATCTTCAAATTGTTCCATTGTTTTGTTATCTCTAAAGGGAAAAAGAGAGTACTAATCAGTAATGTAACCTGTATACTTGGTACAGCCTTATTAATGAATTGCATCAAATAATGCAGCTACATCACCAAAACTGTAGTTGGTTGGGATAAACAAGCATCTGCATTGTTGTAACTCACATGGATATACTCATGCCTGCCTTAATAAAGATTCCCCTACATAGCCTTCAATCTCTGGATCTCTGCCTGAATCCTTGAAACTGACATTACCATGCCATATCACATAATGGTTTGGGTCTATCTGAGAACAGCTAAACCTCTGAAAGCAGTATTATTTTTACCTGCACTAGCTACTGCAACAGAAGATACCATTTGGATTAAAAGTCCATTCCATTCAGCAACCTGTTCATCAAAATGCAGGGTTTCAGACTTAAGGTCCTACATCAGACACAAATAAGGATCTGGTTTGCAAGTGGAAATGTAGGGCAAGAGAGGACTAGAAGAACAGGACAAATGTGGGGGCAGAGTTTGTGTGGTAACCACCTGTTTTTTTCACAAAACAGCATCAGGTTAGTTTCAGTGGATGAACAATGAAAGCACAGCTTTGCTGATGGTACTGCAAGAATCACTTCACAAAAACATGTTCATAGGCCTGGAATCAAGATACCAGCAGATACACTGAGATCAGAAAGGAGTAGAAAGGCTCCTCATTTCTGGGAGTCTGTCTGCACTTGGCTTGCAGCCTGCATTCACTACTGACCCTGCAGTAATATTCTGCTGTTACAAGGCACAGTGGAAGCTGTCATGTGGCCAACATAAAACACTCTGAATCTTATAGGAAACTTACTAAATACAAAGTATATTTTATTAAATTTACAATATATTTTGAAACATGGTTTGTTCTGAGCTGCCCAGAGTACAGTGATTGCAGTGAATTGACAGCACATGGCTTCTTCATAAAACACACATACAATGCTCCCCACCCCATTCACCAGGCTTGATGAAGATTGCTCATTTTGTGGGGTCCTAGTAATGCTATTGTGGGACGGGTGGCGCTGTGGGTAAAAGCCTCAGCGCCTAGGGCTTGCCGATCGAAAGGTCAGCGGTTCGAATCCCCGCGGCGGGGTGCGCTCCTGTTGTTCGGTCCCAGCGCCTGCCAACCTAGCAGTTGTACTCCTGGGTGCTAGTAGATATATAGGGACCGCTTACTAGCGGGAAGGTAAACGGCGTTTCCGTGTGCGGCTCTGGCTCGCCAGAGCAGCGATGTCACGCTGGCCACGTGACCCGGAAGTGTCTCCGGACAGCGCTGGCCCCTGGCCTCGAGTGAGATGGGCGCACAACCCTAGAGTCTGTCAAGACTGGCCCGTACGGGCAGGGGTACCTTTACATTTAGTAATGGTATTACCCCACTATTCCTTTTTTGGATTTCCCCTAATTACAATAAGGCTGTGCACACACCATACATCCAAAGCACACTCCAGCCTCCGTCGAAGAATTCTGGCAAGTTATTAAAGGTATTGGGAATTTCACAGTGTGTGTGTGTGTGTATAAACTTTTCCCATGTTTTTTTTTTGGGTGTGTGTGCTTTGCTTGAAATGCATGGCTGCGCACACTGCCCAACAGAGCTACCCTACTTATTTTCTAATTTAAGTTTATGAAGCGGCTTTCTTCCACCTACAATCCTATGCAGACCTACTTGCGAGTAAGCCATACTGCACCGAGCAACATACAGCCACAAGCTTGCTTTTTTAAATTTTGCACTCTCTCATACGTTGCCCTGGAAACGAAACACACTGAAACATATTAAGGTTTGCACAGGATCTCACTGCGAATTCACGGCCCACTCCTACACGTGTCTGCTCAGAAGGAAGACCTACGAAGCTACTCCTAGGTAGGTGGCATGGGACTGCCAACCTGAACATTAATACTCCTCGCTGGCACCTCTTGACTTACTATCCTAGAGCTGAAAAAGACCTAACGCCCTCAGTGAAGCGCCTGTTGAGGAGCCTAAACACGCCTCCACTACTGAACCCGTCCCCACCCCCTCCGCCGTTCAGGCGGGAAAAGAAAACCCCCAACGGCAGAAGATGGCGGCTCCCTTTCTCGCCTCGTCTCCCCCTCCCTTCTTCCGGGCTCTGCGCGTGCGCCGTGCGCCTCCTCCGACGGCCGTATCCCTCCGCCGCTCCCCCCCTCTTTTGTCCACCGACCGTTTGTGCGGTAAAATAATCCCGCGCCCCGATGAGGGCGAAAGCGCCCCCTCCGGTTCGCAAGCTCGGGGGCGCGGCCCCCTCCCCGTTTCCACAAGGGGAGGGTATTCCTCAGGAGAGGCGCCTCAGCGCGGCCAAAGCGGGTCCTCCGCGCTGGCTCCCCCGCCCCCTCGGGCCTCTCCTCCTTCCTCGCTCGCCTCACTCCTCGCCAGAGCGGCCGCCTGTGTCCTTCCGCCGAGCGCGCGCGGGGACTTTTTTGTGGGGCTTTTGGGCGCCTATGAGAAGCGGCGGCGGCCTTGGGCGCCCCTGCTCGTCGTGCTCGTGGGCGGCGGCGGCCGGGCGCGGGCAGCACGGTAAGCGAGGCCTGCTCCCTTCCTCTTCCCTTCCTTTCCCCCCACCTCCAATGGCCGGGCCGGCCAAGCTTTTCCAGGTCAGTCTGCGCCTTTTTGTATAGGGCCCTTGTTACCGGATGTGGAAGTTGATCTCTTCTTCGCTGGTAAAAAATAATTCCACTTCCCCCGGAACCCGGCGCTTACCGCGGCTCCCTCCGCTCCCTTCAAGCGCCCAACCCAGCCAGGATTTCCTGTCGGGGAAAAGCGGGGACGGGAGAGGCCTTCCGGGGATCTGGCGCTGAGGGGGGCTCCGCCTGAGGGAAATGGAGCCGGCGGGAAGCCGAGGCTCCCTGCATGAGGGCAGAGGCAGGAGACGGGGCGAGCTGGCGAGCGAGGCCTTGGCCGGAGCTGAGGCGCGCGAGCGGCTGCCCTTCGCGCCCACACTCGCGTTATGCCGCCGTTCACACGTTCCTTCGAATCCCGACCCGTGTTTATTCTCGAGCATGCGCTGTTCCGCGCGTTTGGGCTAAAGAAGCCTCGGCCCCGGGGAGCTGACTCTGAGCGGGGAGGCCTGCCCTTCCCGCCCGACGCGGGTTGCATTTTGAGGCAGGGCTTGCTCCTGCTGAGAAGGGAGCGCCTCTCTGGGCGGCCCCGTCGTGGCCTTGGGCCCGCCGGTGCGCCTGTTGCTTGGGAACCCGGGCTCGCTAAACACACCCACCCCAGGGAACGTTGGGTTGTGCGTAAGCGTGCGTGAAGTCGGGGCGCGGGCTTACTCGGGAGTAAGACCGCAGTCCTGGGGAGTGAGCCCCATTGAAGGCAGCCGGTGGCTCTGTTTGAGTAGATATGCAGTTGGGATCGGGCTGCTCAAGATCCACTCTCTCGTCCTTTGGTCTCCTTTGGAGCAAGCGGGCTTCCCGTTGTGTGACAAAAGTCCTCCCTTGCACCTTTTTGAGTAGTGGATTCAAACACTCCCGAGGGCCAATGGGTGATAACATCTAGTCGCCTTGGAGTTGCATTTTTTGGACATCTCCCTGGTTCTGCCTCTTAGGATGAATTTGCCTCTGTTCCATGGGGCAAGTGGTGTTGATACAGTCAGTGTTTTTTTTTCCTCTGGGGGTACACATACCTCTAAACATTCTGTGAATCTATGTTTGGCCTCGTTGAGAGTCAGTATTTCAATATGAGTAGGAATATGAGAGTACCGCTAAACATTTTTCTTTTAGAAAAAAAGCATTGTATACAGTGACTGCTGCATAAGAAGAGTAGCCTTCCTCTTCCCATTGAGCCCTGCCAGATGCCACCGCTCCCTGAAGTGGTAGGCTTCGCTGTGTAAAAGCATGTAAAAGTACCGTTGGATCTTTCCTGTAATTTTGTAGAAATCTCTCATTCTGAAGTGACATGCTTGTTTCCGTATCTTGTATCCGAGCTGCGTATTCGCTCCATTTGTGCTGATCGCTATGATGAAACACAGCGAACAATGATGTTTTAAACCTGATGTATTCATCTGGAGTAAGGCCAGTGTTTGCTCGGTACTTTGAAACCTTAAAATAAAGTTCTTAATCTGAAGTGAAGCTGATGTCTGCTTTTATTAAGGATAACAGGAAAGCAAAGCGAATCCATTCCAGCCTGATGGATAATTTCTGATGAGTTATAACTAGGACAGTTGTAGCTCAGGGAGTACCGTAGTTGTAATGAATTCCATCTGTTGGCACCGTTTTTTAAGACACTGCCAAAACAAGAAACACGTATCATCTAAAAAAAACTTTAAAAATGTGTGCTGATTGTAGCACTTAAGCAACACCAGCCTTATATTTAAGTGCCTGCCTGGTCGCCATAGGAGACAAAGAACTGCATACAGGTGAGTGCATGAAATTGCACCCAAGTGAATGTGTGGGCTGGCAGAGGAAATACTGCTCCTCTGTGCCCAGCACAGAAAGCAAGTGGGCTTCCAGAAGAGAAAAGCCAGCTCCTCCACTCCTAGCACAGAAATGCAGCAGGTTGCTGGAGACATGGAGCACCCCATTTCTTTTCTGCCAGCCCCCAACCAGGACCTTCTTGCTTGCAGGTTTGTAGCTTTTGTGCCCTTCCTTACAAGGCCAAAGTAACATGGCTGTTGATGAAAACACAAACTATTCTCAAAATAATTGTTCTATTGCCATAGATATACCATATATTAAACAAACAAGCAACCAGAGTTGGGATCCAGACAACTTGGCATACAAACAGACCTAGGTTTAACTCTTTGCCTTAGCATTTAAAAGGGTTTCAGGTAGCTTTGCTTAGGTGAGCTATGCCTCTTGCAGGAGACACAGAAATAGGCTGAAGGGCCAACCGTCCATGTAAGTTCATGCCCATTTATTTTGCAGATGGAAAAATCCTTGCTTTTTGAAGGAACAAGGTAATGGATTCCATATGCTTTTTAGAATTCCAGGCACATGTTTGGGGAAGGTGCTGTGTACCATGAGTTTGGACTCCCCCTCCGCCCCTCCCTCCAAATTCACATACTACATTTTTGCAATTTCCCCATCATATTCTTGTTCCTTGTCTGTGACATAAAATCCAGTTCCACAGCTTAAGAAAACTCACGTATAGGCTGTGGCTATTTGAAAGCTGCTTTGGATGGCTACAGATTTCTTATAAGTAGCTCATAAACTGCACATCCCCAAACCGGAAAATAAGTAGTTTCTCATATGCTCTTGATGCTGATGTTACGCTCCTAGATTTAATATTTTCAATGAGATAAAAGGTTCTGTTTCATATACTCTTAGTGACAGGCAGTACTGACTTCCTTTTGTCAAATTTAGCTTATGAATTCTTTCACATGGGGGAATATGTTCTTGTATTATGCACAAATCATAGGCAAAAACTCTGTAGACTACCTTGTAAGAAGTGCATAGACAGCATTTAAATACATAGAGAAGTCTGTTCCAGTGTGTTATGCTTCCAGTTCTGTGTAGTCTGCTCAGAAGAATGTAAGCTAAAGGCTACTTTTGAACTCATAAGAACTGTAGATACTAAAAGCTGACATAAATTAATACAGTATACAAATTAAAGGGAGGGACCATATTCTGTGATAAGTCTTAAAAAGCTGTTGAATAAAACAAAATTACTAATTAAATTCCATAGACATAACTGCCAAAATTATGTACATTTAAAATGGTCAGTCATGGAAGTGAAGAATATTGTCAGTTGCTATGGTGTGAATATAATATGGTATGATACTGTTATAACATAATTTGGTAAGGTGGTAGTTCTCCACTAGATGGCCCCAAAACATTTCTTTTGATTATCTGTAACAAAGACTAATTCTAATAAAGTCAATTAGAATTTAGTCCCCAATTATTCACTAGCAAAATCAGATATTAGCTATTGACTACTGTGAGAAGAGGAATCAGGGTTAAGGATTATTAGGATTTCTAGTCTGCTTCCTCTCTGTTGATGTAGGTCACAATTTAAGGGGGGAAATGCATGCATACAATAACAAATATATACACAAAAACATGCCAACCTCTACTGCATTTACAGCTGCTACCCTGGTTATCTAAATCCAGCTCTCAAAGTTAGCCTGTTTTGAAAGGATGCTGTTTTGAAAGGAAGTCTGCAAGGGAATGAGGTTTCATGGAACGCAATGGTGATTGCCCTGGGATCAAGAACAGGAGCCTCTAAAGTACGTAGGGCTGAAACCATTCATGAATTTGTAAATAAATTCACCTTTGTGCTTGGATTATTATAGTGGCTAATGTAGATGTTGGAGGGCCACTGTAACATGCTCCATCACTGCATTTCGTTTCAGCTTAAACTTCCAGACAGTTTTCAAGCACAGTTTCACTAATTGTGGCCTAGGTTTGAGGTATTAAGTAATTTACAACAGCCAATCAATCTGAATTGGAAAGAAAGGGCCTCAGACTTTGCACCCATTAAAATAATAATTTATCATGGTCGCCATTATTTAACCTCCTTCCATACACAGGTTTCAAGGTGATGTACAAAATTCAGTAAAATTGGTGCAAGGCACTCCTTGTCACTGCAACTTTTCTCAAGATTCAGGAGCCAGACCAGCACAAGACACTTTCCACTTGAGATGGGCACCTACCTCCCAACCTAATTCCCAGTTTGCTTTTTGAAATTATGTTGATGCTATGTTAGCAGCAATCTGAGGCTTTTGGGACTCTGAAGAAGCCTCACCAGCTGCTTTTTTGCACCAGTTGGCTATGGAGATATGGCAGTGGTGATGATGGTAGCAGGTGGCCCTAAAAGCAGTGGCTTGGGTGGGTGAACATGGCTCATGATTAGCGCAGTTAAGGAGCACCCCAAGCTTCTATGAACCTTAATGATGAGGTGCCTCTGAATGATCAGGAGCAATGGAAGTTCCTAAATGCTTAGGTGGATTCAGTTGGTTCAATTGGCCTTACTGTCATTTAATTTTGTGCCTAATTGTAGCTGGACGGTAGCTTGAATCTGATGGGAAGGAGAAACAAAAGTTTAGTGCTGTCAGCATAATGATAGTTTTGTCAGTGATTAGTGGAAGCTGGGTTTATTTCTGGTATTGCATTAGGACAGGCATAGGCAAACTCGGCCCTCCAGATGTTTTGGGACTACGACTCCCATCACCCCTAGCTAACAGGACCAGTGGTCAGGGATGATGGGAATTGTAGTCTCAAAACATCTGGAGGGCCAAGTTTACCTATGCCTGCATTAGGAGATTTTTTTCCTGTTCTTTAGGACAGTGTGTAACCTTCATTCATTCATTTTATTTGTATGCCTTTTCCGCAAAAAATCCTGCTCAAAGCAGCTTACAACAGGAATACATTTCAAACAAACACTACAAAAACAATTTCATAATAACATAGCCAAACAATAGCAAATATAATAACATACTAAAAACCACATTTCAGTACTATAAATATAACAAGATTACTTAAACATGCAGCATCCAGTAGAAAATATAACAAGGGAGCTTCACCATTTCACCTTAGTCCTAGAAACACCCCTCCCATGATTTTGCTCACATTTATAAGTCCTTACATTTAATTTGCATATGAGAGAGTTTGGAGTAGGCATACTATTATTGTTGTTTTAATATCATTTATGAAGCCAAATACAATGCATATTTACTTGAAAATAAATCTTTTATGAATTTAGTTGGACTTTGCCCTAAGTACGTTTAGGATTTCTTTGATATTCTTTGTTAATTTTATCCCTTTGGATCTGATCAATTTTGTTTTAAACCATATTTTCATTCTAAGCTGCTATGGTGTGTTTTTTTAAAAAAAGAAAAGTATATTAAATGTTTTAAAGATTTAAAAACTCTTTTTCCAAAAAAAACTTACCCCAAAACCACTCAAAGCAATTTAGAGTAAAAATATATTAAAAACCAAACAAAGGGATAAAAATCGCAATTAGAATAAACACCTCCCAAAATAGTAATTAAAAGCCCCCATCAACTCACCACAAAACCCGGGTAGAGAGGATCACCCCCTTTCTTCTTTAGCTAAAATATTCCAAGACTGCAGTGATAAAAGGCCCTGCTCCTAGGCGTCATTTTTCTAATCTGACCCCAGTAGGGGTATACAGGGCATACAGAGCAAGGCCTGATACCATGACTGCAACTGCTGCATAGGCCAGTCAAGGGAGATATGGCCCCTTAGATATGTGTGTCCTATGCTGTTAAGGGGTTTAAAGATCAAGACAAGCAGTTTAAAGAGCTTCCAAATATTCCAGAATATAAAGCCATGGTTTAATATTGGCTTGCGGATCTTGGCTTGTGGAAAGGCATTGACCGTAGTTCTCAGTTTAGACGTAAGTGGAAGCTAGAGTGAACTGCAGCTTCTTAGCTTCTTTGCTTGCTCTTGAAAAGGGGGGGGGGGATGAACAGGGGTGGGGGGCAAGGGGCTTCATGGTACAGTGGTACCTCAGGTTAAGAACTTAATTCGTTCTTGAGGTCCGTTCTTAATCTGAAACTGTTCTTAACCTGAAGCACCACTTTAGCTGATGGGGCCTCCTGCTGCCGCTGTGCCGCCAGAGCACGATTTCTGTTCTTATCCTGAAGCAAAGTTCTTAACCCAAGGGACTATTTCTGGGTTAGCGGAGTCTGTAACCTGAAGCGTCTGTAACCCGAGGTACCACTGTAATGCATGAAACTTGTCTCAGCTTCTTAAGACGGAATTTGTTTGTGCCAACACAACAGCCACCATCTATTCAGCCTGCATCTCTGTTTTCAAGAATTTTTCAATTATACATGCCACATTTTTTGATATACCGTATTTTTTGCTCTATAAGACTCACTTTTTCCCTCCTAAAAAGTAAGGGGAGATGTGTGTGCGTCTTATGGAGCGAATGCAGGCTGCACAGCTATCCCAGAAGCCAGAACAGCAAGAGGGATTGCTGCTTTCACTGCGCAGCAATCCCTCTTGCTGTTCTGGATCTGAGATTCAGAATATTTTTTTTCTTGTTTTCCTCCTCCAAAAACTAGGTGCGTCTTATGGTCTGGTGCGTCTTATAGAGCGAAAAATACGGTATGTCCATTTATTAATAACTGGCATGTTGAATGAACCTTACCGTAATTCTTTTTCATCTGAAATCTTTCACCAGATGTCCCTGGTAGATTTGGGAAAGAAGCTTTTAGAAGCTGCACGAGCAGGACAAGATGACGAAGTTCGCATTTTGATGGCCAATGGTGCACCTTTTACTACAGACTGGGTAATGAAAACATCTTTTATTTGTTTGTTTGAATTGCATGTTTTGCTTTTTTGTTGGTCTTTTGCATATATTTCTGAGAGAATCACTGGATTAGTGACATTTGAAATAAGTGTATAACATCTGGATCCAAATTGTGTGACGAGAACAGGTCCTGCTCAATTTCATGATGGCATGAATCCCCCTAAAGGGTGGGATTCAACTAATGAGTCCCACCAGTGGAAACCCATGCAAGGACTTCTGTTTGTGAAACAGGGCTATGCCCTCTCTCCCCACTTCTCGTGCCCCCTAAAATTGATATGGGGTGTGTGTGTTGGTTTCTGGTTCCCTTACTGAGCAGCTGCTGGTAGTCTATGTTTTCAGGGCTATGTTTTCATTCCACAGTCCAGATACTGTTGGATTCCCACGGGAAAGGGAGACGGGATGTGAGGTTTACTGGTTTCCTGTTTCCTTTGTACTGTCGTTTCTTTGTCGGAGTTGCTCTCTGCTTCTCACAGAGACAAGATGTATATTTGTATGCTCTCAGCATAGCTTAGTAATAAAGCATAGCAATGTAGCCATACCTGCCTCATCCTTCTGTTGCGGACTCTGGGTGTTTTATACTCTGCTGGGCTCAAGCAAAGATGAGCCGTATCAGCTCAGAGGACCGGAGCTGAATTTATCTATCAGGAGAATCCCGAGAATAGCACACAGGGGGAGGAAGTTCATTCCAAGCTGGAATGATTGTGCTAACAGAACGTCCAACAGCATAATCTTGAATTCCTCCCAAAGACCCTGAAGTTCCAAACCAGCCCAGTACGGGCAGCCTCAGTATGATTATTGAACTTCTCCATGACCACTGTTCTGGAGTTCTTCAACACTCTAGAGTATCTTGACCAGCTCAGCCAGTAATGATGGTGGTATTAATTGTCTGACTGCAATACTAGAGCCTTATTATTATTTTAAAAAAACCATTTATTCAAAGCAAGAAAAAAGCACAAATAGTAATTTAGAAAATGTAGCCTTCTGACTGATTGTCTATGTATTGGACTGGATATTTATGAATCATGAAATGTAGGAGTAACTATCTGAGTAAGCAGGGCAAAGATTATTCACTTCAACATCAAAAGTTAAGAAGAGCTAACAAATCTGTGTGAGTTTAATGAAAGCAGCCTCTTCCAGCAGCATTTCTACAGGATCGCCCTTTAAATAAATAAATAAATAAATAAATAAGAAAACCTCACCCTAAATCATTTATGCACTTTAAAAATAATAATTCATGGCACTCAAAATTAAATATGTTAAAGAAGGGATGCCGTTAAATTAGAAGAGTATAAATATTCTGTGAGTTCACAACTAGAAGATAGATGGAAGTTAATTCTTTGTTTGCTTGTTAACTGTGCTATATATTGTGTTGCAGTTGGGAACATCTCCTCTTCATCTAGCAGCACAATATGGGCACTATTCCACCACCGAAGTGTTGCTTCGAGCTGGTGTAAGTCGGGATGCCAGGACCAAAGTGGACAGAACTCCATTACATATGGCAGCTTCTGAAGGCCATGCAAGCATAGTAGAAGTATTACTTAAGGTAAATATATAGATATATGCACATTTCGTGATAACTGTTCAGAAGCTGAAAAATGCTCATTTGCTAGTTGATGCGAATATGACTTTTCATTATCAGTGGCATGCAAAGAAGCCTTCTAAAAATATTGCTTGGGCTCAAAGTGTGCCACAAGGGTTGTTCCTTGTGCAAGCTGGGGTTTTGGGTCCTCCACCTTGGAGTTCCTCTCCCCCTGCCCCCCACCAAAGCCATAGGGTTGGAGGATGTGGTGTACAGACGCAGAGCAAACTGCCTTGCACTAAATCAGGCCGTTGGTCCATCTAGCTCACTGACTTGGGCCAAAGTTTCAGTAAGTTTTCCCTGCCCTATCTGGAAAAGCTGGGGATTTAACACATTTAAATTCTGTGCTGTGCCATTAAGCTACTTCAGCGGAAAGCATGAACGCTGTTTTCCACATATTGCACCCAGCCATAAGCAACAATGGTACATTGTTTGTACAGAGATGGTACATTAGTTAACTAGTGACTATATTTATTGTCATTTTTTAAAAAGTCCATGTTGTGTATGCTTTGCTTGATTGCGGCTGACCATGAAATGGCAAATACTGTAGAAGGCTGCAGGACTGGAAATAACTATTAAATGGGCTGTGTCTTTCAGTTTTTCAACTCTTGATGGAAATTTGAAGTAGTTTGGGGGTTTTTGTTTTATTTGTAGCATGGCGCTGACGTAAATGCAAAGGACATGCTGAAGATGACTGCTCTTCATTGGGCTACAGAACACAATCACCAAGAAGTAGTGGAACTCTTAGTAAAATATGGAGCAGATGTCCATACGCAAAGTAAATTTTGCAAAACAGCATTTGACATCGCGGTGGACAATGGGTTTGAAGACCTAGCAGAAATATTACAGGTAACTCAAAACCGTCTTCAACAAAGTCTTTCCTGGACCTCTGTAAGAATTTGCTAGATCAGCCAATGGCCCATCTAGTCCAGCATTCTCACAATAGCCCCCAGATGTCTGTGGGAAACCTTAAGCAGGAGCTGAGCTTATGAGTATTCTCCTCGCCCCCCCCCCAGTGGTTTTCAGCAACTGATATTCAGAAGCATTACTCCCCCCCAACCGATCAGTTTGTTGACTGATAGCCACTTCTTCTGTCACAGCAGGTGGCACTGTGGGTTAAACCACTGTGCTGCTTCGGCTTGCTGATTAAATGGTCTGCGGTTCGAATCCCCACAACGGGGTGAGCTCCTGTTGTTCGGTCCCAGCTCCTGCCAACCTAGCAGTTCGAAAGCATGCAGTGCAAGTAGATAAATAGGTACCACTCCAGCGGGAAGGTAAATGGTGTTTCCGTCCGCTGCTCTGGTTTCGCCAGAAGCGGCTTAGTCATGCTGGCCACATAACCCGGAAAAACTCTGTGGATGCGGACAAACACTGGCTCCCTTGGCCTTTAAAGCGAGATGAGCGCTGCAACCCCAGAGTCGATTGGACTTAATTGTCAGGGGTGCCTTTACCTTTTTAGCCACTTCATCCACTTGGTCATCTTGCCTTTACTGATGTTCTCACCATATTCATTCTACCTAACGTTAGTCTGGTGCATGTCCACAAAGTTATTTGAATTTACCTGAGTTTAGGTATCAATTGCATTTCCAAATGTCTCCTTTATTTGCTGTGAACTATACTGACTTCTCCTCCTCTTAATTCGTTATCTGCCTTTTATTCTAAGGTCCCAGGGCAGTTTAAAAGCAGTACACATTTTCTTTAAAAAAAGAATAAAATGTCAAAATACAGTAGTACAATAACTATACAAAATCTGAGTGTGATGGCTTTTCCCGCCTAATGAAGGTGGAAATAAGATGTTCTTGTTGCCTGTTCTGTCATAGATTGCAATGCAGAACCAAATCAACACAAACCCAGAAAGTCCCGACACTGTGACGATACATGCAGCAACGCCTCAGTTCATCATTGGACCTGGCGGGGTAGTGAACCTAACAGGTCTGGTATCTTCTGCAAATACATCATATACTTCAGGTATTCAGGTGTACAGGGGGTTGGGAATGATTTGTTCACCATATTAAGCAAAATGCTTAGGAATAAAATGATGGTAAGGTTTCAGCAAGCGCATCATTTGCCCTTTAGTTTTTTCCGTCATCCCCCAGTTCAGGTTGTGGTAAAGACTTTTTTAATTGCTTAAAATTTGGCTTTGGAATCGCCCTCTTTTCTTGTCCCCATTCGTTCCAGTGGAATGTGTACAGGAAACTAAGTCAGCTACTAAAATGGATGGGAAGTTTGCTTGTGTATGAGTTATCCAAGCACATGTCAGGCTCTGGATTTGCAGACAAGATGATGTCTTTGCACATTACATTTGAAAGGAATATTTATGCAACCTGCTGACGTCGTTTGTAGTTTGACTTTTGTATTATCTCCTTGTAGATGATACAGGAGTGTCTGCTGTCCAGTTCGGTAATTCTTCAACTTCCGTACTAGCAACTTTGGCTGCCTTAGCAGAAGCTTCAGCTCCATTGTCCAACTCTTCAGAAACGCCAGGTGAGGAAAAATATTTGGATGTTAAAACAGGGATTCACATTGTTATTTATTTATTTAAAAGAAAGAAAACGGACAAAATTTCATCTCCTTCACAAAATCCTGAATTATTTTTTTTTAACATTCTTCTTATAATAATGCCATTTCTATGAAGGCAATAATGGCAATCACTATTTGAGCAGGAAAATCATTATAAATAGGATTGCAATTAATGGCAAAGATGAAAGCTTCTGAGTTGCGTCTCCATTGTATTTGATGTCTAATCTTTCTGACATAAATCATGCTCTACAGATTTTGATAGAAAGCCTTCTGGTGTACATCCCGTCTTTTGTGAACTTCAAAGCTGATTTTAATATAACTGCTTGAATGTAAATGTAGCTGCTCAAATTGCTGCTTTTTGTGGTTCAGCATTGGCTTTTAATGATCTTTCTCCTGTTAAAACCTAAAAAAAAGGTAGTATGGCCAATGTTAGTTTGAGACTAATAAGTACCCAGAAACAGGATTTTGTTTATTGCTGAGTGTTAAAATAATTTCTAAATATTAAAATTTGAATTTCTCAGTATAATAAGGTTACCCATGTATCAAACTCCAACTTTCTACCCATTGAGAAAGTACCTGGAAATGCCAAAACATTTTTATACTAGTAAATCCAGTTTGCTTTATGTCAGGTACTAATATGAAACAGCAAATAAACATATTTCCTTGTATCAATTGTGCTAGGCATTCAGGTTTAGAAAACTGTAATCTCCATCTTTCGTCTTCGTCCCCCTTTTACCCCAAATTGCAGTCATTTTTATTATCTTTTGGTAGTGACATGATGGGTTTACAAAACTTGGGCATGCCTTGTATATGAAAAAGTGCTTTAGCTGCTCCTGCACTGAAGTTAGCTGTAAGTATAAAGTGTGATGAAGGGGGAAAGCCCCCAAAAGAGCCTTTCTCAGCCCTTTCTTCACACAAAGGTGTTGGAGAGAGGTTTGGAAGAGAGATATCTTACTGTCTCTTAACTGAGTTAAGCACAATGACACTTGCTCCTAGCACATTAAACCTTGGTTAGATTTGCACTGCCCTTAAAAGGTAAAGGTACCCCTGCCCGTACGGGCCAGTCGTGTCCGACTCTGGGGTTGCGTGCCCATCTCGCTTAAGAGGCCGGGGGCCAGCGCTGTCCGGAGACACTTCCGGGTCACGTGGCCAGCGTGATGAAGCTGCTCTGGCGAGCCTGCACCAGCGCAGCATACGGAAACGCCGTTTACCTTCCTGCTATAAAGCGGTACCTATTTATCTACTTGCACTTAAGAGTGCTTTCCAACTGCTAGGTGGGCAGGAGCTGGGACCGAACGACAGGAGCTCACCCCGCTGCGGGGATTCGAACCGCCGACCATATGATCGGCAAGTCCTAGGTGCTGAGGTTTTACCCACAGCGCCACCCGCGTCCCTTATCCACCTTTAAACAAATGTTAACCACAAAAATACTTAGGCTAGAATAAATCACAGACACTTGACTTTCCAAATAAGTGAAGATTTTATTCACAGTTTCCAGAAGTTACAACAAACAAGTAAAATAAAGATGAAAAAAGCCTCCAAATGCCATAAAGGAAAGCACTTGGTTTCCTTACAAAAAGGATCATGCAATTTTTGGATTAGCAAAGATACCGGCTATAAAATCTCATTTTTGAGAGATTCAGTTCACTTTGTTTTTCTTGGAGTTGGGAGCCATAGCTGCACGGCTCCTTGCTTTTTCCAGGAAGCACAAAGAGAAAATGACTGTGAGCCGGGAGCCAAAAACCTGCTAGCCACACCCACTTGCAACCTGAGCTCAGGTTAACCCTTTCATGCATGCAGTTGTGAGTCAGTAACTACAGCCCCTTCCCATAACAACACAACCAAAGTGCAAGTTGTATTTGTAAGAAAGTTAATGGGATTTAATAAATCTAATAAATAATAAAGGCCAGCAGAATGGTTTCTGCAAATGGTAGGTGTTTAACTTTTTTAAAGTAAGTTTGTCAATAAACATCCTGATTACTCTTATCCTTTTTATTATTTAACAGTTGTGGCTACAGAAGAAGTAGTGACTGCAGAATCTGTGGATGGTGCAATTCAGCAAGTTGTCAGTTCCGGAGGTCAACAGGTTATTACCATAGTAACTGATGGGATTCAGCTTGGAAACCTCCATTCCATTCCAACTAGTGGAATGGGTCAGCCCATTATTGTGACCATGCCAGACGGGCAACAAGGTGAGCTGAAAGGAAATGTGAAATGAGGACTTCAAATCCTCTTCTGAACAATGCATATAAACATTTTTTTTTTAATTTTTTGCATTCAACTCAATAGTCACTCCAGGCCACAATTATTTTTTTTAAAGGGGCAAAATGGGAATACAAATGGCTCAGGAAAAACAGGAGCTTAAAGGGAGCAACTAGCAAGTATTTAACATTAGGGGTGTGCTATAAATCAATATATAGTCTGATATCGAATAATAGATCAAATCATGATAACTGTTTTTTTTAAAAATGACCTTGCCGTTTATCGCGGATTGTGTGTGTGGTATTCAAAAAAGCACAATATTGTGTGTGCAGCCCTTGCTAACTGTACTTCAGTCAGTTCTTCCCTGCCTCTTGCAGGGGCAAGAAATCGCTACAGTAGGCTGGCTCAAATACAGTGACTTGGTTTTCAAATGTAATCCGTTCCGGAAGAACGTTCGTATTCCGAAACGTTCGAAAACTCAGTACGGAAGCCTCAGAATGGAAAACTGAATAAGGAAGCCATGTTTCCTGTTTGACTTCCAAGGCGTATTTGAAAACAGAAACATTTACTTCCGGGTTTATAGCGTTTGAAAACCGAAATGTTCGTCAATGGCAGGGGTCAGCAAACTTTTTCTACGGGGGCCAGTTCACTGTCCCTCAAAACTTGTGGCGGGCTGTACCAGGCGTGCACATGCCTTGCCTCCCTCCCTCAGAGACAGTGCAGCTGAGATACCTCCACTCACTGCGTTCAGACAGAGAGGGCTGGGGAGGGGGCGCCCTCCGATGCTGGGTCTCAGCTTGTGCAGAGGGGCTGCAGCCACCCTGCCGGGAAGGGTCCCTACCCCAGGGTGTCCATGACCATGCTGCTAATGTGCCACCACCGAGCCGCACAGAAGAGTCTTCCTCCTCCCTCCTCGCAGGCTCTCTGCTCCCGCTTCTTCCTGCCCCTTCACTTCTTCTCCCTTCTTGGAGGTAGACGTCAACAAGGCGCCCTTCCCTGCGCCTCACCCTGATTGGAGCAGCGAGTCTCGGGAAGGGTCGCCATTGGCCGCTGTCTCGCATCAAACCAGCCAATGGAGGGGAGGCCTGAGGTTGCTAAGGCTTCAGATTGGCCAGTGTTGCGGAAGTCTGAGCAACCTCAGAGCATGCTGGGAGTTGTAGTTCGGGGAGGGGTCACCAAAAAATGGTGCCCCCCCCCAAAATGGGAAAAAATGGTGATCACACTGATCCAAGCGGCGATTGCAGAACCATTTGCGGGCCGGATCCAGAGGGCAATTGGGCCGGATCCGGCCCTCAGACCGTAGTTTGTCGACCCCTGGTCAACGGAGACATTTGAAAACTGAGGTACAGTGGTACCTCGAGTTACAGAGGTTTCAGGTTACAGATGCTTCAGGTTACAAACTCCCCAAACCAGGAAGTGGTTGCTCCAGGTTAAGAATTTTGCCCCAGGATAAGAATGGAAATCGCGCGCCAGCGGTGCAGCGGCAGCAGGAGGCCCCATTAGCGAAAGCACGCTTCAGGTTAAGAACCGTGTCAGGTTAAGAACGGACCTCCTGAACGAATTAAGTTCGTAACTAGAGGTACCACGGTACCACTGTATCTCCAAGCTCTCTGAGAAACAGAGCTCAGAGCACCAGTGAGCACTCACTGTCAGTCTCTGCTGCAGTGGAGCAAATAGCTACAAGTCGCCACAGCAAGCTAACTAAAAAATTGCCTAGCAGGCTGATTTAAATATTGCCAATCACATATTGCCAAACAGAGCTTTGAGAAACAGCTCTCCATCTCCCCAGCCGGCTTCCCCCAAGGCTCTTGCTTAAAAGCTCACAAGATGTTGCTTTAGCTCAGTCTGCTCTGCAATGCTTCTCTCTATCTCTATCTCAGAATGAAGGAGTGCTCAAGGAATCACTCAAATCTATTGTGGTTTAGCAAAGCATCTGAATTTAAGCGGCATTTCCATGCACTCTGGCACTCGTCACTGTCTTCCGTGTGCCAGTAGCGGTTTAGTCATGCTGACCCATGACCTGGAAAGCTGTCCGTGGACAAACGCCGGCTCCCTCGGCCTGAAAAGCGAGATGAGCACCGCACCCCATAGTTGCCTTTGGCTGGACTTAACCTCCAGGGGTTCTTTTACCTGAATGTAGCATGTGTAATCTTCATATTTCTGATACAGATGTGTTTTAATTCAAGTCCTTACAGTACCAGCGACTGACATTGCTGAAGAAACGGTGATCAGTGAAGAGCCTCCAGTCAAGAGACAGTGTATTGAGATAGTTGAAAATCGGGTGGAGTCTGCAGAAATAGAAGTAAGGAATCTGTTAGCTGAGTTGTTTTATTCAAATTTTCTTAACTGAGTGTTTATTTTCATCTTGCTTAGTAGTTTTTTTTTGTATTACCACAAAATAAGGTATTTATAACTGCATTATATGTTTGTCTCTGATATATTTGTTATAAATGTTTAATATAAATGTCCCATTGCATGTGGTTTGATGGCCTTAAATATAATATCAGTTTTTCAATGACAAAGATTTGGTGTAAATGGAGAAGCCAAGAAGAAATATTTTATTTAGATTCCCCCCCCCCCCAAGATGATATTATCCGACCAAACTTAAAATATTTATACATATATTATGTATAGTATACTAAAGTTTTGGTATAAAATGTCATAGATTTTCTCCCTGAAGTTCTTCTTGTTTACATTTTGTATAAAATGAGGACACTCTTGAACCCATGTGTACATTTATATCAGCAGCTTTACCTGTTTGTGGTCAAAAGTCTACGTACATCACAACTGTGATGACATTAATGTTAAGTAACTGTATTTTCAAAATTATGTATCATAAAGATTTTGTTCCTTGTATACAGGCTGAAAAGTTGCTTAACGCAAATTCAGTAAATAAGTTTAGTTATCATCTCAGTTCCATTATTTCTCCTCATATTGTGGTGTCGGATAAAATACCTTCATCATTCCAAGGTTTGGGCTTTAGTGCAGAATTTTATTGCTTTTCTTTGTGATACAGGCAAAAATGTATTCCTGCAATAAAAAACCTATCAACAGTCTTTTTACACATTATCACCCTGATTTTCTTTTCATTAAAAGGTTTCTCACTGAGAATGTATAATGGACTCTGTTGTCATGCTACAGGAATGAATTAGATATTAAGAATACAGCTGTCCATTTAGATTTCATTTGAAAGGTACCGTATTGGCCTGAATATAAGCCGCACTTCTCCCCCAAATTCTGATGGTGAAAAATAAAGTGCGGCCGTTGCCCCATGCTCCTGGGCTGCTCTTGTGGGGGGGGGGAACCATGC